>NC_137646.1:13291352-13891352 GCF_963383615.2 Lipophrys pholis | reverse complement strand
GCAGCCGGTAACTTTTTTGTGTACACATGGAGAAATATATGAACAATATATACTGCGTGTGTGTGGATAATATTTTTCAAATTGTTAAGTCATCTGTTTGTATTAGTCACTTGTACGTGTGATATGTTGTGTGTGTGTGTGTGAGCTCTAAATCGCTGTGTTTTCATCTCCAATTCTGAAGTAAGACTCTCATTTTTACAGGCGACGCAGATTCACCTGTGTCGAGAGTTTTATTTGTCTTCAGTTTAGACAAACACTTCTGTGCTACTTAAGAGTTATGAAGGCGGAGACACGGGACAAATGTCTTCTCAGGTGTATACTGAGGGCAGCAAAGCTGCTTAACATATAGATGATTCTCGGTCATATCAATGATATCAACTTACATTCCCACTGGGAATTGTGTTACCATAATAGCCACATAATGCTAATGTTTTTTAAAGCAGTGGTGTCGATAACATTTTAATTCAGGCGCCACATTCAGCCCAGTTTCATCTTGAGCGGGCCGGGCCGGTGAAATAGTGTCATTATAACCATTACGTCTGAACTTTAAAGGTTTTTTAAAAAGTTTTTCTAACATTTACTACTAAAAGAAATACCACAATCTTAACAAAAAGCCAATTTTAATGGAACCTTCAGGTGAAAAATAAAGTGAAATGTGCACCAGAACATCTTCATTAGGTGTTGCTCTGAAGCTAATGCTCGATTGCTGTCTTTCATGGCAGCATCAGCAACATCTCAGCTCCGGTGTCAGTGCTTTATTGTGTCCGCTACTGTTATTAAATAAAAAAATAAATAAAAAAAAGTTTTTTGCATTTGCTATTTGCTTGGTGGTTTGGCGGCCATAATGGCTTTGGGGGCCTTATGTTTGACACCCCTGTTCTAAAGGTTTGTGTGTATGTGTATGAAAATGATTCGTTTTCCAACTTTAGCCACAGGTAGTTAAATCCTCATTTGAAACCGGATTTGCACATGTGGAGTACTCTGATTACTCTGATGTCAGTGTGTATAATTTGTGGAGTGCCCCTGGGAAAAAAAAAAAAAGAGGTTGTTTCTAAATAAGGTCCAGGTTTGTGAATTGAAAGTGTTTTCCCTCGTTGTCCAGCTGAAAATGGAGACTACTGGCGCCTCCTGACCCCTGGCATCCACATCGTCTCCGCCTCCGCTCCCGGCTACGCCAAGGCCAACAAGAAAGTCCACTTGCCGCCTCACATGCACACGGCGGGCCGGGTGGACTTCGTGCTGCAGAAATCTCTGGAGACGGCCGCGCAGGAGGACGGCGACGACGACGACGACGCCGTCCCGTCCATGGGCGCCTACGACCGATTTGACCCTTACAACCAGTACGAGCGCTACACGCTGATGGCAGACCTGAGCCAGAGCCGCGAGGAGAGAGCGGAGAAGCCGTGGTGGTGGAACTACTTTGTCTCGCCAGGCGGACCGGCGCCCACCTGGTTGTTAAAACAGTATTAGAGGCACGGCATTGTTTTCTCATCATACAGCACACCAACAAACTGAGGCATTATACTGTATAGTTATGCTGCTTTTACTTTACCTACACATGCTCTCTTTATTCCATAGAGGATAGTTATTAGTATTAAGGAAGCACCTTGTGTCTGCAAACCTGTTTGAGAAGCACAGAATGAATCAGCATAATTTTTCAAATAAAATACATGCATTTCTAATTGTACGCCAGTATTATAAAGGAAAATTGATTCTTTGTGAGAAGGTATTAGTATTTGTTTCCCTTCATCACTTTGTATAAATACTTCCAGTAAGAATGAACCATTAATTTATCTGACCGCTAGGTGGCAGACTGACTCAACTGCTTAGGTTTAACAGGTTTAATCGCAGAACAAGCAAAATGGTACAATAGGAGATGCTCACCAGTCTAATTTGTCTATTTTTGTAATTTTAAAAACAGAAAAAGCGATTATGATCAGATTGATTTCACTGAATATAAATATAAGTATAAATACAAGTGTTTCACTGCAAATGTATGTTCAACAAATCAATCATTAACCTATGTTTAACACTTTTCTTCTCTACAAATGCAGCAAAAATATGTTTGAAAAAGTTTCAGCTTTACTAATGTAGTTTACTTTGTAGAGAATTGATTAAATGATCAGTTTCTTCACATTTAAACACACACGTTGCACTCGCGTTCATGAATCAAGTCCATGCATTTTGTTTTATGAAGCAGCGAAATGAGCTTTTTTCAATTCACCCACCCACCTTCTACACTGGAGCCAATCCCTGCTCACGTTGGGTAAAGGCGGAATACACTCTGGACAGCTCACCCGCCCAGAGGCAAACCATCACACTCGACATTTACACACCTAAAAGCAATTTGAAGTCACAAAACTGACATTAGATATGTTTTTAGACTGTGGGAGGAAACCAGAGTGAACGCACACACACACACACACACACACACACACACACACACACACACACACACACACACACGGTGACCAGTGTTTGAAATAAAACATTATCTCAGCAGTTTATTCCAGAGCTGTTTTTCGGTAACGTATAATATTATAATAATGGATATAGCAGAAGATTTTCAAGTACAGATTGAGTCAAGGCATCAGGAGAAACTACCAGGAGAATACATTTTGAATTGAAAAACAGGAATAAAGGGCCAGTGTATTGAACTGCTTGAAGAAACAGAGACTGTCAGAATAAAGAGTGAAAGGATAAAGGTTCAAAGGGGAAGGAACTAAATGGACACCAGATTCTCTCAGTGGAAAGTGGTGCAAAATAGAGCCAAGCGTGCAAAAGCATTGACCGCCCCGGGGTCCAGAGAAGTCCCAAATCCCATAAACAAAATAGCTCTTAAGAATTTTTATGTAAGGTCATGAAAAAAAAAAAAAAAAAGCATGGGAAAAGCAAATCACCCCCAGATAAAGGTCAAGGAATAGTAGTGACAACTCATAAAGGGAAGTCTGCTTAGTGGACTACTTGACCCATGACAAGTCTGGAAAAAGACTACCAGGCCACTCGGGATTTACAAAACACAAACACATGATTTGGCACCAAACTCGGTCAGTCAGACATCAGAGGAGAAATCTCCTTCTACAGGAGATTAGGAGGATACTCAACACTGTCCCAGCATCACGTAAATCCCTGTGGAGGGCAATCAGCAGACTGTCAGCAGGCTTCAAAAATACCTGCAGGCAACGTTGAAACGGTTCAGACGATGGGATTCGCTCAGTTCTGGAGCTGCAGGGACTCAGGGGTTGGGTTGATGCCCTCAAGGGGGCAATTTGTGAAGGAACAAGAAGGGAATATGCTTTTAATGATAAATTATGAAATTTTTATTTTACAGTAAAGCATCCATCCATCCATCCGTCCGTCCGTCCGTCCATCCATCCATCCATCCATCCATCCATCCATCCATCCATCCATCCATCCATCTGCCTGATTATATTCAAATACATTTGCTTAAACTCAAAACCAACCAGACAAACAGTTTTGCAGGAATAAGATTTTTTTTATCAATAAATAAAAAGGAAAACAAATAAAAGCTATGATCAGTATAATGTGGACCTTGAGAATGGATTCATGAGATTATACAGACTGCAACCAGCAACTTGGAGAAGATGTTGAAAATCCAAAATGTTTCTGTTTTCTTGTAGATTTCCTTGCCTTTCTGTGCAGTTTTGGAGATTATCCCAACAGTCAACCTTCCAATTCATGTCATAGACCTGTTATATTTTAATTTTGCTTGTTGAAAGAAAAGTAGTACTTTTTGGTTGACATTCTCTTGAGATCTAGACTGTTTTAACTGTTTTAACTTAATCCCGTAAGGAGGTGTTCATGCTCCTCTGGATGTGATTGGACGTATGAACAATTTCTTACCAAAAGACGGTCTGAAATATGATTCTTTTCTGTTCTTGGTTCCTTGAGCCGCCCATGTTCAGGTGGCGTTGCAGGGTCACCCGTTATTTGTTGAGGCTGAGAAAGTAGCAGAGAGCTGGCCCCGGGTTGCCATGCTGTGTTAGCATCATGCTGCTGGTAAGTAGGTAAGTGACGCCTCATTTCAGTCCAGTGAACCTGCTCTCTGTTCTCAAAGGAGCTTTAATACGCTTATGTCTCTCCTCCAGACCCGTTTGTAACTGTGACCATTCATGAACGCTCAGTCCACCGTGTGGATGTCGAGCCAGCGGCTGCAGGAGCCACATTTAAATACTTCTAGAACTTGACTCCGATGTGGATCATTGTTTTAAGGCGTCGGTTTTGATTCATGTTAAATACTACAGGACCGCACAGTAGTGTAGTGGTTCGCACTTTTCGCCTCACTGAAAGAATGTCGACCATTCGATTCCCGGACTTGAGGGTTGCTGTGTGGCGTTTGGATGTGTGTTTAGTGATCTGGTGTCGTGGAATCGCTCATAGTGTGTGGTTGTCTTTGTACGCCCCGTCCAACGTGTACACTGACTGCACATATCGTCAGCCGGGATTGGCTCCAGCCACTCACAACCCTCAGTTTAATAATACAGCATAGAATATAGATGCATTGATGGAGCCAATCCCAACATGGAGACACACATGGAGACACACAATATGAGTAATTCGGAGAAAGAATAAAAAAAACCAGCAACATGCTTTTGGAGTTACACACATCAAATATACAGGTAAAACATGCAAACTCCACACAGAAATGAAATTATCCCTTCAAATCACAGTCTCTCTGTGCACGTAATTGCATTCTCTTTTTGTTAATCCTTACAGGGGGAGAGAGAGTTTTGGGCCCTGCCAAACTCCAATAATTGCAAAAACAGCATTTCATTTCCTAATAATGGCTCAATGTCAAGTCCAATTCAGTCTGCTTGTTAAGCGGCAGCAATTACCAAATGGTACATGTGCAGACAACTCCTCCAGTGGGTGATAATAAGCCACTTTCTTTGTTACAGACCCTGAACAAACTTGATGGGGATAGAGCACGTGAAGCAGGGATAATGTGAGCAGTGGAGCGTGAGTGTATACAAAACCCCACCGATCGTTCTTGTAGAAAACCCCTCAGCTATGACAAGAGCAGGTCCAACTGGGTTAAGGTGATTCCACTTCAATAGTGTGGGGATCCCGAACCATAACACCACAAAACAAAAGGAAATACAGCTGCTCGTTTGTGAAAGTCACTTCCTTTTGGAAATAAGAGGCTGCGTCCAGGTTGACTGGCTGCCGGTGTTTAGGAACTCGGGAGGCACAATGAGGATTTGAGGGTTTCTTTGTGGTGTTTTTCTGTTGGTTTATTTGGGGTCTCTCATTCAGCGTGACAGTCGGAGGTCGTCGTGCTCCGTGGCCACACAAGCTTCAGCCTGACCTGTAAGCCCGGATTGGAAATCATGTTTGTTGACATGTTCCTATTGTTTTCATTTGTTTTGATTTATCTCCTCAACGCTCCGATACTCTGTTCTAAGCAGGGATCAAAGCAGCGACATCTGTCCGGGCGGTGTCACCGGCTTCGCCCGATAACATGTGAGCAGCACAGACGGTTCCTTTTAAACTGATCTTCATCAGTGGACTTTTAAATTGACCTGGTCAGTTAATGAATGTGAGTGAAGACACATTTTTATTAAGTTCTTTCAGCATGCAAACACAACAGTACTTTATTAATGATACAGCCATTTCTCTTAGATCTTGTATCAACTTTTCCTGCTTGTTTTCAGTAGTTGCACTTCCACTGAACCCAAAGTTCTAATCGGCGTTTCACTCCAAAACTATGGGATTACTCCTTTCTTGTTCTTTATGTTCAGGAACAAAATCTCTGTAATGAGTTTATGAGGATTACACATTCTGTTCAGTGACTTGAATCTAAATGTTATTATCGATGAAGCTTAAATGCACTAAAACCCTATGATGAAAAAATGTCCTCATTGGTTAAAAAAACTACCTATATCATCAGCACTAAGCTTCCATTTGAATATAAGTAAAGTAACGATAAAATAAAAAAGTCTTTATTGTGGAAAGTGCTGACTTTTGAGGAGCACTTTGGACTTTTGACCTTTGTCACCATTGTTGAGCAGATGGCATCATGGACAAATGGGTAGAAAGAAAATCAATTATTAAAAGACATCTAGCTTTGATACAGATTCTTTTGAAGGTTTGTCGTTACTCTCCATTGGATCCTTGCATGTTATTGGTGATAATAGGGATTAATCCTATATTAATCCCTATTATCACCATTAACATCCTCATATTAGAAAAAAAGAATGTTGCACATTTGTTCTGTATGCCTTCACAAGTTGGTGTAAAATCTTATTTTGAGTGCATACTGAGAGTATTTTCTAATAACGCCAGTCTATGACGCTCCTGTCAGCAGCTCTGAGCATCGGGCGTCACACCTCATATTCACATGACTTTAAAAACAACTTTTATATTTGGCGCAAACGCAGTGGTGGTTTATAAACGTCTCAAAGGCCTCAGGGTCTACAGGTACAAAAGAAAACACAGAGTTTATAACTACTGCTGCTAAATATTTCTATGTAATCAAACACTTGTAATACATTTTTCTTTTTAATTGAAGGAAATGAGAGAAATGCTGGGATTGGCTCCAGCACCCTGCAATCCTAAATCCATCTGATGGATGGATGTCAATGAATTAAGACCTTTGTCTTCTGAAAGAGCATTTTGAGGTAATGTGATCCAAATATTACTACCAATAATATGACTTAAGGCTGCTTAAGGCTGTAAGTCTCTCAACTTTCAAAATAAATCTGTTGCTCTGGCGGTATTTTGACCAAGAAGTGAAGACTGAACCACACTGAGGAGTTAAGATTGGGGATGTGTGTTTAGGTACGAACATTATGTGAAGCTTTTCTAAAGCAGGAATGTGATTTAATCTGAGTCTTTTTGTATGGAGTGAAAATTGTTAGTGTCACGGGTTTCAGTTATGTCGACACATTGGAAGGTGTTATATCACTGCTTCCATATTCAACACCTTGTTTTTATTTGCCTTTCGGCCTTGAACTCAGTCCCGATTTGCAATCAGCTCCCAGCAGCTATAGACAGCCTCCCCTGCTGGTCACAACTATTTGTGGTAAATTATGTGCTGGCACATGTTGTGAATAATTTAATTTATGAATAAAACAGTCATGTACATTAATTCCTTGAATACTAACTGCTATGAAAGTACTAAAACTAGGGCACAGCAGGGTGGTTTGCCACAATTTGTTAGTCTCCTGTGAATTCATACAGTTTACATAAATGTGAAATGAAAAGCTAACCACCTATTCTCAAGATTTAAATGTTTTTCTTTTCCTCTGTGAGTTTTATCTCCTGACATGATTGGCCACATAGTGTAGTAGTTAAAGCTCTGACCTTGTGAGAATATCCCCAGTGTGAGTCTAGCTGTGTGGAGTTTGCATGTTCTCCCTTCGTGTGCTTCAGCATCCTGATTTCGATAGAGCGGTGTGTAACATGTCTGGTTCTCTTTTCAGCATGATGAGCGATCATGATTCAAATCACATTGAACATTTTCATGAACCCAAACCAAAGTTGACATTTTTAAAGGGCAATAATTGAAATTTCCAACATGACGCCATGTCTTTAAGCTGTCCATCCCTCTATCTTCTATATTGATTTAGGCTGTTCAGGGTTAAGGGGCAGGATACAACTGCACAGGTCTCTGCTGTTTAAGATGTCACTTGGTGAAATCTAAGATAATTTACAGTTTGCAATTCTTCAAAAATATTAAATAACGACGCATACGGCCCTTTTCCAACCATTAGTTAGCTCTGGTTCTCTCAATGTTGTGTTATGATGACTATTGAACTAGCTGTTTTATTAAGAAAAGTTATCATTGTTTCTGTCAGTTTCAATTCAAGGTTATCAGCTGCTGTCTGCCGTCCACTGTAGTGAAACCTGGGGGAAATACACTGATCAGCCACAGCCTTATAAACAATAAAGTCATTAACACCGATGATCTCTTTATCGAGGCTTCTGCAGGTGGGCGGGATACATCAGGCAGCAGGTGGAGTAGATGGGAGCGACTTTGACAGGAACCATATTGTGAAGACGACTGGATCTCCAAATGTTGTCGTTATGCCTGCAGTGGTGAGAAGCTAAGAGGACGAGGTGGAAGGATCGTGTGAGCCCACCTAACACGTGAACTCCTGGAGCTTAAATCACTGGTTGCAGTAGAAACTTGTCAGAATACAACCTGCACAGCAATTTAGAGAAGCCACACAACAGTCGTCATGTGGTCACAATCTTATTGCTGATTGGTTCATTTACTGAAAGGATTTGTGTCACAAGGATATCTTAGAAAGGGACGAACTAAGCAAATGTAATAAATACCTTCTAAGTAATTAAAAATCGGATGTTTCTATGATTCAAATCAGCTTTCTACTCACGGAAGGAGATCCTCCCATGCAAGCTATTCTCAGCCAAGCATAGTCTAGACGCTGCCAAATTCACGGGCGGAATAAAACATAAAGCACAATTGAAATAAGTGTTCTTGATCTTAATGCACATTATCGCTGTGTCCCAGGGATAAAACACTTAAAAGTCAGTCATGAAGAAGAGAATGCCCGAGGGCTCTTAGGGCTGGGTACATGTCCGCGATGCGCCCAGCTACTTTAGCTGTCATGCTGCAATATCTTGAAGCTTTCGCTGGGTGCACTGATGCTTGGCTTAAGCCATTTAGCAGCGCCCTGGTTAACTGAAACCGACAAAACTTCTGATTCCAGCCTGATCTTAGAATAACACCCCTGGCGGTTGTGAAGCTGTCTTTGCCCATTTCGTCCGGCGCGGTCCCACAACTGCGTTTGTAGCTGACACAAATGCAGAGGAATATGCCTCATGATGTTACAACTGTTGCCCTGAGAATTAGACTAAATAGGCAACATTAAAAGGAGAAATCAGATCTGGCTGACAGTTGAAGAAGAAAAACACGGGACTCACGTCTCAGTATTGCTCCAAGTGAGTGCCAGAATAAAGGGGGCAGAAGTGCCATAACATGAATAAAACACGATGGCATTTGGCCACTGAAAGCCAATGGGCGCTCTAAAGGGTAAAGTGTTGGATGCTGATGCCAGACTAATATTTTCCAAGACTTGCTCTTTGCACAAAGTAGTTGCCCGGAATCATGCGGAGCAGCAACTCCGGATGATGAGATGTTTACAGCTGAGTAGAAATGTTAACACTGGGCCATGTAGGAAGTCAGATTTGCTCATGACACTGAAGAAATACTCACGAGATCCTCCAGAAGTGAAGTGTGAGGTTGTCTGTGAAACAGAATCTGTTTGTGTGTGTGTGTGTGTGTGTGTGTGTGTGTGTGTGTGTGTGTGTGTGTGTGTGTGTGTGTGTGTGTGTGTGTGTGTGTGTGGTCTCTAAAACTCACAGTTTTCACAGATTGATGCAACACAAGAGAATAGTGATGTGCCTCTGCGAAACACATCCACATAAACACAACACAGTTCTGGTGGAATGAGAGCATAAGTCCAAAAAACCCCCGGAAAACACAAATAGAGCTTTGTGGCCATCTAGTTATAGTGGTACAGCACAGACATTAAATCGTATCAGTGTCACACAGTTAAAACAGTCAAAAAGCCTAAAGCTTCCATATATTTAAATATAAAGTTATTATGGAAAAAGGGGCAGAAACACTCATTCCACAATTTTTCACAATCCTACTGCCACAAAATCAACGGCTTAACCTGGGATTATTTGCTTGAAATGCTTTAAAGGACAACTATAGAGTAAGAACTGATTCTGCACAGCATCTATTTCTCTGTGCTGTGCAGCAGAAATCAGGCAACAACGCAGCACAGCAACCAGATCATTTGTTAAACAAATGCTCCTGATAAAGGCCAGTGTGTCCATCCCAGCGTGCGCATGCTAACAAGTTAATTCAGCGTCGCCCCGTGAACATGAACTTTAAGCTCGTACATGTAGTCAAGAGAGATCTGCTGCTCGCTGCACAGAGCTAATTATGCGATGAAAAACCTCCCGTGGCATGAGGTAATTTCTCAGTGCTCTTTTAAAGATAGTAGAGGATATGGCAGATAACTGCTTGAAGCCTTTGCGAGTCAGCGGCGGCTAAGCTAAATGTGGCAGCGTGTGTCAGGCCGAATCAATACACGCTTCCCAGGATTCCTTTGGTGCCATAATCCAGGCTGTGGTGGGCACTGACCCTGCGGAGGCCTGGCCTCTTGTTTTCTTATGCATTTTTTTTTCTTTTTTTTTCAAACGCTGCTACACTTATGGATATGACAGAATAGAGCACAAGCTAATTACCTTAAAAAAAAGAAAGAAAAAAAAGCTGAATTTGGGCGATAAACCGTTTAGCTCATAGCTAGGGCAAGTTGAAACCTTTCTACCCAACAGTGGGGAGGTATATCGCCGATGGGATCTGAAAAATGACGAATCTAATCAAGCCTGTTTACAGAAATGGACTCCAACACATCGAGGATGCAAGTGTGAAACATGCCTTTTGGATATACTGTTTTGGCAAAAACATTCTCACTTCAAGAATTTGTGATTTGACGAGCATGAACGGTATTCTGCAGATATTTCTGCTGCGGAGGCCCTGGTGTCTTCCAGTTGATTTACCAGATCCAATTAGGTTTATAATCTTGTATTTTTTTTTTTTGCTTAAAATAACACGAGATAATCCTGGCATCAGACTAATCAGCCGAGAAGATTCTGACTAACTGGACTGCACTGGAGCAAGCTCAGGGTAGGAATGTGCAACGATTACATGAAAACTGGTGTGCGACCGAAAACACATCAACATTTGTGTGACTGTGTGAAGACCATGCATGCTCCAATACATGGAAATTATTTTTCTTTCTTTTAGCGTGCAGCTGGAGCAGCAGCATCTCCATTCTTCACTCTCCGGAGTTGGAGGTGTGTGGAAGACCGCATCACACAGAACAGCACATCTTCCCTTGTACGCGGCGCTCACTTACTTAAACCGTCAGTCGCCCATTAAAAATGTAAAATTAACGTTTTTAAAGTGGAACATGATTCAGTTCCGTGCTCGGGGAGGCAGTGAAGCGTGATGCTTGCATATGAAATGCATTGGGTCATCCCCCTGGCAACGGGGAAGGAAAAGGTCCACCGAGTGAAACGGGAGCAGATTGCTTTTATTCTTTATTTAGCCAGTTATTCCTGACACTGAATCACAGATGCCCCGCTCTCTTGCTCTATCGAGGTTGTTGAAAAGAAAATATTGAAAGTGGGATTACGATGTCAAGCAACCATTGGTTGTAAATGTGCCACTGATTTGTGCAGGTCCTGCAGGTTTCATCCTTCCTGAGAAAGAGAGATCAACAGTAATAAGTGCAGAAACCGACTGTGAGAGGTGTGTGAAGTTCAATGAGTTCCTTTGCGGGCAGGATCCTTTATGAAATCACACTAATGTGTGGCCTTGGGCCGTGACCCTACCCTTAAATGTACTTATATTAATGTGTCCCGGATGTGTTTAGTGTAATGTGTTCCACATTGCCAGTTTCCTGTTCAAACAGTGTATCCATTACTTCAGGATCTACTTTACATTGCTCTACGTGTGAACTGGAGTTTATGCAGGTATTAATCTGTATAATCGAATTACAGATAGTGGGGCTGGTACTCACTATTAAGTAAGATATTGTTAAGTAAGTGGTATGTGGGAGTATTTTTGAAGTTAACGAGGGACACCAAGACACAGTTTGTCCTCCAGAAATCACTGACAACTTGATATTTGCCATGTATTGCCTCCAGGATGGTCGTGGTTGTATCAGTTACAATTTGATGGACATTGATGATCATCAGGTGATTAAACTTGCAGATCTTGGTGATGGCCTGACATCTAAGGCCCCATTTGCACGACAATATTTCAAGTAAAAACGCTTTTGTATTTTAGTTTCAGAATAGTTTCGTGTTTACACAACAACGTTTTGAAAATAATGTCCATGTACAGCCACGAGTGAGTGCTTTTGTAATGAAACTACATACACATTTATTTTTAAACTACACACATATGCCCAGACAACAATATGCTATAGGCATGAGCAATGGCGAGAAGACAAACATTCATATGGACAGACGTTTGGGTGACTCTCAGCTATAAATCTATGAAGTCCCAGGAGAATATGAACTGGGAGTTGTGACACTCAATGAGGCAAACATTGTTGTTATTGTCCATCTACTATTTCCCAATGCTGTGGTGCACATGTGAAGTAGCAGCGTCTCCTCTGTCTACATGGAGACAGAGCCTGAGCATTTTTCAAATAGTCTGAGTCACAGCATTTTTGAAAAGGTCCAGCTTGGGATCCGTTCTCAGAAATCTGCACTTTGAGAGGCTCCAGCCAACGTTGTCGTGTAAAGAAAAGTTTTGTGTTTTCACTTGAAAACATGGTCATGTAAACGGGCCGCAGTAGTATCAAAAGCTGGGTGAAGTATCAATATTGGTTCATTTTCTTTGTTCTGAAATATATTCAAAGTTCATAAGGAAATACTCATTTGTAGAAGTCTGTGTCTGTAGTTTGAGCTTTGCTTGTAAATATTCCCGTGTTGCTTCTTTATCAAATTTTGCAGGGTCACATTTAATAGTTTTCCTTCTGGTTTTTTAGAACTAGTTTTGTCTTTTGCATCATTTCCCCTTTTTCAGTTTGTTTTACATAGAATGAACTGATGTATAGACACTGAGATACTCTTTATTTCCTGTAACATTTCCATCCATTTGGACTGAAATCAGTCTTTATTTAGGTAGTGCATGTAAAGATCATCTATCTCAAGACCAAACTAACACAGAGAATAGAATAGAATAGAATAGAATAGAAAGTTGTATTTTTGACCCTTGTTGTCAGGTCATTTCACATTTCCTCGGCTTCCTATGAAGTCCTACTGTGCTACTGATAGGGAACAACTTTCTCACTGAGAATTTAAAGGCTCGGATCATTTCCCCTTCTTGTCATCATCAATCATAATTACACAACAATTTCTTCACCTTGGATCAATTTGTGCCACCGAGATCAAACAGCGCTGTTAAAAGGCACCCACATTTTTCTAAAGTTAATCTATATCATGTGGCCCGAGCGTCACTTTTTCAAGCCTCCAGTCGGCTTATGTTGCATATTGTTTATCACTGCAAACTGCTTCACCCCCTCTGTTGTATTCACTTCCATTAGAACTGCTGGAAAGGTAAAACTATGGCTCAGATCATTGTAGAGTCACAACACCTTTGTTTTTTTTAAAGACATTTTTGATCTTGCATGTTAAACTGACCTGTTTTCTAAATGCAGTTGCCCCTCTAATCCCTATTGACATGTGAACAAGCTCTAATCATCATTGCTTCAGTCACAACACAAACTGCATTTTCAAAGGTTTCGCCCCTGGTGTAATTACTCCAAATTACTGGCAGCAGTGGAGTCATCCTGAGGCTGTTTTCACCTCACTGTGCCAGTAAACAGGATGTTATGAGTGGATGATGGAGAAATCCTGAAACCCGTCAGAACAGTTTGACAATAGGTAGGGATGTGACACAAAAAGACACATGAAGCAGTTCATGTAATAGAAAATGTTCTTTGAAAACATTGATTCATCTATTATTGTATCCACATAACACAAGCATGGAGGGGGGTGGGGGTGGGGGTGGGGGGATGGAAGCTATTCTATCTGCCACAGGGCGACATAAGAAAGCACCAGGTCCTAATTATCAGTCTGATCAAACATCAGAGACCTTGATGAGCAGCTTTAGCTGTAGCGGTCATGCTACTTGCTACGCAAAGACATTTTGTGCTGTTCTCTTGAAGTTTTATTGTGGTTATTTGTGTGTGTGTGTGTGTGTGTGTGTGTGTGTGTGTGTGTGTGTGTGTGTGTGTGTGTGTGTGTGTGTGTGTGTGTGTGTGCGTGCGTGCGCGCTACGATTAAGCCACAACCACCGATTTTACTCACGATTCTCCTGCGATCCAATCTTTCATGTCCGACAGCAGGAGCCTGACCTTTGGTTATGTTTACGATTCAAACTGGTACTTTTCTGATTAGACTGAGGACAAACTGGAAGCTGCAGGAAAACACAAAGACATCATTTTAAGACACAATTGGCATGGTTTTGTTTTTTAACTTCTTTTTATTTTATTGTTTTTTAAGCATACTGCATCGGCATCATCAAACATCGTCAGTATATTCAACTATGATATACTGACTTTCAAAATACATGGCATTATAAAGGCCCCAAAAACCCAACTAAAACAGTCTGACAAAACAATCTCAGATTATATTTCTTGTAATGTTTAAATTGTCTTGTTTTAAAAAAATTGACAGCGAATATAAAGCTGCCAAACAAGTCAACTCTAATGTGGAGTTGTTTTGTTTTGTTGTGTTTTATTTTAATTTTTTTTTCATATAAAATGAAATGAAGGAAAAGCTAAAACTAGTGAAGAAATAGTCACAGAGTGAAATAATTGACACAATTTTAATTCCTTTTTTAATTTGGTCTCAAAACATATTTTGAATGTCAAGCGCAACTTAACCTAATTCACCTTGGGTTTTTTTAAGAGTAAGCTCATTTTCCCCAATAAGTTGACTTTAAGCAACATATAATTTAATGTACAACTCCCAAAATATCAAACCAAACTATTTGTGTTCAGAAATCAAGTTGGTTCAGCTCATGATGACATAAAAAAAAAGAAACTATAATATCCAATCAGTTTATAATCATTCTAACATCTTCTTCCATTCTTTTCATTCTTCGCTTGACAAAATTTCTTGATCTTCGGGTCAAAATTGAACCCGGTTGGCTTATTATTGAATTGTGACGTGAATGTATGGATCAGCCATATCTTTATGACCACGTGGAGGTTTACCTCTTTTATTCTTCATGCACAACCAGCTGTGATGCTCCGCGCATTCAGGAGCTCTTCTGCTCCATCGAACCGCTCAGGTCAGCTCCACAACGTTCACCCCAACTTTCTTGGACTTCTTCTGATAGATACTGAGTAACAGGTTTAACAGTTAACAGGTTTGAAGACGCTCTGAGCCAACTGTATCTAGATTTCGTTATTTGATTCATCTAAGATTTACTTTACCTTTATGCTTGCCTATTTTTTCTGCTTCCAACATGTCAACTTTAAAAATTCTTGTGATTGGTGTAGAACAATGATGAAAACTTCAATTATATATAAATAATCATAGCACAAAAAGTATATCCATAGTTGATTTGATGTTTTAAGATGTGACAGATACAATCAGTTGATTTGGCTTCGTGTCTCACTTGGCCCGTGAATCAAACTCCTCAGCCAATTCCACCACATAATTCAATTCTTTATATTGAACCACATCATAAAGTCACACTGCTAAAGATGCATTAGCATATCTTCAGCCAGAAGGCGTAACTCTATAGTGTTGGGAAATACTGTAAGAAGGATAAAAGAGCATGAGTCCGCGGTCGCTCCTTACATAATGTGTTTGTAGTTAACAGGCGGCGCTGTAGTTAAGCACCCTGTCACTTTAAACTAGTGAGATCTGATATTTTGCCCCGTTACTGCAGAGAATGCTAATGCCGCCTTGAGAGTTGTGTCCCGTGGCTCGCTGGGCTCAAATCAAACCCAGAGAGACACGAGGAAGAGCCGGGCAGGAGCCCTCAGAAATAACCTTAATCCAATCCGTCAACAAGTTCGGTTGGGATCGCAGAGGCCGTTATGTGAGCCCGACACTCCAAACGCAACTCATTTTTCATCATCACTGTTCGGGAATCCGAGACAGCAGAAGCCTGTTGATAATTAGACCGACAAGCCGCAGCCTTAATGCTCGATTTGCACTTGTTTTCTTGTTGCTGAAACCCGGTTTTCACTTTCTGAAGCTCACACATGTTTTTCTTTTAGCGTCTTTCACGCAGCTCCTGGCTGCTGATTGGATGACGACTGCCGTGTGACAAATAGTTTTACGACTAGTCATCCTTTTGTCTCGGACGATTTCTGGATAAAGATTTGTGATCTGGTTTAATTTGAGAAAATTTGTTATCGTCAAACTGTTTATGAGCAGTCTGGCCAAGTTCAGACAACATTTTCTGAAAAGCCACTAAAAAAATGCAAAGAGCATGAATGAGACAGTGAAGTCTTCTCCAGCAGAAACTGCAGAAAAATATTGTTCTGTTTGTGTTGGCTTTTGGCAAAATAGATCTGTCGGAACAGCTTAAGTGTTTTGCTGCTCAAAGGAAACACAATATATCTTATATACACGACTGTCAGTGTTCATCAGGATCAATGCAATTTTCTGGTTTTGCCGTAAAATTATGACACATGCGAGGAGTGGTGAGCTATGTTCCCCTTGAAGCGGTCCAAAAACACCACGCAGACCCAAAATCCTTATTTATAAAAAAGTGCGATTGGATTATTATAGTAATAAAGATTTAGGTCCTGTTTATTTGAGAAAATCTTTGCATTTACATGCCAATGTTTTGAAAATTGGTACACAGACCTTTATTGTGACAGGCGAAGAAGTTGGATTGTTCTTACAGTGACTCTCAACTATAAAACTACCAAGCCCCAGGAGACTCTGGAACCCGACCGTGTTGTTATTGTTGGTCTACTCATGCATTTGCAGAAGAACTATTCACATTCTCAGGAGCTGCATTTTCCAAAAAGTAGGTTTGTTTGTGTGGCGCCATTCATACACAAGGTAATTCAAGGTGCTGCACAAAGGCAAACAAATATATAAAATCAGATTAGAATCAAAGAAATCAGACAAGATATAAAGAAAATAAAAGTACATTTAAAAGACAAAAGGAAATCAAAACAGGAGAATAAATCTTAAAGATTAAAAGGAGTAATGTATTAAAATCAGTGGCAGCCATTTTCAAAAAGTTCAGTTGTTAGAGGCTCCGAGCACCAGTCTTGTAAACGGACCAATAAAATGCAAGTTTTAGGTTTTCACCAGCGCCACTACCTTAAGGATCAATGTGAATTTAACTGATGAAACATAAATAATCTTATGTCCTACAATACAATAAAGATGCAAATATGTTTTTATTACTTTTTACCTTTTAGTTATTATCACCTGTAAAAACCAATAATGTTTCATTCTTTGGGGCTGCTCGTTCTCAAAAAGTTGTGTTTGCTGTGGCAGCAAAAGTTTTCCCAGCAATAATATTTCCTTTTTAATTTTCAAGAATAAAATGACCATAAAAAGAAACCAGTGGAGGATAAACATTTGGTTTTTATATTGCCTGTAGATCCTAACATCTGTTTGTTTGTTTTTTTACCAAATATTTATGAAATATTTTGTATGAACAGTTACAGAGTCCTAAAACAAAAACCAGAAAAGCTAAATAAAACAGACCCTTGTTCTAAAGATTATAATTACAACATGTCTACTCAGCATAAACCTATACCAAACAAAAATGTCAACTCCTCCCAGCTCAGTCCGAACTACACGGTGTTGCATGACACGGGGAAGGTATAACCAACCAGCTGTTAACAACACTACAAAAACATTTCAAAAGTCCAAGATTCAAGTTAAGTGACTGTCCAGTCTGAGAGTTGGAGGAGAACCAGCAGGTATCCGCGATGTTCGCAGCAACACGTCTCCTTGTACTCACTCCTTTTAGAAAACCTAATCGTCTTCCCTATTCCCTTTCCGCTGATGAATAGCTGGTTTCTAATTTACAAATGTGTGGGCGTCTAATGAGGCCTAAGACATTTTATTCTCCCACTATAATGCTGTCGACAAAATTGCACGCTGCGGAGTGTAATCATGCAACGCTGTCTGGCACAGACACTCTCTGGCGGCAGCGAGGCAAAACCTGCAGCCCAGAACTGCTCCACTTAGAGGAGGCTGATGTGAGAGGAGCAGACAGGCGAGAGTGGAGGGCCCCGCAGTCATGCAAAATGCAAAAGAAATATGACTTTATTACAGCTCCCTAATGGTGACATAACAATCTGTTCAGCCACTTCCCCCCAAATCTCCGAGCGTTTGGACCGAGTCGCCGCTCTGCAGCGGAGGATGGGATGGAGAGACTCGCCGAGAGTTTAAACACAATTGAGTCTGAAATTTGGCTTGTTTGTGATGCCTATTATTTATTTATTGTGCGCTTGTTCGTCGTGTCGGAGCAATAAAAGTCCTGACAGACGCACACAACGCACAACTGGATGTTGGAGGCAGCTGTCTGTGATTACGGAAATGATTCCCGCAGCAGCCATATGTGCTGCGTGTTTATTATATTAGCCGCATTAACGTGTGAGGAAACCGTTTAGTGTATTTGAAGGTTGATGAGAAATGAGAAGAAGATGTGATTGTTCTGTGTTTAGTTGGTCATAAAGACATTATCCAGGGAAATTGGCTGTCATCACCTTTTTGTTGGTTTTTTTATGTTGTTGACCTTTTTTTTTTTTCTTTTCTGAATAATTTGATCAATTCAAAGTATTTCATAAGCATCATTCATAGATTGACTAGATAGAAATCATGCTGGTGATGTAAGATATGTTGGCATTGATCCAAGTGCATTTAAAAAAAAATAGTTTCAGAGGTTGCAGTCGATCCCATATTTGCACATTTCTGACCAAACGACTGATGGCAGACCACATACTGTACATAACATCATGACAGTTTCAACACGGTGAGCAACACTGCTGATTTATGAAAACACATAGCGACTTTAATCACAATCATCGAGCAGCAGTGTCTTACTTATGCTTCACTAAACTCTCCCGTAATCGAAATAGTCCGTCATAAAATATTGTCCCCTGGAAACAAAGCCTGTTCTTTCCGACCGCTGCGCACTTCCGTTGTGACCTTTTGCATTTGCGTTGTGGCTTTTTGCTGTTGTGTTGTGGATTTTGCGTTCGCATTGTAATCTTGTCCCTTCTGGGCCACCGTACGTTTAGTTTGCTTCTTGCTACACTTTGCCCTCTGAACTGCCCGATGCTACTGCATCCTTACAAAGTGACTTGGAATAAAATGTTTCCTCATAATTGTATATCAAAACAGTTTGATCTATTGTTCTGATACTGGCTTGGTGAAGTTTGCATTCAAACTCAAAGTCATGTATTGTTTAGCAGGTCAGAGCGGTGGGAGAAGGTGAACTGGACTTGGTCACTGATCCAAGTGGCCTCGTTGGTCCATGCTGCTCCCTTCACTCGGCTGACGACTGTGATCGAGGCTAAATGTTGACCTGCTTGGTTCAATCGCTCTGAAACGCTCTCTCTGCTCTTGTCTCTCACATTGGTGGAATAGAGGCAGATTTAAGATCCAATATATAATTGATTTGAGGATTTCTGTACATTTAGATTTATGTCATATCAAGCGTCTATAAATATTGAAGATTTTCTGTTTAGTCTTTCAATCCTGTGTTTTTAAAAAGTTGCACACACATCGGTCACAACCCTTTCAAAGCAGCAGGATTCCAGATGCCCACTATTCGATGGCCTTGATAAATTTTTAATCAGGGACCATTTTGCAGCGATCTATTTGTGGATTTTAGAGATAAATAAAATAAACTCAAACTCCCTGTTTTCTCTTTTGTGGGGTTGTGGAATTAAAGCGTTGAATAATGCATGGCTGAAAGCCTCGGCCTCTCCCAGCTCCCTCTCCTTCTGGACACTGTGGATGTAAATGTGAAGCAGATATTTATGAAGCGTTGTTTGATCTCAGAACTAACAGAGGCTGTCGATTCAGCTCACAGCTCACAGTGCTGGGCTTCAGAGAAACAAACGGTGAGACTCAACTTGTCTGCCGCGGATAGAAAACAGTCAGAATTCTAAGTTTTGTTTTTAGTCTAAATGTCTCGTCTCACTTGATTTAAGATAAATTCCTCGAATGAGTAATGTTTCAAGACAAGACAGAGGGACTTTTTAAAGACAATGCATCTTAAATATCTTGTTTAATCAAACAATCGTATTTTTGAAGAAACAAGGTTCACTTTACATTTCATGCATTCTTCAAGCTGAGGTGTTATTTATAAAAGATTGATCATCTTCATTTTAACATTTGTGGCTTATTCTGAGAAAATACTGATGAAATATCGTTTAAAATAAGTTTTCCCGGCTTATTTTTTTACATTTTAATATTCCAAATCATGTCTTATTTCCAGATATTTTACCAAGACAATTTTTCACTTGTTCTATTTGCAGAATGTTTCACTTGTTTCAAGGCAAAAGTACTTTGAAATAAGTTGGGATTTTTTTGTTTTTGGTTTTGAGAGATTCCTTTTTCTGGTGAGATGACTTGAACTGAATCACCAATAACAGCAATACAAGAATTTAAAATTTTCCTTAGGATTTATAAATCAAAACTACTGAGTGAAAGTGTGTTGTTGAAATGTGAATTTAAATCAAAATTTCGGTTTATCTTTGAACGGTTTGAGACAACGATGCTCAAAACCAACGAAAACAACTTTTTGAAAACAGCTTCCAAGGTCTGATCTTTTGAAGAAACTTTGTCACCATGGAAACAGGGGAAAAGAGAACTTTATGAAAACACTGTTACTGTGCATGCGCACCACGGCCGTGTCGATAGACAATAAGAACAAGGTTTCCCTCCGGAGTTTCATGACTCCCGGGCCATTTTCTCCTCGGGCTTGGCAGTTTTATAGTCGACAGTCACTGTAATAACAATCCAACTTTGTCGTTTGTCCATGCAAATGTAGTCCCATGGTTAATATTTACAGCGTATTGTTCCTTGCGTGTGTGTCATTTCCAAATGGCTGCCTCGTAAACACGCAACTATTCAGAACTTTTCAAAATTTCAATAATGTTGTTGGGATTATTACTTTTATTATTACTATTATTACTATTATGTTGATATTAAATAGTTTTTACGGGTTTTGTTGTAAGTTTTGTTCACACCAGGAGCAAAAAGTCTGTACGTCCATTGGAAAACTGCACCATTGTACTGACAAACTGGGCGTGCCACGGTGACTGGAGGGCTTCATGTTGACCTTCTTTTCTCAAATATACAAGCATACTTTCCACAATCAAGTGGGTATTAATGAAGTATTGATCAACTTCATGATAACTCCATTATGAGTATTATCGCCGGTGGGCTGGATTCAGGACTCTCAAAGTCACCATCTTTAACTTGGAACATTTGAGAGTTCAGCTCAGCAGTCGCAGCAGTGCGCACTAGCCTTCACTTGTCCATATTTTATGTTTCACCCTCTTAGTCACTCCCAGCATGCTGTATCTTGCTGCATTATGCAACTCGTTTTGCTTAATTCTACCAGGTGGAGTTAACCAGAGTCACAGTGGCGATGCCAAATCCTCTTGGTTCAATCTTTCAATCAGTTTGCTCTCTGACAACCTCTCTTATGCCCCAAAAGCTCCTAAAATGTTTTGTCTGAGGCATAACACTGTCTCTGACTTTAAGACTGTCTTCAAAACTCCCAGCAGCTTCACATCACTTCACTGTTTGACACGTTCATCATTGTTAAAGAAAGTTTTTTGGGTTCTTTTTGATTTTTTTGGGTGACAGACAGCCGAACTGACATTTGTTGACAGTCTGAAGTGGCTGTGAACTGTGACCCCTCCAGCGCATCACTCACGTCGGCTGATGAGTAATGTCGACAGCCGTGTTAATAGTGGTTTGGATAGCAGACGACGGACCGCATGAGCCTTTTGACTGTCAGGCCATGAAGCTGATGAGAGTTCAACCTCCGGCTGCTGTCACGACGGATCTACATGTCGGATGAAACGTGTCGCAAAAACTCTCTCTCTCAGTGAAACAGAAAGACGAAAGCACAATCAGACAATAACTACATGCATTTTGACATGATATATATGGCATTAGGCTTGATATCCAGATAGGGGAATGTATGCCATGCAATCACCGACAGAACATTGAGTTGTGTTGCACCATCTGTATCTGCACAGCTCTGAGTCACTGGATTTGATTCAGTTGAGTGCGTCATGCAGAATTAGCTGGACTGTTACAAATTGAGTTTCACTCGGGAGACCATTGAGATCCAAAGAGCTGGTAAACGGGTCACAGCCCTGGCACTGCAATAATACCATATAGCTCTAATGTGACCCTGCAAGAAAGTGTTCGATTGTCACTTTGAAAGCATCTCCACCTTAAAAGAAAACGTGTTGTTTGACAGATTTCCACAACTCTGGTTGGAGTCCGGATAAATTTCCTTGCCCATGCAAAGAATCTCTCATTTTGTGCTTTTTTTGTAATTAAACTTTTGCAAAAACATGTCTACACACTATGCTTGAAACTACAAGTCAATCATGGATTATAACAGTCATCATTCAACTATGCAGCGTTGATCAACCACACTAAGCTTTTCAGCCCGTGTTGGATCTCTGTTTTGGTTTTTATGCTTTCCATGTAATGTTTCAATCCAGTGCCGGTCCGTCTCTTACATGGTTTCCAGTAGCAGCATGCAGATGATTCACTTAAAAATATCAGTGAATCTACTGTTCACTACATGCTCACCTTAATATTTCCCTGGGAAACTACTGTGGACTGAAACAGCTTTAAGCAACGTCAATTCAAGACTTTCCTCGTTTTAAATAAAGACATTTCTGAATCGGGAATCCAACACATTTTAGTTCAGGGGCCACATGCAGTAAAATTTCATCTTGAGTGGGCCAGATCGGCCAAATCGTGCCATAATAACCTTTCAATTTTAACTTTGAAGTTTTACTTCATTGTGGCACAGAATAAAGGAAGTGTACATATTTCCCCCCAAAACTAACTATTACTACAGAAAATGACGACAATCTCAACATGAGACCAGAGTATTCTAGAGAAATATTGCTCGTACTTTGTTCCAGTCCTCACAGTGTATTTTACATGGTATACCTTCTGGGTTGATTCGCTGATACAGTAAAGGTCTCGGAGTGTGATGGTCATTTCGCAGCAGCTGTGAATTAATAGCTCTTTTGGTACAGCGAAGCCGTTTGTGATGGTTCAGCTGTGGTGACGACACAGGCTGTTTAAGAGCCTCAGGTGCATCTACATGGCAGGCTGCCACTCACGCTATTAGCCCACAATCCAATGATCTCTGTTTGGGGAGCAGTTGTCCTTTTCACTGCATCAGACGCAGCTCGACTTGTGTTCCACTCAGGCACTGATTGCTCAATGATATGTGTGTTTACAGATGATAAACTCCCATGACTGGGCAGTTGCACTTGTGATTTCGGGGCTGTCACACTGGATGAGCCAAGCGATGCACAGCTGCTCGGCCCCTTGGGGAGCGCCGAGGTGGAAGCACAAGCTGAAAATTCAGAGGGAGGCTTAAATGGCTGCATTGCAGATTATTGTCTTTTTTAGTGAGAAAAAAATGTACGTGAGGCTTGTCATCCTGTCGCCAATTGCCTGGAAGAAGATAGTAAATCAACAGGAAATACACCAGCTGTCAATTAAATGCTCACCAACTACCACTTTCAGTCTGTTGATCTGATGTCTGTTTCATACATTTGGCAAATAGACAGTTGAAGGTAGAGTAGTGGAGATGAAAAAGTGATCAATCTAATGACCAATCACTGTATGCTTGAGAAGCTTCATAGTTTATCAGCCACATGGCAGAAACTCATTATATCTAGGCACACAGGCAAGAGCAAGATGACCTGCTGAAATTCAAACTGAGCATGAGAATGGAGAAGAAAGGTGATTTCAACCACTTGTGCCATGATTGTTGGTGCCAGACGGTCTGGTCTGATTACTCCTGATCTTCTGGGAATTTCACGCTCAAGCATCTCCGGGATATACATAGAATGGTATGAAAAAGAGAGAATATGAAGTGAGTGGCATCCAATATTACAGGTACTTCTCAAAAAATTAGCATATTGTGATAAAGTTCATTATTTTCCATAATGTAATGATAAAAAATTAGACTTTCATATATGTTAGATTCATTACACACAACTGCAGTAGTTCAAGCCTTTTATTGATTTAATATAGATGATTTTGGCAAAAAAGTAAAGAAAAACCAAAAATCCCCATCTCAAAAAATTTGCATATCATGAAAAGGTACTCTAAATGAGATATTAACCTAATCATCTGGAGCACCACACCCACCCTTGAATCAACGAATTAACTCTAAACACCTGCAAAAGATTCCTGAGGCTTTTAAAACCTCCCAGCTGTTTCATTACTCAAAACCGCAATCATGGGTAAGACTGCCGACCTGACTGCTGTCCAGAAGGCCATCATTGACACCCTCAAGCAAGAGGGTAAGACACAAAAAGAAATTTCTGAGCGAATAGGCTGTTCCCAGAGTGCTGTATCAAGGCACCTCAGTGGGAAGTCTGTGGGAAGAGAAAAGTGTGGCAGAAAACGCTGCACAACCAGTAGAGGTGACCGGACCCTGAGGAAGATTGTGGAGAAGGACCGATTCCAGACCTTGGGGGACCTGCGGAAGCAGTGGACTGAGTCTGGAGTGGAAACATCCAGAGCCACCGTGCACAGGCGTGTGCAGGAAATGGGCTACAGGTGCCGCATTCCCCAGGTCAAGCCACTTTTGAACAAGAAACAGCGGCAGAAGCGCCTGACCTGGGCTACAGAGAAGCAGCACTGGACTGTTGCTCAGTGGTCCAAAGTACTTTTTTCGGATGAAAGCAAATTTTGCATGTCATTTGGAAATAAAGGTTCCAGAGTCTGGAGGAAGACTGGGGAGAAGGACATGCCAAAATGCCTGAAGTCCAGTGTCAAGTACCCACAGTCAGTGATGGTCTGGGGTGCCATTTCAGCTGCTGGTGTTGGTCCACTTTGTTTTATCAAGGGAAGGGTCAATGCAGCTAGCTATCAGGAGATTTTGGAGCACTTCATGCTTCCATCTGCTGAAAAGCTTTATGGAGATGAAGATTTCCTTTTTCAGCATGACCTGGCACCTGCTCACAGTGCCAAAACCACTGGCAAATGGTTTACTGACCATGGTATTACTGTGCTCGATTGGCCCGCCAACTCCCCTGACCTGAACCCCATTGAGAATATGTGGGATATTGTGAAGAGGAAGTTGAGAGACACCAGACCCAACACTGTGGATGAGCTTAAGGCCGCTATCAAAGCATCCTGGGCCTCCAGAACACCTGAGCAGTGCCACCGGCTGATTGACTCCATGCCACGCCGCATTGAAGCAGTCATTTCTGCAAAAGGATTCCCGACCAAGTATTGAATGCATAACTGAACATAATTATTTGAAGGTTGACTTTTTTTTGTTTTAAAAACACTTTTCTTTTATTGGTCAGATGAAATATGCTAATTTTTTGAGATGGGGATTTTTGGTTTTTCTTTACTTTTTTGCCAAAATCATCTATATTAAATCAATAAAAGGCTTGAACTACTTCAGTTGTGTGTAATGAATCTAAAATATATGAAAGTCTAATTTTTATCATTACATTATGGAAAATAATGAACTTTATCACAATATGCTAATTTTTTGAGAAGTACCTGTATATCAATGACTCAGGGAGAGGAAGGTGCATTCTGGGACACTTGGTATCAATTGAGCTTTGTTTACTTCTTTATTGTGGCTGATCATGTTCATCCATTTATGACCACAGTGTAAAATCTTCTGGTGAGCAGCTCAGACGCCTGCAACCATCTCAAACATCTGAATATATAGCTTCCTACTTAATAGATTTCAGTCCAAAAGAGATTGTTTGAGATGTGGAGGAAGACATATTCTGCCCAAACAATTGGCCTAGTCAGCAACTTTTTACCTGTCGTGGGACGACGGCAGTGACCTGCGCAGGCTTCTTCATCTTTGGAGCCACGGGAGCTGTGAGAGCAGAGGGGTGGCTGAGAGAGAGAGAGAGAGAGAGAGAGAGAGAGAGAGAGAGAGAGAGAGAGAGAGAGCAACAGAGGAGGAGAGCTTGTCAACCCCCCTCCTCTCAGCTAAGTGCTCCTTTATGGTGTGGGCGGCGTCCATCGTCTGTGTGGCTCACACACAGACTTTGGTGTTGTGGCCTGCCTGTGGATCCTCAGACCTGTGTCCTCGAGACCACATCTAGGGAGCGGAACGGCCCTCGAGAGTGGAGCGCATCTCAAGACCTGGATTGGAGCACAATGACCTCCAATTCGTATCATAGCCATTGATTTTTTTGACATTTAAACTGCCCTGCTGACAGATATCTCAACATACTTGTTATGACCGATTTGTTCACCAAATTTGCTTGGGCAGTCCCCACCTTAGACAAACAACCCTCACTACAGCACGTGCCCTACAGTCTAGGTTAATCCGAGAACAATGTCAAGTTTATGGGTGTTGTAAGAGTTGAACGCCCCTCTACCACCCCATGGGGAATTAACTTGTGCACACTGTGTTGAACCTCCTTGGAATGCTAGAAGGGGAAAGACACCAGAGCTGGGTGGAGTACTTACCGAGACTCATTCAAGCTTATAGCAACACTATACATGCCTGTATATGATATGCACCTGCCTTTCTGTTGTTTGGGTGCCACATGAGGACTCCTGTGGCTCAGGTGACTGGAGGCTTCAGAACCGAGGGCCTCAATGGACATTACAGACTAGTTGGTCAAGCACCAGAAGCAGCTGGCCTATCCTTCTAAAAGAACGTCCGACAGCCTCCAGAGAGCAGGCCAGAAGAATAAAAGGCTCCATGAGCGCACTACTAGAGAAGCTTCGGACAGAGTTCTATTGCGAGATTACAGAGGGTGGCAGACGGATAAACTCAGTGACCAGTGGGAGAAAAGTCCATATGTTATCGTTGGCAGGATCCATCCTGGACGCCCCTACAAGCTATGTCTGGAGGGAAAAGATGGCCCTGAACGCGTCAAATATTGCAACAACCTCCAGCTATGCCTCCACTATGAGTCTCCTGAGGCATGACTGAGAAATTCATGCTAATATGGGGACTCCTACTACCAGGAGGGGAGCCGGGTGTCCAAGAAGGGCCTGCACCCCCACTTGAGCCAAGGTGGTTCTAAAGCACCAAAGAACTCATATGGGGGTACGACCCAGCAGGCAAATGGAGTGAGACGTGGTATGTGTGGTGTTCCAGGGACTAGAACACATCGGGGGGGTGTAACAGGGTGACATCTCACGGCCTGGAGTGGAGCACACCTTGGGAGCAGAGTGCGCCCCATGACCTGGGGAGGAGCAAACCTCGGGGGAGACCAACAGACTGATGAGTGGACCCATGTAGATTTGAGCAGCCTGGGACTTATTTTAGTATTTTAATATTTTAAACATTTTAATACCTTATTGACCATGATGTTTCCCCACTTTCACCTATTGTCAGCTGTGGTTGTCTTCAGCCCTCTTCACCAAAGATAAAGCTATCAAACAGTGGAGGAGACAAACGCATCAGTGCTTTTTGACCACATATTTAAACACTATCGACTAACACCAGTAATATATCCCTTTGATTTCTATTATTTTTATATTAAATCTATAAGTCAGTACATCTCTACTCTGACCAACACTTTACATTTTCTGCATTTATCTGATTGTTTATTATAAGAAGTGAAAAATGTGACACTTACCATATGACTGTATTGACTGTAAATATCATCTGTGATGACAACTGCATGTTGCATGATGGGAAATATATTCCCTGAAAATGTAGCGCTGGCTGGTTTTTGCAGTTGTGTTCAGATTGTTTTCTTTACGGTGGTGTCGCCTGTATTAAGTAAGTGTTTCTTTCAGGGACACTCAGTTGTAACATTGTTTTCATTTCATATTTTATCTCTTTCTATCCTGTCAAGCAATATTGAACGCCTATTAACATGATATCGATCAGGAGAAATAATCCCTCAGGACTGCAGAGAAACTGATATGGTGTGTTTGTGCTCCTGAAAGGTGCATGTGCGACACGCTCTCTTTCATTCACAGACTCCGTGCCTCCCTCTTTCATGTTAGTCACTGCAGCTTTTTCCAATCCAGTCGATAGGCCTCCATTAAGACCGGGTAGGCTGTCAAAGCAACCTGTGACCTCCTCCAGCCCCGCTGGAGCCCGCTGGCCTGTGATGTCCGTATCAATATGAATTTCATCCCCTTGCACCCATCAGCCACAATTCCCAATGTCCATTAGTCTCCAGTATCTGTTTCCTCCAACTTGTACTATTGATTTTGGTGTGTCTTTTGTTAAGAGCATGTACATGGATCTTAACGACGGGGACAGCTTCATACGCGGCTGGACGGTCACCAGGGCATCACCGTGTCTCTATTTCCTACTTATTAAATGATTTTAGAACCTCACTCCTTCTGACAGGCTGCTTCACTCCTATTACGGCTCGCGGATCCCTCGGATTGGACATCTGATCCCGAGTCGGAGCAGTGCCCTCGAAGGTCAGGGCTTTTCATCTCCGAGGCCACGGTCATGTGACCTGTTGTTGTCATACATAGAACGATATCAAAGCTAAGCAGAGCTGCAATACCGGTCCCATATGTATCCCCGGAGATCGCGCTTGTTCAAACTCTCTTCTAAAACTGTGGGGAAGAAGTGTCATGACTCATGATTACAGTGCTTTGTATTGTACATTTAGAATTAGAAGAAGAACAATACACAAACTATTATAAAACAGTTACAACAAAGCTATGTTATGATTTTGTATTATATTTGATGGAAAAATGTTTCTGGGACAAGCAAATTGATAATGAAATTAAAATGTTCAGAAAAATGTCTTACTCTATAATTTAGTTTTTTTTTTATTATTTCATGAAATCTTCACTTTTTAAAATCTTTAAGTGATAGAATAGACTGGTCAAAGTGCTTCACTCAAGCTGTGAAGTCTTATATGAATATTTTGCTATTGTTCTGTAATAAGATTTGCTAAAATGTTAATATTTATTCTTTAAACATTTCGGTAAATTGGATTTGTTTCTATAAAAAACTCTACAATAATTTTGCGAATCCTTTACGTAGACTACTGTATGTACTTGTTGTGGTGTAATGTGTCAATCAGGTAGAGCGAGGAAGAGTTCTTTCACCAAAGAAAAGTTTGCCATTTTTCATAATATCCAAATTATAGAATTCATAAACAAACCAGACTTATTCTAGAGTAAACTTTGGATGTTTTTTCTTCCTTCAAATGAAATCACCAGATTTGAATATTGATTATTGAAAGAGTCTTTGTCTCCTAAAGACAGAGGCCGTGACCTGAATCTGTTCCTATCGTTGGTTGATATGAAGTGGAATAATTTTATTGGAAAAATGTGTCCATTCACTTCGCACTAATGTCATTAATGACAGGTGTATACAGATGTTATCCAGTTCTGCGCTAATTATGGCTGTAAAATCGAACTTCAACCTTCAAACTTGAAGAGCACATCGGACTTCTTTCAACATTTTTCACACCGGGGGCGGGGTCTGCTGGGATTTGGTGACATTAGATATTCCTTGGCGTAGAGAGAGAAAGATGGATGACCTTTGGCTTTATTTTTGCCTTGGCCACTCGTGCCGCACCTCTTCATGAGATCGGATCATTGTAATCCCCCGGCCCCCATTCAATTTACAGAGGCACTCTGCCACTGCAGACCACTGAAGTCGACGGAATTCGTGGATCAATAAGCCCCCTGAAAGCCTGCTGGCGAGGGTCCGGGTCCCTCTGGCCGCTATCGAGTTACAGGTCATAATGAATGGGGTGTTGTTTATGTTGTAATGTGCAACGTCACCGAGTCTTTTGAAGAAACATCCAACTTAGTCGGTCTGAGGTTTTTGCAGGTGTGAGGACAGTGTAAATCGTACCACTTTTTAAGGTTTTATTAAGCAACAACGTGTTGTGTCGCCATATATTGTGACAAACACTTCCAATTTCTGCCTGCAGCTCTTTATATTCATCCCCCTTTCATATGAAGACATTAGTAAATGATATACCATTAATGGTGAAATTCACTACATAATGTCCAACGTATAACTTTTGATTGTCTCTTTCACGATGTATAATCAGCACATGTGGATCAATTTATTTTAGGAAGATGCTCCATAATGTGAACATCAGCTGTTCTTCAACAAATATGAACCCTAAATGAGAGGACGGAGCTAAAACAACTATTTTAAACTGCAAACATGCTGTTGATAGCGTTGGACATTCCCTGTGAGAAGCGGTTGTGATTATGTGATGCTCATCATACATCACAGGCACTAAAGATACAGTTTAATGTTAATCTTACTTACAGTCAATGGCTGTGACCGGCTTTTGATCAAGAAACGAAGAATCTCTTTGTTTTGTAGAAGTAGGTTTTAACTAAGCTTCTTCATCGGAACTCATCGTTTAACCACAGACTTCAATATTCCTCTTTTGGGTTTTACCAGTGACTTTTCTTTTTTTTCCATGTTTGCATACCAGAGACGAATCTCACGATAGGATCATGTGGCAATGAAGAGAGCACCGCCTTGGGAGAATCGGGGCATTGCTAGTTTTTTCTGGTTAACCGTGGACCGAGTGTAACCGCATGCAAGGATTGATTGTGCTGCACATTATTCATCCTGTCTGATTGAAGATGCCACGGAGTAACAGCAGGAGAGCTCATTTCAGTAGCCTCAAGGTCTTTTCCAACTCTTATTTCTTGGCCATTTGACCCTGAATAGCAGGGGTGTCAAACGTAAGGCCTGTGGGCCGAAACTGGCTGGCAAGAGGCTCGAATCCGGCCGCGAAACCACCATAATCAAAGAAAACCACCATTTTTAAACACATTTCAGATTGGTTTTAACAAAAAGACGGACATTTTCTTCACGTACACTCTGCATCACAACAAAGAAAAGCTTTAAAGTTAAAGTCTGTTTCACACCACTGCTGTACAGATTTATTAGATGTATTTTTTTCACTTCCAAAAATCACCTTTCTTGATCATCTCCTAATTTGAGTGCTCTGCCTTCGCGTGCTGTTTTCTCTGTTTCCAGCTCACAAATGACAGTTTTGAATGACTTTTCTGATTAAGGACAACCTGCACACTGAACAAGAACCAACAATAAACCTGCTTTTCAGCATCTTCAGCACACAGTTTCAACTTCAGTCCACATTTTCACACAAGTCTTGTATATTATTCAAAGGTTTGTGTCATAATTCAAATAAGTCCAATAAATACATCAAACTGTAATTCAACCATTCGCTATCAGATGTGCTTTTACCATACTGTCCTACCAGATTTGCAGGAAAAGTGCCCCAGATCCTCCTAAAATACACTTGGCAACGCTTAGGGTTTTGTGGATTTGGTGTTACACAAACATGGAGGGTCTTGCAGTAAAAATGTGGTGTTTACTGACAAACTGAGCAGTGGAGCATTTATTATTCCCGACATGAAAGCACGTGTTCAGTAAAACTATCCGGCATACATCTGGAAGTCGCACACTTCCTGCCAACTCGGCGTTCATAATGCCTGTCAATATCAAACTTGCAGAGGCAGTTGCATTGTTTGCACAGGAGTTATAGCCGAGCTGGAATACATCATTTTAACAAATTAAACTCAGATCCCGTCTATCTCCGGGCTATTTTAAGCGTAATTGCTCGTCGTTCTAAATCCCGTCTGGGAGTGCACAAAGAAGGCTCAGGGCAGAACGGGCTTGTTTTTCCATGCAAAGCAGCCGGTCGTGTGAACGTGGATTAATGGCTCATTATCAGGGTTATTAAACAACTATTCAAACATTCGGATCTAGTTACGAACAAGGCCAGGCCCGATTGTTTGATGTGGAAATCTCAATGAAACTTGTCATTCTACGTTACGGTGATGGAAGTGGGTATGACCAACACATCGGCCATGATGGGGCCACAGCAAACACACAAACGCACACAAACAAGTGAGGTGCACAGAGTCGCTCAGATACTGACTAATGCCCAAAGTTTGGTTTGCATTTGCAATTTATACTGTGGATGTGATTTAAAACGCGTTTTCCGAGCTTAATGGGGATGTTTGAATGCGGCATCGGCGGTAAGATGAAGCCGTACCAGTCGGGTCACATCTCCACGCTCGCATGCGAGTGTCATGAGAGCAACTCCCGCCGCAATCATTCAGTGGAACCACATGATCACTGGCAATTCGGGATCAGTGATCTCAAACAATAGAGCCTTGGCTTTCATACATTTAACACAGAATTGAAACCATGTGCCGTGTTGGTCAATGTGGAGAAATGTGCTGACAGCTGGAGATGGCCTTGAGGTGCACGTCAGCCCAGAATAACTGCGCCAAACTCGCAGCGCCGTTCCTTCGTAGCAAAACAGTCTTTGTTGCCACTGTTGGCAGTTCGTCAATCGCGTGTATTAAAGTACCTCGTGGTGCTCGCCAGTCATCGATAGCCCTAAATGGGTGCACATGGAGTCTTGGCTGTGCTCGTGTTTTTGATCAGGTTGAGGTCTTCATGGATTTTCTCTTCGCCTCTGACAGACGAGGCTGTGGGGTTTCAGGGCGGCTCTCGGGGGCAGACTGCATGCAGCCGCCGGGGTCATTTGAACCTTGTGGTTGCAGGCAGAGTGCTGAGACACGAAGAGCCAGCGCTTCGTTCACAAGTGTCCGACGGGCGGTGGGAGAGTCAGGAAGTCTGGCGACTGTAAACCCCACCCGATCCCCGCATCGCACCACCCGGCCCCTCGCTGCACATCCGTCTGTCAGACGTGCTCCGATACTGCAAACTGCCACCTCTGCACCCAGACGACCAAAATACACCATATATACTTAACCCCAAACTTCACATCAAACTTCTACTAAAGTTTGATGGATACAGTCTCTGGTTTCACCCAGAATAATGTTAATAATATGGATTTCACCAGTTCATTTGGTATTGAGTACATCCACTAATATCTAAGTAAATATGTATTTTTCCATGATTCATGATTACCTGATAATCTCTCAACAATAACATTATCCTTTATGTCTGTGAACGTGCCTCAAACGTTTGAAGGACTGGATTTTAAAGCATCAAACAAACATTTCCTGAAATGAAGAATTACCAAAACATCTTCCTCATTATACTTGCAGGTTTCCTATTTTTTAGTTTGTTCATTTCCCAAAATGTGAGCTTAATGCTAAAAATACTTTTAAAATCAAAACATCCATCCTTTTTAATCTCGGCTTGAAATGAGGAACTGCCCCTTTACGTTAAAACAAATACCTCGTGTATATTTGAGGTATTGTTGTCTAAATAGTTCACCACTTCATGTCTGCTTATGTTTTAAATCAAAACGTATTCCTCTCTGCACACTCATTTCTCATCTAACTTACATTTGTTAATCTCATTAGGTTATTGTCATGAGTTGTCTTTTACATTTTTATTTCCAAGTCAGTGTTGGTTAACCCTTTATTGGTGAAGTGACTCAGTAACGTCCACATTTCTTCAGTTAGTTTCAGAGACTCTGAGAATATATGGCTAAATAGTTGTGACTAACTTTTTATTGACTCCTCATGTGAACATAAACACTTTTGTATTTTGGCCTTTTGCCCTCAAAAAGTGTTTCTTAATTTCAACCTGAGTGAGCCTCTATATTGATAATATGAAAAACATGTCGCCTCCTATATCAAACATATATAGAGTATAGCATGTGGCAAAGTTATTATATATTCTTTTATCCATTCAGAAATAGTTGCTGTTTACTACATTTTGAACCTATGAATTGTGAAAATATTGTCATTTTCGCTCCCTAAATATCCTTCTTTGGTTTTCTTATATACATTTCATAGCATTAAACATTGAAATTCAACATCTGCTGCATCATATCTGTCGGACGTTTGCATTAAATCCCATTTACTGCAGTTTTAATTATGTAGTAACAGTTAAAGTAAGTTGCTAAAATTCAACCCAATGTGAAACTAAAAGCTTAAGTTGCTTACATATGAATTTAACACTTAAGCAGTTAAAATTAGATAAATATTTGACATTTTAGTACACAAATTTGAGCTTTTCTTTCAAACAAACACACGGGAGTTTCAGAATTAAATACTTTTAACTTTCTTCACAGACTTTTTCCAGATTCACGTTATAAAAAAAAACAATTGGAGTAAAATGACACTAAAGCAAACAATGGGCTCTTCCCTGTGTAATGAGGATTATGTACTGTACAAGTCACCGTGCACAGGGAAGGTAGAGAGGAATTTTGGCGAGAAAACAAGAGATTTGCAGGCAGACTAAGTGGGTGAGTGAACAGGTTAACAGCGACGGGGCCCTGAATGGCTGTGACAGGGAGAAAGCAGTGAGAGGCTCCAGCACTGAAGGGGGAAGTGACCCGGAAACAGCGAGTAAGTGCAGCTTGCTGGGCCCTTTAGGAAAAAAAAAATAAAAAATCTCTCCTGAACCACTGATGCAAGTCCACCTAAATACACATTTCCCTTATTTCTTTCTGCATGCAGGCATTGCTCATGTGCTAAAACAGCAAAGAAAAACAAGTAGTGGGGAAACGGTCACATACACGCCTGCAGGGATTATTTCAGTTTCTTCATTTTAAACTGAAATATTCCCTCGTAGTTGTAAATGCCTAATGAAGTGCTTCTACGTCGTTGAAGAATAGTATATTTTTAATTGAGTTTACCTTCAGCAAAGAGGCCAAAATTAAATTGATCAACATGCACATTTACATCCGTTTTACCAAAATGCTGCAAATGATAAGGCACTGTGTGTTTTATAGTCACTCAAATATACTTCTGTAGTTTGTAAATGTAAACCTCGATAAAAGCAACAAGAAGTGATCAGTGTGGAACAAAATAACTAAAATCGAAATACTTTCAGGGCCTGGAGAGCAACGAATATTAATACATCTGAGATGACCAGATTATTACTTTTTATGTCCTGTGTGTGTGTGTGTGTGTGTGTGTGTGTGTGTGTGTGTGTGTGTGTGTGTGAGAGAGAGTCACTTCCTTCACAATGAAAGAGGACAGAAATTCAAAACAATCTATTATATTACTAATATATTTCAGTTTTCACTTAAAATCTTCTCTTTAAAAAGTTATTTAAAAAGTTTGTTTATCTCTGTTTTAAGTCTCTGCCTCTAATGAATCACTTCAAAGGGCTTATAGACATTAAATACACCAGTTGTACCTATATTGTTTTCTTTTTTTCCCCCAACTTTTAGCTTGAAATCTGCACACAGCAGGACTAATTCACCACACATGCCTCATATGACATGTTCGGACAGGCCTTGTATATTTGACTTACTGAATTTTAACAGTGTTACTGTTTTCAAATATACTTCTCAAAGCACAAGTGTAATGGGAACTTTAGTCATTTCTTTTCATCATTGTAATTTGGGATATTTTATATGTCCTCCTATTCTTTTCTAAATTCGGGGAGAAAAATAAAGTCTGTAATGATTAGTTTTAACTGCAAAAATACAAACATTTTAGATCACATTATTGTTGCTAAGTATTTGAAAATACTCTGGATGATTGTTTTCTTCTTTTTTTGTAAAGATAAATCAACATTTTTGACTAAAACATGAAAAAAATGCCACAGCACTAATCTCAAGTATTCATAATTACCAACAAAATGCTGCAAAATGCTTTAAAGCATAATTAGAAAGGATCACTTTTCCACTTTGTTCAAAATATTTTGAATATATATAAAACTCCCATGTTTTTTTTTTTTCATTACATTTAATAATGCTGCATATATCTGCAGCTTTTTTTCTTTGAAATATTAAACACTAAATGTAAGTTTTGAAAAAGAAAATAATTTCTGTAAGCCTTTGAATGCGTGGCTTCAGATTCGGCCTCATTCGCTGCCTGACGTGTTCTTCACTTTAAAAGCACTTTTTTCTTAGATGCCCCATAAACCTACAGCGAAATAAGCTGTTTTCATCCGACGTTATGAAAAAAACAACCTACCAAAATAGAAAAGAGAACAAAAAACCGTTTCCCCTGTTTCAACAGATATGTGATCGAATTCACTGCAGCTTCCAGTGTTTTCTCAGAAAAATTAAGATTTTTAAATAAATTGGTTTATTATGACTCAGTATCAGTCAGAGTATAAGAATTTAACTGAGAAGAGAGTAAGATGGTTATTTACCTAAAGTTATGGCCACTGGTTCATTTCTTCGTTTCTTTTTGAGAAAAACAAAAAACAAAACTGAAACCTGAAATCTGTAAAAACTAAAAGTATAGAGATTTGTTTGTGCACTTTACAACTTGTACCGGAAATTGCTTCTATAATATGTTACTTTGGCACTGCACAAGAAAAAACTAAAATACTTGTACAAACTTGCGTCCAATTCAAAATGAATTTGCTCTAATTATTTAGGATAAAAATGACAAAGTTGTTAATAATACTTTATCCGATCTTTTTTTTCCCCTCTTAAGTCAACACGCCTGTAAAATGTTAAACCTTTTATTGCAAAACTCCTCATAATGAAACTGCTTCCACCGTTTAACAGTCTCGTGAGAACAAACGGTGAGAGTTTGAACACGAATAGTAAGGCCATATAAATACAAAAGAAGTGTTGAAAACACACACACACACACACACACACACACACACACACACACACACACACACACACACACACACACACACACACACACACACACACACACACACACACACACACACACAGGATTTATATCTACATTCATTCAGATGAAGTAAAACTGCCCTATGGAATTTCATGCATGCACTTGTTTTGTTGATAATAAACCCCCTAAAATGTAGGGGCAATAATAATAATAATAATAATAATAATAATAATAATAATAATAATAATAATAATAATAATAATAATAATAATAATGATCGCCGATTTGGGGAGTGGCAAAAAAGTGGCACATGCATTTCAAATGAGTTGATATGTTGACATGAAAGGAAAGGGAATTTGTCTTGATTTAAGAAAAAAAAAAAAAAGAGAAAAACATGTATTTAATGCCAACATGTGAATAAGTATAAAGGTCCACACATCCATAACAAGGAACTCATCCGTCAGCGTCGAACAGGCCAAAATATTTGCCAGTGTTGGAGAAGTAGATGTAAGGCGCGCAAGTCGCGGTCGGGTACACGAGAGGGAAAGGCATCGGCAGCAAACATCCGCCCAGCAGGGTGTTGTCTTTGTAGAAATTCGGTAATTGCACATTTTTCCCTGGATCTGCGAAATGCTCGGCGGCCAGCCCCGCCTCCATGTCCGTGGAGAGCTGCCGCTTCAGCTTGTTGCGGCGGTTCTGGAACCAGATTTTTACCTGCGTCTCGGTGAGCTGCAAGGAGCTGGCCAGGCACGCTCTCTCGGAGCTGCTCAGGTAGCGCTTCATGTCGAAAGTGGCCTCCAGCTGAAAGATCTGTCTCTTGGAGAAGATGGTGCGCGTCTTCTTCTTGACCATGGCTTTGGCGTCCAAAGTGTCTATGGACTTCTGCTGCCGCTCGGGTGAGTCCTCGGGGCTGTGCGCGCCGTGTGTCCCGTGCGCGCCGTGTGTCCCGTGCGCGCCGTGTGTCCCGTGCGCCCCGTGCGTCCCGTGTGTCCCGTGCGCCCCGGGACAAGAGCCCGGGACAAGAGTCTGCATCGCTGCGTTTCCCCCGCTGTCAGCATGATGGACTCTGGGCTTCACTGTGAATAAATCCACAAAATGTGCTTTTGATGTAAAGCAAACACAACAGTACAGGTTTATATAAATTAAGAATGCCTGGTTACACCCTTAACTCTAAAGTCAGTTTGGCAAACACCCTCAACCGTCAATTGTTTTGCTTGTAATGACAAAAACTGCCAACCAGTCAGAAGTTACCTGTCTCCACGGCCCTGCTGTCACTCCTCCGGACGTCCCACGCCTCCTCGTAGCGCGTCTGAAACTCACTTTTACATCCATTTTGCCCCTTAAAGCCGTCGGAGTCCCGCTGCTTCAGGTTGAGGATGCTGTCGATAGTGAACGTCAAACATGGAGTCCGACCGGGGGCATCTTCTTTGCTCATGTTCCCCGGCATCTCATTGGCGCCAGCGACAATCCCGAATCCCCGCCGTCCCGTCCCCGGACGCTCCGAGCACCATCGCTCCTCGGCTGCAACTAGCGCGCAGAGCGGCCGCTGCGAGTAATTCAACGACCCGGAAGACTGCGGTTTAGCGGCTCTTGATTGGTGAGGTTGAGGGGCAGATGAGGGAGGGAGGAAGGTTTATGTCTGGCTGCCATATTGTAGCTTTAAACATTCCCCCACCCCGCCATCAGAATTCACGCGCACTCTCTAAGTGGAACAAAATTCAGAGTTCCTTTGAATTTAAATCTGTAAACCTTGTGGTTTTAGATCTTTTTTTTTTTTTTTTTTTTACTGTGAGCCACACAAGGAAGCTCAGCACTTTAAAGGTCAGGACATCAGGGTTCCTATATGCAAAACAACAGTTTTGCCTCATCCAAAGAAAAATTCTATTTTTAAACCTCCTGAATTTGTCAAATATATTCTTAACCTTGCCTGTTTCTGTTTTTTTCATTCATACGTGTTCGTGTCAGCTATAAGGAAACATGATACCAGTAAGAAACAACAAAACTACTGGTGCATATAGGTTTTATTTACCTGTGAACATATATGGGTACAAAATTCTGTATCAAAATCTTCTTAAATAAAAACATATGCCAGTCAGTCTGTATTGCAACTCTTGTTAAAAGCTATTAAAACCACAAACACACAGAAAAACGACTTTTCATAATGGATGTTTGAGAAAAGTTGCAGCTTCCCATCATATGTGGTATATCATATACAGGTGCATAGCTTTCTATGAGGGAGAACACGATTTATTGCTCCTCAAATATTTCAAAATCTGTGACGATACAGGGACATTTACATTTGTGAGTGTGTTGAAGGTTTGGAAGAATCAACTGCTTTTGTGAACAGATGAGCAAAGTTTTTAAAGCACATTTGGTTTCTGAAAAAAGTTATGGCCAAACATCAAGGTTACCTTAAAACAGAGGAAGAGCTCCTTCTCATCAGGTTTCACAGTGTGGCCTGGCTGTTGATCTATCGTCTTCAACCTCTTGTAGTTTTACATGTTTGCAACAAAACATACAAATTTCACACTCACAAACTTGTGTTTGCCTGGCATGATTTTCCAGAAGACATTTTTCTAAATATAATTATACAAGCCAACAATGATTTTTTTGACTGAATGTATGTGAGTCATCAATTAATTTATCTGTTCAAACAAACAAACAAACAAAGAATAAACACTGAGACACTTCAGTGAAATTTCAGAATAAAGTTCTGAAAACAGGATTTTGTGCATAGTGAAATTGTCCAACAATCTTCATCACATCTATTGAATTTTAAACATTTCTCGTGCTTATAAATTGAACAAAGTGATGAGAAAGTGGATTGTTTAAGCAGCGAGTTCGTTATTGACGTAGCTTCCACAAAACATCCCAAAACAAAAAGTTTAAAACAAGCGAGATCGTCCCGGGAGTTCTGGCTTTACAGAAACTCAACCTGAATTCTGCAGCGACTTTATTGGATCACCTCAGTCCCAGATATACAGAGTCTCTTCACTTCCTGAAGTCACACTAGTCCCGTCATCTGCGGCGTTATGAAGGACACCGGATGTGCGAAGTGGCCACTCAGGGGATAGTTCACGGAACTAGAGAAGCCGACGACAGATGGCGACATGTGCTGTAGGCCGGCCATGGTCACAGGCGTGGCCATATTCTCGCGATACAGCACGGGAACTCTGACCACCCTCTGGCCGGCAAAGGGGATGGCGGCGGCGGCGGTGCCGGTTTCCAAGTCCGCTGTGATTTGTCGTTTCCACTTGTTCCTGCGGTTTTGGAACCAGATCTTCACCTGCGTCTCGGTGAGCTGCAGCGACGCGGCCAGCCCCGCTCGCTCCGAGCTGCTCAGGTAGCGCTTCAGGTCGAAGGTGGACTCCAACTGGAAGACCTGACTCCGGCTGAACACGGTGCGGGTCTTCTTCTTACGCACCACTTTCAGATCACCTGAGAGGAGGCAGGGGAGGGGCAAATGGCGAAATGAAAATGGTGCAAATAAAAGCTATATGTCTCTGCAATTGGCACATTTAATATTGATATTGGTCGCACACTTGATTTTGTTTGCATTGCGTGAAGATGAATTACACAACAGGCTTTGGGCTTTATTGAAATGAATACTGTCCTTTGTATTCTTCTATCTGATTTCCTTAAATCTTCACATGATCCTGACCACAGTCCACAGGATGTCACCCCTGAGGCCCTGAAAGCGTTAGCTGCACCCCTGCTCCTAAATTCTGAAGGACAAGGACAAATGGGCGCTGGTTTCAGTAATAAAGGGGGGAAATGTCCAATAAAACTAAAAGTTATTGCAACTTTACCCGATAGAAAGAGAGAAAGTTGTGACAGACTCGGTGTTTCAATTTTAGCACGCATGCGTAATGGTGGAACCACGGGTTTATGGCAGAGCATGAGCTGGAGTGTTTTTTATTTATTTATTTTTTTCACAATAGGCACTTTATCCTCACCTGTGTCCTCTCGCACATCCTCCTCCTCCCTGTCATCTGTTAAACTCTCATCCCGCTGCTCCTCCATCACCTCCTCCGCCTGTCTTGGTGAAGTTGGGGACTCCCGCTCGCTGCCGGACGCTGCAGGGTCCGTGTGTTCATCAGACTCACTCATCTTGTGCCGGGGAGCTGAGGAGGAAACACATTCTCTTTTAATCATCTTACATGTAGCTCATCCGGTTTTGCGCAGCGTCAAATTTGCGCACGGTGCTCTCCAAGCTGATGAACTATGCACCCGTTTCTCTTTGCGGCTGTATTTAGACCTTAGGGGGGTTATTGTATGGATGCCAAACATCCGGATGTGCAGCGACTAGATAGATGATTGGTATTTTTACGCTTTAGGGTTGTGGAGCGGAGTGAATCTATATTCATGCAAAATGCGTGACATGTCGAAAGCGCAATGTAAATTGTATAATTCGGATGAGTTTCGTATTTGTGTGTTGCTCAATCCTGCCATACAGTTGTTGTTGTTTTTTCTCAGTAAACTGGACAGCCTTCAGTGAGCGATCAGAGTAAATAAATAAAGTGAGAGTTGCGAACTCACTGCTCGAGTTTGGAAAGGCTCCGCTCCGTTTCCACGCTTCAGTGTCGCTCGCTCGTCTTGTTTGCAGCCGCGGACACATCTCCGGGTTGTAACCTGCAACTTTCAATCCAGTTGTCTCCTCCAGCTCCCGAGATGAGGAACCTCTGTCTGTAGTTCTCAGTAAATTCTCAATGTAAAAAGACGAACCTCTTGACGGAGCGCCCAGTTTAGATCTCGGAGCTTTATTATCATTCAACATCGTGACTTTCTTTTCCCGGTAGTTTCTCCCGCTCCAGCCCGCGTTATCGCCGTCTAAGATCCTCCAGATGTGGATGTTGTGAAATCATTCCCGGGAACGCGTCGTATGTCTCTCCGTTGATGCGTAAAACATCCCGGCGCAGCCAGAGAGCGCACGGCGGCACCGCTGCTCGCGACAACGACCAAGAAAAAAAGAAAATCCTGTTGGGATTGAGAGAGCGAGGAGGGATGACTCCTGAATAAAAGCCAGGAACCGTGTCGCTCGTTCCGAGCCTCTCTTGTGCGCTGTGTGATCCTCTGCCTTGAGGGAGCGCGATATGCTGAATTTAGGTCAATTAGAGAGCAAACCAAAGCAAAGATACGACGATGTCCTCAGGGCTGCAGACAGAAAGCTTCATGAAGAATGGCACAGTACCGCCTATTGGTTATATCTGTCCATGCACACTTTAGATTTACTGCACGCACTATAAATCTGATTTTTTTTTTTAAATATTGTAGCCTTTTATTTTGTGACGCAGGAAAACTATTTAACAATTAAATTTGTTTTGCATAAATATTTAGTGATACTTCACATCCCGTGACATTCTTCTTCTTCTTTCGGGAAACCACGATGCACATTTTTTTATTTCCTGTATTCATTCAGTTGTGAGGCTGAAAAAGCGAGAGCTACTAAATTCTAAGTTCCAAATGATCCAAACAATGTGTGTATGCAAAACTCGGAGTGGTAAAGGACAGAACATTAAGCAACTTGTTCAAGCAAGCTTGTCTGCATTCTTTTTCTTTACGCAATAACCTTCATTTAATTCCAGTCAGGGAAGTCATAGAAACATCAGGATTAAATTGATATTATGATAAATAAATGAATAGGTAATTAGATAAATTAATAAATTGTGCATTTTTAAAGGGTTTTCAAGAGTTGTTTTTTTAATTTTTTTTTAATTTGCAGTAAAAAAAAACCCACATTGATAGAATCCCACATATTAAATCCTGACAGGTTCCACATATTGTGATGGTTCAGTATCTTATTTTCTGGACACATTTTCAACTTTCAAAACATTCTCATTGTTTCCTTCTTTCTTTCTTTTTCTTTTTTTTTAAACTGCACATTGACCTTTGAACTTCCAAACAAACAGTAATTTAGAAAACACACTAACCTCTTGATATTTGCTCTGTATTTGCTGTTTAAAAGTCTCATCTGTCAATGTGAAATCATTTTCTGGGGGCGAACTGGTAGTTTGGGCGTTTGTTTTGAAAACAAACTCACATTTGCACACAGAGAAACACCCACAGGCATCAACAGTTTTAACATATTTTACCATCTCACTTCTCCAGCGAGGAGCATGTTTATTTCCCCTCCAGCAAGTTTAAAGGATCAGTCAGCGAGTGGCTTTACCAGAGCCGCCTCAACCACGGGCCAAAAATAATTTCTCACTTTCAAACTAATTGATGGACTGAGACAGAGGTATTTCACTGTGGTCAAAGGAAATCTCTCCCAAAGCCAACGAACTGCAGATTATCCATGGAGAAATAATCTATCTTTTATTGAGAGAAAGCCCATAGATGGCCTGACACTGTGCTGCAGCTTCAAATGAGTTCATTAATGCCCAAAGTGGAAAAAATGTTTAGTCAGCTTGGAAGAAACTGTTGAACAGTGGAGTAAAACACAGCGCTGTTTGGAGTTTTAAGAGGATTTAAACACTATGAAAAGCTTACTTTCATCTGTAAGCAGCCTTACAGAAATACCCAGAACATTCCAGCCTGGACGTTACTGAATCCCACTCATTTCTTCTTATTTGGATAAAAAGCAGCACATAAAGCAGTAGATGTCACAAGGACGAACTAAAAGGAGGAAAGAGAAGACAAGGAGAAAATTCTCTCCTCGCATTGACGAACGGTGGAGGGAAACAAAGAGAAACACACAGGAAATGCTCGTAACTGTTCTCCATTGTGCCTCCAAATTGACTTTATTAAAGCTTCTTTAGCCTGTAAGCTTAATCTGGAGTGTGCTTTCACTAATTCCTCCATGGGCATCTTAAATAATATAATTCATTATTCATCATTCATTGATAAAATTCAACCAACAATGTAATGTGCACGAGATGTTTAGATTTGATTAGAAAAGTTAGTTGAGTGTAATCGGACTCATCATATTTCAATATTTGCCTTGACGTTATAGAATCCAGTTTATTGGACGCATGGATGAAAAAACATCGTTATATATCATTTACATGCGGGCCAAACATTTTTCAGTAAGTTTAAAGATTTTAATGATATGAGAACTTTCAATAGCTTCATTTTGAGAAACACTACAGAACTTTGTATATCAAAGACAAAAAGAAAATCTTCATCACGACTGTTAAATTTATTCAGAATTACTTAAATGACCCAAAATAAGCAGTTTGATATGAGATTGAAATGCTTCCGATTGATGCAGGAGATGAACTGACAGAACCTGAAACCTGAAAGAAACGAAAAAAGAAAGTGAAATCGACAGGAAACATCTCAAACCTTGGAGTTTCTTTTTTAAATTCAATTAATAATCACAAAGAGCACCAAACATCTGGTTTATTAGTCAGTTTTCTCATAAACCAATAAATCGACCTCTTTACGCCCCAAAAACATCTTTAGATGTTTGAAAAAAAAGGTTTTTAAATGATTAAAAAAAGTAGTTTTAGCATTTTTATCTGATAAACATGCTTGTGTGCTACAGTTGCAGATGTGCTTGTTTGTTCCAACACGTCTCCAGGCTTTGATTTCTTATGGCTTTCATAAAGTCACACGAGAGCGCGTCACAGAAAGAGATTAAATCTGTTTGTGAGCAAAGTGCAGAGGATGGTACTGCTTCCAGGAATCCACAGGATGGACTGAAATGTAGGACCATGAAGTACATGTTGTTTGTTTCTCTCTTCTATCATATTTACCCAATAGTAATTCAGCCAGATGTTTTCCCACAGTACCATCGACATAATACTTACTTCCCTGAACTTGTCTTTTTAACTAATGTTAATTTATCTCTTTTGAGGAAGTAAACGTAACATTTCCTCCATGGTAGTGGAGATACTGAATGTTTTGCGCATTAGAAATAACAAACTACATCTTTTTGGAATAAACGCAGCAGCACGTAACACTTAAAGAGTTAAAAAGTCCGTGGAGATAAAATATGATTATTTCCGTACAACTTGAAGTATCACAAGTAGAAGTTTTGCAGAGTGACTCCTCCTACATCTCTATTTCTACGGACGGAGGCGAAGCAATAATCTTAATTTTGGCAGCGTCTGCCGCTGTAATTTCAGCGTCTAAAATAGTCTGAGCCACTTCTGACCTGGTGCATTTTACCTCCTTCATTTCCACAATTTTCCTCTTTAAAACATTTCGAATGATGAAGATCTTGAATCCTGGCAGAGAGAACGTGACTCTCGTCAGCGTCCATCCTGCAGATTACAGTGATTTCCAGAGGAGCGTTCATCCATAACAATACCGTCACGTGTCTAATCCGGGTGGGTTTCTAATCCTGTGTCATTACTGCTGTATGGGTTTGTCTTCCCATACACGCGGAACGGGAATCACCGTATTAATAGTCTGCCGGGGGAATCCTCGACATCGTTATTTGTGCCACTATAATGGGCCACTGTGTCGACGCAAGCTGCTGAGGTCAAAGCCACGGCCCAGAATGCCGCAGTGCATGTGAGGTCAGCAAGGTCCAGACATCTTAGGTCGGCCTTAACAGAGCCAGTCAACCAGAAGGCCCCTTTATGCCACATCGAGCGCAGACTTATTGAAGAAACTCTGCTTGTCAGGCTCTCCTCCGAACGTCTGTGATTCTTTCTCCACCCTCAACTTCATTCTTTTTTCTTTTCTTTTTTTTTTAAAGAAATTCTTCTTGGTGCCCATCAGATGAGATGTTAAACGTGCTGTGTCCCTGGCAGCTGGTGTCAGGCAGGTCGCGGTCGGGCCCTGTGTGAAAACAGACCCCCAGGCTCCCACCGTCACTTATCAGAAGTACTTCCTAAGCTGCGTTTTTATACCAACTCAGAAACTCCAAAAAGAACACTCCAGATTACAACCATTGAAACTGACACATACTTCTGCTGCTTAATCCCTATTAGCCCTCACCTCACTGCACCCCGAGCCTGATTCATTGGAACAAACTTAAAAGGCTTTCTGGGCGCTGTTTGGTTTATTGCAAAAGCTTTTGGAGTCTTACACAAAAGCCTGTTAACACATAACCTCCAGTTTAGTTTTGCTAGTTTGGGTTTAACCACATGTGGCTATTACAACAAATCACAGTGTAGACGGTGGAAATAAACTCCTGATGCCTGTTTGTTTAACCCTTGGACCTCGAATTAACCCCTGTTAGAACCAGCTTGTCAGCGCCACACAAAGGAGGAACGTCCTTGATGCTTCCATCACATCATGCTTCTATGTCGTGGACTTTTTCTGGCAAAAAACAACATTAAACTGAGGACTTCAGTCCTGATTCCAACAGCTAAAATGGAATATTTCATCTATATTGGATAATCTTCAAGTCGCCCATCAACTCCTTCGATCTCATCATTTATCAATAACTGGACAAAGTGGCTTTTTGCCGTGATCACAGGTTGAAGGATAAGTGCAGCCGTGCAGCAGCAGGAAGTGTGTTTTCTCCCTGTCGGTGAGGACTGAAGGAGCGCCGCTGATGGATTACAAACACAGAGGCTTATGGGATATGAGATCAATGAGAAAACATCAGCCTCGCTGTAAAAGACCACTAATGTCCTGAGCTGTGCCGGGAACCCGGGTCAAATGTTAACGCGGCAGCAAAATAACAATTTAAGGAGAAACTTGTGTTAAACTTTAATTCCTTCTAAAACTTCTCGAAGTTGGGAGCAGAGCACACTCGGCCTGACCTCGGATGTTGACTCCCAGGTTGTTGTTTTCTCCCTGAACCCGTTCGAGATACGGAGCTGAAGATCCTCAAATAGAGGAATCGCGTGAGAAAGGAAGCAAAGAGGCTGAAGGTAGCAGCTGACTGATGTGGGGAGGGGGTTCACGGCCCTCCCCCCCCCCGAGGTCAAAGCACTTCTGTCATATTAGCTTATACACAGACTCTATATTTTTCAATAAATCATGGCCCTGAAGGAGAGCTGGGAGTACACCGGCTATTAGAGCAGCCGTCAGCCCTGCCTGTGGGTTTCCTCTTACTGCATCACACATAATGAGGAGCTCCAGCGGGAGTCAGCCTCATATCTTACAGAGAAATGCAGCAAGTTGTTGTTGTACCTCTTAACATAGTCATTTTGTTGTTTCCTATTAATTAGAAACACATTAAGAGCTGGAATAAACTTTTAAAAAGAGCTGAAAACTGCAGAAATTCAGCAAGATTACTGTATTTTTCCGCTGTTATTTGTAATAATAGTAACTTGTGTGATCAAATAATTAATTAATGACAAAGCTAAATCCACAGTTCAGTTCGGACCTTATTGAGCCCATTTGGACAATTAATTACATCTTGTAGTTTATACAAGTCATCCTCACAAATGACAAACAATTGTTTATTTTTCCGAATAGAATAGAATAGATTAGAAATTATGTTAAGATATAAATATTATAATTTACATATTATAAATATTAATATTTAGGGGGGAAAGTAGTTTAGTAAAACGTTACAGTGTCAGAGGAGATTTGGAAATCATGAACAAAACATAAATAAAACTTAATGAGGCAAAAGACAAATGACGAACTAATTTACTCACTGATTTGTTCTCGTTGAGTTGGAATTAATAGGCCCATGTCAAAGTTGTGACACTTTTTTTTCCAATCATAACAATAATAAATTACGTGAAATTCGTCGATTGGGGGAAAATACAGTTGCAATTTTAGTTTTATTGCACAAAAATAATTTCCCCTTTAAAGCTTGAATAAAAACGAGTGCATGTCCACTCTGCGGTCATCTGATGAAACATACATGCAGAAAAAAATAAAGCAGGAGCGCCATGAAAGATGAAAGAGGCCATAATGTTCGCCTCCGGGACACAAAGTCCTGCTTTCTCTCCTCTTGTCACGCGAGCTGATCGCCGCAGCTCGCGGAGATCTGCTCAGTGAGCTCGATTTGATTGGAACAAAGTTTTTTCTTTCGTCTTTCAAACTTTTAAGGCCTACAAACACTGGCAAGCCTTTATCACGCGTAAATTGCAAATTACGCACATTTAAAGACATTACATTACTTCTTACATATTTAACATGAATTATTAAACTTGTGGATAAACAATAAATAAAACTTACTATTTTTTTTTTTTTACCTAAAATTTTAAATCTTCAACATTCAAAGGGGCAAATGCACATTTTTTATAAATGGCATGAAAGCATTTATTAAAAACCTTCGAGATTGTTCAAAACTCCGAATGAATCTCTTTTTATTGTTGTTGGAGTATAAATAAAAGCTCCATCCTTTTCATCTTTTAGCCCCTTTTCTTTCTGTTTTGTTACGACATTGTTTGCTCATTTATTCGTCACAAAAAAAATACAGTGGACAAAAAAAATAAAAACTAATCAAATCTAAAATCTAACTCAACCCCCATGAGGTGCCCCGGCCTGCAACGTGCTGCGCCCCGGAAGCAGCCCGGGTTTGAGGGGCCTTGCTCGGGGAGGCGCAGTGTTCATCTGCCGGCCGACACGAAAAGAGAAACTCCAGTAAGGTGGAGTTACTGCTCATTTAATTTCCTGCATTTATTTTCTCTATAGGTTACCTTTTGAATAAAAACAAACAAAAACGTTGGTAGGCTGATTTTCTTTATATATAATTTTTTATTTATTTATTTATCTATTTTCCAAATAAGAATATGACACATGCACGCGCGGATGAAAGAAACTCTCACGTGGTTCCTCATCATCCTAATATCAAGTTGCTGTTATAAAATGTGTGCAAATTAAGTAGGTATTTTGTTTAGAAACTGACCAGATTTGACATTTATTGAACACATTTCAGTTCAGGGGCCATATTCAGTCCCGTTTCATCTCGAGGGGACCATTAAAATAGGCCCATAATAACATTAAAATTTAATCTTTCATTTATTTCTGTTGCAGTGCAGAATATACCTGATGAAAATGTCTGTATTTTCACAAATGCAAAAAAAAAAAAAATACTATGAAAAATAATTACAATCAACATAAAGCCAATTTTAATTAGATCCTCTGGTGCCAAAATGTGAAATGTCCCAAAAAAACCCCTCCTATATGTATAGTTTTACAAACTCGAATCAATGTTACGTTATTGCATGAAATCATTTCATTTATTTCCATCGACCGAGTTTAAAAGTTCATTTTTAGGGGAACATAGAAATCTGCAGGCTGTTCACAATAAACGTTCCCCTGGTTTATGTCACTGTGTGACAGCATGAAGAGAAGCAGAAAAAGGGGAGAGATCACGCAGTTCCTGGCCTGATTGGCCCTAAACTTTAGTTTTATTCGTTGCATTTGTGCGTGCAAAATGACTCGTGATTATTTAGGAAGACGAGCCAAAGAAACACGAATCCCGTTGAATGTCATCAGAGCCAATAGAAAACAAGACAGGGGTTCAAGGGAAGTTCATTCATCCGCACGCAAACTTTTAAATACAAAATGGATAAAGAGGCTAAAAAATGCATTGGGCTCAAAATATTGAACACGTTGCAGCACCACTAATAACCAGCAGAAAGCAGCAGAGCACACTTCACAACTTATCCCACAATAAACGCTCAAGAAAATGAAAATATGTTGATTTTGCTCTATTGATAGCCTGTAATTTATACAATAATTTCAAACATCCTTCTGCGTTCTGGTCTAGAAGGACATGATATAATGTTGAGCAGCACAGAAACGTCCAGAAACAAATCAAACGTTAGAAGAAGGCAAGTCTTGGCTTTATTTACATCTACTATGTAGATAGAGAGAGCTTCACTTTCATTGGTTGACCAGCGTATCATATTTCTAGCCGTTATCTATTGTTTACTTTGTTTACACACTTTCAAGCAGTGATTAAAAAAAGGAAGATAGCACTACCATTTTGTTTGATCAATTTAAAGAAAAGAATATTTCACTGTTCAGGGACAAAAAAAGTATAATTATATTGACAGAACCCAGCAAAGAATGCTTTCATTAATTTTTATTTTTATAGATAATAGAGATATAGATATAGATGTAATATCTTTTGATAGTGTTTATCTAAACATGATGTGATATTCAGATAATAGATCTTCAGTGAAGATCTAAGTTTTTATACATTTATTGTCGTCGAAAGTATGATCGATACCATTTTTCTACACCGTGAAAATAAAACACTGAGATAATAACTGAAGTGTACCTTTCTTCTCCAATGTGTTCTGGAGTTAAAAAAAATATTTATATTGAAAGATATAGTTTGGGACCATATAGCGATGTAGAGGTCAGTTCAGAGTGAGAATGTCTCTGGTTCAAATCTGTGATTCGAGGCCATTAATTGTGGAGTCTGCATGTTCTCCCTGTAGTTGTTTTCTGTGGGGAGTCCAGTCCAAAAACATCCATGTGAGGTTACTTAGTGACTCCAAATTGTGTGTGTGTGTGTGCGTGTGCGTGTGCGTGTGTGTGTGTGTGTGTGTGTGTGTGTGTGTGTGTGTGTGTGTGTGTGTGTGTGTGTGTGTGTGTGTGTGTGTGTGTGTGTGTGTTTGACTCCTGCACATACACTTACTTGTTATTTGTAACACTACTCAGTCGCCACTAGATGGCAGTGTCACACTAACCGGGCTGCAGTTCTGTAACTATTGCTCTGATATGATTCAGATATATTATTTATATGTGTTGAAGATTGTAGAAGTTGTAAAGAAACTTTTGATAGAAACTTCTCACAAACTGCTCATAATGGACAAAGCTGATGTGTTAGTGAAACTGCTGTAAGAAAAAAAGTATAATTCTGAGGCGTCTGTGATTATTTAAGTCTCTGTGCACAGGATTAGACCTTGCTCGAGGTCACGTACAGACTGTGCTTTGTTCATGATTATCTGACATCTCTATAAGATTACATTACATCCTTTAATATCCTTATTGCTACATGAATGACCATAATTCCCTCACAGGGCTGCACACTGCAGGCTCTCACTCAAGGTTAAAACGAGGCTTACCCCACTACCAACACACTGGGATTCAAGGATTTGACCTCGCAACTCTATTCTGGAATTCTCTTGCATAACAGTGATAAACTTCAGTGTGTAGAGAAACAGATGCAGATGAAGATACGAGCTGTTGAAGTGGGAGTAGAAGACGAATGCAGGTATTCTCACTCTAATTCCAAGTGTAATGCAGCTTGTTGACATTTCCCTCCCTGTGCTGCTCAGCCAGCGAGCACGTGGCTGTATTTAGGACTGCATTTGCTCCTGCCTGGCGTATATCTCTTTACACTGAAGTGCTATTAAACCTCGCTGCTATCAAGAAGCCAATCAATGGGAAGCTCATTAATTGATCGTTTACGTGTAGAAAGCCTCATCAGTCAGAAGACTGTGCAGGCCCTTCTGGAACAAAATAACATTATCATCCTGACACCTTGTGTGTCTGTGGATAAAACATTGCTCTGTCCTGATTTAAAAAACAAGCAAACAAACAAACCGAAACGGCGGAAGTGAGGATAGATACTATATATATATATATACATATATATATATATAGGAGAAGATTTTCACTGTATTTTGCCCCAGAAGATTTCATTAAAATTGGCTTTATATTGAGGCGGTATTCACTTTCAGTAGTAATTGTTTGGTTTTGTGAAAATACAGACATTTTCATCACGCATACTCTGCGCCACAACAAAGAAAAACATTTCAAGTTTTAAAGCTAAAGGTTATCATGGCAGTCTTCTACCAGTCTGGCCCACTCAAGAGGACATTGGATTGTATCAGGTTGCACATGAAATCCTGAAACGTCACAAAAATCAACAAACTAAGGCAGGTAGTGCTGCTTAGGTGGTGGCTGAACCTGCATCTTTCCCCTCTGAGGATGAAAATCAAGACAAGTAAAAGTCCTTGTCTCATTATGTGTGGCCAGCTGGCAGCATGTACAGTGCAGGTCTGAGGAGGAGGCCGTGTCCAGACCCCTGTGCGTGGTGTACAGCTTAATTCATTACGAGGCAAGAGAAGGCTCTTTAACATGCAAAAAGCATGCCTCTTCTCTCCACAGCCTATCAAATCAAATTAGTGCTTCAGAGCAGCTTAGATGGGGAATATCGCCTGTCACGAGGTTCTTGTCCTGAGAGCTAGAAAAAAAAGAAATAATTGCATGAGGCCATCTCTTGTAAGAGAAAAAAACACTCCCATCACAAGTGTCACTGAGCTTTCATATCAACTGGATTGTTTTAAACATCAGTGTGCGGGTGGCAGGGCTCAGAGGCAATTCCTGAGAGTCCAGGTGGAGTCTGTCATTTGCGTCGCCTCCAGCTGCTTTTAATTCTCCACAACTGCACCGTGCATTAGAGCATCGCTTCATTCTCCAACGCAAACACATCTTATTTAACAACACGCGGCTGCAGCGGACACACCGAGCAGTGGCAGAACAGACTCAGTCTACAGCATAGATAAGTTTGTGTGTGTGATGAATTTGACGGGAGCAGCATTTAGTTTAGCCTCATCTTTTGGAGATTTCATGACTTCTGGGGGAGTAAAGAGACCTTCAGATTTGAGCCCACCTTGTTGCCACGTTCCATTACTTCTCTCTGTGTATTAGTTGCAGCCACTGCAGCTCATTTAAAAGCGTGTCGCCGAGCGTCACGGTCGATCCGGCGTCCCGCACTGTTGATCCTCAGGGAGCGAAGAACCACAAAGGCTCCTCGGACCTTATCAGCTCGCCAGATGGCGCTGCGACTCGCAGCCTCGCCAGAGTGTTGTTCTCAGAGCGGGAAGGCCTCAGGTGGCAGGCGTACCTGCCGCACACCCCCAAACACAATAATCCCTGATCTCACTGCTGTTTGACTGCAGCACCTGAGTCTGTGTGTGTTGGTACGCCGGTCGGCCACGCCCAGACCAAAGAGCGGACATTGTGCCGCTCTGATTAATGACCAAGCTAAAGTCCAACCTCCGAAACGGAAATCTTCCATTTCCTTCAAGCAGCTTCAGTTAATTTTCTCTTGAAACATTTGAGATCTGACTCCCCACGCTGGATTCCTGCCAGCGTTTGTGAAACATGGCACATCTAAAGAGACTGACGCTAACAGCTTTGTGTTCCCGACGACTTACTGGAATATTTCCTATTTTAGACGCGCCGGGATGCGTCTTTCCTCTGCATCAGTTCTGTGCATTACTTACAAAAGGAAAGCAGCGGTAATTGATGCTGAGTAAGGCTTTTCAGGGCGCAGTCTTATTTGTGAGACGATGATTAGGTCTCATTTGCAATTTAAATCTGCTCCCACTCTGCAAACCCTTCCTCGCTGATAGTTCAGTTTAATGCATAATACCGAGGTTTAATCAAATTTCTCAAGTTCTCTTTTAATCACTCCATCCTTCCCGGGCTCTGGACTTGTTTTTATCCACTCTGCTAAATAATTCATCGGTGCCCTTCCATCCTAACACTGTGCTGTCTGGGTGTGGCATGATATTATGCATGAGGTAAAGAAGTCTAGCTTTTTGTTTTTTTGAGAGACACTGACATTGTGGACGAAGCGTCGGCTGTTGATCTCAGCGTTAAGTGGACTAGGTCAAAAAGCAGTGGCGTACGTCCTCGTCTCCCTTTAGCAGCTATCTTTTCTTTTCTTTTGTCCAACCATCACCCAAACTCTTCATCCGGCCTTTTCGGGAAGCGGGGATCGCAGTGATTAGCACAATGGAGGCAGGTGCAGGAATAAAGGCAGTTCCCTCGAGGCTCGGAGCAACACGTGCTTCCCTGGACTGAACAACAGCAAAACTCCCAAATCCGGGCACCTTTTAGAATTTGAAATGAGGACGGTGCCGCCGGAGAAGGTAAGTTCCCTTACAGGTAGAATGAAAAACTGGTCTTGCAGCTGATTGCTCCGTTAATGAATCACAAAGAGAGTTGACCTCTCGTTGTCTCACGTCGTCATGAGAGATCGTCGGTAATCAGCCGTCTCAACGCCAATCAACATGGAGCCGCAGCAAAAGAACCGTCACATTATTGACCCTGGAAGCAGCACAATCATTTGCTCACATCATCGACGACAGGAACACCGTGCAGCCATTATTGGCCTCATTCTGGGGGGGCGGGGGTGGGGAACCTAGAAACACGTACTGAATCAGACTTTCCAAGGACGTCTGGGAGAAGATAATTGAGACTATGAGCTGGCCCGGCTCATGTCAGGCTTCACAAGTAAGTCACTGTATCCTCAGAGTCAAACCGCCGAACGACGGGACGCTTTTGATTGCCGATCGCTTCAGAGGGGAAGCTGCGTCGTGCTCGACCGGCTCTTGTCAATTTTCACCAGCATTATGTTGTTGTGATGACTTACTGGAGAAGAAACTGGAGATGAAGTCAGGACGGTTTTACAGAAGAAAATGAGATTTCAGTTGCTGCAGACTGTTGCTACTCCAGGTCCCCTCGAGGCCGCGGTGTTACCTTGAGGACTTTTGGCATCTGAATGTGACTTCCAAGGTTTAGATGAAAATGTCTCTCCAAAAAAAGAGGGATCAAACTAGGAAGAAGCTGAAACAGCTGTTGAAAGGTCAGAAAATGAATCACAAACTCTTCAGTTTCACTTGTTTTTTTTTTGTTAAAACATTTGTCTTCTGTGCAACTCTTCACAACTGTTAAAAAAAAAAAAAGTTTTAATTTTCACAACATGATTTAGTTCCTATACTGAGACTGTTAACAATGAAATGCTGTATTGAAGAAATGAACACACGATGAGGTCGCAAACCCGTTTCCAAATGTTGTGTTTACATGGCAACGGCACAAACACTGAAAACAATGTAGTTTTCATGTTGAGCCACTAGTGGGTGCTGTTGTTCAATTTGTAATGAAGCCACCCAGCGAATAAGGCTATAAAGATTAACAGTGGGAGTACACAGACATTCAAACTACTAGAATATGGACTGGGAGTCATGACATCATTGCTATTGACCATCTTCGCACGCATTTTCAAAAAGTGTTGAATCGACACAGCATGGGAGCCTGAGCGTTTTTTGAAAAGTTCCACCTTGGGAGTCATTTCAAAATGTCGCGTTTTCGGTGCTCCTGACCACCATTGTCGTGGAAACTTGATACCCAACAAAAGTTTTGCATTTTCACTTAGAATCATTGCCGTGTAAACCAACTCTTCATGTGATTTATTTGAAGTGTCCAGCCTTTATAGTTAATGCTTCCACGTGGTTTTACAAAGACTTACTAAAATCATTTTAGCTTGTCTCCATTACATAATAACAGAACACCCTCTCCCAAATGTGATTTCTTTTTCTGCTGCTGCGGATCCTCTGAAGCTCTCTGGCGCCCCCCCCAGGGAGGCCCAGCCCTCTCCTCTGATTCTAAACCTACTCTATAAACTCAACTTTAAAAATCATAGTGGCCAAACCAAATCCATACATATGTAAACATGCTTATTGCCGTCCACAGACCAAAGAAAGACATGTACTCTGCACACATCATATCTTCAATGGTCAAGTTCTGAGTATTAAAATCACTTTTCAGTAGTTTTTGAATGAGGATGTGTTGGAAAGAACTGAAAGAAGCTCCGTCCAACATGTTCGTATTGGACCGGCCGCCTAAAATAGAGCTCAGCCACACTTTTGTCTTCCCACAACTTTCCAGTGGGAGGTGAGGAAACGTCTGCATGGTTTAAAGCGCGGCGCGGTGAACATAAAGGTTTATTTCTGCTGAAGCTGTTTGTTGCTACAGGCCCGACGCTCTTCTGGAATGTGTCTCCACCTGTTGCGGGGAAGCAAAACGTTGCAAAAACAATCCTGAGCGTCCAGCAACAACTCAGGCAAAGTAGTTAAACTACATCTCTTGCTGAGTTTACTTCAAAAATTACTACTCACTTTCTTTACTTGAGTTAAAATAAGGAAGGATTTGAAATCTAATCAAACACCGTAGTTTTAATATTGTGAAAAGTAGAAAGTACAGGCTCGGCTGGTGGAGGAGGTTCTGATCCGTGTGATACCTGGAAAATAAAGTACATTTTTATTTGTGTTGTTTTTTTCATTACTTTTTTTTTTATTGTTAATGATCATTTGTTTCTGTCAAAAAAGACACCTACATGGACATACTTACTACATACATTATACATACATATACAAGTACACATATACCACGTGGAAATACACATATCACACATATGGAGAGTTTAACATTTTTCTGAAAAAGGACAGGAAGAAGTAATCCCCTTTTCTTTTTAAACTGTGTTTAAGGCTGTAATCTCGTGGGTGAATTATTGATTATTTTCTTGAAAACGCAAATGTTTTCTGAGTGGATGTGTTGTGAGTGTAGTGGCGGCAAACAGCATGTTTAGATGTCAAATTAAAAAAGCTTCTAAATAGCGTGAGAAGACTTATGCCATATGTTTCCTTTACATCTTAAGAGACGAGGAAACCTGGAGGGTTTAATGCGCTCTGAGCTCGGTTTCATTCTTTGAGGAGTCCTGCTTTAATCACATTTAAATCTGATGTTGATTATAATTACTCTGTGATTACTTATTACGATTTAAAGTGGGGGAAAAAATGCATTTATGCTGATTTAATAAACTTAGAAACATACAGTTAGTTCTATTCATTAACTCAGTAGTTCATTCATCTTTGTGGTAGAAGAAAATGTATTCATCCAGATAAACGTATGGATTATATCTGTGGATCACCTACATCAAATGAAGATATCTATATTATTCTTCTACAGTTGTGTTAGGAGTGGGTTAGAATACATTATGACCATGTTGTCAGCTATCCCGGCGTGTTTTCCAGCTCGCCGCCACGATAAGTCCGAGCTTTGTAGTTCACGATTAAGGGATTCATTTGTCTCGCTCGCTCCGTCTGCTAAGTTTCAGCTTTCTTCTGAGTAATTAAGGAGCGGCATGCCGGACGGCCTCGAGGGTTTTCACTCTTACTTTCATGCATCCATTAACAACGCGGCCAATGCCTTCCATATGTACGCACATGCTCGGGGATTTGTTGTTTCTTTCCTGGGAGCCCTCGTGTAAATTGAAACTGATGTTGCAATTATCCTTTGAAGCCTATTTTGGAAAAACACAACAGGAAAGCGCATGATATAATTATTACCTGATTTTTATGGTTAATGAGGGAAAAACCTCACAAAACCGTGGCCTGAAAGACCGAGGTTATATTCTCACATATCGTCTGCTTCATGCAATTTAGAAATAAAAGGAAGCTAGTGTTTCGGCTTTTTGACTTCTGTTGACTGCTTATGGATTTGTTAACATAATGTTCAAGGTTAAGCGGCATCATCGGGACCTTGTTCGGTTGGCTGTGGATTTGAAAGTGAAGCTTTTTGAATAATTTGTATGGAATTAATTAAGCTTCAAGGATTAATATCCCTGGAATTATTTCTGTAGATTTTTAAAAAAAATTCTGTTATGTCATCAGATATCTTTGTTATTATGAGATATGGTGCAGTGATTAGTATTCTCACCTCACAGTGAGAAGGTCAAGGGTTCAAATCCCGTCTGCAACCTTTCTGTGTGGAGTTTGCATGTTCTCCCAGTGTTCTCCCACAGCCCAGGTTAACCGGTGACTCTAAATTGCTGAAGACCTGCTCTAAATTGAACGGGTGGATATTTAAAGATTAAAAAAAATGTCTTTGGCATTCATAATAATCATTTAGAACACGTTTTCTCATAATAACTCAAAATAGCATTTTGCTTTCCAAAAGTTAGAAACACTCCTCCATGGCTTCTTGCAGTAAAACACAAATGGTACTTCTATGATTTCCTGCACTCATTCATTATTATCAGCCTGCAGTGTGAATGCTGAAACGCTGAAGGCCGTGCCGAAATGCAGGACTGGAGCTACAAATGCTCAATAGCAACGCAGTGAAAAGCTCGACCGCGGGTCCTCGAATTGAAACTGACTGACAGCTAATAACAAATCCCACAATGGTCTCATTCAGGGGATAATCTATTCATCTTGTGCTCTTATAAGAGAAATACAATTTATTGGTTTAGCTGCTTTCTGCCTCGGCAGGAGGGGAATGACAAAACCCACGGATGGAACTCCTGCCATGATGAATCTGAATTTATTTCTATGATGCAACTAAAAAAAAAGAATTAATACCGCCATTCTAAAAAATTCAATTTTCCAGTAGTATGAAAGAGGAAAGACATAAGTAATCCCCAGGGATCATTTGAATTGCATGAGCAAGAAAATGTCCAAATCATTAATTACTTGTAATCAAATATTAATGTCGATATATTTGCTCAAACACAGCTGGAAACCAGAATAAAGTTTTCTTCTTCATCTCAAGCTGCGCTCCACAGTCAGGAGATTGTTTCGGCAGCAGTGTGAAATACTGAATGCCTGCAGCACAATGAAATATTGGCCTCGGTCCAGTGAAAACATTTAAACCTTCTGAATGTGATAACATCTTTTGTCCAGTTTGTGCTCACAGCTCATCAGTGTGCTGCCCTTGGTCAACTTTTATTTATTTTATTTTTTTAAAAGTTCAAGCTTCTTTGTAAACAGAAAGGCATTGATTTTCTATTCTGAGGACTAATTAATCTTCATTGAATCGATTAAAGTTTTGTGTTCTGTTTCTTTCTCTCTAACATTTAAATAAAGAATATATATATATATATATATATATATAGGGAGATAGTAGTGACAGTTTGTGTGTAGTGCCTAACCTCCTATTATGTAATAGTCGGGCAGTTTTCTGATAAATTTAAAAAAAACTCCCACATGATTTCTTCTTGGGCACCTCACAAAATACTTGGTTGTACTTGTTATATATAGTTCAAGATCCAAGCGATGTGTCAAATACCATATCATAAATCTATGATTTACCAAAAAGCCTTTAACATTTAAACATTCTGTGACCACTGACAGGCTTTCATCTTTGCAAAAAAGCATCTGCATTTAAAAGAACAAGTAGCTCTGCATTGAAGAGCCCTGCTTGTTGACGTTTAAGTAAAAAAAAACCACTTACTTGTTTGTGCTTTGCGCCTCATAACACCGACTTCATTAGCAGATGATCTTTGCTCCAAAATGTGGCCGTTTGAACTTTAGATTCTCCCAGAGCTTTTGCAATGTCTTAAAAGTTTGTTTTTGAACAAAGGTTTGCACCACCGAAAGTCTCTGGCTCAGGTCTTCAAAACAAACTCTGGAGTTATAATAAATTTATCAGCAATTAGTCTTCACATTCTTCCCAAACAGACCATTAATCACTTCTGCTATTAAATGTATTATTTATTCAAAAAGTGATCCACATGTTTCGTTCTTGAGAGCCTGTGCTGGTCACTCCCTGGATTTATTTCCAGGAACCAGCATCACTTCAAATCAGTGATTTGCTTGGATAGGAACCCGTTAGTGTCAATCTAGGCGGCTGGCAGTGACGGGGTTAAAGGTTTGACAGCAGTCCCAGCATGTGCAGATTCACTGTGGCAAAACAGTGATGAGATTTCTCAAGAATACACCGAGTTGGTTTGTTTATTTCTCAATGTATGATTAGGAATCATACGACTTATTATGTGTATAAATAGTTGGATCTCATTAATACCATCATTAACCCACCGAGTGTGACATTGGGGATGATTGTTTACAATCTCCTCACTTTGGTATTTATCCCATGAGCCAAAAATAATTTTGCGTTAAGTCAAAGTTACAAATAGGCAAACGTTGTAAATAGTAACCACAGCTGTGATTCCCTCCATTGCAGCGTGGGTCCTTCTCTGCCATTGACGTCATGGCATTGTGCTGTGGGTGGGGGTGTGAAGTAGTTTTCATCAACGGGAGTGTCAGAGACCGTGCAGATAAACACAGGGACAAAGGCATGATTGAAGAACTTTTAATTCCCCCTTTCAATTAACTGGAGGAACAGTCATAAATGAGAAGGTTACACCAAACAAACGGATCTTTGAATGAGGTCAACTGAACAACAACACAGTCCAAAATAGAAATATTGGGACACAAAGGCTTCCCAAAGACAGACAGACGGACAAACAATATTCAACAAAACACTTTTCAAACCTAATGATACAATTACATATTTTTTAAATGTACAAAAACCAGGTTACATCATATCTTTAAGGTCCCATAATAAAGAGTTTTTCAACAATTTCACATCGGTGTCAGGGGACCAATAACATTGTATTCAGGCTGTAATTCCCCAAATCCAGTCCTGGTCCTTGGTCCCTCTAGTGAGCTGGTTCTGTGTCTGTACAATGAGCCGTGTTTGTCCATGCATACTCCGTACCACTCTTGGGTAGATCAGTGTTGACAGATTTGGAGGGCTTCCACCCAATTAGGCTTCTTAGGTATTATACTTCTTGCGTTACATTTTTTTTCTTTGTTTATTTAGTGTAGTTGTGTTTGCTTACAATGGGGTTTATGTTGTGTTTGGGCTGGAAACGGTGAATCAGAGCTGGCAACCAGAGAAACGACACAGCATTGCTATTACCATATGCTAATGTTGACGGAGGACTTATCGCTATGGCTCGTAGAGACGCTGTTTTACAACCAGACCAATTTGAACCAGAATCTGACACAAAGCGAGAAACTCCTCAAAAGGTTCAGACTCTGCAGCTGCAGCGAGACATTTTACAACAAAGAGTTAAAAATGTCGGGTGTGTTGCTTAGTTTGGTCGTATGTGTTATTAAAGTTACTTCTAAGTAGCTAACGCTACATCCGGCTGACTGTAAGGTTACCTGTTATAGTTTTTCATATTATACTGAATTCATTCAATATATCAGTACTCTCTCTTACTTTCTATCTACCTGTGGGAAGGTCAAAGTGAGTATCCACCACTAGAGGAAGTGATTATTTCCCTTCATGACATCATGAAGGGAAAATCTCTGATTTCAAAATTCCCAGAGATACATACTGTATATAACTGCAGTATTAGTATGCAAAAAGAACTGAGCACGGAGTGTAACACTCGCATCTCTCAATCTCTTCAAAGTGAAAACAAACATCTAGAAACACGGATTTATAAGTGGATTATGTGTGACCCCAGCCTCCTGCAGACTCTGGTAATATAAAGCAATGCTCAGCTGATTTCCCAAATGACCGGGCCTGTAATATTCAGCCTGATACTCAAATTGAGGGTGGAGCAGTAGTTTCAGGAGCAGTGAGTCTTAATGGAAGTTGAACACTCAACGCGAGGCTGGATGAGGCACGAGGCTGGATGAGGCACGAGGCACTCCATTAACGTAAAGTCGCAGACCTGACCTGGGTTGAGTCTCTCATTAATGCAGCAGGGACAGAATTGGCAAAACTGCTATATCAATAATCCCCGTAATCCCAACAGATTTGATACATCCTCTGTCTCAGAAACTCATTTGCTCACTTTTGAATGAGAACATTTAAAACAGAGAGGCATCAACAAAATCCCTCTCAACAAGGAACATTTGAATTGAACTAAAGTCAACAGCCGCGAGGAAACTAACGTAGTGATGATGTACATTTATTTTAGCATTTGAATAGTTTTCAAGGTGATTTTATGAGGCTGATTTCATATAAAAGACTTGCTGGTGTGTTTTGTTGGCCTTCACAAAGTCTCCTTTTATTGATTCTTGGACTCGCTGTGCTCCTGCTGGCATTGAGTGGGACGCCGGAGCCAAGGCGTTTGGCCTGCAGGTGCCGAAATGAATCCTGTGATCAAATGGCAAACGCTGCGTGGCAGCCGCGGTTCACTTAATGACTAAGTCTGCTGGGGGGGGGACCAGGCTTCAGTCTCTGTGTGGGTGATGGAGAGAAGAGGGGCCTGGCAGGGACAACAGTGGGAGCACTGAACACTCTTCAAACACCTTTTTTGTTTTTTTTTGCAGAGCCACCATGGCTCCTCTCTCAAAGCTTTTATTCACATGAAAAATAAGTCACGCTGCAATATTCCGACATGGATGTAAATCTGGTCAAACTTAAAAAGTAAGCGCTTTTGAGAAAGATCATTGGCTTGTTTTTAAGTTTTTAAACTTTCTATATTGTCCAAAGTTTGGCCCAAGGTCAGATATTTTTTAGCCCTCCCCTCTGTCCGAGAATGTCATTTTTTTCCCCTCATCAGTTCAAGCAAAATCAGGAAAATGTCATTTGAAATTCCTATTTTTTATGTACGATCGCAACATCATAGTGTTGCACTAATGTGAATTACATACAGGTTGGACTGATTCTAAAATTCATGAGCTCAAACAACCAATTTGGCCAATTTTCCCATTAAACTCTTGTCTTGACTAAGTAATATAATGGAAAAAGACATTAGAAAAAACTTGCTAATGCACACAACAAACTATCAAAGTGCAGAAAAAGTGAGTCGAGTAAGCTTAGAAACTTTTATTCACGAGTCAGATGAAGTCACGGAGTCGTAATGTTGAATGCTAAAGAAGCCAACCCATTATTAAAGACTCTTATGAACTCATTACTCCTGAATAAAGACTTGAGTTTGGTAAACTACGCCTACATTATGACTTTGTCACATAAAGAACTGAATATGGATCATCAGATAATAAGACAATTCTTTAATATTGACTTTTGGCAGTCAAGGTTTTCTACATGATTAATCTGACCTGGACACTTCAACTCCAGAATTCTTGTGGAAATGTGGCTTTAACAAAGTCCCTTTTTTTTTTTTTTAATGTTTAACGACCCTAGGCAGTTAGTTTGAATTACAACACAAAGACTCCTTCTCCGGGTTTTTACAATCCCGAAACTCAGAGAAACACTGGAGACGACACGATCTCACTGCGGCCATTGAAAACAAAGCCTCCATCTGGAGTGCTTCTTGTCTTTCTTATCACTTAGTCACGACTTGACACGGACTGTCGAGCGAGTAAGACTGGGATCATCGTAATTTACAAAAGCTGGTCAAACATTTACCGTTCTGAAAAGAGACTCGACATTTTAATACCATCTAAAAGAGGATTTCCCCCCCCCCCCACATGTTTTCATCAATACTAAAGGCGTTTAGGTACTGGTGTTGCCTCGTAACAAAAATCCTTTTTCGAAGCGGAATTTCTAATATAATGTGTTTTTCCTTTTAAAGGAACTATTTATGTTGTGATGTCTGTTGCTACAGTTTTAGTTACTTATATCGTCATCCTCTCTCAACTTGAACTTTCCTCATTTATTCACCTCGTGTGGAGGTGACTTACAAAGTGCAGTCATGTGTAAGGAGACGTGTTCTCATTTCATTGTGTCCTTAAAGACCCTGCCTTTGGCAATCATGTAAATTTACTACCTGACACTCCGGGCGATGTGGGTTTCATAAACTTTGGCGCGACAATAAGTTTGACATCTCAGTGACAACCCCAACGACAATCCTCCAGAATGATAACATCCTCCTGGGAATCTGGAAATTCTTGTTATACCGTGGGGGGGTGGGTTGTGGCTTCCAGTCCAAAAGTTGGAGGTTTGAGTCTTCATCTCAGCCTGTCGGGTATGTTGGCGTGTCTCTGGCAAAGGGTTCGGGTTAGGAACGTTTAAATGTTTTCAAGTGAAAATGGGAAACTTCTGTTGCGTTCTGGGTGCCTGTTTACACGACAATGGTGCTCAGAGTCACTGAAAACGCAACTTTTTGAAAAACGGCTCCCAAAGTGGGCGTTTTTAAAAATGCTTCCTGTACATGTTAATATTTTCTGAAACGCTGCTGCTATGCTACCGTACATGCTCACCAAGGTCAGAGGGAATTGATGGACAATAACAACAATGCTTGCATCCAGAGTGTCATGACTCCCAGTCCATATTCTCCTGAGACACCGTAATAACAATCCAACTTCAATCATCTGTCCATACGAAGGTTGTTAAAACTGTCGCGGATGAGCGCAATTTTGACAATATTCCTTGTCGGGGCTGAGAGGGTTTATAACCACACAGAGGCCTTCGACTGTCGCCATCTCGCTTCATCACAGACTGTGATGGCTGCTAACAACCAGTAGAAATGGAGTAAAAATGTCACAAAGATCTAAAAAACCTTAGACCAGTTCCAGATTTATATCTGCTTCCATACGAAACTTTTTCTAACATATTTATATTTATTGACATTTTTATTACATAGTTTTAATAAAGTGGTTGACACCTCTGATTCGTCTAATCAAGGTTACACTTATGCCCAAATCTATGAAATCCATGTTGCACAGTGTAGCAGCAGCTGACAGCTAAAATGGCAGAAACTATCAGAGCCTTTAGAAAACTATCTTTAGAAGAATTAGAAGAGTATGTTTAATGTTAAAGATGACAATGACAATGACTCTCTGCCAATTTCTCTCTCTGTATGATTTGACCAAAGATTTGCAGATGGAAATATTTTACTACAATTGTATATTTTGCACTTTTAGAGTAGAAATGTAAACATGGTTGATGATTTTACTGTTTATACTCTCTGGCTCTTTGGTTTTCAATACATTTCTTTTGATCTTTACCAAATGGGTGTAATCTTGGTTCAGCTGAAGATCCTTCATGTGAGTCTTGTTTCACTGTAGCTTCTTTAGTCTCACAATCACCTGATGAAACATGGGAATGCTGCACATTTTGGAGTAAATGAAAAATAAAAATAAACTACACTTTGCAGAATGTTATTTGCATTTATTAACAGCATCCACATTTATATTTCTAATATAAAATGTTTTGTTCTCCTGTTTATCAAAATGTATGATGCATCTTAACAATATGAGTCGGTCATTATTGCCCCGTCTTCAAAGTCCTAATTTTCTGGATCATAAATAAAATTTCATTAACCTATTACTGGCTGCAATTTTGATAGACAAAAACAAACAAACAGATTTTTTATTAAATGGTAGAGTTATCTTTATATTCTGAATGTCTTTAAATTTTTCAAGGGTTTTCAGGAATGCAGCATCTTCAAATATGAAACAGCTCTACTGGATTTGATGTTTAATTCATTTGAATAATCCAACTGTGAAATGATTAAGGGATGTTATGACAAGAAACCAAGACGGTACGGTATGAAAGAGAGGTGAAGCAGAGTGTAGAGGCAGGGATGGAGACGGATGCCAGGGGTGATGGAGGAGTCAGGAAAAGCTCTGCACAACATAACATGACGAGAAACCAACAATCAATTTTGGAAAGTCCAAAAAAATCCATCCATCCATCCATCCATCCATCCATCCATCCATCCATCCATCCATCCATCCATCCATCCATCCATGCAATCTAACTGAATTCGTCTTGATTCAAACTTCAGATCGTCCAGTTTACATTGATATTGCATAGAATGATCAGATTGATGTGTGGTTCCATTTGCACCAATAATATTATTAGTTTCAGTAAGTGGATCAATCCCATGATGCTTTGCACTGTGACGTGTCAGGCTTGTTGCATTTCCTTCCAGACTGTGAAGCCAAGAACAACATTGTCCTTGTTAAGTCTGATCAGGAAAAGATCAGAAAAAATATGTTTGAGAGCAGCGTTGTCTGATGAATCGACCACTCATTCTTTGCTGCCACTGCCATTTTTCTCAAAAAGTGACGTCAAATAACAGACATATGCAAGACAGATCATTTGGCATGGACTCCATTTGGAAAATTGGATTGGATCTCATTTGGATTAAAAATAACATTGTTTACAAATGGACCTTATCAAATCCAAATCTTCTGATGAGGTTTTCATCATAATTATATGTATGCATGTAAACGCAGCAGTTGGAGGCTGGTCCCTGTCCATTTATTTTCCAATTATCTTTAATAAATGACATATCTTGAGGCTGTATTTACCCATAAAGACGGATATCATAATAGATGTATCAGATTCATGCAGTATTTCCCTCTCATCGCTCATATTCTCCATCGTTTCATCCAAATTGAAAACGCTGTTATATAATTGAACACATGTATGTAAAATCCTTCATGTGATTATTATAATAACTGTAAGCCGCATGTTATCAGCCACTTTGAAACAGATACAGAAGCAGCCAAGGACGTAGGATCAGTTTACTGGTCGCTGACTTTAATGTGACGATTTGCCTTCAATGCTGCAGCGAATAAAACATGTGGAACTGATGACATACGTCTTCTCAACCCTTACCACTGAAACATATTGCTTACAGCCTCGCTATAGTTTTTATGGCACTACATGCTCCTCCGTGACCTCAGTTACATAAGACTTTATTAAAAGCCTCCAGTGGCAATTAACTTCTACCCCTTAAGTTATGTTATGTTACGTTTGAGGCTCTTGAACCGAGATAAAAGTGTGATATCAAAAATGTCACACAATTTTCCATCCATCCTTGCATTTTTTCAAGTCAGGGTCGAAGAGTAATGAAACCCACATGACGTGAAGGGCAAAGTGCATCCTTGACATCTATCCAGTCCATCGCAGGGCTAACACAGACTGGCAGACCGGCCATGCATACACTTACACCTACAGCCAGTAGGTCTATTAATACAGCTGATTAACCTGCATGCCTGTCTCTGGATTTCAAGCACCTGGAAAAAAAAAATCTGCACATCCACAGGGAGGACATACAAACCCTGCACAGCCTGGAATCAAGCCTGGGTATGCCTGTTGTGAGGGAGCAATGTTAACCACTTCACAACAACAGAATGTTTTAGAAGATTGAATACTCATACTGTGAATACAATACTGTTGTTTTGTTATATTTCCTGACTGAAGATAAAAAATCCATCCAGAGTCACATATGATCCTTAAACATGTTTTTGGAGTGACGGGAAGCCCACACATTCTCTGGGATAACATGCAAACACTGCATTGAAAAGCTCCCAAGCGCAGACTTTAGGCTGTTTTTATGTCTCAATCCGGGGTTAACACCAAAGTAAACTTAGAGTAGTGCAGGCGGCAAATTCCAAATAAAATTGTGTACAAAAGTCATGTTAGCGTTGGATATAAGCTGCGAAAAAAGAAGATCTCAGAAGGGAATAAATATTCTCAACTAGATGGAATTTCAGAAGTGTTGCATAATAACAGAAGACTTGTAAATACATTACAATCCATATCGGACACACAAGCATTGACTGTCAGGGGACTGTCGAGGGTGAACCGCTGCATTTCATCTAATGATGTCTTTAGTATGGCTTGTGGGCATCATTTAAAACAACAAAAATAAAACGTGTTTACAAATGAGATGTCGAGTCCCACTGTGGCTTTTGACTTTGTGTTGATTTGTTGATCTTAGCTAAAGGTCCCAATCTAATGACTGTACACCACATGTTATTTATTCATTCAATTCATTTATTGTTCGACTGGATTTCATTCTTTTATTACAGTTACATTGTTTTCTATCGTCAAATCACTGCAGGCAGCTCTTAAAACTATTGCATTATGAGATAATGAATAACTTCCGTTATCTTTTTCCCTCACCCACACACCCTGTCAGTAATCATCACCAAACTCACATTGTCTTAAGGGTTTGAGTTCCAGGCTATAATTATAATCCTGCACTATATTTGATTAACTAATAAAGGTCTCCGCACATTGTTACCATGGAGAAGGCTTCATACGTTATTATGACCTGTAATGTAGAACTGGAAGTGAATGGCACTAACTGGTTTTGTAATGGACTTGTGATGCAGAAGAGTCAATAACAGCTATAGTGTTTGCTTTCATGCTCTGCTTCAGGCTGGATAATCACACTGCTGCAAACAACACAGTGAAAGTGAGGGAGGCGCTGGAGGGAACTGCCTGTTTGTCTGGAGCTCACTGAAACCCGTTTCTTGTTAACGCCACAGAAAGAAAATTACAGTTTAAATGAGTAGATTGCTTTTTAGTGAGATAAGGGTTCATTTACATGTTTCTGTTTCAACACAAACGGTTTATTTCGGTCAAACTGAGTAATAATGTCCGATTAAATCTAATTGTCTTTTTCCACATTGTGATAATAAGTTAGTAAATTCAAGTGTTTATGACAGATATGAATGATTTTTTTTTTTTACAAATTGATGTTGTATCATACTGAACTAAATCCAGGGTGTTAAACATGTGGCTCACAGACCAATATTGGTAAACCAGCAAGACCAATCTGGCCAGTAACATTGCAGGCCAGTCACCTTGTTCCTTGAAAAGTAACATTAAAGGTCCCAATTTTAATTCTCTCTTGCATCTGGGTAGAAAGTCAGTTGCATATCTTTTAGTTGCTTGATTCATTTATCTGGTTGATTTCTCCAAATACTGTATGATAGATTTGATATGAGAATGATAGTGTTAAGTGTCTTTACTGCGCGCATTACTAATCTACATAACAGATTTTGGGCTCTCGTCTTAATTTGAAACTTGTAAAACATCCAAAATGAGCTGAAGTTCATCGAAGAATCTTTCCCTCTTCACAAAGTTGTTTCCATCCGACCAGAAAATCAGAGGCTGAGTCATTTTCCAACGTTCCCATATTTGCGCTGTTTGACAGAACATGCAGCCTGCGAGTTGTGAACTCAGCTGTGAGGGAGTTATGTAGCGAACAGCATCCGAGGTGCCCTCTCTCCATCGTGATGTATGACAGCTCCACTGTCACCGAAGATGGCCTCGGAGAGTCGCATCAGAAAAGTCCAAACAATTTTATCAAACAGAAACTTCACACTCTCACTGAAGAGTTTCAAACATAAAAAAGCAATGACTTATTTAAAGTCGAAGAACGTTGTGAGTTGCAATGAGTTGCATTTGGTGCTTTTCTAGGTCAAAGTGTTTAAAAAAGATGAACACACACACATTGGGATCTTTAAAGGACTGAGCCATCAAATAGCCTTTTAGCAGAAGGTGCGCTCTGGCAATCTCCTGATCTCTGGCCGTATTTTCTCACTGCCGGGGTCTGAGAGTGTGGCAGAGAAATTGCAAGCAGTCAGGTGTGGAAGTGTCTGAGGCCTTTCATCCTCCACAAGGTTTACAGCATTGAACGACGACCCGGGAAACCTCGTGTGGCTCTCGCTTACCGAGGACAGAGGGAAACTGCAGCTGAAAAGCAGCAATGTTAATTATCTAAACCATGCATGTTGATTTATTCTAAGATACGTTTGATCACAGCAATATGTATAAACATCTTTAGAAGATAGAACATTTGGATTCATGGATTGTAAACTTTGAGTAATCGGAACGATAGTTGAATAACATTCCTTTGTAAAGTTTATGACTTAACCTTCTGCAGTTAAATCTAAGACTCTGTTTACACAACAACATTTCCAGTGAAAAATCGTTGTGTTTTTGCGTTTTTCGTTTCTGGAGATTTTCGCGTTTTACACAATAATGTTTCGAAAACGATGTAAAACGGCAGAAACACTGAAAGTGATGTAGTTTTCATGTCCGACTACTATGAAGTGCTATTTGTTTTTGGATTGAAACCACACACGTGCACGCAGAGAACAACAAGCGCAATCAGAGATTCCGTCAAAAGGTTACATCTATCACTGAAGAACATTTGTCATTTAGTTTTGGCGTAATTCTTAAAAGCCTATAAAATGAAATCGGGATGCAGAATCCAGATCCGGATCGCCTCCAACATTTTGTGGAATCTTCCACGGCCTAATATCCATCTGTGGTAAGAATTTTGACAAAATCCCTGCAGCAGTTTTGACATAAGACATACATACAGACAAACAAATATACGGCAATGATTTTATTACAACCTTGACGGATGTAAGCTATAAACATTACCAATGGGGAGAACACGGATATTCGCACAGACGACAAAGTTGGTTTGTTATTGTGGCGACTCTCAACTATAAAACTACGAATTCCCTGGTGAACATGGACTGGGAGTCATGACACTCAGGAGGCCACCATTGTTGTTATTGTGAATCTACTGAGCATGTGCAGAAGAACTATTTACTACAGCTGAGCGGCGCATTAGCAGCGTTTCTGCCACTTACAAGGAGACGGTGTCGGAGCGTTTTGGAAAAGTTCCACCTTGGAAGCAATTTTCAAAAAGTTGCGTTTTCAGTGGCAAGCACTGTTGTCATGTAAAAGGGAAACAGACACACAAAAAGGCTGTGTAAGTTTTCTGTTTTCACTGAAAAAATTGTTCAAACAGCGCCTAACACATAAAAAACTTTGTGGATCAGCACATATTTGATGGTATATCCTTATTGTAGCAGTCCTGTATGTTGGAAACCTGTCCACAATATTGTAAATTTAAAGAATACATATTGTCTCCAATAAATAGAATGACAGTCCCCTGCAGGATTTCATTGTCTTTTTCGATTTGTGTGGCCAATCTTCTCAAAAACTACATGGAAATGTTTGACTGTTTATTGGCTTTCAGTAGAAATTGGCAAAAAGATTGTGAGTTTATTTTTCTAATCGAAAAACACTATAATGTCATGGTTAGCGCTCACATCTCCCTGTATTCTGAATTGTCTCTCTGTGTGACCTGCAACGTAACTCACTGTGATAAAATGGATACTGTGTGTAGTAAAAATGGCTTTGATTGTCTGAGTTCTGTGCTTCAGCTTCATGGGATTTAAAACCTTGGCTCCGAAACATGTTGCAAAAAATAAAATCCAGATTGTTGTTGTTTTTAAAGCAGATAAGGTGAGAGCAGAAAAACATGTGAAGTACATCTTCTGCGAACACGCCATCACTGACGGTTATTTGTTGCTGTCCAAGCTGTGCCATGAGACCATTTCCTGGTCCTTCTGGCAGAAAAACAACCGTCCAAAGAAGACTTGCCTGTCTTACACCACAATTTAATGAGTGGAGAGTCCCACTGACATTGGTAAAAAAAACAAAAGAACATCTGGGAACCCAATATAAGTCAGAGTTCTGATCAATTTGTGTTTTTTTTTCCTAAAGGGACTAAAACAAGATAACAATCTTCAACTGTGAAAGTTATAGATTAGATTTTGTGGATGAATCGATGAAACACAAACTGTGAGAAACACATGCACAGCTATCACTTTAGTATAATTTCACCACATTTTTGGAGATTTTAGTGCATTTTAAGCATATCTTTGTTTAACGACTCCCAATCTTTCTACCATCTTTATCCCTGTTTATCTGTTTCTACTGGATTCACTTTTCTGCCTCTTAAACAGCAAGTAACTTCCACATGGTGGCGCAACCTTCAGAAAAGAAGAGTGACGACTGGTTTCAAATTCATTATAGTGCAAGAAATGAGACTCACACTTGATCACGAGAGTTCTTTGTTTTCTCGGTGCTTCAGTTGGTATCACCTGAATTGTGTTCTGTTCATCACTTGCACAATTTGTGATACGAAAATAGAGCCTAAAGCATGAGACCACTATGTACGAGCACAATCTGGCCCAACAGTCTTTAAGCGGTTGGGCATTTTTCTTCTACTTCATCCTCAAAGTCACTCCGTCTTTCCCACGCTGTGAAAATCATCTGTCAATTTCATCATCACTACTCCCCGGCCAGTAGTCTTTTTGCTTGCATATCAAAAGCCAATCAGCTTGTCTTCGTTTCATTCTGGATCAGTGGTGTCAAAGGTGCAGCCAGCAAGCTAAATCCAGATAAATGTTTTGAAAAAAATGCCTGTTTACACAGAAACGGCAAAAGATGTAGTTACCATGTTGGGCCACTAGTGAGTGCTGTTGTTTATTTTTGTCATGAAACTACACACATGCATAGAGAATTATATATTATGAACATTAACAATGGCGAGTACACAGACGGGGGGAAGTAAGAAGTTGGATTGTTATTACGGTGACTGTCAACTATAAAACTACCAAGTTCCAGGATGACGAAGATTAAGAGGGTCATGCCACTCTGGAGGCCGCCATTGTTGTTGTCCATCTAATTGTGCAATTGCAGAAGTATTTACTATGGGTGTGGTGCGCATGCAGTAGCAGCGTTTCAGAAAAGTTGCATTTTCCTCCATTTCCACAGAGATGGGGTTGGCGCATTTTCAAAAAGTTGCACTTTCCCATTTCTATGGAGACAGAGTGACCATTTTCCATAGTTCCACTTCGGGAACAGTTCTTAGAAAATAGTTTTTTCAGTGGCTCCAAGTACCGTTGTCCAGTAAACACACACCCAAAACGCTACAGAATTTTTCAGTTTGTACTTGAAAATGTTGTGTAAACGGGAGCTCATGCTGTGGTGCTGAATCTGTGATAACCTGCTGGAGGTTGAAGAAATGACGCCACCTGCGGAGTGACAGGCTTCATCCCACATTAGCCCGAAGAGAAACGCTATTTGTGATGCGCTACAATTTGAACTCAATCCAGATTCAGGACATGCTTTCGGAATACATCGCTGTATTTTGCGCCAGGAAGCACTGAGATCTTGATCGAGACATTCTTCACTGTTCATTTCAAACCAGAAAACAAACGGATCACATCATGTTTTGTGAATTGATTTCAACTGATCACAAACCTTATTGTGAGGCTCTTTGTTTTTGTACCCGGCAACCTCGGGGTTAATGTGCAGCCAGACACATTTTATTTATGCCTGTGAAGAAGACACTGTCCTCTCTGAATCTGTAAATGTGTAAAAGAACACTGAGAGAACAACACTATTAATCTGATTCATCGACTTCGACCTTGGAGGAAAACCACTTAAGATTCAATACAAATATGGACATGAAGTGTCAATTTTCGTTTTTAAATATTAAAAAAAAAAAAACATTGTGCTGCTACAAGCAAATAGTGAGTCTCGATCATGGAATATCTTCTTTAAATAAGAGACTGGTGACAGACTCATACAGTAACTGTCTGCTTTATTCCATCAAGCTTAACGCCTCTCTGTTTATCCTCTTTATTCAAACAATCACACGGGCCAGGATGCTGTTTTCTTCTTGCATCCTTCGGACATGAATCTCAGGAGTCTGCGAACAGCAGTTGGAACAACAGCAGATGGGCTCGTAACCCGTCACAAATGACTTTTGGCTGTGCACACTCAGCCACAGCAGAAAAGTGGGAGGAAAACAAGACTTTGGTACGGGGAATTCAGTTTCACCTCAGCTTTACCCACAGGGGCTTTGGGGAGAATTGGATTATGATGCTGCAAGAACCTACATCAACCCTCTTTTTTCTGCTGGAAGGTCGCTGACGCTCTGAAACCCCGTCCAACACAGGGACCGAACCCTTCATCCGACCGCAGCGGCATCGATAACAAGCTGCTGAGTGCGTAATGAAAAGGTTTCATTTAACAGCGTGCTGCCCTCCAACGTCGTAATGAGTGGTTTTGTTGTTACGAATCTGGTCTTGATTGTGTAACTTTTCAACAAAGTAAGACAGAGTTTACACCAACGCAGTGAAAGAAAATGTCAGATCTAAATGGGGATTTTCTCTCTCAGATGAAAAATAAACTGCTGATGGGTTTGAATTTGATGAAAGTTTACAGATCTGCTTAGAGAGATATTGTGAAAAAAAACATAATTATATTCTACACATTTGTTTCAATCAAAGAATAAAACTCGATGACTTCATGCTGAAGCACTTGATGATCAAAAGCAACATTATAAACTGCAACATGACAGGAACATACGACTTAACACTTTTATTTCTGCGTGACAGCTCCAGCAGAGGAAAGATGTGCACTGCACTTTGCCAAAGATCAACTTAAACCCGGGGTGTCAAACATGTTTCAGTTTACGAGCCACATACAGATCAATTTCATCTTGAGTGGGCCGGACAGGTGATATAATGCCATAATAACCTTTAAATTTTAACTTTGGCACAGAGTATATGTGACAAAAATGTTCATAGTTTTACAAAAACAAACTATTCGGACCAGAAGTTACAACAATCTTAAAATAAAGCCAATTTTAATGAAAACTTCTGGTGCACAATGCAGTGAAATATCAAAAAAACTACTTATCCTAAAGCAGTTGCATTATGCATGTTTTTACTAGTTCACCCTGACAGCATGGCTTTGATGCCGGTTTGGCCGGATTGTAGCCTCTTGCAGTCCAGTTCTGGCCCACGGGCCTCATGTTTGACACCCCTTTCTTGAAGTCAGCAACACAAGGACAAACAAACAGAGGTAGTTTCTCAAAAAATAAAATAACAGCAAAGTTAATGCATTTGTTCTGAAATACTCAGTAGTTTAGGGTCATCTTGAAAAAAAGGTATCATATGACCTGCATCTCCAGCCCTTCTTAATGCCACCTGAAACTAAAATGCCCAGTCAGACACTAATAAATAATAATTGCTATGCTGTTGTGCTGGTTTGTAAGTGTGTACTTTAGTGCTCTCACACTCACCGTGTTAGAGCATGTTCTCGACAGAGATGTGAAATCTGAGCTGACAGCAATACAACAGATAGAAACACAAAATCTTGATAAAACAACAGTATTTTTCAAAATTAGGATTGAGCCTCTGAAGGAAGTTACAAATACGTTTGAATGGTCATGAACCAAAACTCAGAAACACATTCATCTGGGTTTTTTTTTCAGGCTTCTCTGTGTTGAAACAACTGAAATGAAATCATTTGAGAAAAGTTATTTTAATCACACACCTTATGACTTTCATAAAGCTACGGTACTTTAAATGTATTTTTCTGGGAAAACAAAGTCAAGAAAAATTTAAAAACAACAGCTCCAAAACCTTTAAACGTCATTTCATCTAAATGTTGTTCTTTATTTTTTTTAAATGTAATTGAAGCGTAACCTTTATCGGACTCAGGCCTCAGTTAATGGTCCTGCGTTTTCCTCACATAATCTTAGAGAAATAGGTTTGTAAAATATTTCAACTTTTCTGTCGTTGTGTTAGACAAGATAATTGATCCCTGTGCAGTAACTATGCAGCTGCTTCCAGAAGCCGGTAATTCTCAAACATGTAGCGTGTCCAAACAAACTCTAAATTGCACCGTTCCATCCTTTTTTTAGGTCACAGACAAAAAGCAGTTATCAGTTTTCACACCTGCTTTCTTTGTGTAGATCAACCAAACAAGACATAATGTGTCATTGTGAGAGCGCTGGAGGTGGATTTACCTGCTCTTGGAGAGAATCGGGCTGTTTTGCAGTTTTTTTCTGGTGGGTTTTTCCAGCTAGACTGACAAGCTGCTCGCTCCAGCCGCAAAGTGTTATTCTTCTTCTCAAACAGGAACAAAGTGGGTAAGCACATTACCCACAGCACCACGCCTCTAAAGCTGCTGTCTTGATGGGAATCCTTAAAAAAACAAACAAAAAAAAAACAACAACTAGCCTCCTCTATCGCTGCTTGTGCTTTGATAGTTCATATTCCTGAATTAGCACGTGGAAGTCGATCACCACAGAGGAAATCTGTTATAAATCCCAGCGGGGAAGGAATTAAAACAACTTACACAGAGTAGGATAAACTGAGGGGCTCACACATTTTTCCCGAAGATCTCCTGGCAGATAAATCAGTTGTGTTTCTGTATTTAGTGGAGCTACAACGTTTCAAAATGAGGATACACGATTAAAAGCATTACAGTACAAGTCCGTGGGAAGAAATGAACCATTTTGTCCACTAATCATATTTTTAAGAAGTCTGTAATAGAAACATAAGGCATGTTTTACACTTGTGGTGACTCCCAGTGGGTGGCTGAGCGTGTGAGCAGTCATGACTGACATAGAACAGGACAATGAGGACATAACAAATGGCTTTAAGAAGCACAACAAGGATTCTTTTATAAATTAATAAAAAAAAAAAAAAAATCACTTTGATATGTTCTTTAAGACTGTCATGGTGCAGCAGCAGCAGCAACAGCAACAGCAACAGCAGCAGCAGCAGCAGCAGCTATGCTTCACATCTAAAAGGACTTTTTCCAGGACTTGCAGAGGATCTTCTGGAAGGCGTGTCTGAAGTCTCGATTGAAGATGGTGTATATGGCGGGGTTGAGGGAGCTGTTGCAGTAACCAATCCAGAAGAAGAACTTAAAGAGCGGCTCAGGTATCTTGCAGGACTCCCTGCACACGCCGTACAGGCTGTAGCTAAAGAAAAAGGGGAACCAACACACAACAAACACCCCCATGACCACCGCCAGGACAAACGTAAACCTCTTCTCCCGGGCCTGGGAGACCTTTTTCGTGGCTATGGAGCTGCGGCGCCGTTTCCTCCGTGATGCAAAGAGGTCCATGGACTTGTTACTAACCCGAGAGATCCGGGTGGGCTGTTTGGAGATGGAGTTTTTCTTTTGACATGCCCTCTTGGCTCTCTCGGAGTCCTGTTGCTCAGGTTTGTGACCTTTGCCCTCGGAGGAGGAGCTCTCCTCCATGTCTGCGTCCTCAGTCTGTGGGCCCGCCGTGACAGTGCGTTGGCTGGGCGTGGGTGGACACTGGCAGTGGCCGTTCTCCCTCTCACCGTGGTAAGGAGACGTGGCTTTGCTCAGACCGTTCTCAGTCTGTGTGACACCATCTGACCTGGCCTTTTTCCCCGACATGGTTCTGGTTCTGGTTTTGGCCACCTGGTATATCCTGATGTACACCAGTATCATAATCAAGCAGGGGGCGAAGAAGGAGGCGATGCTGGAGGAGAGGATGTACCAGGTCTCATCATTCAGCTCACACTGAGGCTGAGAGCTCAGATCATTGTTGCTGTCAATGGATATGAGCGGAGGAGAGGAGATGAAGGCAGATATAAGCCACACGATCAGAATGATGCACTTGACGCGCTTTGGAGTTCGCTTCAGGTTGTACTCTACCGCCTGCGTAACAGACCAATACCGGTCCAGGCTGATTGCGCACAGATGTACAATAGACGAAGTGCAAAACAGAACATCCAAAGCCAGATAGATACCGCACCAAACTTTTCCAAAATACCAGTAACCCATGAGTTCATTCGCCAGAGAGAATGGCATCACCAAAGTGGCGACCAGGATGTCCGCGGTGGCCAGAGACACCAGAAAGAGATTCTGGGGCGCTTTGAGCGCCCTGCTCGTTAACACGGCGATCACCACCAGGATATTTCCAACAACCGTAAAAAGAATTAGGAAACTCACAAGAGCGGCGATGCCGGCAATCGCTGCTAAAGAATATCCACTGTCCAGGCTCCAGGAGGAATTGAGCTGGACCACCGTGAAGGTGTCCATCCCGCTGCCGTTCAGAGGCTCCATGCCGGCTGCGTGCGCTCTAGGACGCGGACATCCCGCACTGGAGGAGCGCTGGCACAGATTCAGAGGCACACCTCCAGGGACAGGAGAGTCCATGAAAATACACAAACCTGATATCGTGGAACACGCAAAAAGATCACCACTTGTCAGAGTTGATGTGAATTGGGAAAAATAAATAATCCGCGTATCCTGATCCAGCCTCGTCGTTGTGCGGAGTTGAGAGTCGCTCCTTCAGCATGATGCGCTCTCGCCCCTAATGGTGCCCCATCATCATGTGTCTTTCTCACCAAACTCACCCTCCGCCGCCCCGCCCCCGGCAAACTGCATTACTTCATATGATAGCACCGGGAGGACGCTGTATATTTGTCTAAATCAGCTCAAATCTAACACGAAGCCCTCGTTATCTCTCTCACAACTGTAGAGTTATGAATCTATGAGAGTGAGAAAAAATAAACAATTGACCTGTAAATCGTGTCTAAATAAAGCCTTAACTCACTGGAGGTCAGTATTGAGGCACGTAGGGCAACCAGCCAGGGGCGTATACACAGAGTTTTAGGGTTTGGGGATGAGGTCAGAGGGCACCAAGAGTTAAACTTAAACAGCCTATCTAAAGAGTTAAAAACAAAATCTGCCTCCCACTGTCTCAGTGAGATGCATTGGCCCTGCCCTACTACAGGTTCACAAGTGTCAAGATGCACGATAGACATACAAAATAAAATGGATGACCCCTTTTGGATTGAGCATGCCAACATTTTGGACATTTTGGCATCATGAATATAAAGTATTCCAGCCATAATACACAAAAGACTTGGCCTTACTGTGTTTATATTTTAGTCTGAGCAGAAATAGAGAGCAAATCAGCTCACAGAGATCGTATCAGAAGATGTCTTCTCTTTAATTGCTCTTTCGTCTTGCCATCTTTTCTTTCTTCTGTTGTTATTGTTGTTCAACATCTGCCACATTCATTTTGTATTTGTTTTCACAATATAAATTTTTTTTTCACATTAATGTGCCAACATGTTTATTAACTCCCCACCCAAAACCTACAACTTCATCATGTCATCAGAGTGTATTTTTGCGTTTGTTGGCTCTCACCTCTCCATGAAATCTTTTCATAATAAAAGTAAGCAGCGACGTGCACAATACCCTCATTAAAAGTATTCCTGTTGTAATGATATCACTCAAGGTATTAATCTAAGTGGATCATGCAAACTTAAGGTGCAATCGGCTTAAATTTGCAATTCCTTATTTTCATTGTCTGTGCAAGTTTTCCTTTGTACAGGTCTGAAGCATCCCAAAGCAATTAAATCAGGTCAACTGTAGTTGGCTATCCAGTATGTTTAGGAAGAAATGACTTCCAGGACTTTACTTGGCTCCTTAGATGACTCAGGTTGAAAAAAATCATTTATAATAGTTCATTTAGTGTATTGATCTCTTCATCTTACCTTTGTAAAGAAGAGACGCTGTCAACATTAGTACTGGGTTGGACATGTCCCCTTGGTTTCACTGTTCTTCTCAACATCTGCTTCTTTTAGTAAATGCAGTGGCGGACCTGGCTGGTTTTCCATTCAAGAACAACCCCATGTTGTCATTGTCATATGTTCCATAGTTTCACATCTATTTAAATTTTTGTGTGAAGAAAATATACAGGAATTTCCTTAAAGTGAAATGAAAGTTAAAAGCCAGATTTTCCTGATATTTCTCTTGCAAACACCTTAACAGTGATTTACGTCACCAATACCCCAAAAGCAAGGCCACCATGGGAGCTTTGCATGAAGAAACAAGATTTCTTTTTTTTTAACATTTGAGGTGAAAGACAAAAATATTTTCTTTAAAAATCTCACAGGGCTGATTGTGATTTCATCATTGTTGCTCTGAGTGTTTTTAAACAGTGAAAGATCAGAGGGAGTGTGGTGGATGATTGGGATGATTTCAGGGGAGCTGAAGATGTGAGGCTCACTGGGAGTTTTGGATTTCGCTTGTCAGCTTAGAGGCAGGCTGCTTGTACAGACACACCGCTGTGTAAATCAGGCATTGAACACAGATTGGGCTTTTACAGTCTCATTTACAGTCTGCTGCATGTCAGATCCTCTAACACACTTTTACATATCCATGTCTGTTTCTTGCTCATAAGCACCGACACATTTTGTCTCCATTCGTCCTAGGAGCTTTGCATTTCCTGCAGACTTAGATGAAGCTACGCAGTAACTACTTCTCCCCAACCCTCATCCTGACCTCAACAGAACCCCAACCAAAGTCTGTACTGAGAGCATGTCTTCACCTGGACTTTGATGGATTACCATAATACTGAATTCCTTGTGTTGTCCCCAGAGAGGAGTCCTTATAGGACTGGGTGCATGAAGACTGACAAGGACACACTCACACACACACACACACACACACACACACACACACACACACACACACACACACACACACACACACACACACACACACACACACACACACGGACTCTGTGTTAGATCCACTAATCTCCCAAAAAAATTGTTAAAAAGCTATGTTTTCTTTCTTTTTACCATTTACTTGGTGGTTTGGCTGAATTAGAGCCTCTTGCTGGCCGGTTTTGGCCCACAGGCTGTATTTTGACACTCCTGATTTAGGCTGGTTATCATTTTATTAGCTCAGTTATTGCATCAAATACTAGATTTTGAATGAAACACCCAAGGATAGATGTCAACCCTAGTGTAAACAGTATGTACCCTCCTTACATTGAGAAATAATTTGACTTGTGTGGCCCTCCTAACTTTAACTTTGGCTTTCCCTGTGCTCCCCATAAATTATTTGAAATACACATCATACTGGATTCTGTGTGAATTATGGTGATAACATTCATAAGATGCCAACAGACAATGTCTACTCTCACTTGGACTTGAGCAGAACATTGTTTTAACAAATAATTTCCACCAGAACTGCCGTGCAGTAATAAATAATGTATCTGACATGTAGAGCGGACGACTCACTCAAGACTCAAGAGACGGTCTTGGTTCCAAGGGAATTTATTCAAGGTCCGTAACCAGCAGAGATGTGCAACAGGAAAGCAACTAACAAGAGCTAAACCAGAAAATGAAAGTAGGTCATCATCAGGCAGTGACTGGGGTGACTGACTGGACAGTAAACCACTGAATTCCAACAGGGAGTGAAGAGAGGAATTGTAATAAGCACACAGGAGGAAGGAGGGCGGGGCAACACACCTGGAACAAGAGTAAACACCTAGAATGTGCATTAAAACACATAACTTGAACTGACCTGTACCTCCCTGACTTCATCTCTCCACACAAAACAGTGCTGCTTCAAACACTTACACGACCCTTCAGTCCATTAGCTCGGATTCACATTATTTATTTCAACATACATTAAATAAAACATTTATATTCATTTCGCTCTGCCAGCTAGAGCTGCTAAATGTTTTGTGGTTGAAACAATGACAAACGATTCCGTTGTGATTCTGTTGCATCAGAAATAATAAGTGAAGAGTGTCGTCCCATCAGTCACAGAGGGACGTCAGCGTTGAAGCAGAGTGTTGCAGCTCAGAATGAAGAGAATTCTCCTGCGATGGTGTTTCGTGACCTCTGCTGAGCTCATTGGGAAGACGCATTGGCAGATTATGTTTAATTCAAGGCTAGACAGAGGTGAATTAGAGAAAAGGTAAAATAATGAATGTGTCTTTTTTCAGTCTGGTTAATTGTGTTAGATTTGGATGTGTTAAGGTAAGAAAGACACTTCTTTATACCCATGTGAATGACTCAAATGACTGAAATGTGATATGATGATCACTTTAAAGGTCAAGGACGTGACTGTCCCCTGATCACTGAGTGTTTTAGTCTATATGAGGGGTTAGGGTTAGATTGGGAATAACATTAATAACCAAGGGCGACAGGAAGTGTTCTGTCAGGGTGTGAACATACTGTAACAGTGGTATCAAACATTAAGCCTATAAAAGGTTTTTGTTTGTTTGTTTGTTTTATTTCAAGTTCGGCAATTATTACCTTTATGTAACTTTCAAAATTGTCTATTGTGACACTGTAAAGTCAATATAAACACTTTATAACATGTTTAACATAGTATTAGTAAAGTATCAGAATGCATCCTGATGAATTGCTTCTTAATTTATTTAAATTGAGCATCGAACAATGAGGACATTTGAATGTGTCGTCATAATGTGAGTATTTCCAGCGATGCAGAAGTAATGGGTTGCTTGTTGTGCCGACAGTCGTGCAGCAGTCCAGCAGGGCCTGCTGCAGAGGGAGGCGCGATCATGACTCACTGTCTTACTTCATCCTGACGGGCTTGTCCGGGGAGTTGAACCGGTGACCTTCCAGTCACAAGCCTGATTCTGTCAGCTCCCTCACACTGCCGCTCGAGCAGCTTCTACACAGCCGCAGCAGCTCACACGCAAGTCCAAGTTCACCTCCACAAATCCAAAGCTGCCAAATGAGTATAGCGCATAGCTGTAATTCGCTCCACTGGCAAGACAGTCAGGACAATGAAAAATCTCAGCTTGGCATTTAGTGTGTTGTGACTTCCACTGTCACTGCCTCCATGAATTTTGCAGCCGTTAACCTGTGTTGTGATGTGTATTCCTCAAGTATTGCTGGGAAGCTGTTATCAGTGTTTGTCGGTTTAACAAAGAGCAGCAGACAAAATTTGAAGAATAGAAAAAGAAAAAAAAAAAATCCACCTTCTCGATTTTCAAAACACATGACTCACACTCCTCTCAAGGTGGCGTGTGTTATTATCTGTGCCGGCGGTGCTGCAGAAGAGAGGAGGGTGACCAAGTGGCGGTGACCTGCAGAGTTTAAGATGTGGTGAGTGTATGGGCGGAGAGATGAGCCGACATGTTGGTATATGATAGAGGAGTGACGCTGCTGCTTTCGTAGATAATTACTGCTCGGCTCTTAGTGATCCTGGCCGTCAGTATGTGTCATTCCATGATGAGAGGTCCTCCTTTGTATGTTTGTGTTCACCAGCTTCATCTCAGAGCTTTGATGTTGGACGGACATTTCCTCTTTGCTTTGAATGATATCTGTATCCCGAGGATCGTTTTGTCTGATGTTGTTTGACAGGTGAGAACAGTGAAGACTGATAACAACATAGACGAATGGAACAATATGACAGCCAAGGGTACAGTTTTCTGGGGGATTTCCTTTGCAGAGAAGAACGTCTTTTTTGTTTTAGAGCAGCGTGTCCTTGGATTGATGTTGTGGCGTTTCCCCTCTCTGGTTCATCTGCCCACAGTTCACTGAGTTGTTTCTGTTCCAGAGGGGACAAAGTCTGTCACTCCATCATAGTATTTGTTTTACCTTTATGGGTATTGTTCAGCCCATGAAGCCACATGCAGCCATTTGACTTTCCCTGAAATCCACAATCAATGAGAAACTAAAGATCTAATGAATTTCTTAATACACGATGCTTGCAATACCAATGCTTTGCTTATATTTAAATGTGGCAATTTAAATTTTTCTAGTGTGCATAGTTCAGACTTTTCTCTGTCTTTGCTGTGTTCAAAGATTACATCGCCAATATCAAAGAAAAATATAAAAACTTGATTGAAGCCGAGCAAAAGCAGAAGGTCATCAGTCCCATGTAACTGACAATAATACAGTCATTAAGAGCAGGAATAACAGAGTTTATGGCGTGCCGCCCAAGTTTATTAGAATTTCCGCTCCTTGCACTGCCGGTCATATAACCACAGAAACAAGGAGGTCATTGCACAACTGCACAGGAGCTGTGCAAAGTTTACAAATGAGTATTTCGCCTTTACAAATATTGTACAATAAACGCATGCCAGATGAAATAAGACAATCAAGAGAAACTTCACAATTAAAATGGAATCACTATAGGAAATCTCTGACGGGGGAAACTGGCAGCCTCATACTCGCAACTCAACTAGAAAGCACAGACAGAACAGCAAGATCTTTTAAATTCATGGCCTTATTTAAGAGGAATGTTAAACACTGTCGGGCTCAAAGTAACAAAGATGGCTGGTACAAATTTCCTTTAATAGATTACTGAAGCAAGGACGATGAGTCAGTACTTCTTCTTTGTAGAGGTTTTATTCGTACAGGTCTGTCTGCACCTCTGCGTGTGTTTCAGCAGAAGATGAAGAAGGAACCTTCATTTGTCACATGCGGGTTGAACCCATCCCACGGGAGCGATATGCAGCCTCTGCAGGGCGTCTGGGGAGCAAAGCGGTGGTGACAAGCGGTGGCTTTCGCTTATCTCCCTGGAATCTATTGCTGGCCCGGAACGATTCGGAACAGCATCACGTAAGTACAAGCTCGAGTCACCAACCCAAAAATTGGGAATGTTTCTCGTAAGTAAATTGCCCCCCAAAAAGTTGAGACAGAAAAACATTTATGTTATCCCAAAGGAAATAACAATTTTCTCTTGTAACAATCAAAATGACAAACACAGATTAGCATATTTCCACTATTGGCCTGGCATGCCAACTGCTTCGTTTTCAGTATTTCTGTCACTTGTACATAAACGGCAGTGGCCAATGGTGATGAATATCTTAGGTGGGGCTCTTCATCATTATTCATTCAGCCAATGTAAACTTGCGTTTATAAACCACATTACAACAATTTTGCCTTTTTTAGCTTGAGAGAGCGATGAAAATTATTTTACTTTTAAACAGCTAGCTTTTAAAATGAGACATATTAAGACTCTTTTATTAACACACTAGTAAACCAATACAAGCAGAAGCTTCATTAGTCCCTTTTAGAAAATTAATGTGTTTTGGGGCTGGTTGACTGGAAATGACAGTTAGTCTGAGTTTAGGAAAAATAAAAGGTATATCAGGTATATTTTCAAACAACACATCAATCCATCTTTCGCAGCATTTCGGAATGCTTCGAAAGAAACCTCAAACAAAGGAATGCAAAATAAATTGCACTTTTTTAAGTGCTTAGATTTCCAGTCATTAATAAATAGGAATATAGTTAAACATTTAGAAACATTAACAAACTTGGACACAATTCCAAAATTCAGAACACATTTCTCTTTGTGTGCATTTAAAAATAACTATACTGGAGAAAGTTGAACCTGACCTGCAGCTATTCAGCCAAATTTCTCCTTTCAACTGGCGAATTAAAAGCGACGGGACGAAGTTAATAATCAGAGAGTCACCGCTTGTTGTCTTCATCTCAACATCTCATAGAAACACATGAGAACAAGCCAGAACGGACTTTAAGCCAATCGCTGAGCCCGGGGATATTTAAACGGCGCCCCAAGTCTCAGATATGACATGACATAAGTTTCAAAGCATTACCTTGTAACTAACAGCAGTTACTTGTACTGGAGAAATAAAACCAAAGTTTTCCTTTGTCATTTTCACACTTTGCAAGGTCATCCCGCAGGCTGAAATGAGGCTGTTGAGGGTCCAGATTTAGCTTGCCGGGTGTATCTTTGACACCCCTGATCCAGAATGAAACGAAGCAGAGCTGATGGATTCTTGATGTGCAAGCAGTGAGACCATTGTCCGGGAAGCAGCGATGATGAAACTGACAGATGATTTTTACAGCGTGGGAAAGACGGAGTGACTTTGAGTTGAAAGGAGCACGAAACCACTTAAATACTGTTGGACCAGATTGCGCTGGTATATAGTATCTTATTAAAGTAATTCTTTAAGCTGCATATCATTGTGTGTGTGGTTTCATCACAAAAACAAACAACTGCGCCCACTAGTGGCCCAACGTGCTAACGACATTGTTTTCAGCCTTTCTGCTGTTGTGCTCATCGTTTTCAAAAAGTTGCTGTGGAAACATGAAACGTTTCCGAAAAAACAAGAGCAACTGTTAAAACAATGTGTTTTCACTGTGAGAACGGGGCCAGAGTTCCATTATTGCATTAGGTCGTGTAACAGAGTATCAGTCTCTCATCGTAAAACACATCTGAGGAGGAAAACGCTTCACAGAACTGGAGCCTGGACATGGGACTCCTGCACATATCCTCATAAACAAGGTGGGGAGACAATTTTACTCCTGAAACAATGGCTCTCTGTGCTGAAAATATGTCATCTCATGGTCTCAGGGGCTTCACAAGATGTGGTCAGCGCCGCTGTAAGGACGTCACAGGAAAGTGGCCACTAAAAGGATGAGGAAATGCTCCGTGGAAAGTGCTGCTGAGGAGTCAGCGGCACTTTGTTCGAGGAACACAAAAGCAACTTGTGAGGCCCGACAAGAAGCTGCAGGACGGGGAGCGGGCTGAGTGAAAGCTCAGCGTGAATCCTTTTGTTGGCTGATCACTGTGGTTGGCAGGCCTTACAGCCCTAATTAGACCTTTATTCACAGGTAATAATTCAGAATTATTTATTAAATTTGCATGTTTGGGGTCAGGAAGGGAATTTTAACGCTGCTAATGCGTCGGCATTATCCACATCAATGAAAAGCTCTTTGTGGCGCTTCTTGAAAGAATATGGGTCCTCTGTAATCACTGGATGCCGCGGCTCCGGCAGCTCCTCCGGCAGCTCCTCCGGCAGCTCCTCCGTCCATATCAGTTTCTTAAGTAATAGTTTGTTGGATCCAGGGGGCCGATTTTCTGGTGCGGGATGTGGGAGATATACCACCTCTCTCACTTCTGCTTAAATTTTAAAGCGACTCAATACAAACACCTAGAAAACGTGGTTTTGGTCAAAAATAACAACAAAAGTAACTGAGGTTTCCATCATAATCTATCAGAGGTCTGTACCAACAGGCTGTGGTATCCGTCCAAGCAAGCTGTTGGCTGACTAGATTGACACGTTCGCCATACGAAGCTGGAGATGGTCATTTTGGATAATCCAGAAATCGATCAACGTGATTCAAATGCCACTTTCTGCCACACAGTTCGCAGCGCGGAGTGAAAGATGGCCGCTCTCGCGTACAGCCAGCTCTCCGGAGTCGTTTGGGTTTAATGGCACCATTTGTCTGCTGTTCCCCCCAGTCAGGGAGCAAAACAATTATGTTGGAAAGCTAATGTTGTACTGGTGAATCCAAAAGGCTGTTAAGAGCGCTCAATGATTTTTATGCAGCAGGCTGAGACACATCAGTCTTTTTCACACGACAAAAAAAACACAAAGTTTTGTGCTCTGTATATGTTTACACTTTCATCCAGTCTGACATTTTTGTGAGGTTCTTCTCAAAACTTACAGAAGAAATCACATGACTTAATGCCTCAATGGGTTGGAGGACGTGTTGTGATCAGGTATTGTGTGCAGTCTTAATATAAAAGTTCTAGCATGTTGAAATTAAATGATTAAATAAATGGAAGCTAAAAAAAAAAAATATATATATTATATATGGAGAAGAGGTGGGATTTAATAAGTTATACTTATTCCCACTCTATTTCTGGTATGCAACCTGATTATATTGTTCAGTTCAAGATTTGCAGGTTTTTTTTTGGCACATTTCTATGGTTGTAGTCAACTATGTTGAAAACAAAACCGCACCCATACACAGTTCTTTGCAAAGTTGCGTGCTCCGTGGACATTGATATGTTGATAGCTTCATTTAATACAGAGTCCTCCTGCCCCCCCCTTTTTGCTTTTATCGACTCAAACATTAATTACAGAATTTTGTATTGTGATTCACCCTGATACTTTCAGGTCCCTTAAGTGACTTAATTGACCACAATAAATCATATACCATATTGAAGCGTCTGTAATTACTGCAATAATAATGCTATAGAATTTGATGAATAATGAATCGCCAGCTGACAAATTCCTCCGAGTCTTCCTGGTGAAATGTTACATTTAGTGCTGAATATTTATCAGCTGCTGACCCTACACACCGCCACCGCTCTGATTAAGTGCACTACAGCTTTTCTCCTCTGAATTTCAAGCAGCGGCGTGATGTAGGAGGCTTTCACCCACCGTGGACACGTGCACACACAAGACGGAGATTTTCCCTGGATCACAGTTCGGGCGTCGCGTCAGTTTCAGCTGCTGCAGTGACTGTCAACACTGACAGACTCGTCTGAAGAGCATCTGTGTCAGACCTGGAGCTGCACTGAAATATCCTCGAGATCTCCGGAAAGGACTCAAACAGGATGGGGAAATCTGCAGCACCTGCACCACAGGATGCACACTGTGTCGGGACAGAACAGAATCAACAACACAAAGGCAGATTTTTACCCTTTATAAGGTCAGAGGTATCTTTGGGGAGCCAAAACAATAACCATTAACCCTTCACAATCTCCACAGAACTGCCAGCAGATCTGCATTTTGGTCCTCATTTAACATGCAGGTTGATGTTAATGAACGGAGAAAAAGTCTTTTCCTACAGTTAATTAAAGCAACATTGGTTATTTATGTGCACCATGTTTCCGAGGAGGCACAAGACGGTGGAACAGTTTGTACTCTCACCTCAAATTGAGAATATTCTTAAAGGCTTAAAGTCGGAGTTTGCATGTTGATTCTGTCTGCGATGTCCTACCACAGCAATTGATTGGGGAATCTAAACTTGCCATTTGATGTGAATGTGAGTGTGTGTGATTGTTGTTTTTGCTGTTGTGTTGTGGATTTTGTATTGTGGTGTTGGCCATTCCAGGCCACCGTAGTTCAGGGTAAACGGACTTCAATTATATAACTTTTTATTTACCAGTTCAGTTTGGTCCCATGTACACAACAACGTTAGGTGGAAACTGAAAAAGACTGTTGTGTTTTGGGGGTCTGTTTACAGGACAATGGTGGTTGGAGTCACTGAACAGAAAGAAGCTAATAGTTCTTCTGCACATGCACGACTAGATGCACATTATATAATGCTGTATAATGGTTTCATAGAAGGGCCGCTGCTGCCATGCAAAGCAATGAACCCCCACAGGGAGTAAAGCAGGGGTTTGAGACATGTCTTGCTCAAACACTCATGGACAGGGCGGAATGAGGAATCTAACTGCAAAACAACCTACCGACCAACTGAGCTACAGCGTTGTTAGTAGCTGGGATTGGCTCCAGTGCCCCGAGACTTTCATTTAAAAGAAATTGGATAGAAGACGGATGTTTCATTAATAATGCACAATAACGTGTGGCGAGCCTCTTCAGCGGGTGCCAGAGAGCTGCGGAAGGCCAACAGGTGGAGAGATCTGGGGGCGCCTTCTAAACTTATTTACACAGATGTTTTGCATTTTAAATAGACCCTACCATCATCTGTCAACATCACTGAGTATTACCCATCAAGGAGTTGTCGTTTTCCTGTTGTGCTCTGAACCCATATTCTTGGTGCGTGAGCACCGTGCAGGCTTCCAAAGCCACTGAGCAAAACCTTAAACCCAAACAAAACAGATTCAAATCATCACTGAATTGGCACAAAAGGTTCAAACATTTCCACGCGCATCCAACTCTATCACATTAAAATAAAACTTGTGGGCTCTATAGTAAAGAGGAGTTTCCCAACATTCCACTTGATTTCATGTGTCTCTGGTGCCAGATACTGTTCTGGGTTATGAAAGGCTTCAGTAATGTGGTGCTGACTGTGAGTACAGCGCGTCACACTCCAACCATAAACCCGGTCATAATGATCAACGAGCTGCCGGCCCAGCAGTCTTATAAAACTAATAAGCAATGAGAAATTCAATGCATCGTCGCAGGGTATTCAGCATCACTCTGTAATTTGATGGGTATTTAAGGAGACTTGTGCCAAATTTGGGTCACGGTTCACCCAAATATGTTTGATGTTGCTTCTTGCATTGTTAATATTTACAGTTTATTTAATGCATGTGGTGAGACTCATGGGGTTATTTTCCTCTTTTTGACGGTTTGATTAATTTTAGTTGTGCTGCTCCAGTATTATTGCCTCATTTAATATATTTCTGCATTTAGTTTTCAGACAGTAAACATCTTATTTCTCTTCTTTTTTTTTTTTTTTAATTTGTCATTTATGATAATCTATTTTCTCCATGGCGGGGGTGTAAACACATTTTTGTTAATAAGGCCAACAAAGTGCTGAAGTGGTACAAAACAAGATATACTTCACAGAAATCTTTAGCTCTAAAAAAATAAACAAAAAAAACCAATCACAAATGGTTTCTCAATCAACTGGACAATTTATATCCATCAGCTGCTATTCTGGATGCGACCCTCAGGAAGAAGTTGCTCTTGGATGTGAAACCGAGATGGTCCCAATTCTTCCCTTACAGAGTTTCCATGGTAACACACAAGCAACATGGCTGCTGCCTCCAGCGGCACCATTTCATTACTGTCAGGAGACAAAAAAAAAGAGATAAACAGACAAACTCTTCATCACATAAATCAACCAAGACGGAATGAAACCAAGCGACACGTTTGATTCTTGCAAAGCGTCATGACTGTGAAATGAAGCTTCATGACTGATAACTGAAGAGAAGTCATCCATCACACTTCCAGGGTGACTGTTCGACACTGATAGCTTGTATTACTTTACTTTAAACGCAGCCTAGTAACAGATATTTATTTACTCTTTTTACTCACTGCTGTAAGAGCATTTGTTTGTTTCCTTCATTAATGAAATGGGCAATGCTGTGAATAGAACAGCACCTTGTTTTTTTCTGATATGAAACACAATGGAATACAATAAGCAGGTTATTTTGTTTTTTTTATCTATGGCTGCACCTAATCACATTTTTCAGTTAATTAAACAACTAGTTGCTCTAAATATATCAGACCAATGCTTCGTGACACTTGTGAAATAGTAAATATTATCATTCAAACTGTCCAGCCCCCAAAAAACGTGTCCAATTGTTCGGCAAAGCAACAGAATATTTTCTTATAATTGCTCATTAGAAGCAAATTTATTCCAGGAATAAATTAGGTGCTAGAGCCGTTAATGAGAAGAAGCTGGTCAGATAATGAAGCGATTAACTGCTTCACATGTAATCCGCTGACTCTACCAAAAAAAAAGAAGTTTAAAATATTTTTTAATCATTTTTCACTGCGCATGACTTTCTGTTTGAGTATATTATGGAATTCAAGGTTTATATGTGTGTTTTAATAATTTGATATGAAATAATAATGTATGAGGAATAATGATTCTTAGTTAATGATTAGTTGAAGTGTTGCATGTCCGTCCATCCATCCATCCATCCATCAGCTGACGTTGCAGGCTCCACCCTGGATGTGTTACCAGTTGATGAGCTCAGCACTGATCAGCAGGTTTGAACTAGGAACTGTGACTGTTAGAAGACAGTGTTAATCGCTGCTGCAACATGATTTAGTGTGACTCAGACCTGGGCACCGTACGGCCCGGGGGCCACATGGGGCCCTTTGGCTCTGCTTGACCGGCCCTCAGGGGAAATCCTGAACCAACTGTAAATGACTCTATATGACACATGTAATATTGGCTTGTTATTACTGGATTTATTACATTTAAAATAGCCAGAATGTCAACATAATGGCTCCTATTGCATGATTGGTTGCTACATTGGTTGCTGCTGCCTTTCACTTGTGCATAAATGTGGGCGGATGTGTACGTATGCAAGTGTGGCTATAGATAATATGTACATATGTTTTCTTTTTTTTTTACTGTATTTTGTATATTTGTGCTTTTGTTAAAATAATGTTTTGGTCTTTGTTTTTCGCTAGTCTGATGGTGAGGTTTGGCAATGAAATGTCATTAAAATATAAACCAGCTAGTTTAAGTTCTGTTTGACAATCAATTGGTTATTCTATTCTATTCTATTCTATTCTATTCTATTCTATTCTATTCTATTCTATTCTATTCTATTCAGTGTCAATCAATTAAATCATTGTTCCCTCGCAAATTTGGTGGTAGACAGTGAAACAAAAGGTTAATAAAAAAATATAAAGTTATTTACCAATATACTGAATTGAAACTTTAGAAAACTTAAATCACATTTATGTGGCAAAGACTAAAAGAGTTTTTCATCAAGAGATCATTTTCTTATATGTCTCAGCCCTCCATAATTTATCTTTTGGTGTGGTTGTCCTCACTATTATTAAAAAAAAAGAAAAAGAAAAAAGAAAAACAATGAATGTTAGATTTTAACGTCTCAGCATTGTTTTTTTTGTTTTTTTTACAAAAAAACACTGCTTTATTTCTTGAAAATGCCAATCGAGGTCTTGGAGAATCATTATTAGACTGAGACATTGAGCCTTTGTAAATTTCTCCGATCTGTTGGTCCACACAAAAAGATTGGCATAATGAGGGTCACGGATCAGTCAGTGTTTTTCTAACTTTAGCTAATATGTGTACACAAACATATTAATCCATCATATTAGAATAATTATAAAGCCAGCTTTTACTGTGTCTGGGACAGCTCTCTGTTTGGTTACGATAAAATGCATCCTATTTGTTCAGGGACTATCGTATTGTATAAGAAATGTCAAAAGATGTTTTGTACAGATGTTTAATAGCGAACAGCTGTTTTTTCCCCCTCTCATTGTTCTGAAGTGGACCAGTTCAAGCTGGTTTGGTTTTGATATATTTATTCATGAGCGTTCCTCTCTTTCCCTGGCTTCTGTTTTTTTTCATACGGTGGTTATTCAAAAGATTAAGCCGGCCATGCTTATGTTCAAATTATGCATGTCTTTTCTAATTCAAACTGATACAAACGGTCCTTTTCACCGCGTGAGTCATGGTGTACGAGCGGCACGGTGGAGGGAGACCCCTCAGGCCTCAGTGTTCACAAGCAACAGGGCACTTTTCATGTGCTCTCACTGGGTTTTCTCTATAATTCCCTTCATCGCATACCTCATGGGAAACAACACTGATTCCTCACTCACATTTACAACAAGTAATACTTACATGTCTATTCTGCGGAAGGATCTTTGGGTGAGACTTGGTTTTTTTTTAATCAAAAAAATATCTATTTTGGTAAGAAATGAAGCCGTGCGTTGGTCTACTACACAGCCGTATGGAAGCTTCTCTGGATACAGTGATATATTCATGCTTTCACATATATTCACGTGTTTTTTTTTTTGTGAGACGTGTAAGAAGGTTAATGAGATAATTACCAGGCCTGATTTAGTTTTGGATTTGAAACAGTTCAGCTTGATGATTATTTAGGTTGGGCTAACGTTTAGGGTTGTTTAATAAAGCAACTGGCATTTCATATTTGTATATTAAGTTAAACAACTTAAAAAAAAAAATTCTGTATCAATTTCCCAAAAACCTTTTGTTGTACTCTGTCATGTGGTATGGCGTTTGACTTACTCCACATTTACACTTACTATAATATTTACAAAAACTGTGATATTTCTCTGCGTTGAGGTGTGGCATTTACATCTGTGTGCAACACGTGTTTACAATTTGAAGGCTGTGATGAAAATGGATACTGTGAAAGCTGCTTGTTCTCGTGCTTTACGTGTTTTATATTCTAGCACCACATTTCGAGAGGAGCTCCATTTGTTTATCGGTCCAAACAAACAAACTCGAGATGCTGATTGACGAGTATGGCTTCATGCTTTTTGTTACACTGCCCCCTACAGGTTTGGCATGCTCATAGTAAGCTCTGAACCAGGTGTATATACGGTCTGTGTAAATGATCATGTGTGAATGAAGATTTTTTTTTTAACGTTGAGGGAGAAATGTCTGTTTTTGTAAAAACCCAGGTTCGTGTAAACGTGGCCTTAAGTAGAATGTTCAGTTGGGGCGGAAAAAATCCCTTCATTTGACAAAGAAAATTGAAGTTCACAGAATACAAAATATTCTTGACTGACAGTTTAAAGAAGGAAAAGGTAGATGATATTTTAGTTTTTCAGTCCTCAACTGTGGCAGGAGACTCTATCTCTCATGGGTTAACCGCTACTGATGGGCGCAGAGGCACAGATACTGCTTCCCTGCTATCTATATTGAAGAGCAAACACCAAATTAGACACCCACACACCACTGTCCCTGCCTTTTCAGGCAGAACCAAGCTCTCGCGCAGACCCACACTGTACGGCTGCCCTCCAGGCCCCGTGGTCCTCTGCACTCTGCTCTCCTGGTGTTTCCAGTGTCCTTCTGCTGCAGTGTGGCTTCGCTCCCAGTCCACACTGCTCGCATGCTTTAATAGGGAGGAGGTGATCAGCCCCCGATGTTCACTTGTACTTGCATTTTCCCCACAGTTACTGCCACTTGAAAAACTTAAGTCAGTGTAACTCGAAAAGGAGGATTTTTCCACTCCCTAAAGGTTCTGAGTTGTGGTACATAAAAACTTTGATGTGATCGGTTCTGATTGTATTTTTTAGTTCAATTATTTAATTCGGTTTTCAGAGTGGATCCTGAATTAAAGTGTGTTTGACAGCCCCGGAGGAAATCATTTAATCCTCTTTTAAATCTTTTGAAAACAGACCTTTATAAAACATTTTTATCCAATCCATTCTTTATTTATAAGGCACTGCACATAAACTAAATAACATAATAAAAAATTTATTCATAAAACATTCAAAACAAGGACCAAGAATATATCAAAACAGCAGCTCACACATTAATATCACCATCTTTCGAATCGTTAGACACCAGGCTTCACATGAGCGGAATCCTAAAGAAATCAATCAGTGTTGGGTTAAACATGTAAAGATGTTGCTTCATGAACTTCAAAATAAACCACATTTCTACTCACTTTGAACAGATCAAACACTCCCAAGAAATCGTTTCAATAAAGTTCGGCCAAATTCCAATCTCAGCTTCACAATTTCTCATGCGTCACATCATTTTCTGCTGACAGGCAGAGGAGTCATTCAGGAGCTATGGATTTTGTAAATGTTCCCATGTTACATGTGTAAAATAGACATATGGTTGAATTACAGCCTTCGCGTTACGCAGAGTTGATCATCAGTCCAGACTTTCAGATAGTTTATCATTTCAATCCAGTGGGCATGAAATGTGATGCCCACTGGATTGAAATGCAGGATGAATGAAATAAATGAAATCAGGAGTCTGTAACATCGTCTTCAGATCATCAAAATGTGGATAAATACAGAGTGAAATTTAGTTGTCATTGTTTTCTGGATTTTTTTTGTTTTGTTTTGTTTTTTTATTGTATTTTACATGGTTATGTTCTTAGTCAATGTGGAAAACAGACTCATCATTGTTGTTTAAATTACTTTTTTTTGTTAGTTTTCCATATCTCAGATATATTCACACTTTGACCTTTTAAGCAGATTCAATAATTGTGTGTTGAACATGAATAAGAAAGAAGAATTATTTGGATGACATATGTCATATGTCTGCAAGGTTACATATTTGCATCTTTTACTAAATGTCCTTATTCATGGATAACTCTACGATGACTTACTACAGTGTAGTGTATAAATGGATTAGCTTTACATTACTTGTAACTAGGTAACGTCCAAATATTAAACTTATTTTTCACTTGAAAACATTGTAGTGTAAGGGAGGCCTAAGCTTGTGCATGCATCGTTACTAATTATTAAGTAATTATGAAGCTGTGTGGAAAGGTAATTATGGATCTGAGCATATAAAAATCACTTGTGGGTTCCTCATGGCTCCATTCTTGGACCTCTTTAAGTTAAAATCTACATACTTCCCCTGGCCCAGATCATGGAATATTACAGCATCTCCTATCATAAGTTTGCAGATGACACACAAGTCCATACATTAGTGTCATCGTTTCAGGGCTGAAACTGAACTTTTTGAAAAAAGTGGTTCAGCCAATTAGTTGGGCTCTGTTGATACAAACTGTCAGAAGCCATGTTAATATGGGCTTGTTAGCGCCTTTATGCGCCTCATTGGGTTTGGTCAAATTTATATTGTTGAACCAGGTTTCTTTCAAGCACACTATTGATAAAGAACTTTACAGGCTTTGTCACATCAAAACAATCAAAATAATGCAATGCATCAACATCCAAAGGGGAAGCAAGTTTGAGGTTCATTTTATTTAGCACAGACATTTCAGCACATTGTCGATATGTTTACACGTACCTGTTTAGTTTTTTTTTAAAATTGAAATATTTCCCCCTCTCAGTTAAAAAAAAAAAAAATCTTCATTGACATGACCCACATATGCAAAACATGTATGGGGCAGTGTAACGAGAAGCATGAAGCCATAATAGCCCATCAGGATCCTGGAAAAAAACACAATGAATTGTGACATAAATATCCGCCTGCCCATCCTTAGATGTAAACGGAGACACAGAGTTTATCCAGATCTCCACTGTGGCCGGAGTTTTCAGGAATCATCGTTTGGCGTGAGTCGTAGCTGCGTTTATGTGTAAATATGCGGCGCAAACACAGAGAAATAAAACAGTTTTTTAAAATACCTGGGTACATGTAAACATGGCCTGACAGAAAAAGCTGGGAGTTGAACCGCCAACACCTGAGATTGTAATTAGAGGGAAGCAATCCATCTGAACCACATTGACTATAAATCTATAAAGCTGCTGAATTTCTTTTCCTTCAAAAGTGGCTTAGAAGTGGCAAAATATTTAGTTTGCATCGGTTGCAAAGAAATCCTCACTTTTGAAGTCAGCCAGAAGCATTCCAAGTGAACTAATTAATGAGGGTTTCCTGTGCCTTTGAAACTTTCTTCAATGATTATTCAGGCAAAAAAAAAAGAGAGAACTTGTGATAAAGGAGCAGGTATAGTTTTAATTAAAAGTAGTTTTTAGGAAACATTTACTCAAGTAAACAAAACAAAAACTGCACCTCTTGTGTGATTTGAACAGTGCACAAAATGAACAAAACTAGATTTCATAATGTCGCACAATAATGAGATAATTACAGTAAAATAACAGACGGTTGTGATTAACATTTAAGGTATGTGTTACATCTACATGGTTAGATTTGTCAATATATGACAAGACATGATATTTCTGGCTTGTACTTCGCATGATAACATAAACCTTTTTGGTGATCTTTGAGTAGAAATTAAACCGTTTCATGAAATAACTGAGGGTTTGTTCAAACGCGGGGCGTCGTACCCTGATAGTACTCCCTCCACCGTGGCCAGAAGCATGTAAACATGGCCGACCGCTCTGTAGCGACGCTTATCTGTTCATTGAGCTGTGAGCGGCTCAGCCATGCTATACATCAGTGGATCTTCTGAACCATCTGTGTAAATAATGTCCGACGCCGCATGAAAATGAAATAATGAATCACCGCCACCCCCCCCCGAAGTCTCACAACTCTATCTGCTCACCCGCGGTAAGCTGCTGGCTCGAATCATTTCAGCGAGCAAAGGAAAAGCGAGCGTGCGGGCTGATGTGCTTCTGAAAGGCCATCGAGTCCCTCCATAAATTGAATTCCCCTTTGCAACAATAGCTCTCTCTGATTATAATAAAACAGTCAGAAAGTGACGGCTAATAGATCTTGGACTCCGTTGCCTGGCGCCTCTTTTAGTAGCGTTGCTGCTTTGTGGTGACGAGCTCGGCCTAAATTAGAATTTGATTGCATTGCGTCACTGAAAATTTACCAGTGTGGATGAGGTTAAAAGGTCTCTTAATTGACTCCCAGAGGCAAATAAATTTGTGATTAGAGCCACCGAGACCTTTCATGAATCATATTTATTTGCTCTTACATAAAGAAGCATTATTGAACGGGAAATCAACATCAGCACAGTGAATGAAAGCCAGTGGTTTTTTTTTCTTTTTTGCCTGAGAGGAAGTAAATAATTGACAACATTTTAATATTATTCCTATTCTTAACGATATTACCAATCTACTTTAATTTTACTCAATTATAAAAATGTATTTCTTTTTCATTTCTCATTTTCATTGTATTTACCTCATCTTGTCTAAACTTCCATCCATCTCTTACACTATTTAATTCCATACAATTTCTACATGCTATATTCTTTGTATACGTTATATCTGATTCAGCAAACCTCAGCTGACTCATGAGGGCAGTTTCTTGTCCGGCCGTGTCCAAGATCTCGTTGTGCCTTATTCAGATTCAATACATCAAAGGGGGATTGAAGAGTTTTTAGAAAAAATAGGCAAATTTCTCATCTGTTTATCGAAACTCCTTGATAGCAAATTTATTCCACATGCCTCAGGACTGATAAGAGGGACACACTCAGTAGATTATTGGTTGATTAGGCCTGTTATGAGTCATCACCCATTCTGCACAGGGTCCAGTTCATCTTCCCTGAATTTCATTCCAAATCGGAAGATTAAATTCGGTACACATTTTCTGCGACACATGTCAACGATGTCATACGGTGTGCTTGATTTGCTAAAACTGCATGTAACTGCCCGCTAAAGGTTCTTGACGAGAGCAGAAATGCCTTGAATTGAGAAAGTGTGCCCTTTGCGGGGCCACGCAAGATGCTTTAAAGCCTTAGAGGGATTTCTCAGCAGCCTTAAGGGCAAAGTCCTTAATTGAAAGAGACAAGGAGAACATGGGGAAAGGTAGCCCGTGCAAAAGAGGCTAGAGTACTTCCTCTTCTCCAGCCAATCGAGTGCGAGATAAATGTCAAGCCCGAGAAAAGGCCAGGCTGGGAAATGCTGACCACTGTTTACTCCCTCAAATGTCAGATAATACTTCTATCGTTGTGAAGCACATCAAAGGAATTCTACGGCACAAATCACTGACTACTGTACTCATGTAGATCAATGTTTTGTATTCATAATCCTTCGCTACATATATATCTTTTTTAGGCTAAAAGGCAGAAGTATTGTATGTAGGTATGTATGTAGTAATGTAAATAACATCATCAACTCGTGTGTGTGTGTGTGTCTTTCTGTGATCTGTCAGTTGTTCCCTTCCTTTGCTCACCTGGGATCAACCCTCTGTTGGATAAAGTGGCGTACAAGTTGCATGATGTCTTCAATAAAAAGGAACTTCAGTGGGATCATGAGTCTTGTCCTTTCTATTTGCTTACAATAGATATTCCCTTCACTTGCCGCTTTAACCCCATGATCAGTAATAAACATTTTGTGTCAGGGGAAATTGGTACTGCAATTAGTGTTATTATTCTATTCTTGTCACGCAAGTTGGGTCAAGGGCTCCCGGATAGTGTTGGAAGATGAGCCGTACTTGCAAATGAGGAGAATGAAAAAGTGAGAAACTGGAGGCAAATAGCATCCCGCTACTGATTAACCCCATAGAACAAGGACATCCGAGTGAGTCCCTCTGCTTTAACAGACGTGCACAAGCAGAAACTCAGATTTGAAGGTTTGAATAAAGAGGTTTCAGGAATAACAGTAACCAGATCGCAATGTGGTCATTTTGAGTGGCCTATGAGATCTCATGTATTCATCCATCTATACATATTTTATACTGCTACGTCCATCTTAGGCTGGGTCTGAGCCCAACTCAGTCTATTCACAGGCGTGCTTCCACCTCAGGCTGCCTTTAACGGCAAATGTTTTTGCATTTTCGTTTCAGAAAAGTTTTGTGTTTACACTGCAACATTTTGAAAGCTGTAATCTTCATGTAGAGCCAGTACTGGGTTTGTTTTTGTAATGAAACCACACAGACACATATGTGCAGAGACTAATGACAGACGACCACGTTCAGGTTTTTGGGAGGAAACCAGAATACCTGCAAACTCCACACAGAAGGTCCAAGATGTGAGAATGCACACAGCTACATCATCGTGAGGGCCTATAAAGATCCCACAGGTTGTCAAATCTAAGAAAAAGTCAAGCACTGTGCTCCTGATAGCCATTAAGCTTCCTCCTTTCCTTAAGTGCATCGAGTTAATGGACTGTGAATCATTCTCCATCCTAACACCAGGAGCTCTGATGTCTCTTTATTAGTTGAAATATTTTAGCCTCACCGACCGTAAACGTACAGCCTTCAGAAGATGTTGAGAGAGCGTTTAAAGTGATATACACCGTTAGTGTCGTCATATTCACACACTCACTCACAGTGGCACTGGATGGCTTTCGGTGCTCGAGCGCCATTGTGAGCAATCTGAGATTTTGTGTTTTTCCCAAGGACACTTCAAACATGTGGTCGGGAAAGATTGTGAGTCCAAACTACCAATTTGTGATTCCGAGACAGTTCACTCTTCCAACTGAGCCACTGCAGCCTACATAAAACACAACAGTCTATTTTTTTGTTTGCTGTTTTTAAATCTCTTTCTGGCTGTCTAACCTGTAACTTCTGTGATGAAACAAGCCATTTTACATTTCGATAAACTGACTCTTTACTTCATTTCTTATATGTGTATATGTGCAGCCTGAGTGCAACAACTTCTTAATTCCTGCATTTGGTTTCCATGTGGAGCAAAGATGTGATTGAATGTGATAGATGATTTAAACCTGAGGACTTCCCTCTGCTACAGATATATTATGTTGCCTTTGACGGCTTCAAATAATTTCCATGAGGGAAGTATTGATACCGATACTAGTAGATTCAATGCAGAGGCTGTGTGGACGATGTTTGCAGCATAGCCTTCGTATATTGTTTGCATATGGAGCGTGACTTACGGTTAGTGGCATTTAAACTCGTATTGATACTCAGTATTGGCAAATAGCAAAAAGGTTGGTGCTCTACTTGTACTCGTCCTTTAAAAAACTGGTATCAGTGCACCCCTAATATCTACCATGTTTCAACAAGTTATTGTTTGGTTAGCTGCAAGGCTGATTTTCAAACTGCTGAAGTGAAGCGGCTACCAGAGGGACAAAATGTTAACCACAGATTACATACATACAACCATGTGTGGATTAATTCACGCATGAAGATTGAACCCAACGCAAATTGCTATTAATGATAAAAGAAAAAAGAAATGCCAATGCTGCATGGAAATAAAACAAAAGATGTGTGGGAACAATAATTTATAGTGGTTAACACTTGCTTTCTCATCGTGAGAACCTCATAGGTTGAAGACTAGTTCAGGGCCTTTCTGTGTGTGGAGTTTATTCTCATAGATGTGAGTGAGTGTGTGACTGTCTCTAGGGTGTATATCCTGCCTTCACCAATAACCTTCTTGGATCAGATCAAGCGGTAGAAAATGAATCCATATATAGTGAGTGTGTATACAGTGACTGCAGGAGCTGTCAGCTCAAAATGAAGTACAGCTGTTAACTCTTATAGAGACAAAGTTTACTTTTACATTATGGATTACACATATATACAGCGTATAGCAACGGCTGCCCTCCAAAGTGTTCACTGAAGCCACTCCACTGACTGAGCCACAGCCTCCCCACAGGAGAGGAAAATACACCAAACTTCCCTCGGCGGCGAGCTGCCATTTTCCTTCAATCACAGTTTTTTCGCTCTCGCTCTGTTTGAGTGGGATAGATTTTTAGGTCCATGTGTGTTTTGCCTTCAAGACTCTCCAACCCGTCACTGGTACCAACTGCGATTAGATTTAAGTGCTAAACCATGTTTAGGCAAAGATAAGTCACACTGCGAAGACTGAGAATCAACAGTCAAGAGCTTTTTTTTCTCTCTCTTGCTGAGGGGACGAGTGTCCATCTGCTCTCTGCTGGCTTCAGACAGAGACGCTGCTATTTCTCTAAAGTTTAGAAATTTCTCCTACAAACAGGCGTTTCTCTCCGTTATTCGATATTTTCTCCCTTACACTCGGAAGGCTATGCGTTTTCTTTGAATGTCTTTATTTACTGTAAACAAATGAGCCTATATGGTGCCCGTACGAATTGTGCAGAAGGAGCTGTAGTATGCCCAGTATGACAATATCCTCTTTATTAAACATGCTGCCTGGTGATTCCTAATACCAAATCCTCTACAGCTTTAACATATTCAGTATTTTCTGTCGTGCCGCTTGTCTTGACTGTGTTACTTTCGTATTTGCCTCAAGGACTCCCATGAGATGGGTTGGGTTAAAAAGGGGGTCGAAAGGTCGTTTTCTTGAAGAGACCGTACATCTGTGCCTGTCCCCGAACGTCCCCGGGCGTGCCTCGGTGATTGTCGCCTTGAAAGCTCTCCTGCTGTTTCATTGTTATCGCTACCTGCTGAACAAAGGACGAGAGGGGGGATGTAATGTTTGCATTTTGCAAACAGTGAAATCTGGAGACTCAGTACGCAGGTATCACTGCACTTCCAGACTTTCAGTTCAATTATGTTTCTTCTTTTATCATTCGTGTGCAGCCATGTGTGAATTTTACCAGGTGCAACTACATTTTTTTTATTTATTTATTATGTGGATGTATACAATAATACCGGGGACAAAGGTGTCTTGATACCAACATTTATTGAGCCAGAGCCAAATGAGTCATTACGGCTTCTTCTGCTTCGTGTTCCGCTCTGGCGTTCTCTGAATTGATCATTTGCATTCGGTTATGCTTCGAGGAGAGGCTGCACATGCTGTAGAGCAGCGGTGCCCAATATGAGGCCCATAGGCCAGAACCGGCCCGCAAGAGGAGCTTATTCAGCTCACCAAACCACACGGACACGACACAACACCGAGACCCCAGCTGAGGCATCAGTGATCCTTCCATGAGAGATAGCAAACTGGCATTAGCCTCAAAGCCGTGCTCTCAGGGTAAAAACATGCATCATGCAACAGTATGATACATATTGTATTTTGAACCAGAAGGTTTCATTAAAATTGGCTTTATGTTGTCATTTTTGGTCGTAATTGTTTAGTTTTATGAAAATATAGACATTCTTATCACACATACTCTACACTACAACAAAGAAAACCATTCCATTTTAAGTTTGAAGGTTATTTTGCCACTATTTTACCAGTCCACTCAAGATTAAATTGGTCTGCATGTGGCCCTGACGTGCAGGATTTAGCGCTCTCGTCTCACAGTGAATATGTCCTCGGTTCGAGGCTCTTTTCTCAATCAAATTTGCATGTTCCATCATCTACTGGGATTGCTCGCGGTGTACTTTGAGCTTCGTATCTAGTGATGCTCCCCTTGAATGTTGGCAAGAAAAGACAGGGGTCAGAAATAACGGCTGCATAACAGTTCAGAGCGGGACAAAAGTAAAACTCCTGTTCCAAATTGAAAATGAGAATGTGCAGTTTTCTCGGGGAATTAATGAATTTTAAAAATGGCATTCTGAGATCAAGGTCTTTCTTGGCAGAAATGATCCATCGATTAATTTTCTTTTTAACTTATGAAATATTATTAACCACAACACACAGAAGACATCAGACGCACATCACAGCCCACAGATGACGATAATCACACACTCAGAAATGTGAAACACATCAGGGCAGGGAACAGCAATCAGACTGTTATGTTTTGGTTTTAGTTTGATCTCCCAGCAAAAAGGAAGAGACTGAACTCTCATTTCATGACATATCTGACCTCTGCTTGGTACCGCTGCAGATAGACGGTTCATTATCAAGCTTATTAACGTACTGAGTGACAAAGCTCAAGCTGTGATTACAACAATGACAACATGAAATGAATACATCTTCAACAAAAAAATTACATTTTTCATTGAGCCTCTTTTTCTCCGCTGTGAAAAACAATTCATTTTGCTTGCCAAGGTCCCAAACACTGTGTTTCCATAAATAATGTAATAATGGCCATGAGGCAAGAACAAGAAAAACACTGACTTTGTTCTCAAAGTACAGACTGGATAACGTCAGAAAACCTTACGTGGCACACACAAACCACAACTAAGCATTTTGTCTGAACTTTCTGGCACTACATCGCATCACAGCACAGTTAAACTTCATTTTGAAGTATAAGCATCTTCCCCTTGAACCAATAAAAGTTTTCAGCATCTCGTTTTAGCTTCAGTTTAGTAGCAGTTTCTCCCACAGAGAGTCCGGGCTTGTCCAGGGTTTAACTTAAGTTGGATAAAGTTGCACAGGCGACGGGGTAGACATAAATGACTCTTCAGGTCCATTTAGAACATAGTTAAAATTTCATCTTGCAAAAATAAAACAATAAATATCCAATACTTCCTCCCACTGATTCTTACTGTTCCAATTGGCTCCAGAGGGGTTTCTGAGAGGACTGTAGAAGCCGGGTCATCCCTTGTGAGGGTTAGGGTTGTGATGGTTGCTGGGGGACAGCCGTATTGATTCTGTCTACGTGAAGACAGTCGGGAAGCCTGCGGTTATCTGATTTCCCGTTTAATAACAAGATCAGGAAACAGCTGCCAAATTTCAGAATTATTACACAGTGGTCTGTATGTGTATGTCATACTCACGTACACTTATATTGTCATTCCTATGAAGAGGCTTACATACCTATGACCTGCTGGTTCATGGTAAAGTGGACTGTGCAGCAGAGTTGTAAGTGACTCCGATATGCCTGCAGCCTCGTGTCTTAATTACACAACTAAGTCTGATAATTACTTTATAATGACTTTTCCCTATAGTCTCTTTGTACTTATATTTCTCTGACCAAGGGCTTTTTAAAGCTCACCATTCCCCACTAGTGTAACCAAACGAGAGTCCGACTGAGCTCCCGAATTGGAGCTGCTGTTCTTTCTTGGAAAGCCGTTTCTTATAGCAATGTGTCGGGAATAATTGGGTTGTGTTTATTTTTGTTTGTTTCGATCAAAGAAAGTGAAGGTGCAGTCGTACCTAGGCGTCATAATAGATGGTGTTACACAAAAAAAAAGCAGTACAGGGTATATCTAAAAATACAGAAAAGTACAGAATAAAAATGAACTGAAATGGAAATAAAAATGCAGTATGAACAATAATTATGCTAAGAAAAAAAAGAGGAAACAGAAACTGTTTTTAATTTCGTGGTTTAAAGGCCCATTTACACGACAAGGTTTTCAAGTGAAAACGGAAATCGTTGCTCCAATTTTGAAAACGGCTCATAAGATTGAACTTTTCGAAAATGCTCCGACTCCGTTTCTGTGAAAACGGGTGTAACTGCAACTTTTTGAAAATGTTTAAACTTTGCCTCCATGGAAACAGGGTGAACATGGAACTTTTCAAAAATGCTCCTACTCCGCCTCCATGGAAACGGTGAAAACAAAACTTTTTTAAACTGCTCTGACTCCATCTCCATGAAAAAGGGATGGGACGCAACTTTATTTTTAACATTTTCAACTCCGTCTCCATGGAAACAGCGGAAAATGCAACTTTTCAAAACAGCACGGTCTCCATGGAAACGGGAGGAAAACCCAACTTTTCAAAACAGCTCCGACTCCGCCTCTGTAGAAACAGGGGAAAACGCAACTTTATGAAACAACTCCGACTCCATCTCCATGGAAACGGGGGAACATGCAACTTTTCGAAAATGCTCTGACCTTGTAGTTTTGTGGTTGGGTCTCCAAACGAATGTCCGTGTCCTCCCATTGCTAATATTTACTGCGTATTGTTCTCTGTCCTGTGTATGGTTTCATTATAAAAAATACCAACATACTAACATAGTTTTTAGCATTTCTGTCGTTTCTGTGTTTTCAAACTGTTGCCGCGTAAACACAAGACTTTACAGAAATAAAAATGCAATGACGACGCCTTTTCACAAAGTTATTGTGCAAACCGAGCCTAAGTATTAATGGATGGAGTCATTTCATGTGTTTTGTTCACACTTACGTAATGCCAATATGTCAATCGCACGCAAACACTCATTATCTTTCATCAACAGAGGACGTTGGCGCTTATTTGTGAAACCCAGCATTAAAATACAGTCGCACGGATTTATCAAGACGCTAATTAGACTGCGAGAGGTGCCTTCTCGTTGCACAGGTCTGTCATGTAAGTCTGTTGGAGGCGGCGTGCCATGACGACGCCCACTCACACTCATCTGTGCAAGTCAAGAGGTTGTATCGAGAAGCAGAGACAGTTCAGCCCATTAAAGCACTGTGGATCGATTAAATGAGGACTTAAGTCTAAGCTGCGCAACCTGATATAGCTCACATTAAATTAACAATGACCCTGACTGTAATGAGGGGTTTACGCTCTGCGACTGTACTCCTTTATTTACGCTCTTCGTTCAACGAAAAGACACGTTTTCTTTGTGTTTTGCCCTCAGCTGTCAAAGCCATAAAAGAAAGCAGCTTTTCTTTGGAGCGTGTGTTAAATATCCGTCTTGCACGCCATTAACTTGTCCATTATTTCCAGCACTGATAGGTAATGGTGCGCTTTCTTAATGCGTCCATGCTGTGTCTTATTGAAGGGACAGAAATAGAAGCAAACCCATACTGAAGCAGGGCTAAAATGGCTCAGCCTCGAGTGCACAATAGTACGCTCAATTTTTTTGTAACTGCATTAATAAAGTCTGAAAAGCGATTTGAGAGTCAAGGAAAAGGTTTTCACCTCATCCATGTGACGCATAATCGGTTATAAAAGAATCTCAAGGACAAAAGCAAAACGTGAAGCGATGACTCCTGATGTGACTTTGCTTGTTTTTTACCGTTAGTTTGTCTGCCATTGAAAGCTTCATATCAAAGACTATGTGGTTGACTGCACCTACTGAATAATTTTAAATGATGGCAATTTTGTTCAGTTTTAAGTCTGTGATTATGTTTTAAATGAACTGCTCGTCTTTTTTCAGAAAATGCTGAATTTGATTAAATTCCCGTTTTTTTAAAAGAAAGTCTAGAAACGTCATTGCTTCCCTGCTTTATGAGAACAGCACAGTCATTACATTTCTCAGAAAAGCAATTCTATTGCCCTATCGACAGCTCAACATTTCTAAAATATGCAGTGTTTTGTTTGGTTAACATTCTGTAGACAGAAGGTCATGGTCACGGTTGGGTTTGCAAATGCAGGGCTTTTTTTTCTATGGTTGCACTGATACTACTTCATTAAAGGACGAGTGCAAGTACTACATGCCGTATCGGACCCGATACTCGACACTGGTATCGGTGCATCCCTAGTTTTTCCCAGTTTCCTCCAACAGCCTAACCGGGCCTCTTTAATTTGCCTGTAGGTGTGATTGTAACTGTCTGTGAAGGACTGACAACCTGTCCAGCGGGTAAAAAAAACTTCCCCCTGAAATGGATGAAGTGGAATAAAAGATGAATGGACGCGAGCACCCTTAAATGTCACTTTAAAACACTGTATCTTGGCCACAAAAGTTCATATGTGAAATTGATAAATGGAGGATTTCGGAGGTTTTAAATCCTAATAATAACAAGTTGTTTCTTCTGCTGCATTCTAAGTTCATTTTCATATCTAGGCCTTTTTTTAAAAAAAAAAGAACTGATTGAGTTTAAATTCCTACAGATTAAATCCTCCAGTTTTTGGAGAAATTAAAGCACTGCGGGAGCGGAAACCAAATGAACTGAGATCCAAAGAAAGTCGGTGTGAAAGATGTGTCATTAATTCCGTTTTAAGAAGTCCAGCTTGAGAACAGAGCAGTTAATAGGAATCTGATTTGACTGGGCCTCTTCATTTTAAACAGACACAAGTGTACAAAGGACCTATCAAAGTTTTCCTCTTGGATTATTGTGACAGTAGCAGAGTTGTATCAGATTATCACAGTGTATGCACACCAACCTCCGTCATCCACTCTGCAAAGAGTATCAGTTTAACATCAACAGTTCATTATTTCCACAGGCAACACCACTGAAACCTTGTGGCTCCTTTCTGAAATGTCAAGTCTTTCTGGGAGTGAGCAGAGAGTCTCATTCCATTCTGCCTTGAAGTGCAAATCAAAGGCCACGTTTCTGATGCATACAGATGTGTTGGGGTCGCCTTCTGTTTACTGAGAAACCCGTCAGGGAGGAGGAGAGGAAGACATTCAACTGAAGAACTCCCCTGACAGAGGTGGATGATTTTCATTTTTTTTTCTTCTCCCTCTTCTTTTAATCTCATCAACTCCCGTAGTCTCGAGTGGGATTAATGAAATAACTGTTTCTGATTACGGTTTGATGGGAGCGGATAATACTGAGCAGAATCTACAGCTGCAGGGACAAAAACACCAACTCTGCCCTCAAATAGTGAACAATATTAAAGTTTTTTATGTGTCTTTCTTTGGCCATCTGTCGGACATGAGTCCAGAAAAGTACGATTTTAATTTCAGGTGACTTTTAAAAAATGTCTTATGGATGACATTCCCAAAAATATCATTTGACTTGCATTAATATTTAAAGTCACTTGTACTTAAAAACTTTGACGCAACGAGTTTCTTTAAAGCTTTTAAGTTGATTCAAGTTTAATTAAAAATGGCATGGAATGTTTTGTTTCCGTGCAAGTTTCTTTCTCATATTTTCATTTTGTTTTGATCGAACCTAATAGGCACTTTTTAGTTATTGTAATCAGCATGTATGTGTACTATTTACTTAAAATAATTAAGCTCTGAAAAATTCTGAATTTCAAGTTCAGAAACACCCATAAATGGGCGTAACTATAACTTTAAGTGTAGCGTGTAGTATTGGCTACTACGACTCGAAGTACAATCCCACTGGCCAGTTAAACTAACAGCGACATCCAGCTACTCGGGCCTTTCCAAATTAACTCCCTCCGACTCTGTGTGAGCTCCTACATTTCCATTGATATGCCCATACTGTTATCCACTCCTCTTGTGATGTTTTTTCTGTGTTCTTTTTGTTGGAGAATGAAAAGGACACTCAGGCTGATACGCTGTGACTAATTATTGAAGTTGATGAAGTATGACGGGTCAATATGTCCACTGAAGTGCTCCTCTTTTCAATTCTCACTGAGGACTCATTCACAGCCCTTTCTCTTTTACTTTTTGCTGATTAAAAGCACCGAATCAATACTTTGGCCTCTCTTATCTCTATTTCTACTGAAGTGATTGTGTGTGTGTGTGTGTGTGTGTGTGTGTGTGTGTGTGTGTGTGTGTGTGTGTGTGTGTGTGTGTGTGTGTGTGTGTGTGTGTGTGTGTGTGTGTGTGTGTGTGTGTGTTCGTCTGCATTTGCCACCTCTGACTTGGCGAGCCTGCCATTTCCTGTGAAGGTCCACAGATATGATATAACAGAGCAGCAGTTCCTCCGGGGTCCCGCTGCTGATGGAGCTCACCTATCTGGGGATGATTACACTGATCAGACCGGACCTTCTGCCCCGGAGTCATTTCATGGTGTCGGGGCCTTTAAGCTCTGCAGGGCACTAAGTGCTCCACGCTCCATTTTGGAGCCAAACAATGTTATCTCTTTTCTTCGTAATAAATGAAAATGATGCCCCCCCCCCCCCCCCCCCCCCCCCCCCCCAAAAAAAAAGAGAAGAGCATTGTCTGGAGTTATTATGAACTCTTTTACCACTTATATGCTAATTTTTTGTCAGGTTTGGGATTACATTTGCAGGGCGAAAAAGTCTTCCAACTAAACCTACTTTCTGAAGAAACTTTTGCCCCGGCGTACTTTTTTAACGACTCTCCTTAGTGTAGCGGAGACTGCTAATTACTTGGAATTATTTTAATGCCACTGCTTATCCTAATAATTGGAAGCAGCTGACATTAAAATAAGGACGCCGCGCGAGTAATGTCAATCAGCAAATAAAACGAAGCCGCGGGATGGGGAAAAGAAGAGAGGGAATTAGACGTTGTGCACAATCATCATCATCGTCATCGTCACTCTTCCGATTTGGATACAAGCTCCTACTCACATCCTTTCTGAATAAACGATAACTTTCCCAGAAATCAGCAAGTCATTTAAGGGATCATTTGTATCCTGCTGGGTTGAGTCACACTGTGTCACACAGCTATGACTGGGATAATTACTTCGCATCGAAACCAACTTTTCTGTCACATTTCCAGCAAAAAAAAACACAGAGAAAGTTCCGTGAGTTTGGAGACGGGATGAGGAGAAGTAAGTTGAAGGAAATCGGGGTTTCGGTGTTAAAAATAAACGTGGGATTTATGTCACTAAGCACTTTGTTGTTTTGCTCCTCTGAGCTGCATTCATCCGATGAGCATCGATTTCAAAAAGTGTTTGCATTTGGCTGGACGTCCGCCGCCGTTATCGGCAAACAGATAAAAGAACAGCTCCCCGGTTGGCGCGTTACGTAACTCACACCCAAACAAAGCTTACTACAGCAGCACGGCCGGCTGAATGTGCCACAGAGAGGTCGCACACAAAAATGTTCCCCTGTTTTTACTCATCGGGGAAAAAAATGCTGCAGCTGCTGGCCAATTTAGCACGACTCTCAAGGCGAAATCAGAGTTTAAATGCTAAAATGTGTCGGCCGTGCAATATTTGGCACAGCCGTCATCTCGCCTACATTTTTTTATTCATTTTTTTTTTTTGTGAGTGAATCACAACTCTGAGCTCGTGGCACAGCCTGTAGCAGCTGAGCTGACGATGTAAAGTCGAGGACTGACAGATCAGATTTGTTGGCCGGAGTGATTACACCCAAATGTGCTTTACGTCACGCCGCGTTATCGGACACGCCGCAGAATATTTAGCCTCCAGAAAATCTTCTCACGTGTTTTTTTTTTATCTAATGTCAATCATTTCAACTCATCTAGATTTTGTGTTGACACCTAATTCGACAATTAACACATTTTATGGACTTGTGTGTGTGTGTGTGTGTGCGTGTGCGTGTGCGTGTGCGTGTGCGTGTGCGTGTGCGTGTGCGTGTGTGTTTTCAGTCCTCACAGATTTTGGCAGCAATGTCCTGCAGAGATAATAATGATGTTTGTATCCTTCACTGTCCTTAAACTGTCTGGATTATTGGAGTCTTATTAAATTATGGAGTCATCGTAGCAAATCCTAACAGACTATTATCATCACAGGAGCTCATCTGAGAGTGAACGAAAACCTGAAGAAATGATGATGAGGGCGTCAGGAAACAGATGACCGAAGGCTGGAGAAGGAAGCGAGAGAGCGAGAGGGAGAGGTGGGGGGGGGGGAAGAAAAAAAAACAAGATTAAGGCATTTCCTCTTGAGATGCCTTGTGGGCAGCGACGACAAGAGGCTCTCTGTGTGTTTGTGTGAGACATTAGGGGTCATAATCGAGTTGGGCCGAACAAGGCCAATGACCAGGCCCAATGACCAGAGCAAAAAGGTCAGTGGTTGGAGTTTATTGGGTTGGCGTTTGGAAATGCTACTAAACCCTGGAGGCTTTGACCATTTGCAACAAATCACTTCCGACAGATAAACCGATCAGCCGCTATTTGCGGCTGCATAACATTTACTTAGAAGATGTGAGGTTGGAGGTTCAGGCGTCAGTGCGTTATGAGTTAAGAGACCGTAGCGCCACACTTATTGGGGTAAGGCTCAACAGCTGAAGCTGAAAATGATTAGGTTGTTTTATAACTGCATTCTGCAGATATTTGAGATAAATGCTTTATATTTATATCATCCTTGTGTGTTTCCTGTCGTTTTGAAATAAGATTACTGAAGCCTCGTTTATTCAACGTTTTCAAGGGAAAATGGAAGATGTTTGTTTCACTTTAGGGGTCTGTTCACAAAACAAGGGTGCTCGGAGCCACTGAAAATGCAACTTTTTGAAAACAGCTTCCAAGGTGCAACTTTTTGAAAACATCTACGTGTGGACTGCAGAAACGTTGCAACCATGCATGCGCACCATGGTCATAATATATACTTTTATTTCACACCTTTTGTTTATTGAAGATATTTTAAGAACAAAATAAAAAATAAAAAAAGTCCAGTTATGCAACGATTCAACTCAGTAAAGAGCAATTAATACGTTTCGTTATGCAGAATGTTTACGTGTCTATGTTTACATACACAGTAACAGACAGACAAATGAAAAGAAAAAAAAACTGCATATAAAAAGTAAAATTGGCATTTTCCTCCGTGGATTTAAGAGTTGGAGCATTTTCAAAAAGTTACACCTTAGGAGTTGTTTTCAAGAATTTTGCTTTTCAGTGGCTCTGAAGATGGAAATTTCTCCATTTTCACTTGAGTGTCACTGGAGAGAACCGCCGACAGCACTGGAAGATCACGCAAACGCTCCACAAATCTGGCCTGGAATCAAACCAGGGTCACTTTGTGAGGCTGCACTGCTAACCACTTCAAGGTTAAAGATAACAATTCATTTAACCTCCAGTGCCTAATCCCAGTGTCCTCTCACCCGGACTGACACCACCTGAACAGCTCGTGTGCTGTAATCGAATCTGCTGCCGTGCACTGCACAGAGGGAGAATCGATTGAAACAAAAGGGGAAGAAGAATCATGAATAACAATATCATGCGGCGAGGAGGACGATCAGCAGGTGCAGAGTTGGTGAGAAATTACATTTGTATGAATGGGTGACAAGTTCGTGAAAGATTAAATTATTCCACTGCTCAATACAGCAAACAATGCAGAGATGGAACCATTTATAGTCGTGTTGTTATGGCTGTTGAAATCATACTGACATGAGCTGGAGATATACTAACTGCTCCGCAAATCATGTAAAATATGATTAAAGTGTGGAGTAGTTGGTACAATAGGGACAAGACTGAGTATGTATGTATTTCAGTGAAAGAAATGAAATTTCCTGTTCTTCCGAATTGAGGATTTCGCTGTTTGGGATTGTGCCGACAGCCTGGCCTGTGGCTGGAGATGCTGACTCACGCCTTAAAAAAAAAACAGCCGTCATTGGTCGTGATGACATAAATCATTTTTACTGGAGTTATGGTAATTCGCCATCTGACACTGCTCAGTGAACTGAGGCGCTGGAGTTACTTTTATCTGAACAAACAATAATGTATTTAATGTTCTTGGAGAATTATTAATGCACTTTGGCGCGGCAATTTCCTGTTTGGCCTTAAAGTGCTATTGGCGGAGCGTAACCCTTTCTCACAGTTCCTGCATAATTTATGAAATTTGAGTCTTTATTTCATCTGAGTTCTTTGAAAGGCGAGGCGACATCGGTGATGAGGGACCAGAGGCGGGAAAAAATTACCTTGCATGAATAATTGAACACATGGAGTTGTTTGAATTTGTTTTCTGACACAAAGCAAAGCAGACAGTTTGATTGGCGAGTACCAATTACTTATTCACTAGATGTAATTTTCTTAGAGTTGAAGAAGGAGACTCTAGATAATTGAACCAGTGTAAAGAACATGTTAGCAGATTTCTTTTTACGCAGCCTTTGTTAACGCCGTGCAAATGTGAGTGTGATAGCGTTTGTTCATATAGAAATGTGCTTTCTGCAGGCGCTATTTAGATACTCTATGTTCCTGAAGGAGCTAACAGTGTCCAGCACTGTGAATCATGAGTCACATCTGAAGACTTTTCTATCTCAAGTCCAAAATCTTTCAAATGGAGGCCGGATAATGCTTGATGTGGCCATGTTTTCCAAGCGAGAGTTAAATGGACATACTGTGTATTGTATATATGCAGTATATATATACGATGGAGTGGACGACAAGCATGTGCAAGGCACGGTGATCACTGGGAGCAGTTCAAACAAAAGCAGGAAGGATTTACCTGCGGTATCTCTCCTTCGCACACTTGGCCTGAAGGAGTCGGTTGGAGCCGCTCAGTGATTTTATAGTCTCATGCATTGTTCTCCATTAGGGGTGATAGTTTTGTCATGGCTCTCCTCTCTCCCACCTCCTGCACTGAGTCAAAGGAGCAGCCACAGACTCTTCTTCCTTCCTCCGCGCTAGCCAAACACACCAGAGGGAGGAAAAGTGGACAGGCGAAGAAGTTGGATTGTTATTCCAGGTGACTGTCAATTATAAAACTATCACGTCTCAAGAGAATCATGGCACTCTGAAGACCGCCACTGTTGTATTGATTTACTTGGGCATGTGCATAAGAATCAGTTACCAAGGCTGTATGCAGTGGGACGCAGAGAGATGCAGTGGGACACATTTAAGAACCACCCCCCCCCCCCCCCCCCCCCCCCAAAAAAAAAACCTGCTGCTCTTCCTTTAAAAAGCAAAACCTGGAGTTACACACAGAATTTACATACTTCATTAAACTACTGCCACTACTTTCTTAATGGCATCAATACTAATTTATCTATAACATAATCATTTATAACCACAGAGACAGTTAATTGTGCTTTTTTTTTTTCACCTATGCATGGAGTGTATGACTTTCTAAGTAATACTTTCCAGCGCCATGTGGTTTAGTTCCAGGTCAGTGACTGTGTGACACGTCAGTGTGGTGAATGTCACTGTGAAGGGAGGCAGATTAAACATTACCTTCTTCAAAACATGTAAAACAAGAACAATCCCCGCTAATAACCCCACTGTATGGACGGTTCTATTATGAGATTTTAACGCCTGGTTGGCAGCTTCCTATTAAAGTAATATGCAAATCAGGCGCTTTGTTTCCCTTCTAAAGCTTTCAAAGAGCCGTGTTGGAGCTCAAACATCCTTTAGAGCAAGGATGTTTTCACTGCACATGCGGTATTAGTCTTTGTCAGAAGCATTAGTTGTTTGGCAAACAGACACTGCAGCTCTGAATGTGACCAGATTTTACTCCATGTAACTTTGTCATTAACAGTTATGGATTTATATGTGTGTTGAGGTTGTGTCACGTTTCTCAAGTATTCATAAAATGTCTGAATATTGCGTTTCAGGTTTTCCCATGGAGATCCTGAAACAACCCTGAAAAGTCATTTGCTCCGTCTGTTGAATTGTTAACAAAATGTACTTTATTGCACCAACGAACGACTTAATATGTTATGAACCATTTTTGAATAATTATAAAAGTGTATGTATGAAGAGAACCTGCAAACTGCACTCTACATTCACGAGATGAGTAGTTTGCTGTGATCCAGGGAGTTTCTGAATGTGTAGCAGAGTAGTACCACTGATGGCCTGTAGGGTCAGTGTTGTTATCCATAAGGAATGGCCAACAAGATATTATTTTCATTTTTTTTCTTGATTAACAGGGCACCATTACAGTGCAGCTGATAAAATGTTCCACTACTCTCCAAGTACTACGTTGCTTTACCTACAAGTTAACAAGATATCAGTCATCTGTTGTGCCACACTGAGCTACCTTTGACAATAACATTTCAGAAGGCGACAATATAAATAATGCAGAGATTCCAGAAGTCACGCCCATCGTGTGCTGCGGGACATTGTTTTAGAGAAAGAGGACAGAACACCACTGAGCTCTGTGTAGGATTACCATGTATACGCTGAAAAAGTCTCCAGTTTTGATGCTAATTGCTTGCTTAAAGCTATTTCTCTTTACCTGGGAACTGGAATTTTGCATTTAACGGATTAAGGCCTTGGATATGTGACTTTTTCGAGCGAAAACGAAAAACCTTTGTTGCTTTTTGGGTGTCCGTTAACAGTCCTCAGAGACACTAAAAAAACTACTTTTCAAAAACACTCCCGAGTCGATCACTGTGGAAATGGAGGAAAATGCCACTTTTCTGAAACGCTGCTACTGCACAAGTAAACAGTTCTTCTGCACAGGTGCAAGTAGATGGGCAATATCAACAATGGTGGAATCCAGAGTGTCATGACCCCCAGCCCATATTCTCCTGTCAATTTCGAGTGTTTTGTTCTCTGCGCTCATGTGCCTGTAGTTTCATTGCAAACCAAACAGCACAAACTAGTGGCCCCCCATGAAAACTACATCGTTTTCAGAGTTTTCATGTCAACAGACTCAGTTTTCCAAACCGTTTGAACGCAAAAACTTTGATCACTTGAACTGCCACGAGGATTTACATTGAGTGTATTTCATTTGGAGAGAGCGGTCATTGTGTAATAAAGAATACATGCGTGTAAAAAGGAAAAGTGAGAACTGTGACAGTCTGAAGCTGTTTGCATGGTCACGGGCGACATGTGTGAGACGGAATAAAAACCAACACATTTGTGGTAAGGCAGCTTTATATATCATGTTACCAAACTGGTTTACAACTGTACACAAGGGAAACGTCCCTTATATCAGCTATTGTCGTTCTAGAAAAAAAATATATATATATCTGAACACATCAAAGCAACAGTTATAAATAATTTACTGGAAAAAAATAAGATAAGAGAAAAAAAAAATAGTGCCTGAGGATACAGGCCCTTGAACTCTTTCCATACATCTTTGTACTTACATATACGTCCTCACATGTATATTTTATGACAGTCCACATCAGCTAAATACAAAGAAAATGTATTTACAGACAACTAAAACAAAGCTTGACTATGACACAAAACAACACTTTAATCCCTTGAAACGAGTAGCGCTACTTAATGTACAATTTCTAAATAACTGCAGTAACAAGCTGATGTGCACACACACACACAAACACACAAACTGAGGAATAATATTGACAATTTTAACATCTTCACAAAGTTGTTTGAGAAAACAATCCTCAGATGTTTTTTTTTCCTATTTATCATATATATATATATATATATATATTTAAATATTTCAAAATTGTGTCAAAAAGTCTTTCATTTCAAATAGAATTCAGTGAATTTCAGAGAATGTGCTGCTCAGCTCTGCATTATTAGGATCAAACTGTTCTGTGTGAACTCTGAGGCAGAAAAATATGATACCAAGATATTTTTTTTGTCCAATCAATAGTGTGCAAATCGATACCAAAACATCGATACTTGTCAGTTTTATGTCTTCCATGCTCATGTTCAAATATCAAGATTTACATTGTAATTACTACTTTTATATCAACTTTTTTCTTTCCATCCCATTTCCTGGTAGTAGTGTAACTCCTTCCTACATGTGTGAGTCTCTGGACGGAGGGTTTGAAATACCGCTTCTGGACACGAGTTGGTGAATGACTTATTCAGCCTGTGAGGAGTTGTGGACGATAACCTCCAGGCTATTTCAAAAGCAGCAGAACAAACAACAGCAGCCACTAGTGGCCAAACATGAAAACTACAATTTCCTTCAGCATTTCCGCCTTTTCTGTCTAAAAAGACATCGTTTTCAGAATGTTGCCGTGTAATCACCAAACTTTTCTGAAACAAAAAGGAAGCGTGGCGTTAATGCGGCCTGAAAGGACAAACACCATGACTGATGCGCTCAGTAAATGAATACTATTGCCAACATCCCGACCAAGTGCAGGAAAGAAACCAGTCTTTGGGATGTATGTAACATTTTTTACAAAAACATGTCTTTAACTCCACAAAAGGCTATTGTACAAAGAATCATTACGGGCAATACCAGCTATGGTTTCACTTGATCAGTGGTGACATCAGTGACATCAGTGGTATTGCACATCACAACTGAACAACTCCTGCTCGCTTTGCCTGACTTTACAGCATTTTCAGTAAGACTAGATGAAATAGACCCCAAATCTAAACTAAAACTAACATGTGGAATTTCTCACTGAGAAATAAATAAAGGCGTGTCATCACGTTGGGAGGGTTAACGCTCGTATTCTTCCTGCCTTATTTTCCAGAAACCGGGCCAAAACAGCATATTGCATGTTATGAGGGGATGGCCGGCGTGAGCTGTGAAATGCCACCGCTCTGGGGGTTTAATCGGCGCCGGTGACTCAGCTCAGGACTGGCACATCTTTCTCCGAGTTCGCTTGAGGCTCCGGGACTGACATAATGCCATTTAATGAGACGCCCGAGTTCACAAAGAGGACCGAGCCTGAAATGTCGTCCCCGATCACGTGCCAACCCTTCGGAAACGACGCCCCATCTCCAAGCCATTACAGGGGCGTGTCCCGGTCTGGCAAAGAGGACGCCGAAGAGGCGGCGCTGTGTGAGATATCAGCATGTGCAAACTTAAAAAACAAAATATATATATATAATATCTGTATTCAAAAGGTGAAACAGGAATCCCACAGTCCGTCATCAGAGCCTTGTCTTTTTTGCGGTTTACATTCTGATGTAAAAAATAAATCTCCCCACTGAGTTCAACTTTTCGGTGAAGGACGAGTCAATGTGGCGTCCCCTTCCGTCTCAGCTCCAGCGTGTGCAGGCCCTCCTGCCGACCCAGGGCGTGCTGCGCACCCACTTTGTGGGCCGTCTCTGTGGCCGTGATGTCAATCTGGGCGTATTTGGTGGAGCTTTTTCCTGTGGAGACACACACGACTCTCCTCAATTCAAAAGTCAAGTATTTAGGCACACTTTCAACTGTGGCAGCGTATGGAACGACTTATTGGTCTCTGACATTCTGAATGAAGCTTAAACATGTGAAAATAAAGCCTTACTGATTGCAAGAAGACAAAGCTACTTTTATCCAGGAATGAAATGATAGTACACGGTGTATTGGGTGTCATGTTGATATTTTTGCAAACCAAACAATTACTACGTAAAATAACTACAATCTGAATTTACTGTCTGGGCCAAAATACAGTGAAATGTCCACAAAACTGCTCCTGAAGCTATTGCATGCTGCATGTTGACCATTTTCTTGGTGGTTTGACCAGATTGGGGCATTTTGCCCTGATCTACACCAACAGAATTCAGGCGGAGCGACTTCCTGTCATTCTAAATGTGCATTTGAGCATCATAACAGAAACCATACAGACATGCAAATAACTCAGCCGGGCCCTTTTAAGATTCTCCTCATGCACCACTTTCCATATGCACATCACTGAAATTATCATAATTTGGTCCCTCTCCTTGTGTGCAAATCAAATAAGCGAAATGTCACAGGGCTCAATCGGAAAATCAGCCACCGTATGTGTGCATGAATACAATCTGGAATGTGCATCGCTGCCGCATCCTGATCAGCTTTCTTTTAGAAATCTCATAAAAAGGGAATCAGGAGACATCAGCCTGCCTGAGAGGGGATCCCGCCACAGAGCAGTGATGTGAACGCCCCCTGACCTCCTTTCAGCGCTGACGCAGACCCCCCCCCCTCCCAGGTGACAGATTAATGAGGACGTAAACTGTATCGCTGACATTACACATTAACCTCGCTCGTGTCAGAGCTCAAGCGGTCCTCGTTTTCCTGAGGCCAGTGACGCTAATAGCCGACTTGTCTGTCAATTACAGCTCACTTGTGTGTCTCCGATGACAAGGACTCAGCTGTCTTTTACCGAGATGACAGGAAATCATCACAATGGTTTGAAAGCGATTCCTGTAACTCCGATGAGGTCAAATACAATTATAGACCAATCAGGCAGCTCCAGTGACTTTTCATGCTCTCTCCATATTGATATTCCAGTTTATTGTGCAGCAGTTCTGTTAATACATCTGTAAGTCTGGACTGGAACTGTGTTGTTCTTCTTTTCTACTGTGCTCTGTGACTTACAACATTAAACACTAAAAAGATAAGGAACTGCAGAGACGTTCTGTATTTGATTGTATTTGATTTAAATTTGGATTTATAAAATAAAAAAGGATCTGCATTCAAAATATGAAATAATTTTTTTTTTTAAATCCGGATTTTAAAAAAATACATAGGATTCTCTAATGCCAAATCTCAATAGGCCGACGTTTATTATATGTTTTGAAATTTAAACTGTATGTTTGTAATATGCCAAGGGATTACTTTTTACTTCACTTTAGCAATTTATAACCTATAAATCCTGTGTCAGGGATTAAAGTGATTTGTAGATAATGTCTAATAAAAGAAATTAAAGAGTTTGTTCCGTATTTCACTGACTTCTGAGAGACGAATAAAGTTTGTCTTTAAATACTATTAGATGCTTAAATGCACAGATTCTCTCTCCCTCCCTCTCATTAAATTATCACACATACTCCCCCTCATCGCAGCAGTTCAAGTTTGATGTTTTCTTTTCATGCGGCTCCTCGACTGTGAAGCGATAAACACTACAGGGGTGGATTGTGTTGCTCAGGCTGAGGGTGATAACTGCCCTCCCATAGCGTTAATTCTCTCTCTCTCTCTCTCTCGACCTGGAACTTCGTGGTCTGAGCCTCCATCAAGTCAGCAGCGAGTGGATTTATTGTCTGTTTGCTGTGACTGTCGACACTTAAACAGTGATAAGAGACACATATTTGCATATATTTGTTTAGCTGTTACAGGTTTAGATTTTTCCCCCCACCTTATTTATCTAACCATTGTGAACACTGTTATCATTGTATCACTATCATTGTAAACGATAAGTAGACTGTAATCCATATTCTCCTGGGACTCGGTGGTTTTATAGTCGACAGTCACGGTGATAACAAACTTGGTTGTCTGTCCATTCGAATGTCCGTGTTCTCCCATTGTTAATGTGCATAGCTTAGTTTACTCCGCGCCACGCGCACGTGTGTGTGTGTGTGTGTGTGTGTGTGTGTGTGTGTGTGTGTGTGTGTGTGTGTGTGTGTGTGTGTGTGTGTGTGTGTGTGTGTGTGTGTGTGTGTGGCTTCATTACAAAACAAACAACAGTGGCAATCGTTTTTAGCGTTTCTGCCATTTCTATCAAAATGGACAGTGATTTCAAAGCATTGCAGAGTAAACGCAAAACTTTAGTGAAACTAAAATGCAAAAACAATGGATTTTTGGGGTGAATGCCTATTGTCTCATTTTGATTATATATAAATGCTGCATCAGTTCCTCACACAGATGCTTCCGTTTCGTGCGGTGAGCGATTTGAAAAGCCCTCCTTACTCTGGGCAGGCAGGTGCGCCGCCGTCCCCCTGGTGCCGTGGCCCGACTCCTGCAGCTCCAGCTCCATGTAGTTCAGCTGCTTCTTGGACGTGGGACTGATGGGAATATTCACGTATGTCACGCCGTCACTTCGAGGCCTGTCAAGCGGCGGCGCCTCTGGAGGGAAAACAAACACGCCTCCTGAAAGAAGCAAGAGTCAATTCAGCTCAGGTGGTGCTTTCTTCATTTAAATAAAAAAAAGGTGTGAATTGAGCATTTATTTTTAACAAAATTATGTGTGTGTGTGTGGGGGGGCGGAAAAAACAGACCAAACTAGTCATTTACTCTGCTGAGATGTACTGCCACCCACATTCATCATCATCCAAATACCTTTGAAAAGAATGCATTTACATGACAATGAATGTTTAAAAATAAATCAGTTTGTTACGCTGGTTGTGCACCTTGTAATAACAGTGTGGCTCTAGTATGCATTGTGAAATAGAATTTAGAGGACAATGGAGCACCTATTGTGACAATGAATTCATTCATGAAACTCTGACGCAGGATTTGTTGTCGTCACCGTTGCTTTAATAAAGGGATCAAAATGAAATTAAGGATGGGAGTGAAGTTTTTTTTTTTTTTTTAACACATAACCTGAAGGAAACGCTGGATTCCTCCTCCAGGCGGAGCAGCTGCGAGCGGTTAACCGCGGCCTCGTGTTAATTACAGACACCCACAATAACACCACGACGCCGTTTCCAGCGGCGAAGCACGGAGGCTTTTCGGGGGATTCGCAGTTACACCAGAGCACAGCAGATAGCCCCTCTTCCTCCCGAGGCTAATTATGCATACGAGCTGATACGCCCCAGATAAATTATTGGATCAGTTATTGTCATTTCGAGGAAGTAAAACTCCATTGTCCTTTTCAATTCTACCTTCGTTTTTTTTTTTCTTTTCTGTCCAGCCGCTGCAGAAAAACGTCGCATCCGACACGGAAATGCTTTGTGTGCAAAGATGTTATCATCTTTAGGTGAAACTGTAAAGATAATACTGCATTCAAACACCAAAAAAAAACAAAAAAACAGCTTTTATCGATTAATGAGAATTTCTTTGAGGAAAGAAATATATTTGAGTTTTTCCTTGGGTGAGAAAGTTTCTGCTCTCATTTCTGCCTGAACTTGACTTCATTTCAACAAACCAGTCCGATCTGATCATTTCAGCCATTAAGATTTACTTGTGTTAAATTGAAAGCTACTTTTTGGAGACGCTTCTGGACTTTACGGCCGTGCAGATTGAAAGCTGTGATCTGCTGGACCTTGCAGGGGATTCAGAAATACGTTCAAGCTGGCACCAGATAAAATCAGACAATTAGTGAAAATCCTGGATCCCGGCACAATGCGGAGTGACCTCCCACATTTGGAATTTTTAAAAAAAAAAAGTTATTCGCACTAATCTTGTTCATTCCGAAAAAACTGATTTTGTATGACTTAAATCTTAATTACTGAACTTTTTTTTTTTTTCAAACAGTAAATATGCAAATATTACTTTTGTTAAGCAGTTTCAAATAGCCCCCCAATAATCCACTCAGTTAATCAGTTAAGCCACTGGAGGGGAAAAAAGGATTAAAATGAAACACAAATGCTTTTCCTGTCAAACGTCACAGCGCCGATGCTGCCTACCTAATTCAGTTCTCAGTCAAATTGATAATACGTGATAGGCTCTCAATAATGAGAAAGCCCTATTACACATCGGCCGTTAGGCTCGGTGTGTCATTCCTACAGTTTCAGCACATCGACCTTAAATATGTGCATATTTCAGCTCCACAACACCTTTTGTCCAAAGCTACGGTTTTCTTTTTTTTTTTTTTATGCCTGCATCTGCATTCCTGCAAAGATAGCTGCAACCTTCACAAACAGGGCACAGGGCACTCAAGGATATCTTGAAATTTGCATAACTTGAATAACGCTCTTCCACTCTGTGAGCACAGAGCTGCAAGGAGCGAGACCGACTCGAATTTCTCCTAAAATGTGATGTGAAGATACGCTACGGTGCCGCTTGGATGCAAATACTGTCTATCAGAGACAAAACCTTCATGCCTCTTTGGGTTTCATGTCAAAGATAAATTTCCACCTGGGCTGTCAAACATACGGCCCGCGGGCCTCAATGGGTCAGCCAGAGGGTCGAATCTGGTCTGAGGAATTAAACTGCAAAGTCTGAAAATCTAGATTTTTATCTCAATCTATATAGTATTAGTTCATACACGTACTCCCAGTTTCTACAGCAGCAACCAAAATGAACATCGCTGTAACTTCTGCTTCTCTTCGGATTATTGCTGAATATTTTTTCCTTTAAAAAGTTAAAAGATGAACGACACAAAACAGAGACACGTCTTTTTTGTATAGAAATACGAAGGGAAATCTGTGTTTGTTTGTGTGTAAATTCAACATTTTCAAGAAATAATCCATGAAACATAAATGTCCATACTCTTTATGCACAGTTTAGTAACACGTAACCAATGAATACTCCACCTCAGTGCGTGTTGGATTTTGCAAACACACTCATGTTCGAAGATTCTAGTTTGTCACGATCACAGAGATTACGGCCTCCTCTCATTTGTAAGCGGAGGCTTGCAGACTGCCGCAGCGTGTGAGAAAGACAAAGCACTGATGAGAATAGTCCATCTGATGACAATTTTTGTTACACCGCCGACATGGACGCAGTCTCATTTCAGAATCGGATTATAAAACACTGAATGAAATGCATTCATTTAAATGTCTGCACAGGCCGTCGCAGCTGTGTTGTCATTCCGCTCTCATGCAGACATGATGCTGTGAATGTGTGGCGGTTGTGTAATATGCAACATTTGAGTTAAGGAAAAAGAAAAAGAAAATCACCTGCTATTGACTCCTTTTAAATGGCAGTAGGCAGCGGCCATTACCCGCAGCTCAGAAGCATCAACCCCGGGGGACACTCATACAATCAGCGAGGAGCCATTAGACGCCAGCAGACTCTCGGTGGGTTCAGCCTTCGGCAACGTCTAACCTAATTGATCAGACACCAAGCAGCAAGTGCTCAAGTGTGGTGTTTTGTAATGGCTGCCATTACAACAGTGGGTTTGCCCACCGCTCTAAGGGGGACTGGGGGACTTTTTGATAATGCACTTTGCAAACCCTCCAGGGGAGACGTTACAGGTAATACCCGGTGGCGGTCAGTGACCTCCACTCAAAGTCAACTGTTCCTGAGGTAAAAACACATGGTTCAAATAGCAGCTGCATTTTCAGGGTGAGCCGGATAATCAGCATCCCCCAACTCAAGTACAAGGAGTAAAGATTTGTAGTCAAACGTCAAAATATGAAGTTTGCCTGGCTGCCAATTTCCTGCACTGCATCGGTTTAACTTTTCTGTGTCAGAAGGAAGTTATGAATCTGAGCATATGAAAATCACTTGTGGGGTTCCACAAGGCTTTATCCTTGGGACTCTTTCATTTACCATCGACTTGCTTCTTCTCAAATCCTATAATACTATGCAGATGACACACAACTCTATTTATCAGTGTCACTGAATGACAACAGCCTGCGCATAAATTAAATCAAAGAGTGAATAATTCAAAATCTTATACACCACCACTCCAAGAAAGGACTGAGCTGATTGTTTGTGGCACCACCGAGGAGTTTAATGGTCACCGCTCATCTTGAAGATTATTTGGATCATCCGGCAGACAGACAGGACAAAGTGTCTCTTTCTAAATAAAGTGTAAATTATGACCATGCGATTATACCAATATATGATTATACGGATATACGATCAACAAAATATACAGAGCACATTACAAAATATTCCTCGGTTTCTCTCTGAATGCTAAAATAAAGCAAATTTAAAAAAAAATTAAAGATGCATGTATATTTTGAAAACTTTGCTGTGTAACACTTGAACTTTTCTGACACGAAAACATAAAGACAATGCGTTTTCACATGAAACGTCGTGTAAAAAGGGTCTTATAATAAAGATTAAGAATAATAAAGTATAAAACTGAACTAATAAAGGGTTTAAAAATGTCAAAACAGTGACAGAAAATTGTCATTGAACCCCGATAATACGGGGTAATCTCTTATCAAACTGTATGTCTGACATATTGGTCAGTTCAGATTTCACAACATCTATATTACATTTATTTTATACTAAACCTCTATATCTCAGAATTTGTCGCCCAGTACTGAATGATTTCCAATATCTACACTTTATTTAATCAGTATTTGTACAGCACATTGGAGATGATAAAATGCAGCTTAAAGTCCTCCAGAAATGATTGAATAAAACTCCCTGTAAACAAACACATCCACGTGTGTGTCTACATATGAATGCCTACAGAAGCACACACACACACACACACACAAATATCCAAAGTAACTGAATACATACAATTAGTCAGGAAGAAAAATGCACAACAGTTAAAATCAAATTAGTTTGAAAATCTAAAAAAGCGAGGGTCAAACACACAGGCATTTCTACACTCATACATGAATATTAGAATTCATAATGCCGTAATGAAAGTATAACCACTCTTTATTTTGAAAGGGTGCTATACACTCCAGTAAGAGGTCTCTGTCCCTGGACTGATTCATGTTTTGTACCCAGAAAGACACTCCCACAGTGTTTACAGTCTGCCTGCTAGGCACTCGCTCCAACACAAAGGGTGCATTTGTTGCGAGTCTGGCGTGGGAGGAGGTTGTGGGCTGCTCGTCGCTTCATATTAATGGCACTGACACGGAGAGCCAGTGTCTTGTGGTTTGGGCTTTAAATGCTGAAAAATTACATTTCATATTTTAAATGTGGTAAAATGTTTCAATTCAAAAAAATAATGACGTTATATAAGAAAAGAGATCCTTATATTTTCAGCATACCCATTTAGGGACCTCAAGCTTTCCAGGATCACGTTACAAAATGTGATTGTGTGAAAATGTTATGATGAAATCAATGGCATCATGTGTGAAATATGGGGAATTAAACGAATTACAAAAACAGAAAGGAGAAAAAAAACATTTATTTTAATTTTGACTGACGTAAACCTGCAGTGGTAAACATCGAGGACTCTTCTTTCTGCTCTTGGCAGATAAGAACCTTCTTTTAGGTTTTGCTTAGTTTTTGTGACTTACATGTCATCGTGTTTCTTTGCGCCGTGTTCCTTCATGTTTTGGATCTGATTGTACCTTCTAGTTGTTGTCTGGTTTCATGTTTCCTGCTTGTGCCAAGTTCAGTATCGTCAGCGTTCCCTAAACTCCCCCGACTTACCCTCGCTTGTTGTCAGCTGTGCCTAGTTTTCTTCCCACTCCCCCTATGTACGCACACTTCATTAGTTAAACCCGTTGAAATGCTTATCAACACAAGTCAGCCGATAACACGAGCGGAGCTCAATGTATTTCTGCGCGTAGAGAAGTCAAGGTGAGCGACTGCAGTTCAAACTGAGCATGAGATTGGAGAAGAAGCTTTAAGTGCAAACGGAAAACTCTCTTTGCGTTTTTGGTGTCCGTTCACACGACAACGGTGCTCGGAGCCACTGCTTCCACTGTGGAACTTTTTGAAAATGCTCCGACTCCATCTCGGTGGAAACGCAACTTTTCGAAAACACTGCTTCGCCACATGTGCACCGAGGCGTCAGTAAATAGTTCCTGAATGCGTGAATAGAAGGACAATCACAACAATGCAACAACTTTTTACTGGTCCGAGCGGTATCGGACCGTGTACTGGTATCAGCATCAGTGCTTCGTTGAAAATGATCCACATAAAACTGATCATGAGAAAAAGGAATGTTTTGTCCATGTGTGCAATGTAAGAAGTAGACAACTACTTTTATTTTCCACTGAAATTTGTGTCCTCGGGTAACCAAGGGCTTCCAGAATTGGCCGCCTCCGACCATTAACTGGCTGCTTGAAGGGTGGGGGTTGACATGAGGGCCGAGTCGTCTGAGTGTGTGCGCATGTATGTGCGTGTAGGTGTGTGTGTGTACATGACTGATGGGTTTGTTGCCATAGTGTGACAGCTGCTGGGACTTGGTAGAGCAGGTGTGCGTTCGACTGAGGGCATGTTTCTGGGTGTGGGAAGCTTAAGTGGCCAAATGTCCCCCGACAAGTGTCCCCTCACCTCACGTCAGGTAGCCCGTCTCACACACAAGCCGTGCTCGGTTTTTCCCCCAGACACATTTCCTCTTATGAAACGCCACACAAACGGCAAACAAAGGAGCAGATGATCGGGCTGCAAGGGGCCGCCGAATACACAATAAAACCAGTCCTGAACTACACGTTTGTATTCATGGCGACACAAAATGTGATTGATCGGTGGTGCCTTTTCCCAGTAGAATTCATGTTAAAAGAAATACACTCCGGCTTGTGTGATTCTTTCAAAAAGCAACCTCAGAATGTATAAGTGAATACTTACACGACACGTTCTCATCAAATGCTCCCCCCCCCCCAACTAAGGAATTTTCTGACGCAAGTTGAATAAAAGATGAAAGAGATAAAAGCTTGTGAAGACTGTTATGTAGCAGAATGCAAAGATATATTATGCATCAAACCGAACAATAATGAAAACTATGGATGTTCCTGGCAAATAATTTCTCTGTCAACTAAACAAACCAAAAAAAATAATTACGATTAGGTGGCTCGTCTAAAAATGGAAACAGCTCAGAAAAAGTAAAAATGCTTGACTTCAATGTGGCTGTGGCATTGCAGTGGAGTTATTATATACCTTTTTATTTTCTAATTTATTATTATTTTTCACAGCCTCCATGCGAAAAGTAGTCTGTCCAGTGCAGTCTCCAGTGGAGTGGTGTTGTATAAAACGGAACAACGTTTTCAAGTGAAAACAAAAAATCTATGTAGCGTCTCTTGGGCGCTCGGAGACACTGAAAACGTAACTTTTTGAAAATGTTCCAAAATGTTTTTTAATTTTTTTTACTTCTCAATGTCCAGTTATTGCTCCTCGTCTCCGTAAAACACTTTGAATGAAGCTTTTACTCAGTATCGCCACACAGGCCATGTTTTGACCCGCGGGCTGTACGTTTGCATCCTGCTGCAAAACAGACCTCATGAAAAGGGGTTCCTATCACTGTCACAGTCCATTGCGCTGAAATAACTACCTGCAGCGTGCATGTTCCTGCCTCATACGGACCGTGCCAGTCTGGGCTCAGTTTATCGATTCGCTTCATCTCACACACCAGGTGACGCTTCAACAGGGACGCTGCTTTCGAATGTTGTGACTCATCAATTTAATTCAAAGGATCCTGGTTATTGTGAGGAGGCTGAGTGATGCGCAACCAAAGTGCTGAGAAACCCAGAAAAGGCCCATTGAACGGGGGAAAAAAAAAAGAAAAAAGAATCCATTTGTGCCGCCGCAGACCCTTCGATTTGCATACTGCAAAAAAATGTTAGCCCCACTTACCTTCAGACTCCTGCAGGAGCTTCTGCTGACCGTAGCTGCCCATCAGCTCGTACTTCTTGTCTTCTGCCTGCAACACACACACAAACACACAAACACACAAACACAAACACACACACAGCTGTTCAGAACTTCCCTGCACCCACCACATAAGTTCATTATATAAAAGGCGTAACAATGACTTTCCCCTCAACAGCTCGGTGGACACTTTGTGAGTATTTCCAGACGAGAGACTGACCGCCGGGGAGAAATCAGGACGATGTCTTACATGTAGAGACCGTCTGTGCTGTCTCTGTTATGGAAGGGCAAGCATGCCTTTCAGATTGGAGCCTCATAATCTGTGATTCCAGACGGCAACTGTGGTGTGAAAATTGGTGGAAGTGTACAGTCACATTGATTTAAGCCTCGCCGAGGCGCCATTGTCTGCGCGGCCCTCACAAACAGAGATTCCTCAGAGGGAATAATTCTCATTATCAGAAATAAAAATGAATGTGTGATTTTTGAATCTGTGTAACACAAGAGCTCCCTGACTAAAGACAAGATTTATGTTAATTTTTAGCAATTGTTTAATCCTATAAGAGCTGTAAAATAAAAAATACCCATTTATACATTATATTTATAGTCATTAGAGGTAAACAAAGCCCCTCCGTGGCGTCTCCAGCGCTTTGCTTGGGTTTTCGCTGAATGTGATATGGATGATGGATAGATCAAAGTCTGAATCAATAGTTTTCAAAGAGAATGTATTTATACTTCATATGAATGGTATAATTATTACAGAGCATCACAAGCACAAAAAAACCCCTCTTGTATCCTCATTACTTTCCGACTTCGGGAGCCTTTGATAAAACGTGTAACTGGCAATAAGGACCGCTGTGAAACAAAATGTTGCTCAAAATCATCCCTTTGAACTATTTATGATGAGTGGTCGAGGTTTTTAGAGCTTGTTCTACAGAGATTACCCCCAAAAACAGAGTTAGTCAACAGTTGTAAAGGCTTAAAAATGTCTTCCAGAATAGGAGGAAAAAATAAATAAAAATCCCCGCTGTAACAAGAGTAAGTCTGTGAAACAACTGCACTTATTAATGGAATCTGATGAGCTGCAGTGGTGGAGACACAAGAAGTTAATATAACAGGAAGTTATTCAGTTTAGTTTAAGGCAAAGCAAATGGATTTCTATAGCTCCATTCAGATGCAGACTAATTCACAGTGCTTTAGGAGGACATAAATGAATTCCATTAAGTACGGCAATTAGGAATCTTAATCTTCAGCAATTACGACTTTGAAAAACATAAATAGATTAAGAGAGATATAAAAAAGTGGAGAAAAGTGAAAGCTTTTTAGCCACTTCAGCTATTTATCTACTTATACCCGTTGTTTGTTTCCTTGTGATACGAGCAGTTTTAGCAATAACAGCATTTTTTTCCTATAAGCTTCCTTTCTCCCCTTCTTTTACCTTTCTTGTCATTTCCTTTTTTCTTTTATCATTTCTTTTTTTTGTTTTTTCCTTTATTTTGTTTTCTCTCTGTACGATCAATTTTAATCATTTTAGTTCAGCCATTTTTACTGTATTGTATTCTTATTCTTAAAGCAGTTTTTGCGAGTTCATTCATTTTATTTAGTCCAGATTAGACCAATTGTAAAAAATCAGCCAGGTATGCCAATAAAAGAGGTTGCAGAAGATTCCTGCCATGGAAGTTTCATTTCCATGGCAGGAATGTCACTTCCTTGAAATGAAGAACTCTTTGTGAACGTTTCCCAGCCTCCGAGCGGAATCAGCAGCTCCTCAACAACTGAAGCTGGAACCTCAGTGTGTGTTTGAAGTGCTGCCGTTGTTCAGGAGCGACGTGACGCTGCCTGACTTCCTCTCTCTTACGGCTGAGCGCCTGCCTCCGAGAGGCAACGTGTCTCGGCAACAAGCACAACCAAGTAGAAAGCAGAAGGTTATGTCTAACAGACTGCACATACATTAAGTTCAGCGCATTAATGCAGTGAGGTCAGCTCATCATCCAGACAGAGAACATTACAGAGACAGCCCCAAGCCTCCAAATGCTTATATTTCCACTCATATGTGGGATAAATAACTTGACAAACTTAACTTTGGACATGTTTTTTTTTTACTTTTCACTCTAATAAGGATAATAATAAACCTCTAAGTGTTCGTGTTAATTCCTTCCAATCACATTTAATTGTCGTTGCCAGGATAGAAATTTTACATGAAAACTTTGGGTTGGACTCAGAGAATAATGAGTTACACAGTTGGAAATGTGCGAGATGTTGATAGCATAAAGCGGATTAAAGAGTTTGGGACCGGCCTACCTCAGAGTTCCTCTCCGGCACCCGGCTCTCCATGATCTCATATGCAGGATCCACTCTGCGTCTTTCCTCTCTACCATTAAGCCTTTTGTCTGGTAAAAGAGGAAAAAACATCCACGTTTATTTAAAATTTAAAAAAAAAAAGAAAAAAAAAGAAAAGGGGAACATTTCTCTTCATGGTAATAGCTGGGAGAGAAAATAATCCCACATTGTGCTTTTCTCCCATCAATTTAATGAACCAGGGCGGACAAAGAGCTCCATTTGTAAACGCATGAGTTCTTGCAGATCCAGCGGAGAGAATGAAATAACAGCGGACTGATTCATCTTCTCACAAAACCGCAAATTATTACAAAAGGGCAAATGTCGTCCTTCTGGGGGGGGGGGGGGGGGCTGGATTTATCATGAATATTGTGCGAGGGACGGAATCAGAGCCAGCGTGTTAGCAGAGGAAAAAACTCAAAACTCAACACTGCTGCTTTAATGTGGAAAGGCTGTACATTAAAGCCAGACACGATTATTACACACTTTCACACGCGTTCACACACGTGAACTTGAGTGACGTCTCTAACAGCTTCAAGTCTTCTTCTGCAGACCGACGTGCTTGTTTTTAGGCACCTCTGACCATGGAAGTGATTGGAGCACCTGAATTCAATGATAACTGAGAAAATACTTTTGGCAATGTAATATATTTAATGGGTTATGTAAACCCATTAATGTTGTATTTAAAGTTCTTGGTATCACTTTGTAATAACAGTCATTGAGAAGCAAAGTGTATTTTCATTGAGGCAGAAAAAGGAGGAAAAGATCCACTTGAAAAGGACCAGAAGGATGAAAGAGCCCAGAAGTGAAGGTCTGAAGAGTTGAAGAAGGCGCTGCTGAACAGGCGTCTTACCTTCACCCATCAATGTGCGACCGTTCGTCTCGCCATCCTTCTGTGACCCGTCATCATCATCATCATCATCATCTTCTTCTTCTTTGTCTTCTTGGCTTTTCTTCAGATGCGGCAGCGTTGGGAAGGTTAGCAGAGCGTAAAAGTCCCGGTTCATGAAGGTTTTAGCCGGGACCGGCCGCGGCGGAGGGTGGCAGTTCTCTCCCTGACACTTCAGACAGTTCTCATAGATGACGGCTCTTTTGTCGGGCTGGACGTCTTGCGGGGGCAACGCCGGAGCCGCATTGAGCTCATTGCCAAAGCTCATGGACTCGTACGGGTTCACTCCGGCTTTGTTCGGCTCCGTGCTTGGAAAGCCGAGCAGATCTACTAAAAGAAGAGCTAACTTGTCCCTTCCTTTCCTCGGCAGCGCCGACTCCTCTGCCTCTTTCAAGATCTGTGTGCAGCGGAGAGCCCGGGAGCTGGGAAAGGCCCAGGGCTTCTCCAGGAATGTTCTCTTAGTCCTCGTGTTTTCAATGCTGATGGGTCTGCGAGGGGATTTTTCAACAGATACATCTGCTGGATTGAAAACATGATCTTTTGTAGGAAAACCCTTCAACAACTCTGATCGAGATCCCAAAATTAAATCAGAGTATTTATTTTTCTCTCATCGTGCACTCATGCAAAACAGAGAGGACATGCAGTGTGAGAACCAAGGCTTCCGCCGATTGTTCTTACCTGGTATGGCCGGTATCGCTGAAGAACTGGAAGGCGTCTGTGGCGTTCCCTGTTAAATAATACAACAAATGGAAATGTGATGGCGTTATCAGAGTTATAAGAGAAGACAGACCTGGTGTCAAATACATGAAAATGTGGAGACAAGCCTGATTTTATTGCCCACAAAGCTGTTTCTGGCTGCATGCTGTGGATTTGAGCAAACACCGTTCATCCTTCTGTTGACGACAATCAAACGCAGAATTCCACAAAACTTCACAAGTCCCAGTGAAATGCTGAAATGCTGGGCCGGAGCGGATACATTTGTAGACAAATCAGCCGTTCAATTAGCCACCAGGGTGCAGCATAAATGACGATGGCCTCCAAACCTAAGCTATTACTGCAGCAGTAAAGCATTCATCCTTCATCCATATTGAGCCGTGGTGGCCTGCAGCAGGAGTGTCAAGTCTCAGGCCAGCAAGAGGCTCCAATCCAGCCAACAAACCAAGACAATTATACAAATGTCAAAGAAATCATTGATTTTTTTCCCCACAAATTTCAACACCGAGATCCGAGCTGAGATATCGGTGGCGCTGCCATGAAAAGTAGCATTAGCCTCAAAGTCAAGCTGTCAGGGTGAGTTTTTAAAAATACCCATAATGTAACAGCTATAACAGAAGTTTATTGGACATTTCCAAGTATTTTGCACCAGAAGGTTGAATTAAAATCAGCTTTATGTTGAGATTGTAGTCATTGTGAGTCATAATCGTGTGGTTTTTCATTACTCTGCACAACACAACAACAAAACGCCTGTAAAGCTTAAAACTTAAAGTTAAGCTGAGTCAAGAAGAAATTGGGCTGCGTGCGGCCCCTGAGTAAAAAAAAAGTATTTGACACTCCTCGCCTACGGTTTAGAGAACTGAAAACACGAGTTCATATCACTGGACTGGCCAGCGATGAAGGTGAAGGAAGTGAAGAGCACCACTTGTCCCTCAAGCTCATCATCATTACTCGCTGGTGCAGCGCTGAGGTAGTTAACTATAAAGATGGGAAAACAAGTGAGTCACAAAGTAACCTAAACTCCGGTTTCTGAGAGAGATGAATAAAGTTTGACTTTAATGGTTATTAGATGCATAAATGTACTGTTCATGTCTCCCTGGCTTTCATTCTCAGTCTCGCTCCTCTACAACAGCCTTAGAATCCGATACTCAATCACCTTAATCATTATAAAGTGAAACTGCATATAATAGTTTAGTGATCTTTATTTACATGTGTGATACTCACGGTGGATTTTGATATGAGGTAATTATCTTCTTTATTTCAGCCATTTTATTATTGAAAATTGTTGTACTAATAATTCCAAAATTGATCTCATAAAGAAGCTTTGAGTTCAAAATTTTACAGTTTAACATAATTCTTAGGTCAATGTTGCTTTGGGTTTGTTTTTTCATTAAATCATTACACGTACTCCCCCTCATCTCGGCAGTTCAAATTTGATGTTTTCTTTTCACGCGGCTCTTCGACTGCGAGCCGATAAAACACGACAGGGGCGGATTGTGTTGCTCGGGCTGAGGGTGATAAATGCCCTCCCACAGCGTTAATGCCTCCTCCGTCACATTCCCACCCATGACCCGTCTTTAATCTGGCTGACGGTGTACTCGCTGAAAGAAAGCACGGCGCTGCCGTTTCATGCAGGCGCCCGTACAGAAATTGTCAAAAGGGCATTTTGGGATGCTTTACTATGTGCACTACCAGCAGGTGGAGCTCTATGTTTGGAGTAAAAATAACTGAAGTCAAGAGCCCTTCCCTTACAGATGCATCATGTCTGACAGTGTAAAGTCGGCGTCTGCATGAACTCACGTCATTATGCTTCACTCTAAAACATGGTAGAGAACACACAAGGCAACGATGATGAATCAGTGAGATCATTTCTTGCACACTCTAAATGCAGACCGACAAATCTATATACTGTGATTATTATATATATATAAAATCGAACAAATGAAAAGCAATCCCAAAGAAATTGAAATATTTAGCATGAATAATGACAGTTCACCTTTTTAAAAGCTTGATCTTAGAATCTAAGGAAGAGAAATGCTGATAATTTCATGCACTGGCTATTGAACACACTGTGTAAAGTATTAACCTCAAGACGATCAGTTAAGAGTCCTCAGATTTCTTTTTCAGTGTGACTTGGCTCCACGGTAAGTTAATGCCATGAGGAGCGATTCCCAACATTGTAAACCTCGGCGACCCCCAACAGCCTGTACGGCTACAAGAAGAGTTGAAGGAAAAAGTTTCTTTGTTCTGTTCTGGTAGTAGTTTTGTGACTAATTAAATGCCGACTCTGCTATTTTTAAGACATGAAAAAAAAAATAGATATACCATTTATGATCAATGGCTTCGTGTGCTTAAGTCAAAGAACCGACCCAACCAACCTTTAGCACGCCGGTGCAAAAATACAAATGTGCTTATTAACTGTGGGAATGGGACAGATCAGGTGAAGCTTTTCAAACACGAGCAAACGTAACAAAGCAATGCACCAATCCATATTCCTCAAAAGTTTCATTTCTTGGAAAAGTTGCCGCTGTGTTTTGCACATTCATTTAAAACTTATTCAGGATTTAATCTGTCAAAAAGTCTTATTTTCATGAATGAGACCAAACAGTCTGTTGATAAATCAGTCAAGGAAAGAATCATTTGCACACCGAACTCAGATAAACAAAGAGCTATGATGACAAAACCGTCACTGGTAAAGCAACACTCCAGATGTTCATCCTGCTTGTCGGACAAATGAAAGGCCAGTGAGGCTGGAGTTTAATGCTCTGGCAAACGATGACGAAGTACGGCTGAAGACGTAGAACATATCGCAAAACCAAGCCTCTCCTTCCAGATTTGGAATCAACAGATGTCGAGGTGCGACAAGGAAAACACTGCAAATCGGTGTCATCTCGCCGGTTCTAGATCTGCCGTGTTCAGCGGCGGTGTCAAACTGTGTCGGGCAGAGAAATCTTAACTTGTTAGACAGATGGACCGTGGGACTGTTAGTCGCTCTGACACCGAATGCAAAGCGGCCTCACCGTCCGCCAGCACGATACCACAAAGGTCACAATGACAGCGAGATGCAGAACAGATGATACACTGGTGGTAAAGTCTGCGCTCGCAAGCTGCCACTGCACGGCGGCTAGTTATACAAGAGAGCATCTTCACGGGACGGTTCAGAGGAGAACAATGACGAGTCAGCTTTTATAGGAAAAAAAAAAAAAAAAAAAAAAAAAAAACAGATGGCCAATGAGCAGAGAGTTGAGTTTGTTTTGTTGTTGGCAAAAGGGTGTGTGATATTCCTACTTACCTTGAATCCACCGCACACCGAACAGACGGTCACAATGGTTTTGGAGACGGACGTGACTGAGCTGCAGACCTGAAAGGAGTCACTAGAGGGCGCCACCTTGGCTTTCTTACTCTCCTCCGGTGGGTTTTGTACAGATTTGCTGATCGACTGTCTGTCAGGAGCTTCAGAATGACCTTCAGGGGTCGCAGCGCTGCTTTTGTCCCCTTTTGTTGACTCGGTCGTGACGCTTGAAGGAGCAGGAGTGTGTTTAGTGGAGGTGGAGGGTTCATTGTCCTGCAGGAGGCTCCTGGGAGAGTCGTACAGATACCTAAGTGATGTAGGCACCTGGTAGTCATGTCCGTGAACGGTGGGGCAAGTGCAAGGGCTCAGGTCTTGAGCCGAGTGAGGAGGCAAGTGGAAAACGGACCCAAAGTCCTCCCCAGAGGTGATGTCCAGGCTGCCTGTGTAGGAGGAGAAGCTGCCGGAGTACGAGGAATGGCTGCCGGTGGCGATGCCGCTGTCGGACGAACTCTGGCGGCCGATCTCCTGAAGCTGCCGGGGGGGCTTGGCGACGGGGCGGTTTCCAGCTCCCTGCGAGACGGAGAGTTTCTCGACGATGTGCAGCGTCACTTTACTGCAAGCGTGGCCCACGCCTTCAGGTGGGTTAGAGGACGGTTCGGTCCAAATGGCCAGCCGGCTGCCGACGCTGCCGTCTGACTGGCTGGTGTCCGACGTGTCAGAGGAACCGGAGATGCTGCGGTCGTCCCCCCCTGGGCCGGGGCAGTACGTGGATGAGGCTGTCAAACATAATGAGTGAATTGAATGCTTCCATCAATAAACGTCACAATACGATTCTCCTTTTCGACGTAACGAACCATTCAGATGAGGAGGATTTGCGGTTTCCATTTGAAATGAAAGGATATTTGCGGTCTTCTTACCTGAGCTGCTCCCGTGGGAGAGCATGCTGAGGCGCTTCTCCAGCTGCTGGGCCTCGTGGTTCAGCTTCTCCTCCAACATGGCCTGGCTGGCACTCGGGTCTGGGAGGAGAAACATCCATCAGAGCTCTTTTACACACATCTGTGCACTGAAGCGGGAGGCCAAACTGGCACGGATGTGGTTTGTGACAGAAGGAGGGTGTTTCTGCTTTCAAATCACACTTTTGATAAAGAAAAAGAAACAAGTGTAGGTGAAAGTTGACGCATATTTTATACTGTATAAACCTTTTAGTACAATTTGAAAAATTGAGTGGAATATCAATGTAATGAATGGAACTCATAGTTGAACACAAACCCTTGCCCTGATAATACCAAGATGTCGAGAGTACCAAAGTTTTTCCTGACAACTTGCTCCCATGTGTGGCGTGAAGGTAATGAGAATAAATACAGCGTTCGCAGATTCATTCACGCTGTTAATCTCACTTTGTAACGGGCTGTAGTGGGAGACGTTAGTGCACATCCTGTGTAAAACTGCACAAAATCAGACGCTTTGACCTTCAATCACTCCGTAATCAAGCTGCGGCAGTTTGATTTGTAAAAAGGTGAAGTGAAAGAAATCTGTAGTACTGAAGAAATTGTGTGACGTGAATGGGAGTGAAGGGGATTTCCCATGTGAAACTGGCTGAGTGTCAAAACATCAGACGATCTGCATGGAGGCATGAAGCATGTTAAAAAATATCACAAATACTTCCACACATTCAAATGCAGAGATTTTCTGAGAGAATGGACACTCATCAAGAGTGGGGACGTCGATCAAAGATGGACGAGACACCGAAACCAGTAATCAATGAGTATTGTTGCTGAGATAAAAAGAATCAAATGGAGCTGAACCGGCACGGTTGTGAAAACAACTCAAACTCCTGCGGAGTGAAGGGACATTTTAAACCATCATCGCCGTGACATCAAGAGAAACAGTGGCGACCAGCAAAGAGCATCGGCGGCGAGGTGCAAACGAAAAGCTCAACGGCGAAGCGACAAACGTCCTGGCGGACGACGTGCGCAGTTATTGGAGTGTAACCGGGCAGAGGGAAGGGTCATGCGGGGGAACACCTTGCAGTATTTTCGCAGCACTACTGGGTTTATTATTAGCGCTCCCACGTGGCTCTGTTGGTACACGCTCTGCTGCTGGCAGCTCAAAGATTCCTGGTGCTGTTGCAAGGATCTAATGTACCGCCGACCACCAAGGTCGGCTCGCAAACTGCATCCATTTGTTTTTGTTTTTTCTCTACTCTATCCAACAGTAATGTGGTAAATGCAGCATTTCTGATTTCAGTCGTTTAACTTATTATTACTGTTGTATCTATTGCAGAAGAGCCACTTCCTCTCTTGTGCCTCTGAAACCCTTTGAGACGTATATGACATTTGATCACATGTGTGACATTCGTGTACGGCATAACCCTAACCCTAAGTCCACGCCATATAAACATCAGAACAAACAACACACAATGCATCTGAAAAATCAAATGTAGGAAAACAAACCTGATAGTTTCATTTCAGGATCAGTTTTAATTTTAACATTTAAATGTGTGAGACAATACCTCACCAGAAGGCATCATTGAACCTGGTTTGATGTTGAGATTCAAGTTACTGTCAGTAGGGACTGTTTGTTGTGACAATATAGACATTTTCATTATAGAAACTGCGTCACAATAAAGAAAACGTTTAAAGTTTAAAGTTAAAGGTCATTGTGGCACTATGTTACCCTCTCGATGTGAGATTGGGATGCATGTGGCCAAAGAACTCAAATGTGTTTGAGACTCCTGGTCTACATTGAGGGCTTTGTATTAAATGCTACTTACACATTACACAAGGAAACTCACAACGGAAATGATTATGCATTTATTGGTTTGTATGTCTTATTTTTTTCTTATTTATTTGTCACATACAATGATAACAACCACAGTCACCAACATGTAGTGAAATGACTAGATTCTTTCATTTTTCACGCCAAAATGTTCCGCTTTTAATCCCCTATCCTCTGATTTGTGACGTGATGCAGTGACGTCATTACCCTGGTTAGCGGTTGGGCGTCAATGTCAGGGGGAAGGTCAAATTGTAAAATGTGTGTCCATCAGTGTCAAACAGGGATAACATGAAGTAATTCAAACCACCATGACAAGTGATGGAAGGAGTGATGTGGTAGATCAAATAACCTTGTAATCTATTGGTTTCCATGGTGACAAATGTGGCGTTGGCGAAGGAATGCGCTCTACCAAGTGGCCATTCTAGTTGGGAGTACGCATTTATGTATGCACACTGCGTTGAGTGACTGCAGCATATACTGTATTAGGATTCAGTTCCGTGTCTCGTTTGTGTTTCTTGTGTCAGTCGCTCCAGTAAAGTTCCGCCCTCACTTCTAACTTGCTGTTTTTACGTGTTAAATATGAGAGTTCTGGGTTGTGTTTAGAATGATTTAAAGAGTTAAAACTGCGCGAGTGCATACCGCTTCCACTTGACTCTTCTCTTTAAGATCATCACAACACTTTCATACATTTTGTGAATCTAATAGACATATTGCCAACCCTCTGAGACGTGAAGCGGCATCACGCCACTTCCCATACTAAGGCCTGATTAAAATTCAGCACATTAAAGATCATATCATCCATTTAGAGACCAGCGTCCAATTAAAGTGCATCACGAGCTGCATAAATCCACGCGAGACTTGGCGACAGCTCTAATGTCAGAAGCACCTGGCAAAGTTGATTCACTGGGATCAGTAATAGAAGCTGCAAGACCCGAGAGATCGGTGAAACCCACTACCTTATTACAAGCCGAGTATCAGAGCCATACTGCGGATTTGTGAAAACATGAATGCTGCAAACATTGTTTGGATAAAGCGATCCTTAAAGGGATGTAACAGAAAAGAAATAATGAGAATTTCGATTTACTAAGGTTTTGTAAAAAAGACATTTAATGTATTGAAAAATCTAAACTTATGTTCGGTGTCACAATAAAGAAAAACTAAAATCTTTGGACATGATCTCTATTTGATTATTGCTGGCACTTTGTCAGTGACGCTTGAAGAGGAATGTGTCTTATGTCATGCCTGTTGGACGGACAGCCGCCTCGGCCAATGAGAGGCGGCGATATATTTGCAGCGCGCACTAAGCTCCATGAAGGTCGACTCCCATTTGACCCAATTTAGACTTTATAGCTGCAGAACCTGGCAAAGATGGCAGAGAGTTGTAAACAAGTTTGAACCATGTCGCCGCTACATTTTCCTCACATCGAGAGCGGCAATGTAAGGAATGAACGCATCACTCACACACACTGAACGTCTTTCCAAGCTCACAATGACAGTGAAACTATCTGTGGCTCCAACGTCCCACTATCTTTAGAGTTATCCCTGTATGTGCTTTACTTCTTCTTGATTTTACGTTGGCAAAATCCAAACATTCACAAACGTTCCCCCGGACTGAACTGGAAACTTATCAGACTGCGGGGAAGCGAAAGACAGAGAGAAGTGCAAACAGCACAGCCCACGGAGGTGACAAACGGATAAATGAGCTGAGGAACAGAACGGCTATTTACAAGAATAGCGACCAACGGCGAGGCGAGGCGGTCTGGAGAGGAGCTGTGCAGGACGAGGACAACGGGGTGAAACGAGTGAGAACGCGAGACACACTTCAGTACTGCGCAGCGCAATAAGACGGAGTAAAAACATGATTCTTTTTAAAAAGGAGGGTGTGGGGGGAGAGTGGAGGACTGGGTGACCGGGACCGATGAGGAGGAGGAGGGAGGCGACAGTGGAATCCTGTGGATGAGGTTACACACATGCCCGGAGTGATTAGGAGGCTTTGGCCGCTCTGCTTGTGTGAACTATGACTTTGACCCCTCCCTCCCCCTCCGACACCCTTCACTGCTATTTATTCTACTACGCACTGCAATAATAGGAATATGAGCTCAACCTGCGATCGGGCGGCGAGATGTGTGAAAACCAGAATATCCACGAGCCCCTTCAGCTGCCCGCTCTACATTTCCTGTTAAGTTGCATACTGGGTGTTACATTTTTTTAATTTTTTTACATAACTGCTTGTGTGGAAAATCAGAAGGTGTCCAAGTGGACAGCATGGGAACAGATAATGTTTAGCGGCTTTAATAATACAAGAGTCCAAATGTGTTAATAAATAACCATTTTTACAGGAACAAGACAATCCTTTAAGGTTTTCTGTCTCCAGGATGAACTCGCAGCTCCATCAGAATGAGCAATTTCTTTGGCAAAGTTCATATCAAACAGCGTCGGCTGACATTTCAATGAGAACATACAAGTTGGTTTTTTTTTTTACATAACGTTTTGCAGCTCATATTAAATCTAAACCTGAGGTGTGAAACACATTTTACTTCAGGAGCCACACAGAAAATAATTTCATTTCGAGTGGGCCGGACCAGTAAAATAGTGCCTTAAATTTAAATTCTTTTAAATAATTCTATTTTGCAACTTTTCAAGGAAAACGGACAGTACAACAATAACGCCCCGGCTCAGACATGCAACATGATATTAAAGATGAGAAGACTAACATACCCGAATCCATGAATGAATAACTAAATAGACAAAAAAAAGCTAGACGCCTAATGTTAAATCCCAGGTGGACAAGGAAGGGGCCCCAAAACGTTCCAGTTGATCTTGTCCATTTGTATGTCTGAAATGATATCGCCCATCAAATAATGCCACAATGACTTTTAAATTTAAACTTTAAAGATTTTCTTTGATGTATCCAAAATGAACTGTTTTCACAATTTCTACCCAAAATTATTACAATCTCAACATAAAGTCAATTACATTGAAATGTTGAAAAAACTTATATTGTATATTGTATACTCTGCACCACAACAAAGAAATACTTCAAAGTTTCATTTTAAAGGTTATTATGACGCTATGTCACCGTTTCGGCCCACTCAAGATGAAATTGTTCTATATGTGGAAAGTAAACTAAAATGAGTTCCCCCCCCGGATCTAAAGGGTTGATAGTGAACATCAATATAGAAGAGTTTCCATCAACAAATAGTAGCATGAAAACAGGGAGTCAGTGGAAGTATCGTAGTAATCCACCGTATTACCTCTAAAGCTTATCATACAAGTGTATTTAGCATCTTTGACACTCTGAAATCTTGCCACACAACCTTGCTGTAATTATAGCTTAAGAATGACCTAATGGCTATTTGGATCCGGACCAATCCTCCCGCTTACACACCGGTGGCACTACTCCCTCAACTATACATAGACTACAATTGAATTTGTAGCCATAATGAGCTTCGGTGCAATAGTTCTGCCGTTCTTGTTGTTTAAGGTGAGCCAGTGCCACATTCATCCCAGCATGCTTAAGTCAGGCATTACGGGCGTTTTCCTGAAGTTATAAACTGCCCCAGAGGATTATTCAATTACATCAAAACGGCTGTCAGTCATGATTTGGTCGGATCACAGCACAAACCATCCAGTGAGAGAGATCCTGTGGCTCATTCTGCCAAAAATGGTTGGATTCCAGGAAGGCGGCGGCGCCTCGGAGTTCAAACGAATCCCGGCAGGCGGCAGAGGGGGGTCAAGCAGGGTTTGTTACAAACACGACAAAGTGTTGGCTCAAGCGTTTAAACATTTTCTATGAGACATTAGATTCTTACAGTGGTAACGTCTCCTTAACCTTAATAGTTTTTATTTTAACTCTCGCCGCCTGTGTAACCCCGCCACTGTCCTTCCCAGCGATGCAACGTGAAACATCCCTGCTACTGACCTGGCAGGACGGGCCGCAGTCCAAAAGGGCCTCTGGTGGGGGACATGCCTCTGACGACGCAGTCGAACAGAAAGCTGATCTGCTCGCTCTCGGCAGACGCCAGCAGAAAAACGCCGGCCCCTGTGGAAAGCAGTATTCATTAGTGTGACATTACAGCCGTGGCGCGGCGTTTCTACAACCAGGCGAAATGCACCGCAATGACAACATTTTCATTTCAGAGTTATGATCACAAGATCAGCTGGGAATGAGCTGAAATTCTCAAGTCGCACCAACGAAAGTAACAATCTGCCACAGCTGCTGCTGCTCATGACATGCATGGAGGAGCTTGTTTTTAATTAAATAATGAAATGCGTTTCATTCAGTTCATTATTATTGACTTTGTTTTCGTGTGATTTATGTTTTGACTGCGATTTAAACTTGCCAAAGTTACACAACTCATCACCAGACGTCTGAATTTGTCTGCACGCACACGATGCTATAAGCTCATGAAGGTGCATTGAAGTGAAGCTTGAAGTTAACATCAGTGCGACATGACGTCACATTGTCAGTACATCATCCAATGAGCCATAGCCACTAATGATGAACGCAGTTATCAACTAAACTAGAAAATATCCACCCCGACGCTGATCATTTTTAATTTTCAATTTTAAAGCCTCATCAACTGGGATTGAATTGTGGATATCATATAGGTGTGTGTGATATTGTGTATATGGGTGTGTTTGTCTTTATAGATTGTGGATATGATATAACAATTCTTCCATTTTTGTTTATTCCTCCTCGTAATAAAACCAAGCATATGAAATAAAACATTTCATTCTGTCACTTTGCTTTAACTAGAGAGAAATACTGATGTTGAAGCGCATGCACTTGTGATGTGACGACAATACTGGAAAAGAAAAGACACACAAAGAGAAACTCTTCGGCCAACAGAAACGTGTGGAAGCGGCCTGATTCCTGTTGAGACACTTTGACTGAAGGTTAGAATTGTTATTATCAGTGTGCCGCTACAAAAGACTTCAGAATCTCTTTGGCTGGATCTTACATCACATTTTAAACGTGCGACACGATAATTCAGTTTGTGTTGAAGCTGCGGATGACCTCTCTCACTTTGTCATTTGCCAACGACTTCAGGAGCAGCACGTACGGTCAACTGAACACAAACTGATTATTGACTTCCTGTAATGTTCTGTACCGACGTACAAATGGATGTTATCCAAGCACCTCAAAGAAAAACACATTTCCTATTAAATATAATGGAAGGGAAACAAGCAGTGAAGCGATAAATGTAGTTAAAAGTGGAGCGACACACCAGAAAACAAAACGTAACATGGACGCTTGGTCTAAGAGCGTCCTGGCCGCTGTTAAGCGTCACTCCTCCTCAGGTCGTCCGTCACATCAAGGAGGACATGACGATGACGAGGGTCAAAGGTCGTGACCTTCTGACGTACATGTGACTGATCACTACGACGTGCTAACAAAACGGGGTCGCGCTGCCCGAGACCACCCACAACAGCACATGCCCAACACCGCCCCGGCTTTGAGGGGGTCAAAGGTCAGCAGCTACGTCCACACCAGGTGGAGCAGGGGACAATAATGCTCATATGAATACATTTATTCTTTTTCTTTGTATGTAGATGTACACGTCATAACAGGAGAATAAACATCGGGTGTGCGGCCAAAAGAGCAAAAACACCGCGCACGCACGCACACACACACACACAGACACACACACACACACACACACACACACACACACACACACACACCACGCACGCACGCACGCATGCACGCACGCACACACTAAACAAAGAACAGGTGGCAGAGCTTGTTTAGTTTTACTTCACTCTGTGGAGGAACAAAAACAGCTCAAGTGGGCCCTCCTGCTCTCTGCTCCAAGACGTGACGAAACAACCCGACTTATTCAAATCAGCGAAGTGGGAAGCAGAAAATAACTCAAAGCTTCACAAGCACCGAACGCCAGGGCGGCTTTTTTTTTTTTTAATAGAACAACAAATGGCCCTGTGTTGGCAAACCGCACCTTTTCTCTTGTTAATAAAAGGTAAAGATGAGTTTAGATTTCTTTCTCAGTTCTGAAAACTGCAGCTCAAAAAGTCGGCGTAACCTTCTCTCGGAGATGATTCACAACCGCTTTGAGTCATCGCCTTTTAAACGCCAGTTCCTCCGGAGACGATCTGAGTCTTCGGCTGGTAAATTCACCAACGGGTCACGAATTGAATCTGTTCAAGTGTCTGCTGCAGAGCCGTTAACTTCGTGGCTTGAAACTCCACAGATGGAAAAATTCAAACGGTTATACAATAAAAATATAAATAAAATGTGATAAAATGTTCGATTTACCATCAGATGATACAATAGAAATCTTCTTTTTCCTTACAATTTAGTACCCCGATTTAGGTTTATAATGCATAAAGTGAAATATTTTAAGCCTGTTTTTTTGGGGGGGTTTTTAAGTTTAGCTCCTAAATCATTGTCTAGAAAAAATAGATAATATTTTCTTTATCAAGCGGAGGATAAACTTCAGAAAAAGTAACGAGTCAATTAGCTTTTCACACACTTTCATCTGAGTCATTAAAACAATTACTTGAATTATGTAGGAAAGTTATAAATAGTAGATCAACCAAGAATAATTATTTCTAATAGCAATGGATTGCATTTTTCTCAATAATACGATGAGAAAAGATCAAAATATCGCTCGGTGCTTATTTCCACTGTGTTGCTTTGTTACAGTGCAAAAACAAAGACCTCAGACCCATAAGAACTTTTTAATTGATGAACTGCTTATATAAGTAATTATCTGCCTTTGATCTCATCTTAGCTGTAAGACAAGGTTTTATATTTAATCCGATTTTTCTTACAATCTTAGAATTTATCTACCTCGAGTGCTGCAACATGATGATTCCTCACTGGAATTAATAAAAGAGACTCTCCAGGTCCAGTTTGACTCATCCTGTCTCCACTATTTGGCTTTATTTCATGTCTATTTGTTTCTTTTATACACACCTAGGGACCGGGACGCATTAAGTATTCTTCTCACTTTCTTTTCTAATGAAGAACAAACCAAAAATAGAGGAGAGCTTCAGCACTCCTCTCTCTGAACTGGGCAGAAGGGTCACGACAGGAATGTGTGCACACTTCAACACACAGAAAACACCTTCAATGTGACTGGGGAAATAAATAAATAAATAAAAAATCTGAGCGTCCTCCTGTTGAGTCCGATGCAGTGCTGTCGGTTTAGAGAAGTTTAAAAAAAAATAAAATAAAAAAGTGCTGCGTTACGTTGTCCGACATCATGTTTCCAGTCCAGTCATGGTGTTCCTGTAATGCTCTGATGTCTCTCGCCCTCCTGCTGTCTCTCACTTCCAGGTGTCGACATGCAGTCCTCCGCGCTCTGACGGCGTCTGTTCCGATAAGTAAACTGGTTTACCTCGTTGTCGTTGTTTGAACACTCAGTCCTGTGAGTAATTTAAACTGGTCACATAATGTACACGTGTCATCGATTGAAACCAAGTCCAGCAGATTTACAACATGAAGCTCACAGGTTGGTAACCTGCTGGTCTGATGGCTGCTTCTCTTTAAACTCCAGTTCTTAGTTCTTTTCTTTGTCTGTGGTGTCCAGATTTGGAGCTCGAGTGCATGCACCGAGCACTTTGTCCTCTTCCAATCTGAGCAGATCAATGTTCGGGCATCTGGGTGGATCATTAAATCTTTATTTAAAGATCTTTGAAATCAGTCAAGCCAACATATTTGTTTGTACTTTTGAAGTCCACTTTTAGCTCCTGTTTCGACGATGTTAGTCGAGTGAAAATGGTCAACTCTTGTCGCATTTTGGGCGTCTGTTTACATGACAAGGGTGCACGGAGTCACAGAAAACTTTTTGAAAATGGCTCCTTAAGGTGGAACTTTTTTGGAAAATGTTCCGACTTCATCTCCATGGAAACGGGGGAAAAACCACTTTTCTGATACGCTGCTCACACTCGGTGTGTTTTCAATACAAAAACAACCAACAGTGTCAACTAGTGGCCCAACATGAAAACGACACTGTTGGATAAACGGCACCTTAACCAGGCTGATGCAGTAAAACTTCTTTTTGTAGGTGTCACGCACATAGTTGAGTGTTGTGACTCGTGTTCAGTGGTTTGAATCCTATTGCTGACTGTGGGTCACTGAGCAACGTGACCTCAAACCGCTAACAACTGGAAATGCAAAGGAATCCATAAAGTATCTTAACATAATCAACAAATAGTAATAATAATAACCTCACTCGAAAGGTCAATTCGGGTGAGTTTTAAAGAGATGTATGATAGCGAAGGCATGGCCTCGCTCTCGAGCTGCGGTGGTTTTGAGAATCCCTATGACTTAAATTACTTTAAAGTGGTTTGAAGCAGTGAAACGATCGATCAAGCGTCAAAATCAAGAAAAAGACGTCTGACAAATCCACATCGAGTCGCAGCCGTCTCCTAATTTATGATCTCTTCCTTGTCGTCATTGATCGCCGTGAAGTAGAAATACGGCTTAAACCTGAGGCCAAAGACCGTCCGGCTTCATTTCACTGAAACCGAATGGATTACATATGGTGTTTCATCTGAATTGAAAGCCAGCACAAAAAAAAAAAAAAAAAGAAAAACTATATTTCCACACAAAAAAACAACAAAAAGACAAAACATCTGTTGAGTCTCAGGTTATTAGCTGCTCTATAAAAGTTACTATCACAGGCCTTTTGGATCTGAAGCATAAGATTTACGGACACACCCACATGACATCTGCAGCTGGAGACAATCGGCCCCTTCTGGCAACAAAAACACACTTTTGTTGGGGAGTTTTTTTTCCCCCCCATTTGTGTTTCATACAACTCCATTGAGCATCTTTTTTTTCTGCCTGAGGGAAGCCAGATGTACGAGCAGAGAGAAAAAAGACGGATGTTCTCCCTGTTGCGAGGCTCCGAGAAGCCAGAGAGTCACAACAGGTTAAGGCGAAACTAACAAGGTAAAGAACTGGAAGTCACATTAATGACATAAATCAGGAAATCATAAGTTTGAAACCTGAAGCAACACTGTTCATCTGTTTGAGCAAAATACGGCAAAAAAACAACTTAATCATAACACTTTCAATTAAGCAGTAGTTTCCAACCTGGGGTGTGAACACCTTTGTTAAGTAGATAATCCAAAGAGGAAACCATAAAAGTGCTTATTGTCTTACACCCTGCCGTGTCGCTTCACTGTATTACACCGTATAGGCAACTCATTTTCCCAAAGGGTCACGTGAAACATTAGCAGTACTATTGAGGACATGTTACTAGTAATGACAGTAAATTTCATTTGAATCTAAATTTCCCACCGACATCCTGAGAGCCGCTCAGGCGGCGCTGAAGGGCCACATGTGACCCGTGAACCTCATGACGCCCAGAGCGGATGTACTTTCGCAAACCAGAACTTGCAGAGAGCGTCTGTGCCGCTGCTCCAAGGCATGTTTTTGGTCCGTCCTTCACATAACGTTGAGTGAAAGCATCAGATGAATCACCTAAAAATCACAGCCTTATTATTCAGCCTGTCTGAGAGAGTCAAGCAGAAAATGTGGCTTGTATCACAATTTAATGAGCCATTAGCCTCTAATGATGCAAGGCAGTGTTACATAAGAGATATTACCGTTATGAGCTGATGAGGACGTGTTAAGTGTGTTAAATGAAGCTCAATTATCTTTTTTTTTTGCTGTTAAAACAAGCTTTTTTATTCTGTTTTCGCATATTTTGTCGCTTTAACGCTGCAATTCTAATTTTCTTCTGCGGTTTCTCGCTCGTTTTGTCAAGCACCTACTACTTCTGTATGAATAAGCGTCACTAAGTGTCCTTTGCGTCGGTCGTTCAGACCAAACGTGCAGACTAACAACCAATTATTCCAACACTGAGGTAAAAGAAATAAATAAACATCTGCCACCCCATGATAATATTTGAAGCGCAATTTACTCACAGTAACCACATCTTGTGCCTCCCTCGAACACGAAGCCGTTGGGTACGGGTCCATATCTGCGCAGGTCAGGGAGGCTCCAGTGGCCGATGATGGCAGGAGGGACGTCCCGAGCGAGAGCCAACAGGTTGTTGCACAGATGAAGAGTGGCAGGTCCGCTCTCCAACTTGGTCCCGGGTAAGACGCCCACAGCAAATCTGTGAACTGAACACAGAGAAGTATGATCCCAAAACGTAAAAACGTCTAATATTACATTATGGGGCCGGCAAAAATATGTTTCCCCTAATAGTGTAATAATTTTATTACATCATAAAGTGAGTCAGTGATTTATGGTTTGGACTTCAATTTGAATAACACCGAAAGTGAAAGAATAAGTTCTAAACGTTTGGACTATTTCTTTATACTTATATCTATATACAGTTTATAGTATTTATGTATGACTGCTGCTGTCCAAGTCATTTATAGTCTTCTGTTGTCTATAACCTGTAATCTATTTCTCCAATCAACAGTATGAAATAATGTATAACATTAAACATATTAAGATCAAATTAGAATAGCACTTTGGGTTTTACGATTTACTTTTTTTTATTACATTTCGGGCTCAGCACTTTTATTTCATTATCAACTAGTTATTAAATTTCAGGTTTTATTATGTTGTATTATATAACATTTTGGGTCGTTGTTACATTATGGGCTTTAACACGCCAATTTCATCCAGTTAAGTAGACGAAAGTTTATTTCTACACTGTATCTCGTTCATTTAATGCTTTTTGCCACATTCTGCACTTTGCCTTTTTCCTGTATCAGTTGACTTGTAATGACATCTCATGCCCATTGACACTGAAGTGAACCATGAAAGTGAGAAATAATTTTTTTTTTTCCAAATGAATGAACCTTCTGAGCTCAGGACCTTAGTCTAGACAAATCAAATATTCACATTGTGGTAATTCACCTCATTTAGCCTAATCTGGTCTACTTTCCTTATAAACATATCAAGTATGAACTCTTGTTTTTTTTAATTAGTGCATTTCTGGAACTAAAAAGTTTATTCTATGAACTGAGAAAAGTCCTGCTTTACTTTATTCTAGTTTAATGTTTACTAGAAGAATGTGCTTTGTTATTTTCCAAGAAAATTTAAGTGATTAGTATTGTGAAAAGTTTTTGAGAAAAGCAATTTTTTACTTTTATTTGAGGAACTTTTATACGAACGTACTTTTACCTGAAATCGAAGATGATTAAAGCGACACAACGGCACCTGTATGGATGAATTAGTCGCTTTCAGATGCAGCGGTTAGTACTTTGGCCATTACAGCGAGACGATGCAGGTTCAAAAACCGGCCGGGTCATTCTGTGTAAAATTCTCCCCATTTGGTGCATAAAAACGGCAAAAGCAAACTTTTGTTTTTTTTTAATTTAGCAAATTTCTCAAATGTAGCGACAACACGACACTGAGACCCGAGCTGAGATACCAGGTGTCATGAAAGACAGAAAACAGGCATTAGCCCCACAACTATGCCGTCAAGGTGAGTTTTGTAAAAACACCCAGAATGCAACAGCTCCAGGAGAAGGTTTTTTTGGGGACATTTCACTGTATTTTGCACAAGAAAGTTTCATTAAAATTGGCTTTATGTTCAGATTATTGTCATTGTTGGTCGTAATTGTAAAAAATATAGACATTTCCATCTTGTATACTCTTTTTTATCGTTCCGGCCGACTCAATGTGAACTTATTTTGTCCGTGGCCCCTGAACTAAAACGATTTTGACAAGTCTGATGTCACGTGTCACAATAATATTTGACTTTCATGTACAGGAATGAGCAGTAACATTGAAAGTTGTGGTTGCAGCAATGGTCCGTGTACCGCTGTCGATCACACACAAGTTGGGAGTAAAACTTTACAAGAGATTTTCTCTTCTTCTTTTTTTTTATAAAAACCACAGTGTCCTCTCCCAAACATTACATCAGCATGGATTTGATTTCGTTCACAAATTAAAAGGAGAAGCAGCTGCACAGAGACTGAAGCCAGTGAGGCAAAGTGCAGATCAAGCAAACATCTGCGACGTTAATAAAAAAAAAGAGAAACTACAAATAGACGTGTATTAATTTTGTGTTTGTTTGTGGGTACGACTTCCAAGCAATGCAAAGCTAAAAAATAAATAAATAAAATAGATTAGGGTATCAATTAGGAGATATTGGCTGACCACAGCAGGTCTTCCGTCACGTCAGGAGAGATTCATGAGGTGTCGCACAAGATGAGAAAAAGCTCCGAGCAGCCAGACGCCGGCAGGTGTCATGTCTCCTCGCTGCGTGGCGCGAGGCCACACACACACACACACACACACACACGTTTATCTCTCGACACGCAGCCGTGCCCGGACAGACAGGAGGTGCACGCGAAGCTCAAACCAACATTTCAAGATAAACAAGCCCAAATTGGGCGGAACAACTGCGGAGCAATTTGTCTCCGTCTTCTTCTCTCTCCCATCACAGCTCCAACAACATCGTTTTTGTTAGCGCTTCAAAAAAAATTCAGCCGCCACCTGCCGAGCAGCCCCGACGCTATTAATAACTTCTATTTGTTCATGTAACTCACATAACAGTATACAGAGTGAGTTTACACACGTCGGTGGGGGGGGGGAGACATGTGCTAAAATCAGGAAATTTAAGGATATCTATACCAGCGACAAAGACAGTCAATCAGGGAAAAACTGTTTTAGGACAGAAGTGGTTATTACATCTGGAAATATGTATAAATGTCCTATTAAAGCAGCTATTGGGACCAATAACTAACCACTGTAGTGGATACAGGAGGACACTGCGGTCAGGTGACTTTCCCATTCATCCGCTGAACAACACAGGAGAATTATACAAATGATGCTTCACAAACAATCCAAAGTTACACCTCAAAGCAAGTTAATAAAGTTTTCTTTAAGCATAATGGCAAACTTTAATAGAAAACCCGTTTTTATTTGACGACAGAAGCTTTATTAACATCTGCTACGTCTGATGGTTGCTACTTCTACATTCAGGAAGCGATTCCCTCTTCACGAGGGCACAAGGTAACCCAATACAAACACTTCATTGCCCAAAATAATTGATAAAGTTCTGTATTTATTTCTCTGGCAACCTTCAGCTCTCACCCTCAAAGTTTGACTTCCTCGTAAAAAAAAAAAGAAGTAAAAGTTAGATTTTTGACAAAGTTTCTGTATTTTGCATAAAACTGTCCCAAATGTCAAACTCCATCAATTGACCAATGACACATACAAAGTTCAATCTTTTCACGCATCTATCAGAGAGAACGTACATGTTTTGAAATGTGAAACGTGGCAGGAGGAACTGTGGACCCACATTACTGAAAGTAAACCAGTAAACACAGAGTACAGAACAGATCCAGTGTCTCTGCTATGGACGATCTGACCAACTAAATTCTTAATTTTGAGTATAACTCGTCAGATTTGTGTGAGCACTTTTGGAATATCTGCACCTTAGTCCTTGTATGCACTGCGTATGCATTTGAAAGACAAGTGCTTATTCTCACTGAAGTTGTACAGTGAGAAGGGGTGTTTCCTCCTCACCTTCTCCGAGGCTGTACCGTAGACGGGCGTCCCACGCCTGCACGGCCTCTCGGCTGTCGAAGCCCAGCAGAGCGGTCTGATTCAGGCAGATGATGGCCAGAGTGTAGGCCACGCCCTCGTACCACTGTCCGGCTTCCAGGCCGCAGAGCTCCTCCAAAGTGACGCTCGCTCTCTCTTTGTTGCCCTGCACTTTCTCCGATTTGTCTTTGAACACGAGCAGCACGAGGCAATCTGGCAGAACGACGAGGCGAAATAAAAAACACACATTATTTAGTACCTTTTTTACAAAAAAAAGATGTATTTCTCTCCACAGAAGCCACATTCGTCAAACAATCAGCGTCTCCGGACGAAACAACATTCTGTGTGTGTGTGTGTGTGTGTGTGTGTGTGTGTGTCCTTCCACGTCTTAACACACATCAGTGAGGTATGAGGATGAGCCAGGGCAGCTGTGATAACACCAACATCAAAGATGTGAGGAACCTGAAGCAGTGGAGCATGTTGGGCTGAGCAGCCTCCCACACAAACACTACGTTTTCAGGAAGAGTACACACATCTTCGTAGCAAGATACAGAGGAAAGACAACTAATACATTGATTTAGAGAAACAAATACTTGTATTTGAAGTCCAGAACATGTATCAGTTGATGCATAAACAAACAGCAACAGAGAAAATCTAATGGTTTGGTGGCTGCAATGTCTGTCAATAAGGCTTCATATATTTATTCTTATTTATCAGTGCAATTGCGAGGTAAAGGGTTTTGGTAAAAAAAAAAAAAAAGTACTGAAGTCTGTATAGTAAGTACATATGCTTAAAAAAAGAAAAACCCAATACGCTGAGTCACTTTAAACTGAACGAAGTCGAATGAACAGGCAAAAGCTGAACCTGAAAGCGTTTTTATCTTCTTTACAATTCATCCATTAAGTCCCATAAATAGCAATAAATGCACCTCTTTTCAACGCAGTTCTTGGCATATCTTCACAAGTCCATAGATGAGCCCATTAAAAACAACACACACACACACACACACACACACACACACACACACAGGCGCAATACGGGGAAACACAAACAGGCCTCGTGAAGAACCAAACTAACAAACACACGCGGGACAACCGAACAAACCCAAAATGCGCACCGAACGTGCGTATTTACGCACCAAAGCCACAACTCCCCGTGGAGAGGTGTTCGGAATCTGCTCGGTAAAACGTCGAGGTTTCTTTTACCTGCTACTGGCGAGGGCTTGCGCAGAACCAGCCACCTAGTTTTCCACTGTGAAACAAAACACAACAAACTTTTTTTTTTTTAGGCACAGAGGGAGAAAAATGTAAATAAGTTGCAGAAGTGCAGCCATATCCGTCAGCAAATCATATGTGGGGGGAAAAAAACAACAACAAAAAAAACACCTTTTTCCCATCTCGGAGTCTGGCATATCCCTCCACGACAACAGAATCCGTCATCTTCAGTCATGGTTCCTGACAGCTGCAGAGTCGCTGCCTGAATGAGATGAGGGGTCACTTTCAAAATAGCTGCGCTGCCTGCGGCTTGTGGGGCGCAAACTCGCCCCCAGCGAGGAAGAAGGCACATGGAAAATGGCATGACGGCGTGTGTGTGTGTGTGTGTGTGTGTGTGTGTGTGTGTGTGCCACCTGGGCCATCTTGCTGCTACTGTAAGACACCATGATTAACGTACCATAAATACCACATTTCATCAGCACTATAGGACACGAAGAAATCTCAAAGAAGGTGCATATAAATAAGTATTGTTAGATCAATAGATTTCTTTTAAGTTGGGGGGGCAACAATTGCGTCACATCCCGCAGGAGCTGAGAAATTTAAGATTATAAGATTTGTATTGTAAGACTAAACAAATTTATTTAAACAACAGCGTTCAGACAGAAAGTGATTCACATTGCTTCGCAAGGAAATGTACTAAAATGGAAATTAAAAGACATGAAAAAAGGAGATTTTAAAAAAGTACAAACTTTATTACGAGCAAATGATAGTGTGTTTAATCCTGATTTAAAAGAAGTGAGTGTGTCAGCAGGACGTTTGTTCCACAGGTGAGCGTAGGTTTCATATTCAAAGCTTCAGAGACAAGAAGTCAGATTCTGAAGTAGGTTTTGAGGGTTTTTCTTTTTTTAAGCATATGTACTTTCTTTGATAGAATTAGTGGAGATTCCACTATGGGCCATTTTCATTAACTGTAAGTGTCAATCACCAACTAAACAGGCACAATACGTCATGAAAGTCCAACCTGAATGTTCTTAAAGAGGAAGTTTATAGAATCTGGCCTTTTTTCAATCACTTTAAGCCTTTCAAAATTGTGCCGTCCTCATTTTGCATAACGTCTCAGTTGAACTTTGAAGAGCCTTCTTATTAAGTTAAAACTAGTGATACTGAAGAGAACTGCCCACTATTAATGTTAACAGAGGGACATGAAGAAATCATATGAGTCCTTTGAATTAACTTCACTGACAAAAACAAGATAAAGAAATTAATACACAAACTGTTTGATATTTGTTTTACTTTAAGTGACAATCTGTGAAGAAAAGGGTGCACACGAGAGCATCAGGTTGTTTATAAAAGAAACTTGAACAAACAGCAGGAATGCAGGAAGTCGATGAAGGTGTGTTTTTTTATTGGACCATTTGCATAAGTTTGCTCTTTATGGAGAACAGGTGAGAAAGATGTAGTCCTGCGACCGTGGCAACATGATGAAATTAGCTTCTTCAGTTCATTACATACATTCACTAAACGCTAGACCTTCATTCTTGCTCATCCTTATCAAACGAGCCCATTCGCACACTTTATCTTGTTCTCTTTATTGGGTGTGGTGTATTATATTGGTGACTATTGGATAATTAAATGACAGAACACAATTAACAACTTTGCAACATTTCCTGACACTGGATTTAGATGAAAATCTCATAAATATATAGGGAACTATTGAAATAATGTGAGGATATCTTCATATGATTCTTAAATATGCAACATTTTAAACAACTGTGCAAACATATTTTGGGAATATTTTAGCAATATATTTTACATTAAGACCTTTGAAAAGCTCCTCAATAGACAAGAGGCCATAAGACGCAGGATCTTTGTGTGTAAATCTACTGCAAATACAAAACCTAAAGCACACTGACGTTAAGTCAAATCCTCCTGAAGACATGAGCGGACCACCAAATAGGAGCATTGAGTTCATTATCTGCAGCCGTCCTGAAGCGTTATCAAGTCATCAAAGGTTTATTCAGTCCCCCCCCAAAAAAACTTCACAGTTACAATTATAAACTATAAACCACAAATTAAAAATAAACTACAAAATCCTGCTATAAAACATCTGAGGAACTAAACTCCGGAGTCCCGCTCACGACGCCTTGGGTTTGCGTTTGATCTTTGAGTTGATCCAGTCGATATAATTCACCACTTTGGTGTAAACTCCGGGCTTGTCGGTGTGGCCGCAGCCATCCCCCCAGCTGATGATCCCATACAGGAAGCTGACGTCGCCTCTCGCACAAGCCAGCGGACCGCCGGAGTCGCCCTGCGGACACGCAAGGAGCAGAGACACACAAACACACGAATCAAAGCGGAGGCAGACAAACCGCTGAGTCACACACTTGAAACCCAATATATTACTAAAAACGGCACCGGTCCGTGGAGTAAACAGCCAACTGGGACATTTCATTTCAGGGGAATGAGTTTAGATATGTGAGTGAGGAGTCTCGGTGATGCACACTGAAACTTCCAGATCGAGATTCTCACTAACTTCCCCCAACTGTTGACTCGGGGGGGGGGGGGGGGGATCTCTGCTGCCAACTAAAGTGTTGTTCCATTAGTCTGACAGCTCAAGTCGGCTTTCGGACATCGACCCTCTCCTCAGCTGAGGCAGGAGAGCAGCAGATATTTTGGCTCCGGGAGTTTATTTAGTCCGTCGGTCAAAATGTCCGATTCTCCTGAGCAGTCTGGAGACTGGAGCAGCGGAGAACCAGCAAATCAAAGGTTAACGGAATTTCTGTAACAGATTTTGTAATATAGTACATGTATGACTCATTAAAAGCTCATCCAGCAAACACTTTATGAGTACAATGCTTTATTTATATCTGCAATAAAAAGTTCTCACACTTTTAAAGAGCACCCACTGCGTTTACTGTCACTATTTAATGTTTTATATGGTTGTCATCGATATATAGAATCATAAGCATGATTGAAATGTTTGTTAAAAGGGAGTAACATAAAGTCAGAAGATTAGATGGTGGCAGTATTATAATTGTAAAAAAAAAAAGAAAAGAAGAGTTTCCCCACCTGACACGCGTCCACACAGCCTTTCAGACCTGCACAAATCATGTCCGCCGTCACGTGGTTGCCGTAGACCTTCGGGTTCCGACAATCATCGTGATTGATTAATCGCACGCCGCCCTCCTGGAGGGTCGCGTACCTCTCCACCTCTGTGAAATGAAACACGTTTACATTGAGAGACAAAAAACTAACTATTTGGGGCCCGTGTGCACAGTTTCCTGTTTGTCATCCTAAGTCGCTGTATCAGTGGCTGGCTGTGACGAGTGTGATGCTGAAATCATCTCAGCCACACTAAACAGAACAGATTCCCTCTCCAAATGTCAAAGTGTTTTTATTACACGCACAGAAAATTAACAGAAAGTGAAATTTACTCGTCAGAGTTCATCTTCCCTCTACGATCGTTTCCAGTGTGCAACGTAAAAATGGCCGTTGTGATGGAGCCGTAATGGCAGGGCGACGCGGCGACGTCCCCGTCACTCACTCTCATGTCTGTGTCCCCAGCCGCTGATGGCGCAGCAGAAGTGGTCGGGGAAGGCGGTGCTTTTGTCCGGGAGACAGATGGGCCTGATGAACTGGGTTCTCCTGGCGCAGCGTCCGTCCTGCTTCTTCAGCTTGATGAGCACTGAGGAGCAGAAACAGCGGAAGGTTTGTGGAGCAAATGGTAGACTTGGAGACTCCGCTGCGTCGTGAAACGGCCACACCTGACCCCGTGTGTGTGTGTGTGTGTGTGTGTGTGTGTGTGTGTGGGTGTGTTTGAGGGGGGGGGGGGGGGGGGGGGGGGGCTCACACAGCTGTTTGGCGACGCACAGCTGTGCACACACAGTGAGGAGTGTGTGTGTGTGTGTGTGTGTGTGTTTCAGATCGAGGCCAGGAGGTCTCCAAGTTTATGTGAGTCATTAATGACATGATGCGCGCCTGTGTGTGCGTGTGTGTGTGTGTGTGTGTGTGTGTGTGTGTGTGTGTGTGTGTGTGTGTGTGTGGTGATTACCAATGTCGTGTAGCGTTGGATTGAACATGGAGAACTGTTTGGGAAAGATGTAGTCCTCCACTCCAAACGTCCGGCTGTTGGAGTCGGTGACGTTGAAGTGGTGCTGTCCGAGCACGATGCGGATCTGAGACTTGAGCGGACTGTGGACAGACGCAGAGACGCGTCAAAAACCGATCATACGCCACCGACTCACACCGGCTTCAACCACATTTCCCAAACAGAAACGTCGACAGGAACTCAGACATGAACCTCACCACAACATTTCTCTTGGCAGCGCCGTGAGCCGTCACTGGGAGGCTGCAGCAGTGATTGATGGGAAATAAGAGGAAAGAAAACAGGGAAGTGACATGGAGGAGAGGACAGGGCCAGCCAGATGGCGAGCAGGCTGAGCTTCACTCTCGTCATTGTGGTATTTGCTCTACACACAGGATCACTGGGTTATTGAAATGAAAAACATTTCATTGCGTCGGATTAGTTGCGGACTAAGTTGGGACGCTCCTCTGACTCGTCCCGGTGCGCGACCCTGGAGATGTCCATGTGTAGCAGTACCGTTCATTATGTTAGAATACGGGTACAGCGGAATGTTATAATAATAATAATAATAATCCATATATAGTGTAAAAGCTGACTCCGCTGTGTGTAAAGGTGCAGTATGAAATGATGCACCTTATTTTCACTACTTTCAGTTGCACTGACGCGGGTCTGAAGGCAGTAGAAGCAACGTTTGTTTACCATCTCCTGTACGGCACTTTGCAATTCTTGTTTGAAAAGTTCAATTTCACTTCACTTTCTAAATGTTAACAGGACATTTCAAAACATTCTGTATAGAAAAACCTATCATTCCTTAAGGCTCCATAAAGAAACCCAGAGTCTTCCTCCTGGACGCTCTCTCACTTTTAGACCTCGCCAGGACCATTTAAGACCAAACTGGACTCTTCCCAAAGCAGACGTGGAACCAAACTACTCTTGGGACTACTTGAATCACCTGTTTTCATCAAAACAAACACATTATATGAAAGAGACCCAGATTTCTCTGTAAGTTGATCCATTTAAATTACAGCAGGACCGTTTGGTCCATTTGCAGACTCCACATAAAACACAGGCCGATTGAAATGAAGCAGAATTTCTTTAAAGGGGACATATCATGCTAAATCCACTTTTTTAGCCCTTAAATGCATTTTGTTGTATATTTAGAGTGTTTAGAAGTACAGAAAAGTTCAAAGTAGTCTCTTCAGGTGCTCCGTTGATATCTTTATATTCTATTTTGGTCATATTTTGCGATCGGTTTCGATTTTTCTATTCTCTATTACGTTTTTTGAACAATGACGTCACAGTATTCTCAGCGGAACTGCCAAATTAGGACATCGACATTTCGAGCAATCCGCCATTTTTGTTTCTCGCTGCGATTTTGTAGTCCAACCGAAGTTACGAGAGGATAAGTGGAAATGTTCGGTTGTTGGATGTAGTAACCCACAAGCTTCGTTACACCGTCTCCCAGCATCAGAACCTTTTCGAAGTGCCTGGTTGAGTTTTATTTTTCACAGAAATGTACCCACATCTGTGGGTAAGGTCATTTTTGTGTGCGCGAATCACTTTAAGGACGACTGCTTCAGCAACCTCCGCCAGTATAAAGAAGGATTTGCCGAAAGACTTCGTCTGATTGAGCGGTCAGTTCCTTCTATCTATGGAGACGACGAACAGAGCACTTCGGTAAGCTGTATATAACGCTAAAAAGTGTGATGATAAGACGTCCCTGTCATTGTTTTGTTAGCATTAGCAGTTGCACCGTCTTCATATGTTAGCGCTGTGTGCTCGTTTTAGATTATAATGTAACTTCTGTGTTAAATAGTCGTTGTAATACAGGCAGTATTGTAGTAGTGGGCATGGATGGAGAAGTTAGTGTAAATATAGTAACACACCATTGCGTTACATCCATATGAAGACGTTGTTCTGTAGGTGCATCATCGTCATTTTCATCTCGCTCCGCCGGGTCCGACTCTGGCTCCAACATGTATGGCTGGATGGACAAATCTTCCGTTGTTGACATTTTGTAAATAATGTGTGAATATAAAGTTTCTGCGCCGCTAGATAATTGTATCTGTTCTATCAAACTACAAAGATGGCCGAACAGGGTGACGTTGAACCGAGTGTCACCTCTGCAACCTGGAGAGGAGGAGGGGTATGAAGTGTCTCATTTGCATTTGAAGAGACCGCCCCAAAACGAGTTGCTCTCAGAAGCGCATCAGAAAAGGGGTTGAAAAGGGGCCTGTGGAGCTATAATAATGAGGAATTCAGACCCAAGCATTGCAGTTTCGCGTTGTATAGACCACAACTGTATGATTTATATGTAAAAAGGAAGGATTTAAAAGCATGATATGTCTCCTTTAAGAGTTAAAACAATACATTTACAATCAAAACAGAATTTGGTTGCACAGCATGGTTTAAGGGCTACATTTGGTTTTGTGAAAGTGAAAACACCCACTTATACCAATTCATAGAAAGGACTGGTCCACTGTTTATTCACACCGGCGGGTTCCAGAACAAAATCTGCTGAAACGCTCCAATCTAATGGTTTAACGCTGCAGCTAAAGACCTCCGGATGGTGACAGATGCCTGCAGACTGACATCAGAGGGACGTGCATGCTTTTACATGTAAACAACATGAGACATTTTTAGGTGTTCTTCGAACCAGATTCTTGTCTAAATATAGCCCGTCGGTAAAGCTGCGATGCTGAGGCGGGTCAAAGCCTCTAAATCTCTTGGCTTCTGAGTAGTGGGGTGACCTGCTCTACAGCTGCGACGCCAACAGAAAACACTTTAGGGAATCTTAAACTGTCTGCTCGTGTTTTCTAAGAACTAATTATTTAGAAACCGCGCGCAGAAAAGTGAGGACATTGGATTATTTCTTTGTGTCCTTGGCCTTAAATCTTGGATTGTTTGTGTTTTAAGTGGTGACATGTATGTAGGAACATGTATTTGTAGCAGAGCGTGAAGGTTGACGCTTTTCTTTCGGGGCTGACCCTCGTTTGGAGTCACACCTACTCAAGGTCAGCCAAAGAACAGAACAGAACCCTGGTGGATCCGTCCCACAGCGGCGCGTAAACAGGCTGCTGTGGCTGTGGTCAATATGTATTGGTTGACAGGATGTCAGTCCATCGAGGGACGAACACTGACAGGCAGACACTCACATTCACACTTATGGACAGTTAAGGGGAGGGCGAAAGGATGAAATAGCTAAAACAATTCAAAAAATGAAATAATAGAGAAAACAATCGTCAAACTAATATGACTATACTTGGTAGTGTCGCTTTTTTCAGTAAAAGAAACATTTTTTTATAAAGAAGATAAAAATAAATAAATTGCTCGTACAGCTAAAACAGTTCCAACATTAGAAAACTCACAGTGGCTATAAATAGCTAAAGTGGCTATAAATAGCCCAGATACATAAACTCTGGCTAACGTGGGAAAATTCAAGCGAAAAAGTGTAAAAAAATCTCTAAAACTGTCAACAAAAACTCCTTTCAGCTATGGCACTTCCTTAAAGCAACCTGCAAATGTTCTTCTCAGATAATTAGCGATTTGTCCAGACAAATCTTTAAATGGTGGAAAATCTCTAAAATGGCCCTTCTGGTCATAAAGGTTGCAGAGTCACGAATGAGACTTAAATAGAAAATAAATATCCTGTCATTAGTCACTAATTCGGTTACATTGTTGAGTCAAACTGCTTTCAGTTGCTGACTGAACAGAATTAGAAAAGCCATAAAAATGTTTCTGATTTTCCTACTTTGGGAGTCTTCATGAAAACTGGTTTGGAGCCTGAAGTTAAAGAAAAAAAAAAAAAAAAAAAACTATCACAGAACTTTGAAAAGAAAAAAGCATTACTCCTGACATTGTGACACTGCTGAAGTGAAATCATTCCGTACTTGCGGAAGAAGCAGTGCGCTGCAGAGACGATCCAGCAGGAGGAGATCAGACTGCCGGCGCAGAAATCTGACTGTCCGATGTAGATGGCCGCCATCCACGGATGAGTCCCCGGCAGAGCCGAGTTTCCACCCAGTATCCGGCCCCGGGCAACCGACAGCCTCTTCTTGTGCTTGGTCCCACACGTCGGACCTTTACCCCGCTTGGAGGGTTTTTCTTTTCTCACAGGAGGCACGTTGAATGGATTGAACCTTCGAGCAGAAGCTGAAAAAAAAAAACCCCACAACAGAATAGTTATTTAAAAGCTTCGCAGCAGTTTTTCTCCGATAAACTAAACTTTGCCTACAGCTACAGAACAGCTAAACCAGGGGTCCACAACCTTTATGCTTTTGAGATTTTCCACCAAATAAAATGTGTGGCGCCTCAAGACATGTTAATTATCTGAAATGTAGAAAATAAATTTGCGGGTTGCAATTATGAAGTGCCATAGCTGCAATTTAATATATCCTTTATTAAATGTTCAGCTCTTGCAGCCTTTTTTTTTTTTTGATTTTTCCTCTTTTTTGCTTGGATTTTCACACTTTAGCCAGTTTATATAAGGGCTATTTTAGCTGCTTAAGCTATTTACAGCCACTATGAATTTACTAATAGTTAAAGCAGTTTGAGCTGGACTCGCATTTTTTTTCTAATTTAAAAAAATCTTTTTCCTTTTTCCTTTATTCTTTTTTCCACTTTTCCTTTTTTCTTTTACTGAAAATTTATAATTTTTTTCCCCCTTTTTTCTTTAATTTAGTTTTTCCTTTCTATTTTCTTTTTTCTTTTTCTTTATATTTTAAAATTTGGTATATTTTTTCAACTTTTCCATTTTTTTCCCTTTTTTCGATACTAGTCTATGCTTCTAGTTTTTATTAAATTTTTTGAGTAGTTTCAGCTATTTTATCCTTAATCTAGCTGTTCTATGTATCCTGACTATTTAAGCCGTTTTACTTCATTTGGCTTTTTTTTTCGTTTGGAGATTAGAAATTTGAAAATCAGTGTGGTATGCAAATAAAATAAAAAATAAAAAGAGAATGTTTATTTTATTCTCAAAGCTTCGCGGAGCTGCTTTTAGAGGAGCTGAAGAGCCACACGTGGCTGCAGTGCCGCAGGCTGCAGACCCCTGAGCTAAACCATCACCCACTACTATACTAGTTTTAAATACCTCTTCTGACATTTTTTGCTTTTGCTGCTGGTTGAAATCCCCCTGCAAGAAAGAAGCATTGATGTTTGGAGGGGGGGGGGGTCATGAGTCGAGGAGGTGCACGGCAGATGGGGAAAGTTTGTGAATTCTGTTCATACCCCAGGGCCTTGTGTCAGCCAGCCAACTAATCCCACTCAGCACATAAACATTTGGTTCCACCTGACATGACATGTTGATTCAGCGTGAGTCACGACTTCTTTACCCCCCCCCCCAGTATCCCATTGAGGTTTTCCCATGCCGAGCCAATCAACTTGGCTGAACACGACTTTCGAGTGCGGCGTGATTCAGCCGCATGTTCCAATCACTCCTGTCTGTATCGCCGGTGCTTGATTTGTAACTGAATGTGGAGGCATTTCTTGAGTGTCACTGATCAAATAATCAAGGCTGGGAGTGCAGATGATCTCAGACTTTTCACTGAAGCCTTTTACAAGGCCACGCTTAGTAAATACATTGAGAAAAGATTCATTTATGTAAACGACAAGAACAATAATAGGGATTTTGTGCAAGTAGAAACAACTAATGGGAGCTTAAAGGACGATTTAACCCCAGAATGGCACGTCGTCTCATGCCAACACAGTTCGTCATCGATAAAAACAACTAAATTGCGATGATCAAAAGTTCAATACAACAAGAAATACTAAGAACAACAACAACAACAAACTCCTTCCCTGTGGCCTGTGTACTCACACAGAGGCATCACACAGGACGGCACGTCACAGTACTCCCAGGAGATGGCGCTGTCATTTAGTGTGTAGCACCACGGCTTCTTGTCCCCATCTGGGTTTCTGCACACACACACACACACACACACACACACACACACACACACACACACACACACACACACACACACACACACACACACACACACACACACACACACACACACACACACACACACACACACACACACACAATGTACACAAGTAATGGATGCACCTACTTCATATAATGTAGTAACCAAAAGGTAGAACAAGGCTGCCATTTGCAAGATGATTTCTTTTCTTACTATTCACATTTAGTTGAGATTTACAATCTGCAATAAAACAACTTCTTTAGAGGTAAATCAGCATTAGGTGAACGGGATCCATCCCGGTCGGTGTGCGAGTCCCGACTCCCAGCGTGGAATCGTCTTTTCTTTGATGCCGGGGACATTTTGGGACACATACCAGTCGCTGCGGGGATCTCGTATGGCTGCACGGTCGCCATGGAAACAGCAACAGTTGGATGGAGGGTGCATGTGGCGGCGATAAGACCAGTTTCCTTTTTAATCGCTGACAGGTTGCATTCAACATGTGCTTCCTTAATACTCGCCGCGCTTTCGAGCCGTTTGAAGGCTCGTATACATAAGTCACGAGCGTCGGCACAGGACGCTCACAGATAAGGGGCAGCTGGCTTTTACGAGCAGAGGGTAACGACTTGGATCTTACAGCTTGAACGATAGAATTGAGAGAAATCTGGCTTTTGTGATGGGCCGGCTGTCACCGCAGCAAACAACAGGATTTTTATTATTAAGTTCTGGTGAACAGTTTCGCACGCAGCCTGAGAAATTTCATGTTTTGTCGTATTCGTGATGGCAAGTGCAGCATAAATATTATTAGTAGCCTAAGTACTGCAGGGTACTCTGATTCTCTAGTACTGAGTATCTCTGAGTTGATGATTGAGTTTTTAATGGGATTTGGTTCGAAAATGGGTTTGATAATGACGTTGCTCAGAAGTTTTGAAAGTGAAAGTGATCACACTCTTGGTTAAATTTTATCGTGTTTAATTTGTTGCATTCAATATAGTTTTTAGATTATTACATGCAGTTTACAAACTGTATGTTTCAGCATCTTGTGGAGGATTCCATTCATTCCTTTCCCTTTAAAAGCAACACAATTCTCCCAACAAGCCGAAGATTTACTGTTCAATAATACCACCGATGGTTTCTAAAGCTTTTATGTGTGTTTTAAATGACAGGCTGTATAATAACCTTTAAATGAATGTGCCGCAGAGTGTATGTGATGAAAATGTCAATATTGAAAATGACTATAATCTCAACAAAAAGCCGATTTTAATGAAACTTTCTGGTGCATTTCACTGCAAAATAATGTCTAAAAAAACTTCCCCTATCGTTGTCGCATTCTGAGTGTTTTATTGCATTTCAGTATTTTCTATAATCTTTTCAGTTTTGTTTTGTTTTATTCAATAATATTTTAGGTTATGCGAAGAGGAAACAAAAGTCAAATGTTTAGAGCATTTTCTCTGCACATCACCAACTTTGACAACATTTCAAGCTGTTCGTCTTTCATACAGAACATCAAACATCACACAGATTTTTCTCTCATTTCATACCCATCAGTGTTGGTACCAACTCAATAATGACCGCGACAACGTTGCGCAGGACAGACTCACTGGCGCCCACAGCAGACATGTTGTCTTTCACACATACGGTATCTGAACCAAAACAAGTTTTCCCAAAACTAATATTTTCCGTCATCATCTTTCCAGTTGAAGATTTCGTAATAAAACCCAATGTAGAGAAAGTGTTTTTCATGCAATTTGAAAAGCCAGTAGATAAATGTCACTGCTACGGGAACTGAGGTTGATGTTAAGTATGTAATTCCTGCAAGACACTGAGGGCGTGTTCACATTCCCCTGTTTGATCCGGACCAGAGTTTTCTTCAGGGAAAAACTGCTTTGTTTTGGCGACGTCGACACGGCCACCAACTCTAGCAGGCGGGGTGAGAAGATGTGACGTAGTGTGCAATGCATTCTGGGTAGTACACAAACAAAGCTAACCGTGCAAATCAGAAGAAGCAGACGAGGAGTAGAGAGGAAGAAGTAGAGAGAAAGGTGCTTATTGTCTGAAGACTCTATATCGCGGTTGTTTGTGGCTACTTATTAACCACGAGCTAATTAGCCTAGTCACCCGCAGGCGAATGTGGCGGAACTTCAGGTTTCGGTCTGGACCAATCAATGAGCCGTGTTTCTTCTTTACTTCCTCTCTGGTTCAGCGTTTGTTTGAGGCGACAGCACCCCCAAACCAGCAGCTGGTGCAACTGTGTGACATTTTGATCCGGTTTGATCCGGTCTCAATAGTGAATGTGAATGCCACCCGAATCCAAATGACGCGGTGAAAAATGTGCTGAAGCAGCTGTTTGGTAGGATGTTTGAAGCGTGCGCACACACACAAACAAACACACACACACACACACACACACCTGCAGTAGGCATGCTCCCCGAGGCCTCTCAGCGGCGAGGCAGCCACCGTGCCCACGTGGAGCTCATCAAACAGCAGGTCGGAGTTCCACGACAGACAGCGGGCGCCGGACTCCGCGGTGCCCACCACCCCTCTGTAACCTGTCCCCCTGCTGTTATAGCACTCTGCCTCTGGCTCTGCGCATGCACATACCACACACAGACACACACACACACACACACACACACACACACACACACACACACACACACACACACACACACACACACACAAACACACACACACACACACACACACACAAAAGTTTTCTTGTTTCCACACGATACAATCAAGAAATGTCAGCGTGCTGATGAATATCTACATGATGACACATCTCTTTTCTCGCTTTTCTTTTCTGTACTCAGCTGGAACGCGTCTTTGAAAGAACCCCCCCCCCCCCCCCCCCCCCCCCCCCCCCCCCGTGTGCATTAATGACACACTCGCAGCCGCTGAACGCAGGCTGAGCAGCTCGCTCATGTCTTCACCTGCTACCGCCGCCGTCACACGCATAAGCATGCACTGTATAGACACGCACTTATGATAAACACCCAAAGAGGGGAGGCGCTGAGAACACAGTGTTTCAAGCAAACCGCTGTATTTAAACTTCAGCCAGTGCTTCATATGATCTTAAATTGCTGCACTTTACCCAGAGGAACATGTCAAATGTATGACAACGCTTACCAAAGTTACAGTACGGTCCGCTGTAGCCGCCTCTGCAGTGGCACACGGCCTTGCCGGTAGACGTGATGAGTCGACACGTTCCTTCATTTCTACACGGGTTTGTACGGCACACTGAAGACATGAGAGGCCACACACACACACACACACACACACACACACACACACACACACACACACACACACACACACACACACACACACAGACAGATAGATGAGCATTATTTCAAAAGCTTAGCTTCTACCATCGACTATTACGTGTTAAACCTGCAGAAACAAACTTGTAAGTTGCACAGTTGACACCTGTAAAGGTAAGATGATCAACTGTCTATTTCATGTCTTATACATAAATAACTATTGTTTCCACCAACCATGACAGTGGACTTTTTTAAGGGTTTGTGTTTTTATTTTTGTTTTATTTGTAGAATATCTAGAACATACGGTTGGGGATGATACCAGAGAGTCAGTTTTGTTTGACGTTGGGATAAATCTGAGTGATTTTATGGCCGTTTTTATCTTCTCTCAGACCTGGCAACCCTCCCTCCGAGCCCCAGACTCCACCTTCTTCACATCTTTCAGCTCATTCTGAAGCATCACAATAGTACAAATCTGTCTCTCCGTTGGCTCGCTCTCACTGCTTATATTAGTTTTCCGCAGCAAGCAGCTGGTTTGTGGCGAAAGGAGCTCTGCAACATGTCGAGCAACCAAAGATAAACAGAGTTTGTGACTTGCTGGGTAACAGCAAACAAGCATCATGGCCTGGAGTCGTTCATTCATTTCTTTTTTTTTTTTTTTGTGCTCGACAAGCAAAAAATATACAACGTTCTGTCAAAATATTGCTGAATGCAAATCCCTGCTATTGTAATCTTATAGGAACACATCTGCAGCTTGTAGGGAGTATGATATAGTTACCTCCAACTGAACTTCATCAGATTCGTACAGATTGTGAATTTACTGCCATCCGTCCAAAAAGCGACTGTCTGCATGTGTTTGATGTTTTCTTGAACAAATTCAACTTTAATTCATTGACTAAATGCAGGAAAAAGCACATTATGAACACTAACATACAAGTAAGTAATGCCAAATCTGAAAAATATGTCTGGACAGCGCGGCGGCACATCTGTATTAGGATTGTGCCTCAACACAAAATACTTTGGCAGGTGAGTTCACGCACAGAAAGCCAAGTTCCTCGGCCGGAAAGTTCAAGAAGGACCTCAATTATTGTCCAGTTTCAGCTAAAACATAAAGGAAAACCTGCAGTTTCTTTCTCCCGCGACACATAAGATAAGAGGCCGCTGGCATGACAAAACAGTTTCAGTTGACGGAGCATGAAAGCGCCTCGCTCTCGCCTGTTAAAGGCCCACTAACACCCCTCCCCATCACTGACATGAAAGCACCTTATGGACCCATGGGGTGTTTCCTAAAACGCTATTCCTGAGTCACAGTGAGTCATATAATCTTTCTTTTCTTCCAGTTACTCCTGTAACTATGGAGCCGCGATCAAAGAAAGGGCAGGGCCCGCCTTTCATATCTCCTGCGAGGCGGTGATTTTGGAGGGAGAGAAAAAAAAGAAGAAAGAAAAAAGAAAAGAAAAGGGAGGAGACCTGATACTTGTGCTTTTTGAAGCATGAAATGAAGCCGTGAAATAAAAAAAAAGAATAAAAAAAACAGTACATGTTTCCTCAGGTCACGTCTTTCATATTGAGACTGAGACTTTGCTCATATTAGCAGCGGTTGAAATCCAGTATCAGTCCCGTCATCCCAACAAAAGCAGAAAGCGCGTCTTACCTGTGTAGCGGACTCTTTCACACTTGATTTCCCCCGCCGCACATGTGCACTGCTCCACATTACGCAGGTGAATCCGTCCCCAAGACTCTCCGGTGTCATAATAGCGCAGGTGTACGGTTTCGTGGCACCTCTCTGCAGAGCCCCGGCGCGGCGGCACATGAAAGGCAACGGTTTGTAACGTGAGAGGAGATTGAAGCGCTCAATGGGGCGCACGGAGCGCGTCGTTTTGATGGCTGGAGCTGCACCAGACGCAAACCATCTTCCCCTCCGTGTCTTTTTTTCCATGTTTGGTTGTTTACCGTTCAATGGCTTTCAAAGCAAAGTGATTTAGACACCGCGTGTGAGGAGTGGGTGTCATTTAAAACCGCAGTTCAACCAAACTAAATGAACTAATCCAAACGACTTCGGTTTATCGGTGAAAGAGGCGAGACGTGTTTTAAAGTTAAAGTCAACAAGTTGATTTTCTCAAATTGAAGGGAATAAGACGTGGTTGTGGGGATTGTCAAGACAACCTATAATGACATCTCATAGATGTGTAGATATAGTAGTGCCTGGTCCTTTGCTTTAGCAGAGCATCTTCTATTCCCGTGACACATTTATGTTAAAACATTTGGAAAAATGTGCTTGTACAGCTGCACTGTACGCAGAAATCTACAGCAAGCCACAGCATCTACATTTAAACCTACAGTCAATGAACCAGCGTGTCAAATGTAATGTACTTTTTCTGTAAATAACACATTGCATTATGGGAAGTAGTACTTAATAATATATATATCATAAGCGCAGATACTTTTTAAAAACTTGGAAATATGTGTGATTTTGGGGAAGTTTTACACACGTTTGTAAAAAATCTGATCATATACTAATTAGTTGATGGTGTCTTTCTGCTGTTTTTGAAGAATATAACTTTCAATAGGGTTTAAGATTTGAAATTAGCCTGTTGATGTCGGTGAACTGATGCAAGAAAGAGGAGCAGATTCAGCTTTCAATTCATTCAGGAGAAACATCATTCAGGTTTTTACTCTTCGGCACTGCAAGCACACTTTAAAGAAGTGGTGTCAAACACGTTTTAGTAGAGTGGGCCGGAAAGGTAAAGTAGTGCCTAAAGTCTCCTAGAGCTGTTGCATTATGGGTGTTTTTACAAACTCACCCTGACAACACAGCTTTGAGCCTCTGGCAGGCAGGTTTGGGCCCACTGGTTTAACGTTTGACACCTCTGGATTAAAATTAGAAGGTTAATATGGCACTATTTAACCGGTCGGGCCCTTTCAAGATGAAATTAATCTGTATGTGGCCCCTGAAGTTTAAAATGTTTCAGTAAGAAAAGTGCCGGTCTGGTCATGATCATGTTTTGTTTTTTCATGAGCACATTGTGTTCCGACTGCTGTATTGTGTTTCTCCTTTCTCCCTGTCCCTTCGTGTTTTGGTTTTCCTCTCCCCATCTTGTGCATCATTGTTTTGGTAACGAGCCTTTCAGTTTCCTGCCAGCTCGTCTTCTTGCTTTCATAAAGTCGTTCCCAGTCTGTCGTTTCCCTTGTTTCAGCCCCTCTGTCTTTGTCAATTCTCTTTGTGTGTGTGTGTGTGTGTGTGTGAGTCTGGACCGTTTCCTTGACCTTTAATTGTGGAATGAAGATTTTTCTTGCATCATTCCTGCTTTTGTTGAAGCATTAAATTAGTTTCTTGTGCTACATAATCGAACCAGTTTTAAAGGAAATGACTGTAGAGTGTTTCTGCTGTGATGGTCTGGTGTCCTGTTCAGGGGGTTGGGTTGGACCAATCAGTACGGAAGATGCTCGGATGGAGGATTAACGGCACAAAAAAACTGAAAATCAACACGCAAATAGAAAATTCTACTCACTCTGCTGGCACAGTCTCCCGCCGAAGGTCTCGGGACAGACGCACTCGAAGGAGCGGCTGTTGGGGATCGGCTTGCACGTCCCTCCGTTCTCACACGGACTCGCCTGACACGGATCTGTCACACAACCCAACAGAGTCAACAGCCGACTCAAAAACCACAATCGGAGGGAGAGGAAGAGGCAGCGCTCACCGTCTGTCTGCGTCTCCTCCGGGACACAGTAGCCCCACTTCCTGTCCCGGTCGAAATTATGTGTGAGGGAGCACCTGCGGAAGAGAAGCAGAAACATCCAGCAGGGTTACCCTTGAAATACAGCAGAGTTTCATCCATTTTGAAACTGAACACACCGATTATTATCATTATCGCGTCAAAATATAATAATACCTCTAATTTGTGTTGGAGGAATTGTGCACTGCTTTTAATAGCAAGGGAAGTAACAGTAACCTCAAACACCCGACATCATGCAATGGAGAGAGAGAGAGTTATTGTTAGTTCTTATAATTCCAGCGTGGTACAGTGATAGGATGCCACCTGTGCAATAAGTCCAGCCAGGAAATTCCCGTGCTCCTAAGTATTCCACAATCAACTAAGCGGAGGTGATTAAGAACAACTGCAAGTCAGCCATGAAGTGGTCGGCCATGAAAAGTCAGTGTGAGTTCAGCAGATACTGAGGCGTGTGCGGAGGTCTCGCTGACTTTCTGCAGCGTCAACGCAGACCGCCAAACTTCACCTTCCAAGTTTAATGTTTGGTGGAGGCGGGGGTTATGGTGTGAGCTGGTTTTTGGGGGGGGGGGATTGGACTCGGCCTCTTAGTTCCAGCGAAAGGAACACTTTGGACAATTCCATGCTCCAAACCTTGTGGAAACAGTTTGGAGCTTGTCCCTTCCTGCTCCAACATGACTGTGAACCAGTGCACAAAGTAAGCTCCATAAAGACATGGACGGTCCAGTTTGACTGTCCCGCACAGTCCTGACTTCAACCCGATAGAAAACCTTTAGAGCCGAGACTGCGAGCCAGGACACACACGGTCAAAAGATCCCATAAACACACTCCCGACACCTTGTGGAAAGCCTTCCTAGAAGAGTTGAAGCTGTTACAGCTGCAAAGAGTAAACCCCACATCATATTACATCCTGTTTAAGAATGGGATGCCACGCAAGTTCCTATGAAGGCAGGCGAGCGAATACCTGTATATACGCTGTATATTGGTATTGTAACCTGGCACAGGTGGAAGATGTGTGAAACACAGAAACAAGCCAGAACAGAGAAGCCCTCAATAACCTTTCCCTCGCCGGTCCTCCACACCACCTCTGTCAATCATACACGGATTTCGCCAACGTCTCATCCGCATTCCGCGGTGCCGCTCACCTGACTGACGGCGGGCCGGCGAGCACGCCGCGGGAACACGTGGGGTCGTGTTGCAGGAACTTGACGTGTAGGTGGACCCGAGCTGTTGGCCCATATATAATTACATACACGTTGCTCCGACTTGCTGGCATCCACCCTTCCTGTCTCCAGTCCAAGTAATCATGACTGAAAGAGCCCTTCAGCAAGTCTTGTGTTGTTTCTTTTGGTTTTGTTTTTTTTTCCAAAATAATAAAAAGGAGATTTGGTTGCTGTGTCACAATCTGAGGTAATAAAAAAAATAATAAAAGCTGCGGCGTGATGGTTTTACTGTGGCAGCTGTTCATACAGCCCCGAGGATAAACCGCGCCAAGCAGTCGATGTGACGTAAAGCGCAGCTGTAGATTTAGAGGCAGTTTGTACATCTTATCTCGTGTGTCTCTGCGGAAACGGCCGCGAACGATAAAACCATCACGGGGCGAGTTTATTAAACCCTCTTACTTCGTTACCTCATTCAAATGCGTGTCGGGATGGCACTGTGGCGTGAATCCCTCATCACTGAACGCTGTAATTAGGTGCGACGACACACCTCACTTACTCTGGATTCATCCGCCCTGATGTTGCCGCCTCGCATGATGGAATTTTTTTTAAATTTTTTTACATTTTTGGAAGATTACGCCAGAAGCACATGATGACGAGGTGTGCAAGGTGACGTACAGACGCACTGTGGCGCTTCTTGCGTCATTATCTGACGTTCGATTACACACACAATAGCGACTGTGTTTGCGTAACCAAAACACTGAACGAGACGCGCCGGCTAATGAGGACTCACCACGGTCGAGGGGACAGGACGGTGATGCAGTGATGATGAATCCTTCCACCCTGACGGAACGGGAACTTACACTCTCGGCCCGTCGTGGTGAGAACTGGCAGGAGAAGAGAACGTCGTCGCCATTCGACAGAAGAAAACAGACACTCCTTGTCAGTTTAGATTTGGCAGTAAAGATTTGAGTGTACTTGTTAGGTACACTGGGTTATTTACTGATATAACCTTGCTTGAAGGCCGAATACAGAAAAATATACAAACAGCAAGGTGCATTCAATAAGGCGTAATACATTGAAAAATATTTTCAATTGGAAAATAGACGATAGGCCAGACGTCTTCAACCTTTTATGACCAAAACAGCCATTTTTAGTGAATTTCCACCACAACACGTTTAACTGGAGCCGTGAAACACGTTTAAAACGAGGCAAACTCCGATTGTGAAGTATCATATATAGTTTTGATACACACCCACAAAAAAACTCTCTATTCTGTTGCATTCATGAAGATTCAATTACAATTCTGCATAGTGAACATTTCATTACAGTTGACTTGCTTTCTACCTGAATTTAGTGGTTTCACTCTTTATCAGCATTTTTTTTACAAACTATTTTGACATTTTAGCTGTTTTAACAATTTGGGCTTTTTTTTTTTAAGAAATTTTGCAAATTGTTTTCCAATTTCTTGTGTTTTTAGCTATTTTTTCCCCATATTTTACTTGTACTTACATTTAAATCCCCTTTTCAGCCAAGAGTTAAGAGCCCCTTTGAAAATGACCCTGGTATGTAAACTTAATAAAAAAAAAAAGATAAATGTATATTTTTACACTTGGGGCTCCAGAACCATAGGCCATAAATCTGGCTTAGACGTATGCAAACGTGCTTGATAAGTTACAGCCACACACAAATGATCTCAACCGCCATACAAGAAGCTCACACACCACGAGGAATCAAACTGTAAACACTGACAACTGCTGCCAGCTTGTGTCAAAGTGTGTGTGACAGTCAGTGATCACTGTGATGGGCTGGTGACTTCCAAAGTGGAAGATGTGACGAATAAAACAGAGTTTGAATCCTCCTACTTGAACAGTTGACAGGAATTTGGATGAGTGGGGGGGATGGAGGCTGTTTTCATGAGATACACAAGAGTTTGTGTCTCCTTTGAGAGGGCAGACGGGAGACGTGAAGTGAGTGGGGTCCTCACAAATACAGCTGGCCTTGTTTTGTAGAGGCAGCCTGTGTTAACAGGACAAGTACCGCTGGAGGAAAAAAAGAAATCAGCGTAGCAGTAGGACATAAAGATCCCCGAGATGAGACGTTACTTTAACCTCCTCTGGCCTTGCTCACCTGGTGGGGAAGAAACAAAACAGGCACCACCAAACCACCAGTGAACATGATGAGTCGCGAAAAGCGTCTCATTACGCACCGCAACATCCTCCACAGCCACTCCAGCTGAATTCCACCCTCCCTCCCTGGCTCCCATCGACATTAAACACAGGAATGAAGTTTTAAAAAAAAAAAAAAAAAAAAACCCACCTTTCTGGCTCTCCTCGTGCGGCTCCTCGGTGGCCGCCGCTTCTCTTCTGCGTAATGACGCGCGCTGCAATCAAGTGAGAAAACTTCCATCAGAGTTGGCTCACTTTTTACGCACGCACAACAGCGCACAGAGATGAGGAGGGGATGGGTAAAACTCACCGTCTCTGCACTGAAAACACATGACAGAAGGAGAAAAACGATGAATGTCATCTTGACAGCGCGCATCTGTTGATCCGCAGAAAGGTATTTCCTGAACTCTGGAGACGGGGTCCGCGCGCCTGGCTGTCACGTTATATCTGTCACTTTCAGAGTACTGAGTCCGCTTTTGGTCATAGGAAACGTGGGAAACCCTGCAAGTGTTATCCTGTCCCTCACAATTTGGAGCTGTATTGAGTAAACCCGTTGCGTCATTAGGCTTGTCTCAGTCGGAGGAGGCATCAGATCCAGCCTGGTGTTCCCTCTGCACCTTCTTCAGACGCCCACGGTTCATCATCAAGGGAGAGGAGAAAAAAAAAGAAAAAACTTTCCAGGGTAAAGTCGGACATGCATGTAAGAGTTACTTGAAACAGCTCGCTCTATGCAGGGACCGTCAATAAAGTACTGAACTGAAAGAGTTTCTGGTTCTGGACCGGCCCACTTTGTCCATGTTGGGGGTGGAAAGGCAAGTAACTATGGACTTAATATGACTTCGTATCTCAAAATTATGACTTAACATGGGGTTTGGTTGTTGTTGTTTTTCTTTTTTTTCTTTTTTCCATATACAGGTGCTACAAAGTCACTGACATAAAACTGACATTTGAGGAATAAAGTTAGACCAGGTGTGTCAAACATAAGACCCGTGGGCCAAAACCAGCCTGCAAGAGGCTCCAATTTGGCCCAACCACCAAGCAATTTTTTTTTAAATTTCAAAGAACTCGTCAATATTTTAAACAAATGTCTTAAGTTTGGTGACGCTGCCATGAAAGCTAGAAATGAACTTTAGCTTCAAAGCCATGCTGTCAGGGTGAGTTTGTAAAAACATGCATAATGCAACAGCTATAGAAGTTTCTTTGGACATTTCACTGTATTTTGCACCGCAAGGTTTCATTAAAATTGACTTTAATACAGACATTTTAATCACAAATACTCAGTGTCACAACAAGGAAAACTTAAAAGTTAAAATTTAAAGGTAATTGTGGCACCATGTTACTGGTCCGGACCATCCAAGATGAAATTGGACTGCATGTCGCCTCTGAACTAGAATGTGTTTGACACCCCGAAGTTAAAAGTACAATTTCGAGGATGATTATAAACCTCAAGAGCAGCCTGTTGAATCTTATCAAGATTTTTGTCCTTAAGTGAGAAAATCCCTCTTGATTTTATTCTGGAGTTATACTTTTTTCTGACTTTATTCTTGAAATTTTAAGTTGATAACACATTTATTTGGTTTACCTTACATTTTCAGTTTCACACTCACACCTTGGGGCAATTTAATGTCTCTAATTAACCTTAAATTCCTGTTTTTGGACTGCAGGAGAAAACCAGAGTACCTGGAGGAAAACCTCACTAGTTCATCTCTTAGTAAAAGAGCCTAACAATTGGAATATGTAGGATTTCTCCAGCTCGAATCGTATGATCACACGAAAGCTTCTTATGCGAGGCTGGATTTTAATAATAAGTACACGTGTGACGTCTCTTTGCTGACATGAGTTTCACAGCTGTTACAAAATGCATGTGTGTAATACAGGTGTGTCCACCCAACATGCATTGTGCCAGAGAGCTGCAGCTTCTGTAACACATGCAGACAAACCGAGGTCGACGATCGTCTAGACAAGGAGCCCCATCCACAGGTGTGGCTGGCACGGAAGTCAGTCTCACATCTTTGAAGATAAGGAAAACCGGCTCAGGGAGGGAATTTAAGACCTCGATGATGACCACAATTTGGAACAGAGAAAGTATGAAAGCAAAGAGCCTGAAAATAATTTTTAAAGAAAAGCCTCCAGAGCTCGGTGTGCCATCAGCATTCCAGCAGTGACATGCTGCATCAAGACAAACGCTCCAGACCTGCAATCTAACCTCTAATTTTCACCAGCTGTAATAATCACTTTCCAGATGCCGGAGCTAAAAATACCGAGAGGAGGCTGGACGGTTCGGCAGCACTTCCACATGCGGCGACTGTGTGAAGGAAACCGGTCAACTAAGACTGTCAATTATTGACGACGCCGGCTAACTCGGAATGCACATTTGACAGATATGACATGTGGGAACGGTGAGGGATCGACAAAATGCCAAGAGTGTCCTTTTAGTTGGAATTACAACCATCCAAAGCTTTTTTTTTTCTTCTTTTTTTTTTTAATCATTCAACAATGTGGACAACCTCAAAACCACAGAAGCAGAAGGTACAGGCTATAAAGGATCAACTGGAAAACATAGGAAGACAGTTACAAACAAGAAAAAGTCAAATATTAAAGAAAGTTGTGGGTTTTTTTTCTTCCTGCTTGAGAATAAAGTCCTGTGCAGCTTACGGGACGACAGCGGCTACTTTTTTCTAACAGGGCAGCAACACATGAGGTGATTTACTGGTTTGAGTAATTTTTATTTTTTTTTAAAACCCTGAGTCATTTTTTAAAATTTTTTATTAACATTAAAACTTAAAATATTGTGCAAAACTATTTCATAATGCTTCGCAAATCAAAAGCCTGCATGTGGGGAAACCCCCCCTCGGTTTTCTTCAAGTTCCCAACTGGTTTGCTGCAGTTCTTCATATATTCCCTTTTTGTCTTACATCCACTGTGAACATTGAAGCTCTTGCTTTGGACAGTGGTGGCACCGATCCTGAAGCAACCGAACCCAAACTAAATAATCACACATCATGATCTCACACCAGATGGAATTCAACCCCCCCCATTAGAAAGAAGTAGCCCGGAGTGAGTTTCATGCTTCTTCAGTCTAACGTGGCTCCAAATAGAATATTTTAACACGTAGTTTATCAAACTATTACCAAAAACAAAAACATCACTGTCTCAAAACACTACAACTCAACAAAGAGGTGGCAGAAGTTGTACCAAATATACAATATCTATTACCATAACGTTAATTTTCGTAGAGGAAATAAACAACTTGTACATGCAGCCCATTGTTTGATAAATTGTCTTTCAGACGGCAGTGCCTCAGGCTTGAAAAGTGCAGCAAGTGGGGGTGGGGGTGGGGGTGGTGGTGGGGGGGGGTCCCTTTAAACAATCGTGGCTTTGTAGAGGTCTGTCTTGCAGTCCTTGCCCTCTGGGGGGTTGCGGCCATTCTGGGGCATCTGGGTGCTTCTCATTTTGCTCTGGCAGTGTCGCAGCTCGGCGACGTAGCCCTGGAAGCTGAGGCTGAGCTCGGAGTCCTCGCCCTGCGATGTTTCCGGGTTCCCTTCCTCCAGGTGCACTCCCTCCACGTCCATCACGTCCTGGACCGGGTGCACGGCGTCGGCTCTGTCGGCAGGCGATTTGACGGTGGGGGTGGTTTCTGGTCGGGGGGGTAAAAAAGAAAGGAGATGGAGATTTAGGACGAGCGGATACATGAATCCACATACTATGTAATGACGAAGGTAGATGTTTACATAGCAACGATTTCAAGTGAAAACGCAAAAACTGTTGTGTTTTGGGTGTCAGTTTACAGAACAACAGTGCTCGAAGTGACTGAAAACACAACGTGCAACTTTTTGAAAATGCTTTATATGAACAGAGATGGAGATTAACAACAATGCCAGAGTGTCATGACACCCAGTTCATATTCTCCCGGTTGAGGATCGTCTGTCCATACTCATGTCCATGTACTCGCCATTGTTAATGATTACAGCGTGTTGTTCTGTGTGCTTGTGTGCTTTGTTTGATTACAAAAACAAACAGCACCAACATGGCCTGGCATGCCAACGACATAGTTTTCAGTCATTGCCATGTAAACGCCTAACTTAGTTTTTTTTTGTTTTTTTTAATAAAAATGCTAAAACGGTGCATTTTTAGTTGAAACGTCTTGCAAACTGGACCAAAAAAATCACAAGGACGTACCCAACTTATTTCTAACTGAAAGACATTAGAAGTTCCAACTTTATTTCTAACAACTCCAGAGACAAACATCAGGCTCAGAAGCCAGCGAGGCGGTTGATGGTTCGCTGCTGTGGCGCTCCTAACCTCCGACTGCTCAGACTGGGTCTGGAGTCAGGAATGGCATCTGGCATAAAACTTGTGCCAAAACAACTAGGGCATAGAACACACACACACACACACACACACACACACACACACACACACACACACACACACACACACACACACACACACACACACACACACACACACACACACACACTGTCGACAGTGATGAACACAACAACATCCAGAAAGTGAAGGCAAAATTTCCAGCTACCGGCTGGTTGGTCGTACAACCAAACGACCTTCATGTGAGCCAAAATGACATCGTTGGCTGGAATGAGTTTTTATTATGTTAAGTTCTGCACAGAACAAAGTGAAGTCAGAGCTGAAGTCACTGAGATGTGTGAGAAAACGTAGCGTTAATGCGTGGACTGCGGATGCCTTTTGGAGCCGAAGTATCAGCATCGCCGCCATCTTGAATGAGGACCCGCGTCCTCTCAAGCACATTGAGGAAGGAGAGTTTACACCACATAACCACAACTCATTGAATTCAGTCTCTTTACGCAGGTTGCCAGGATGTTTCTGTACATTAAAAAGGTGATATTTCAGACCTCCAGCAGCAATGGAAGTGGATGTGCCAAAGGTGGAAACCCATCCAAGATGGCGGCTGATGATACGCCTCTCCCTGAGTTTACCTAATGCATGCTTGCCAGATGGTTGATGGCATTAATGTGTAGATAATGAAATTTTGTTTTGTCAACTAAAATGTTTTCTTATTATTATTCAACTGCTTAATCCAATACAAAAGTAGTTGCTAGTTAACGCCACAGTAGTGATAGTTGTTCAGTTATTCCATAAAGTTGGTTTAAATCAATTATTTGATGAACTAAAAATCTGATTGACGGCTGCTTGGAGTGGAATAATTATGGTTGGCAAAATCCAGTGTACAGTCATGGTCCTGGAGCCATTTGGCGTTTGTGCAAGATTTCACAAATCTGCCCAAACAGCAGCGTTCAAGTCCAATTTATTCTAGCAACATTGAAACCGTGATAGGAAGAGGCAGCAGAGTTTCCACCGAAAAGAGAAACAAGGAGGTAAATTTGCTCAAATTGAAAAAAAAAAAAACAGAAGGTTTTGGAGGCCATGCAGAACTGACAGTACTGTCAATACTCATAACATTCCTTTTCTGTTTGTGCGCTGTGAGAAGAGTGAGTTTTTTAATGATGGCAAATCATTCAAGTGTAGTGATCAATTAAAAAAAGTGTCAGGATTCATTAAAATACTCAAAATTGGCAAAATGATGTCTCGTCCAAGTCTTAAACGAGGAGCGCAATCAGATTTAGTCATGAAGGGATACAAGAAAATGTTGCCTCGAGTCTTCATTGGTTCATTGAGTAAATCGCTGAATTTAACACACGTTTGATTCAAATGTCCTTTTTACACGGTCATGATTGAACAAACATACTTACAACCCAGTTATACTTTGATTCGACTTCTCAGGCCACATCCACAAATCGACTCGGAGAAACTTTACCCCCCCCCATGCGTGCTTTTACATTTAAACTCCCCACGCTGCTTCAGTTGAACATGTTTATATAATTGGACGGTTGGTTAGTTAGTTGTGTAATCCGGGCAGCTGCCGTCCAACAACTTTGATGACATAATAACTTCCGCCTGAACTTCCTTAAATCACATGCCAAGTCATGGAAAAGTACTGAATGAAATTAGGAAGGGATGACTTATATATATATAAACGTCACAAGCGGTATATTTGAACATCAGCGCTGACAATTAAGTGCTGCATGAGCTCATGATGAAACCCGTTAAATCAAACATCCTGTCACGGCCTCTCTTGCTCTCTCTCTCTCTGCATGTGAACTCAGCGAGACGCTGGCCCCACCGTTATGATGAGTGGTAAACTTTCCACTTTTCATGTGAAGCGCGTGGCCCCGCCGACTCTAAACACGGAGGCCGCGCTCACTCAAACACACGGACGCCCGGGCCCGACTCCGGCCCTGTGAATCACCGCCGCTCCGCGCAGATGTAAACACAAGCATGTGAGCGGCAACAGATGACCTTAAGCAGAACCTCAGAAACCCTTGCGCACGAGCCGAGCGGCCGCGCTGACCTTCCAGAGAAATCCAGGCACTGTTTTGATGTTAACACACATCATGGCTGGGAATAAAAGCAGAGCATTGGTCGTAACTTGTAACACTTGAAGGGAAATCTCGCTCACGGGGGATTTCCAGCTGCCCGTGATGCATTGATGATGGTATGTGGAGTGAGGACACTGTAAAATTTACAAAGCTGCCTCAACTATGTTTATATCCTGGCTGCTGAGGGTAGAGAAGTTGGGCTGATATTGGTGACGCCGATGGGATTCTGAGGATCAGGGGAGTTAAACACATTTTAATTCAGGACTAATAGAATTCTGAGTGGGCCGGACTGGTAAAATCATCAATAATAACCTTTGCATTTAAATGACTGTCTTTGCTGTGGTGCAGAGGCCACATGATAATGTTGCTATTTTCCACAAATTACAACAGAAAATGACTAAAAGTCAAAATCAACATTCTTGTTGAAATGTTAACAGTTTTCTTGACGAGTCGGAGCCTCTTGTGGGACAGTTTTTTCGGTTTGACGCCCCTGCTGTAGATTGACGATGGACGGATGGACTGAAATATATCAGAATAACAGAAACCTAAAAAATCTTAATACACTTTATATCCAATAATAAGATAAAATGCTCCACTGCATATAGTTTAGCGTGTTCATAACTGTATAATCAACATGTGTTTAGTGATGAATATAACACAGAGGAGCAACAAATAACTCCAACAATCACACTTAATAATAATCATTATTATTATGAAGGCGTGAAAACATAAAAAGTTTGCCTTATTGTCGTTTTTGTTTAAACGTTGTCAGGCTTGTCTTCAGAAGGGACGTAGCTACAACCTGAGATCATTTCTCACAGTGTAGATTAATAACTTCATGATTTAATCACTGATCGGAGTAGCTAACGGTTAACTGTGTTGAACAAACAATGCAGAGTTAGATTCTCTAATCAGGTTTGAATTTTATTTGCACATGGAATTTACTTGCGTGAGTCCTTCGATTTCAATATACGTATATTTTAAAAAGTCATTTCAGAGTGCTTCATTGATTCGGGTTTATATGATCAAATAAACAAAATCTAAGATTATGGACTCTATAGAGCAGTAAACTTGGATATAAGGGGACGGGTTCATTGTGACTACAGTGCCTTTGGCTTTTGTATAAAACCTTTATTCATTTTTTAGAATGAATGACTCGGAGATACCCGTCTTATCCTCGGAGTATTTATCTATACAAACATCTTCATCGTGCAGGTTCTCAGTCCTCCGTCTTGCCTGCCGAGTGGCACCATTTAAAAATCAGGCCTCGACACCACCGTTTAACGCGTCCAGGCCTCATGCGGCCCGTCTCGTCTGCAGGCCTGGCAGGCGCCGGGGTCGCTGAGGCGAACCAGTCAGCCTGGAGTGGACCCAGTCCAGAGATCAGCCGTGGCCCACTGCCAGAGATCTGCATCGATTCCCTCCTCTGACCGCCGGACGGGTGATAAAGCCGGGCCGGGGTCAACGGCTGTCAGCTCTGAGAGCCGACACCAGGAGGAGGAAAAGGAGGGTGAACCAGGCTTGAAGTAAAACTGAGCCATATGGTATCTCAGCTGCTGAAAGTGAGCCATTACAAGCCATCTTGTGGAAATGGTCCCTAAGATTGGTTCCCCATTACTCCAAGGAATCCTTTAATCTTGTGCCGACTAAAACACTGAAGCAAAAAGGAGACGAGCTCGCTATCAACCACGGCTGTAATCTCACGCTTAGTATTCATGCAAATCCTTCAACCTGCACTTTCTTGTGAGGCTTTAGCGTCCGAACACACTTTGCATTGAGTTTCAAGTGGCACTCCGAGTGGAGTTACCGTGCACTGTGCGATGTCGCCCCCTAGTGGGCACTGGGAAGCGACTACAGCCGGGATTGGGTGATGATTGAGGGAATAAGAGGGCATCAGATCACACTTTAATGAGGGCTCATTTACACCTGACCTGCCAAGTAAAAGGCAGCATGTTGGAGAAAAGATACTCTCATTATAGAAGAACCTTTTTCCTCCTCTTTTGCATAAATTACTGGAGTCCGATTCATTACAAGATCAATTGCATTGCTTCAAGTCCACCTGCATGTTCTTGTTTTTCTTAACTGCATTACATTTAAATCCTAATGATGCATCCTGCCTCCTCCATGGTATTAAAACATTGCTGGTTGCAATATTTCCATGCAAACATACTGAAACAAAAGTGCAACTTTTTGGAGTCGTTTTTATTCCTATTGAGTGGGTGTTTCTCTCCTAAACTCATCCTCGAACCTAAGAACTTGACCCTGCACCAAAATCGTAAGGCAACAACTTTCTAAAGTCTTTCTGGAGAGAGAGAGAGAGAGAGAGAGAGAGAGAGAGAGAGAGAGAGAGAATGGAGGCGTGTTAACTTTCTGCATTTTCTGCAGGTTCCCCCGAGCAGCAAGGTGGCAAACCGCGTTAAAAATACGGCTGCACTGAATCATGCACTTCTATTTCAGCAAGTGGGTAGAAGGAAGAGACGGAGGAACAGGCAGCAGAGGTAGATAAAGAAGCAGTAGTGACAGTTTCTATCTGGAGCTCAGTCAACTGGTGGATAAGGTTACCATGGTGCCCGGTGGTGGGAAGAATCAGCCCGACGCACTTAGCAACCAAAAAAAAAAAAAAAAAAAAAAAAGGAGTGGAGACGAGTGGAGCTGAAAGGCATCGGTTCCTCCTCGTCACCTCGTGTACGTTTCCCCTCGCCGCTTAAAGCCCGGTCACTAATTCAAAGCCAGAGAGGTCAGGTTCATGACCTTGAAGTGGGAAAAACACGTCGAGCGTGATTTATCTTCTGCTTGTGGTTTTATTCTGAAAGTCTTTAAAGTGGATATTTGAGCTGGAGTGGAATCAAACCAAAATCATCCCAGAAACACACACACACACACACACACACAAATGATGGGGAAGACAAATCAGCACTTCAAGCACCACCAACCAACAACGCAGCAAAGCTTTGAAATCACCAAGATTCAAAAAGACCAGCAAAAGGATTCACCAAAACCCATGAAAGGAAAAGAAAAAAAGCTACACACAACACAGCGATGGACCCAGGAGGTAAATAATAAACAACTCACAATAAGAAACGAGCAGGTAGGCCGAGCAATCAAACAAACAAACACACACACACAGCGAGCGGCGACACGGAGGAGTGGGAGATGATGAGAGGAGGAAGCTGCACAAGACGACATGTGACAGAGCGAAAGGAGAGCGAACGGGAGGGAAGGAATGAGGAGGCGGACAAGTCGAGGACGGGAGAGAAAACTGATCTCACGAATGCTTAAAAAGACAGACAAGAGTGATTTCCAATTCTAACATTTATTAGATCTATTCAATCACAGGTACAGAGTTTATTGGCAGTGATTATCTACAACAGGCACCTCGGGAGGGGGGGGTGAACGAGCCAGAGAAAGAATGACAGGCACTTCAACAATGTCACCGGCACTAAGGACCACTTGTCCTCCAAATGAGTGTTTCCACCACAGCGTGAGCTGGACAATGTTTACTGGCTCACCGTTTCTTTTCTCTCGTTTTTTTTTCTTTTGGGAGTTGCGTAAGAAAGAAAGAAAAAAAAAAAGCTTTTTGACACCGACATTGTTGAATTGCTCTCAACTAAATGGGGTGGGTTGGAGAGGAATACAGCATTTGTTTTCCACTGATTGTTCATCATTCGTAGGTCCACCACTGTAAAGCAGCTTTTTTTTTTTTGGGGGGGGGGGGGGGTACATGACGCTAAATCTCCTCGCTGTCAAATGTCCTGATCTTCAGTAGAATGTCTTACGACTCCAGCACAGTCCAAACATGGGTCATTGAACTGATCGATGGATGAGGGTTTTCACAATATCTGAACTTCTACATGATCACTGAAGAAAGAAATGATCGCCGATACCGTCTTTGATACCACGGAGAAAAGAATCAAATAAGTCTCATACCGAGTGGAAAGCCACATTTGTAAAGGACGTGCATGTGTGGGGTGAGCAGCGGAGATACGTCTGCGCACAAGAAAAACAGCTTTCAACTCTGCTGCTCATCCCACAAATGCATGTTACTTACAAATAGGCACCGTTTATAAGGGGAAAATTTGATATGCGCTATGATGTAAAAACAAACTTTTCTAGACTGATATCAACTTCATTCGGTAAGTCGATCTTGAAAGAAAGTTATTCATGCAACAACAAATATCATATTTACATCCTGTATGTTGAGAGATTTAAAAAAAAAAAAAGCCAATTACAGAGATTCCGTATATCTGTAGCAGTAAATTCCAAAACCTCAGATTGTAGATCCGTTGTTGTTTGGAGCTTCAGTCGTCGCATCATTTCACACGTGGTATCAAAAAAGGTATCAAAGTATTGACCCTGTGGTGCATATGTAATCAATATAATCAATAAGATCTGCAATCAGACACATTTGCATGCACCAATAAACAACAACAGAAGTGTAGATATTAACCGGATTCCAATCACACGGTAAACTCAGCGGCTTGTATGTGCATGGGATGGGGCCTCAAAGTAAACACGACTCGCTCCAACAAAATATACACAGAACGTATTTACAAGTGGATCTGAGTTTCTTTACCATCAAGCCGCACACGAGCTCAGTCGGGGTGAATCGAAACAAATCAGGCAAACGGAGAAAGAGTCAAGATCAATCTGTCGATAAAGTGCATCAGAGTCAGTGTAGTTTTTTTTTTTTTGTTTTGTTTTTTTCATCATGAGAAGTGGTCAGGTTTGGACCACAGGGAGCACACATGCATACGTACACACACACATACACGCATATACACAAACACACGCACACACACACCCACACACACAAACACACGCACACACACACACACAGACAGGCGGAGCACTGGATTATTACACTCTAGAAATACCTGAAGTGGACTTTTCTTCTCCACCTGCCTCTTGAGACTGGGAGCAGGACGGCGGTGGCGTGAAGTTGGCTTCGGGTAGGCTGCTCCCGAACGACGGCATGGACGACGGCGACGAAGGCAGCAGCGTGCTGTTGGGGCTGTTGATGTCGCCCTCGCCCACCAGGGTCAGGTCGCCGTGGGCGTCCTCCTCCACGGTGCGGAGGCTCGGCCGGACGTCCGAGGGCCTGGAGATGGGGGACAGGTGGGTGCCGAAGGTGGGGTGGCGAGGAGGGGGCATGAGGCACCGCCTGGGCCCGGAGAGACCGTTGGCGCTGGAGCTGAGGGACGAGTCCAGGCTCTCCGAGCGCAGGCTGGAGGTGAGCAGCCCCCGGGGCGGGGCGCCGTTCTCTCGGCCCTGCTTCAGGGATTCGGGGGTGGAGCAGGCCAGGTCGGAGGAGACGGAGCAGGAGGAGGTGGGCGACGTCAGACGCAGGAAGTCGGGGAGCACCAGGTCTTCTTTGCTCAGGAGTCCCCGCTGGTCGTTAGCTCGGGTGCTCTGCGCCCGGCTCAGCAGCTCAAAGAATTCTGAGGAGACACACCAAACCATCGACCTCGCTTAAACCCATCAAAACGCACGGCAGAGAAGGATTAGTTCTGTTGGACATGCAGTGTAGCAGCCTCACACCTGACGGAGAAAAATCACCTTGCCAGAGATTTCAGTTAGTCCTGAGGCCAAGCAAAGCTAAGAAAATCCACCACAAGTTAAAAAAAAAAAAAAACAGAGAGAAAAGGGGAGTTTACCTTCTGCTTCATCTATATTAATCTTTTTCTGTTTTCGCTTTTCCCCTGGGAGTGCTGAGTCTGGTCCGCTTGCTCTCACAGAAAAGTCCTTTGGTGTTGACCTCTCATCTCCCTGCAGATGCAACAATAACAATGCACTCTGTTAGGGGATGGAGGGGCGGAGACGGAGGGGTTGGTGGGTGGGGGTGGGGGTGGGGGGGTGGGGGGTTGTGGTGTTTCGTAAACGGAAGGCTGAGCACGAACTGCCAAAGCACCCTGCCGAGCGCCGTCCAGATTTACTGAGATTCTTCATGTGAAGACGAGCCCAGTCCATCTGTCGACCGTGTGTCTTTCACTGACCCCGATAGCGTCGAGACTAAATACGATCTGTTCGCGTACGACGCAGTAAAGTCGCAACTGATAATATGAGCAAGTGAGTCAGCCGCCGGCGGTGTTAGAGAAGAAGACAAAAAAAAAAAAAAAAAAAAAGTAGAAAACAGACACCAAGTGACAGCTAAACATTGCCTCAATATTAGAAAAGGTGGAGTTATGAGAGAGTGCTGCAAGGAGGACAAAGCTTTTCCCACCATCAAGGCAATTGGATTTTTAATAGTTATTTCATTCTTCCCAAACTTTGTGACTCGTCCACGTAATAAACGCCACTTTAATGATGCTTTAAGCCCAAACACGAAGCCAGAAGTTAAATTAAGGCCTTATGAGTTCAACGTCAACACCACAAAGGTCCTAATTTGATTTCTAACCAATTATCCACAAGTCTTTTGTCTTAGCAATTCATTTAGGTTTCATTACTTGTCTCGTATTCTACTGGTCTACTTTTAAACCAATTGCCCTATTTTCAGCATTTGACTAAAAGTTATGAGCAAACCAAGATTGAGGAACAAGAAAAATGATAAAGTTTTTTGTTTTTTTTAATTTTATTTCTGAGCTGTGACTCTTGCAGCACTCTACTGAGGGACACAGAACGTTGGCAGAAGCAGTGCAGAAAATAGTGAAGGTACGAATCACCACCTTTGGACCGTCAAGCACCCAGTTTAAGGACAAATAAAATGTCAGGGGTACTTACTGTTGCAGAAAAACTCCTCGTCGGAGGGTGGCCTTTTAAAGAGGAAGACTTGGATTTGTCTGTTTGACAGAGAGAGAAAATGGTTAAAACTGAAATGTGAAGTTGTTTTCTCTTTGTCGTTTCTGTTCAATACTGAGTTTTACGTCTAATATTTGGTTAATTGGTTGTACCTTTCCCTGAAGACGGATCTGCTCGCTCTAACACGACTCGCAGGCCGTCCAGACTCGATATGGGAGCGCCGAGGTCCAAAGGCTCGGTCTCACCGCTCTGACGAAAAAAAGAGAAGCAAATAGCATGACCTCATTTTTCGTTGATCAAGAACAAGTAATAAGTGAAGGATATAGATCGGGGGTGTCAAACTCATTTCTGTTGAGGAGCCACTTAAAACCCAATTTCATCTGGAGTGGCCAGTAAAATTGCGCCGTAATAACCTTTAAACTGAAACATTAAGGTTTTTCTTTGCTGTGGTAGAGTGCATGTGATGGAAATGCTGACATTTTTGCAAAACCAAACGATTACTACCAAAAATTACAATATAAAGTCCTTTTTTAATGAAACCTTCTGGTGCAAAATACAGTGAAATGTGCAAAAAAATTAATAAAAAATTCCTCCAGCTGCTGCATTATTGGTGTTGTGTCCACTTGACTGAAGACATTTTAAATTAAAATAAATATATCAATGTGTTCTTTGAAATTTTACAATTGGCCTGGTGGTTTGGACGGATTGGAGCCTCTTGCAGGCCAGTTTGGGTCCACAGGCCTCATGTTTAACACCACACTTTTCCTCGAAGCAAGAAGTTCATATACTTGGATACGAGATGTTGAAACAGCCTCTCGTTCACTCTGTCATAGACAATACATTCAATAGAAATCTTTTGTTATTTTTCTATTGTACCGTTCACTAAATGGACTGACAGATACGATGAAGGATTAGATGTATGTGCATTTATGCCTCATCCATACATGAGTCCCAATGCTGGAAGTTTTCAGTTGATCTAAAACTAATCTAAAACAAATCGCTAAGACAGTGATGAGAAAAGTACAAAGTACTCGAGCGGTAGTTAAATACAGTAATATAAATCTTGTGCCTATAGCTCCTAATGGTGCACACAAGAGTTTGCTTAATTTCCAACCCATCTTTCAGCTCTGGCCGACGATATAATCCAGTTGTAATGCCTGGAAACCCACGGCACTAAAATAAATCTGACGGGGGTTCAGGGGAGGAGTAAAGAGCCGGCATGTTTGAGCAGTGTCGTCATTCTTAATTATAGCCCTGCACCTCCGTCTTAGCAGGCTGGGCTGAGTCAGAGTGCTAACCACCGTGTAGGGATGGAAAAGGATGCGGTTCATTCCCTCCCCTGACCATGATACTCCACCCTGTGGCACTGTCACACACTGCACAGACCGCTCCATCAACACACGGGGGCTTCAAAAAAAGAAGAAGAAGAAGAAAAAAAAAAAAAAGATTAAGGGATTGTGACCACTGGGGACAACTTACTATTTTAGCCACAAGATCACTGAGGTGGAGGCCGTATTTAGCCACCACAGGACGCAGAACCTCTGTGACTGGTTTGGTGGGTTTAGCTTTCAGCCCCACGGAACGGTTGATGGGCACCAGGTCCAGTCTGACGGCAAGCACAAAGAGAGATGGCCGTGAAAGAGCAGCAGTAAAAACAGAGATCTTTAAAAGGACTAAAGCAGCCGGTTTATACCGAAAGAGGGTTCGCTTTTCCAGCCTCAAATCTCGCGAGCTGAGGGTCATACAATCCTGGTCCAGCACGAGCGGCTGAAGGAGAAAACAGTGGAAGAGGTGCAGATCAGCAAAGCTGCATAACAAAGCACATACTGAAAGATAACATCTGCCAGGCTGGTGTTCTCTTTGTGTCTTTCTTGTCTTTGTTTTGTGTGTATGCTTTTGAGAAATGGATTTTTCCAGACTTACAGGAAGGGCATGAAGCAGCCAAACACACAGTTACTATCACTGTACTCTATAATTCATTATTATTTTTTTCTTTTATGTACATTTAGAACTTTTGCAATATTATTGTTTTACACATATTTTACAGTGCATTTTTTTTTCCAATTTATCCATGATCTCCATTCCAGGAAAATGTTTCCTTGATGTTCTTAATATTCTGCTTTGTATATTGGCTCTATGTGAAAAAAGTTCAGATTCAGTTGCACAAATGAATCTGAATGAATTGAGTGACTTGGAAGAAAAAAAAAAAAGTTTTTTAACACAGTTTACCCGGTAAATAATAATAATAAAAAAATGTTTTTCCTATTGTGTACCTGGTAAAGGTCAAAAAAGGACTCTCGTAAAGGAAAGTGTGATGAAACTTTGAGGTCAATCACAGTTGTGTTTAACAGTCGTATATAATGAACATCGGGGGTGTTTCCATTAAGAAAGAGTTCCATCTGTGTTTTCCGAGATAATAGCTGTAGATGCTCTTAGCATTTCTCAGCCTCGCTCACCTTCTCTCCTCCCACCAGGAAGAGGTCGACGGCGGCGATGTTGACACTAATGTTTTGACAGAGATCTTGAAGCACATCTCTGATGGAGGCGCCGGGTCGCAGGGTGATGGAAGAGGAGGAACCGTTGGGCAGCAGCACGCTACATTGTTTGGGTGATCGTTCCCACACTCCGACTGAGTGGCGATTATCTGCCTGAGGACGGAGGATTAACACAAGCGAGATTCAAATGGTTGATTTAGCTGTCGATTGTGTCGACGCGATCCATAAACAACATATGAGTGGGCTGACAAGTAGAAGAAGAGAAAACGCAGGCCTGTTATGATGGCTTCACCAGACACTGGGCTCTGTGTTGCCATGGTGATCGGGCCAGAGGAATCTTACCTCGATTTTGCCAGCCGAGCAGGAAGTGGCCATCTCCAGGCTGGTGCCGGACGACAAGGAGCCCTGGGACTCCCTCCTCCCGTTGCTTCCCCAGTAGTCTGCGCGGAACAAGGCAGACGATGATGAATTTGTGCTGATAAGAGGTATTAACACTCCACTCGTCCTAAATGACACTTACAATATGCAACACCCAGATAGTGTCAAGCTATATCATGACTAATAATAATGTTTTGGATTTGAAAATCTTGGCATGCGGCGAGGTGCATGGCATTGAACAAGATATGTGAATAAACAGAGGGTGTGTGATAGAATTTTTAAGTGCAACTATAGTATTTTGCTGCTATTTATTCCTGAAATATGCCATGCCAGAAAATGACATGACTAAAATACATTTAGCCGGAAAATTTTACTTGGAAAAGTTTCATTTTTGACTGAAATCCTTTGGCTTTTGAGGTATGTTTGTAAACAAATGTCATGAGAAACTAACGAGGACTTACACAAGAATAGAACCGAAGCCACTGAAATGTAGCCAACACGTCACAATATCAAAATGTTTCACAACATCAACATTGTTTGGATATTTTATTGCTCCAAAAGCTCTTTGGGGGAAAGCCTGACAATGTCTAAATGCCAGTCTTCAGCAAGTGAATTTCCCACCGTAGCGGTGGTGTGTGTTTGTGATTTCTGCGGGGCAGTTTTGTCCCGACATGCCTCCCCCTGCATGAAGCTTGTGGCAATTCTGAAGCTGGGAGGAATTTATGACCCCGTTAACACAAAGTTTCAAGTGAAAACGCATTGTTTTTGTCTTTTCTTTTCAGAGGAGTGGAGGCCGCCATTGTTGTTATTGTCCATCTATTTGTGCATGTGCAGAAGAACTATTTACTCTGGCTGTGGTAAACATGTGCAGTAGCGGCATTTTTCCACTGTCTACATGGAGACGAAGCCTTTTCAAAAAGTTCCACCTGCAGAGCCGTTCTCAAAAAGTTGTGTAAACGGTGCCTCGGTGTTGCTCAAGGACACTTGAGCGGCCACCAATCAAAGAGGTTGGTAAAATAATCCCTCACCAAGGTTAATGTCTCCAATGTCTTTCTTCTTTGGACCCTTCCCGAAGCTCCTGTTGCGGGACCACGAGAAGAAAATGCCGCGCTTCTTGTCAGCACTCTCGTCTCTGCCGTCTTCATTCAGTGACCTCCCCGACCTCTGTTTTCTCACATCCTGCAAGTTGGAAGACCAATTTGATTTGATCTCTCCGGCTGGCAACATGTTGGACGATGCTGGAATAACTGGAAAAATGAATATACCTTTTTTGGTGTGGACAGGGTGGAGCGGTCGGAGCTGGCGCTGTGTTTGGACGGTGCGGGACTACACGGGATCTGGTAGGGGTCCGGTAAAGGCTGGCCGTTCACCTCCGCACGCATGCACTCCTGGTAAAGGGAGGACTTGAGGAACCGCGAGTAGCTGTCGAACTTCATCAGGTTGAAGATCTGTGGACGTGGCAAACGGAGGAGAGGAAAGAAAAAAGAAAGGTAAGACGGAGGGATGGATGGTTTGTTGAAGTCGGTTGGAGATAATAAGGGAGGCAGGATGTACAAAGATTGTATGACGAAACAACAGACAAACCACTGCTGGTGTTCTCATAATGCTAATGTTATGACAGGAGTCCCTGCAGTTAACATTTAATCATACTCATGAGCAAGCTGGGAAAATATACAGATTTCTGACTGAATGTCTCCGGGTCCGTGTGTACAGTACGTACTGGGCTCTTTGTGGGTGTATGCCAGTTTGTGTTTATTTCCCGGGTAGAGACTCAGAGCCCTTTTGTAAACAAACCCAGATGGCCAAGAAAGAAAAAAACAACAAAAAAACCCCCTCAATATGCTTGTGCAAAGTGACTAAAGGCGAGATGGGAACAAAGCCCCCCGACCGCACTCGAATTCCCCGCTCCATTATTGCTGTCAAGAAAACATCTTGATCTCCGGCTCGATATCAAACCTGCTTAATAATTCAAACGGGAGAAGACTTAAGAGATGAGCTTAATAGATTGCAGCGTCGGCGGTACCTGTAGCTGCTGGGTCTTGAACATGTCGGGCCTCGGGGAGGTGAGCACGTCGTCGGCCAGCTGCGCTTGGCTGTCAATGTTGACCGGCATGGTGGCTTTGCTGGACAGGAAGCTGTTGTAGATCTCTCCAGCTCTTTGAGACAGCTGAGCGGAGAAAAGAGTCCATGGCAATTAAATAATGCAGCAACGTGTCTTCATCTATTATCTTGTAATATAAGCGATTACATAATACTATATCATTGGAGGGTCTCAGAATACCGTGCATTATAGTTTCCAGTCATTTAGAATCAGAATAAATGTTTAATATTAATCTTTTTTTTAAAATTTACTTTCACCACCTACATTTTTACACAGATCTGTTTCTGTTATTATAATTTCTGCGGTTCACTTTGAAAGCATTAATGAATTTTTTTTTTTTTTTTTTTTACAATAGCGTGGGCCTTCAGTCTGAATGGATAGATCAGTCACACAGAAGAGAATTCTTCACGAAGCAAACTGAATCAAGACACTGCTCTCGATTCATCCGTGAGAGATTTAAAAAGAGAAAAACAACTTCATAGATGAAAACAAAAAATAAAAGCCACGGTAGGATGGGAGATTTTTCGGTTGTTGCTTCCCAATTATGAAATGGGTTGTCTTTGCACATCAGACAAGCCCCTTCACTGTCCGGTTTTTTTAATTTTTCAATGATTACAATTTGTTCCAGCTGGTTGTTTGAGTGTTGAAGTGCTCTTTAAATAAAGAGCTGGGTAAATAGAACTCACAGCTCTGTGGCTGAGAGGGAACCAAAAAACCAGACCACAGGTAGGAAGACATTCCCATTCCTTGCCTTGAGAGAAATGTTTCACTGGAAACAGAGTCTGGTGATGTGTAGTTTGAAATTTCAGGTTGACTCCGAAGAATTTGGATTGCAATAATAACAGTTACAGAGGGGTTTCACAGTGGTGGTTTGCACTCTTGACTCATGGCGAGATGGTCCACAGTTAACTCAAGTTTTTGAGGGGGGGGGGGGGGGGGGGGGGGTTCACAGGGTATTTAACACGCATTTACATTGATGGAGAATGCAGACGATTCACCTCAACTGCATGTTTTTCACTTTTTCTTGAGGGACTCAAATCTTTACCACTGTAAACCTTGGTGACCCAGTTAAAATTAGTAGTTTTGAGACATAAATTAATTAAATGCAGACTCACCTATTTTTTTTATTTTTTTTTTAACAATGTTATACCCCTTAAATTCAAGAGGGCTTTGTGACCCCACATGAATCTTTGGCCTCCAGGGTTGGAGGAAACCGGTGCTCCCAGTTTGAAAGCCCAGAGAAAAACCCCAACCTCACATGAACTGGTGATCCTCTCGCTGTGAGGCAAGTGTTTGAAAACGATCATGGGCACATGGACAGTAGTTGGTAGAAGACGATATTCCACAATTCACAATCTGTGTGTGTCTATAGCTGCACACGTTGGACGTACCTGTTTTTTATCAGTTGCAGGGACATGACTGAAGTATTCACAGGCCTGCCAGAACAAGATATTCTCCTCACTGAATTCTTTCTTGAGAAATTCCTGTGGAAACACACAGCACAAGAGGTTGTTTTTTTTTGTGTGTGTGTGTGATCTGTAAGTGGTGAGCGTTTTCTCATCTCCCCAGTCGTGAGGAAAAGAAAAGTTGGGTGTAATGTAACAAGTGTAGGCGCAGGATGGCGTAGGCGAGAGCAGCTCGCACAGTGTTGAGGGAAGGTGAGGAGGGAGGTGGTTCTGGGATGCCAGGACGTAATGCTGAGCTTTGTGAAGGTGTTGTGGGCTAAATTCAAGGACGCATCTTTGGTGTGGGTGGAAGTAGTACATGATAACACACACACAAAAAAAAGCCTTTACTCACTAAGGTTGAGTATTGACAAATGCCTTTGAACTGAAACCAGCTGTAACTTTATATGTGACTATATTTTTAGATTATATAAGTTCAAAGACAACATTCTACGATTAACCCTTTAATTCTGACCTATGGCGTGACCATAACCGGGACTCCTAGAATGTTTGTGATGTGTGAATAAATTCCCAAACTGTCTGAAAGCAGGGAGGAAAAATAAAGTTTTGTGCCTTCATAATTAATGAGAGTGGCAAACAGGACTTTCACGACAGTCCAGTCACACAGCAGCCTCATCAACACGACACACATTCATGGTAACATGACGCAGTATTATTGAAAGTGGAAGTCAATTCAACGGAAGCGTTTTTCTAAAGAAATTCTAAACAATAATGACAAAATAAACTTTAAAGGTGTTTTTAATACCTTCACTTCTAATGGATGTGTTGCACGCATGGTGACGATCACAAGATGACTCCTGCTAGTTGGGTGTGTTACTAGTTTGTCAGCGTGTTCTCACTCTCAAGTTCCCAAATATTTGAGATAATGCAAAATGTTCACGTCTGTTGTGCAATTTAGAGGTTGTCGCAGTGGATCGTGCACTTCCAACACCTTCCGTCTCACACCAAATCATCTGCATATCCTTCTTCGCTGCGTCCATGAACCTCCTCACTGTCCTTCCTTCGTTCTTTTCTCGCCTGGCAGCTCAGGACCAAAACATCTCAACCTTGTTTCGCTCATAACTTCAAGTGTAGTGAAAGCTATTGAATCGATCGATCGAGATATTTCAGTTCCTCTACCTCAGGAGGTGTCGAACATAAGGCCCGTGGGCCAAAAGCGGCCCACAAGAGGATCCAATCCGGCCAAACCACCGAGCAAGTTGTAAAACTTTCAAGGAAAACAGATTATTTTTAAACAAGGTTCTTAAGAATAGTGGACACAACACTACACTGAAATCCCGAGATCGTTGCAAACAAACCGTCTGGACAATTCACGCAATAAAAATAGCTGCTTGTTTGGGGGCGCTATCACCTGAAACAAACACTGACCAGAGAGGAAGAAAAGCATGAAGAAGTAGAAACCGGCTCATTGATTTTTTCCAGACTGAAATCCCACCCCTTGAGCCGGCTAGTTGCTAGTGGCTAGTGGCTAGTGGCGAGTGGCTCGCGGCTCGCCACGAGCAACCGCAATATAAGCTTCAGACCATATATCAATGAAGGCTTCCTCACTACTTCTTCCTCATTATGCCACGTCTATGAGACACGTGGGATGAAATAGTGCTCATGTGAAAACGCCCTAAAAGTCCCTCTCGTAAGCTCTACAGAGAACAGGCTGTTTCTGTGCCTGTACCTTTAAATGCTAATGAGTTACGGTAGCTTTTAATTTTAGAGGGCGGAGGTCATCTACCTGTGGGAGGATATGACAGGAAAATCTCTGAATTGCTTGTATGAGCAAGTGAGGCAGATGACAGACTTTCTTCACTTCTGGGGCCTCCTACACAGGCTATGGGGACACATATTACTGTTTACCATTACAAAGTAAATTTTTCATGATTTTATTATGGCACGACTTTACCAGTCTGAAATAAAATGTGTTTGACACCCCTGGTCTTGCTAAATAATGTGCAGGAATTCAAATCGGGAGCTTGTAAAATATCCCAAACAGTAAAAGTGTTTACTTTGCTTTACTGACTAAACAGGACACAGAGAAGCTTCACAACACTTCCAATAAGCACTGAAAAGGTTCAATCAAGTCAAACTTTTTTCCTCCGGCTCACCGAAAAGTAACGCACGCCCACAGGATCCTGAAGGAGACGCTCGAAGCAGGCGGCCCAGCTGGCCACACGCTGCTCTGGAAGCCCACGATGGCTTCCCGCTCCAGGAAGACTTCCATTACTGTTTAGGCTGCTCTGGCTGCAGCATCCCTGCAACTGTATCCCACTATAGTCTGCAAGACAGGAGAGCAGAAAGCAGAGGTTACAAAGCCCTGGTGTGAAAGGTTAATTCAAGCCGGAAGGGAATGCTGGAGTCACTACTCCTGTGTGCATTCTCACTTATTCAACAAGAGACACAATAACACTTTCTGCTGAGTTGAGCAAGTGTGAATAAAAGGTGTGACAAGGAGCAGAAAAATGTTAATTGCAATGTTCTAAAAGACACACAACCAATAAACAGAAACGTGGACTAAGACCTGACGAATCAAGCCTTTTGAGTTTCATTTGGTTGATATGGTTACTAGATAACCTACATCAATCTAAAACTCTCACTACAAAACAACAGGAGTGTTTCTATCCAGGAGAAACAAACACTGCCAGCTAACTATTAACATATCAATCTGCTGGAGTCCTGGAGGGGTTAAAAGAACAAAGGGTGTTTTTATTGTACTCGGCATTGTGTTGTGACTACTGTGATGGTATAGTAGTTTGTGTTACTGTCACAAATAATTCAGGAGGTTGCAGTGTGACTTGGTTGTGTCCATCATTATTTTGGAGGATAATATCAAAAAGTAAAAAAAAAAAAAAAAAAAAAGAGTTAAATCACTAGAGGATATAACAGCATACATCAACCACAGATCAAGTTGAGGAAGATGGATCGAAAATGGAAAACCACACAGGCTGGACTTTAACTTTAGAACCCTTGAATGATAAAGCATGTGTATGTGTATATATCCATGACTCCCCACATTATATCATGTTGTTACGTTCTTTTACTTTTTTTCTTTAGAGAGAATTTGGCTTGCAATTGCAAGCAAAGGGAAAATACTATTCGCAAGCGGAATAAGTCTTACTACTTAACATGATCAAATGTTAAGTAGTTAAGAAAAAAAACTTGATCATTTTAGGTAGCCTAATGAAAAACCAAACAGGGATTGTGTCGTACCATGACTATGAGAGTTTAAAAGTGGATTATCTCGACTGCTGCTGCACCTTCGATTAGTGAATATATATATATATATATATATATACACGAGTGTCAAAGCTCGGAGCAATACATTCAGGCAGATTGTGTAATCTAATTTCATCCTACAAAGTGGAACAACAGATGTTTGAGAGAGAGGAGCAGCCTATAGAGCCAGCGGGATGAAGAGAAAAGAAAGAGTTGTTTAAAGGAGACACAGGGAAGAAAGGAGAGGGTGACGATGGAGGAGCTGGTGGTGCTGTTCCTACACAGTACCTGCTATCATGGCAGCAGATGGCCACTTTAGAGCTGCAGGCAGACCGAGCACGGAGCGCACAGTAAAAGCAAAACACAAAAGGGTCACAGTGGGATTAGTTACAGTCGTTGTCATTCTGGAGAGAGTCGACGGGTTGGCATGGGCAACTGGTATTAGCACAGCTTTACCTTTACCAGCTAACATGGGGGAAGTTGAATGAGGTATTCATCAATCAGACTCACAAACAGGTGTCGTCACACCGCGGACATGTGAAATCAAAGCTCTGTAAATAGTACATGATATCACTGCCAGGTTGTGACTCAAGCAGCCTCTGTATGACCTTCGACTCATACATGAACTGAATCTTTTCAATCAATCTGATGCTGAAACATCTGCTTCCACGTGTCACTGGGTGAGCCTGTGTAAAGTTTGCTGAAAAGCCATTTGTTTGTCCTCGGTTCATTGTATTAGAGCCGTGGCTCCGGGATCCCTTGTTTACCACACCGATTGCCGCTCAGTTAATGAGACGGCCTTAGAAAGCAAATAGCTGCGTACGTCTGATCGACATCAGCAGTGAAAGGAGACGAGCTGCGCCGCTCACCGCAGCCTCAGTCAGCCTGTTAAAAGTGCTGTGAAAGGGAAGGGCAGACAGCACACAGACCGGCCTCTGACTGTAACCCAAAACACACTCAACAAGCATCCTTTGTTAATGAAGCATTCTGCCTTCAGACTCTACATCATCCTCACTAAAAGACTTTTTACAAGGCCATTATGTTGGCCAACTACAAAGTGCTGTGCGCAGGGTGGAGCAGAAATTAACAAATAAAAACAGACACTCCAAAAAAATAGACAAAAGACGGAAAGTTGGATGAGACCAAAGACTTTCACAATGTTAGTGGAAAGGAAAAATAGTTATAAACTTTAGTTTTAAGATGAGAGATAAACAACAACAGCATTGCTTGTCGTTCTTTGGTACTTCGGAGCATCATGTGTAGGCTTTGTTTTCCTGAAGCAACAATGTTTAAAGGAATATTAAATGAATTGTACTCACCACCATCTGAGGAAGCAGCAGACTGGAAGAAAAGAGAGACAGACATGAGTGAGAGGCTGCCCTCATGACTGCTTGTGCTGAGAAAAGACACTGAATGATGACTTTCTTCAGGCATAACCCTCTGAGGTGTGTATCCTTCTGGTGTGTATCCTTCTGGTGTGTATGCTTCTGGAAGAAGGGCTGGGTCTAAGGGACCGTAAACCAGATCCATTCATTTGCAAGTGGGTGGACCCCCCTGGCCTCTACCACACACACAGCTGTTTACACCTCCACCTTCACTTTATATTACCTCCAGTCACACATTTGCATGCCTGAATATGTACATTCCTGAAATGGTAGTCACACTGGCAACTTGAGGGGTCGTCACCAGCTCCCTTAAGAAACAAGACAATTTATTCGGAAGTAGACGAATCAAGGAAAGGATTAGAAAAAAAATTCAGCAATCCATCACCAGTTGTAGAGCTGCAAAAGCCTACAAGTTGTTTTCCTTGAAAATTCATTTGAAATGACAAATGATTAAAGCCTTTGAGTCACTCCAAAGTAGTCCGTGCTTTTGTTGGCGCTTAAGATGCCTCCTTAGCTTTGAGATTTTGTGCTGGCCACTGCTCAGCCATTTGAAAATCTGTAGATTAGCGACACGAAAACATCCCTTACTTGCAGCCTTAAGTGGGTGTAGACACAGCCAACGGATAAAGCTCAATACAACACAATTCATGTCTGTTTGTACCATGGATCAACAATATTTACTTGGCAGTACTTCAATGTGAAATCACTGCCTCGGCTTTGGTAAACCCTAATTTTGGTGAAGCTAATAAAAGGAGAGGTTTAATTCCCAAATTGTGGAGCTGTTGTCAGAAATCTATTCAAATGCAGGGGGAGGATACACGTGAAGCATATCTTAGGGTTCGGTCCAAGAACACTACAAAAAAAAAAAAATTGCTGCGTTGGAGGATTCATCTGAAAAGGAGAGCCTATTTCCAGAAGAGTGTTTTCTGAGCTGCCGCCTCAAAGTGTGAATACTCAAGGCTGGTAATATGTCGAAACAAGGCTGTGATTGCCTGTCTTGAACAGTACATACTTTTGCACTTTATTGCCATTGCATAATGACAAGTTGTAGAGTCACAACTGCAGGAAGTTGTTCGACTTTGCAGAAAAATCACTGATATCCATATTTCGTTGTGTTAACTTGAAACACACTGGATGAGTCATATATGCGCGGACATGAAGCTCAGCTCCCTTTTCGGAGAGACCACATGTAAAAAGCTTTATCAGACACGCACCACTAAACCACTAATTGTCTGCTGCAGCCGCTTTACAACTCTGCTTCTGCTGCTGCTGCTGGGTCCACTCCAATCGTCAACACCCGAAAGCCACCCCCTTCTGTGGTGGCTCACATGTGCCCAGTAATCATGGGTGGGTAGAATGAGGACCCAACATGAGGCCGAAACAGAAGAAAGAGAAAAGAGCGGACGCCCACTCCATCTGTCTGTCCCTTCAGGTCTAAAAACAGCCAAACCTCAAACCTTAAATACATGGAGTGCTGGCATCCTGGGGTTCATTTTAAATACCAAGGCAGGCACCAACAAAAAGTTTCCAGGTTAAACAGAGAAATAAGAAAGTGTTTTAACTATTGTCACTGCTTCAGGGGTTGAAACTGCAAAGAGAAGATGACAAATCTCATGAATCTAGTTTGTGTAAGAACAGGAGTTCCAAATATTAGGTGATACAAGAGTGGGAGAGTTGCAATAAATCCTGCTGCTCTGACACACTCAGTTGATGTAACGTCTCATTGTTCACTACTCTCATGGCAGAGAGATTTATGCGGAAGACAAACATGATTTAGGTTGCCCGACCACACTTCACCTATGTGAAAATTCAAATGGAAATGTGACAAAATCCTGATCATCAAGTAAGAGACAAAAAGAATACAACTTCATTTAAATTCTGTTCACGTACTGAATACAGTCACAATCCGGGTGAGTAATGGTGTTCACCGATGACTGATTCGACAGAAATGCCATGACAGATATTCAGCTGACGAGCTTGTTCTGTCCAAAATTCAGATTCACAGAGTTCAAGCGATATAAAACAAAAACATATAGCAAATCCTTACAATCGGGGGAAAAACTACGTTTGGAGAGGAACCAGTCACTTGTCTTACAACTTGGTTCCTTAAAATCAAGATGAAAAAACAAAGAGCAGGCAAAGTTCAGGAGGATGTTATGAGTCGCTTTCTACGTATGAAACTAGGGGGGGGGGTAAAAGCCTCCTTCAATGATCCCGAAGTGATGACCCAGGCAGATTATCACCCCGTCTCTCTTCCTCTGTTGACACCTCTGCAGACAAACTGGTCCACGGTGGGTGGCTCTGCAACACTGCAAGCTTCTCTTTGAAGGAGAAACAGCTCATATTCTCTATGGCTGCCGGAGTGACCCTGAAAGCTGTCCACTTTAAGCTGTCAACCAAATGGCCAAAGTCACAACTGAAGTCACAGTGAGTATGCTGGCACCGAGATAGAGAAAAAAAAAAGAAGAGAGAGAGAGAGACACAGAGAGAGAGCATGATTTGGCTAAAGTGCTGGAAGAGGCTTTACCAGTTTTAGCTGTGGTACAGCCCCCCACGCCACACAGTCTGACATCTCTAGACACCACATGCTGAAGGAACGAAGATGATCACATCGAAACTGATTCGTGTGGATGAACGGAGACATCACAAGTAAAACACACTTTCATCGGTGTTAAATCAATTGAAAGAAAAACAAACTTCATCCATTTGTTAGTGTAAGCCGTTCCCACCTCTCAGGGATCTTTAATATTTACAAAGAAGACGTAAGACGGAGGTTTTTGCTTCGGCATGCTCTTCCCCTCACAAATCGGATAAAAGTCACGCTATTCGCAACGTCATCACTGTCTGATAAGTAAGCCTCTCCTAAACTTTTACACAAGTTAGGTCTGATTCAAGCACCCCGCAAAAACACACGCGAGTCCCTGCCACTTCAAACAGCTGTTCTGAGGAAAAGAGAGACGAGCGACAAAGAATGGAGATTAATGAGAAAAACAGCTGACTGAACAAAGGGAGTCTCGAGCAGGCTCGGTTGCTGAGCCACTGTTTACTTACAGAGTTTAAGATCCAAGTCCGCTTGAAGGAAAGTCTCTTTTTGAGACTCATTGTTCACTAGTCTAGTCCACCAGCAGCACACAGACGAAATCTGTGTGTGCGTGTAAATGTGTGTGTGTGTGTGTGTGTGTGTGTGTGTGTGTGTGTAAGTGTGAGTGTGTGTGTGTAAACGCATACCTGAACATTCCCCACCCAAAACTCCGCAAACCATGTCTGTACAAGTTGGAGAAAGGGAAAGAGAGGGAGGGAGAAGGAGGAGGAAGAAATTTGACAAGGTACTGGACAAAAAAAAGAAAAAAAAGAAGAAGAAGAAGAAAAGAGGAGGAGGAGGAGGAGATGGGGGAGGGGGGGGGGGGTTTAAAAGAGGAAAGAAAGATTTCCTCGCTCTGCAGCTGTTGCCATGGTAACTCATCTGACAATACATATAACCTCTGCCACAGTGGAATGAAGGAATCAGTTGAATTAACCCCCTCTTCATTATTCCCCCTAAGAACAAAAATAAATAAATAAATAAAACCCACACACACACTCACTGAGTAAAAACCACAGCGGCCACCCCCCCCCTCCTTTGTTTCCAGTCAGGGCACTCTCGCTTCGCTTTGAACAAGAGAAGAAATAACCAGTTTGTCTAAATTGAGACCATATGATTTTTATTCCATCAAACTAAAAGTTGAGGAGCCCACCGGTTGAACTCGGGCGCTTGGTTTTACAGCGTCACCACTCTATCGGTCGTCTTATCAATATGGGTTTTCTGTTAGCAACTCAGCTCATGTGCCAGGAAAAAGATTTTTCTTTCCCCAAATTCTGGCATCACTTCTTTTCTCCGCCGCAGTACTGTGCCTCCACATTTCTGGCAAATCTCTACAATCAGCATGTTGACTGTTTTTAGACCAACTATTATTCTTGAAGCACGGGTGGCTCGGTCAGAATCTTGCCCATAGCGACCGACCTTGTGTTCTTAGGACTTAATTTTACTGTAACTAATGAAAATGACACAACGTTTACGGACAGATTACTCCTGTTTTATTCCGTTTCCACACGTCTCGGACATGCGCGGCCGCGTCGAGGGTACAAAGGAGGCAATCCCATTGGCATGTTGTGTGTCCGTGTATGTGAACGCGTGAAAAAAATAGTGGGAAAGGACAAAAGGCAAAGGAGCGAAAGAAATGATCAGAGGGTGTTTCACATGCACGTGCAAAGGGCTGCACAAATGCAGGTAAACAGCAACACCTGCTGTTTTTCTTGATTCTTTTATGTGTCGTCCTTCATGCTTAAAATATCAACATTGGATTGTCTATTTAAACTGAAGTAGTCCCCCTAAATCACAGCGTTTAAAGAAAATAATGCATCAAATTGCCATAAAACCCATGTTTGTTGGGCTTGGAGTAACAATGTTGATAAGGATAAAGAGATATTGTTGACTACTCAATATTTTAAGGACTGCATTACATATTCTTTGGGCACCATTTTTCGTTTTTGTCTCTCAGGCATTTTAAAGTACAACAGAAATGACTAAAATAAAGAAATAAGTTAATTTGGTTTTTTGAACTGAACTTTTATCATTTTAAAGCACCAAGCATTGTAGGTCCTTGAGTGATTGAATATACTTTATTAATCCCACAATGTCGATGATCTAGTTAGCGGAAATTGGGTCTTAGAAGTAGGGTGCCTGCACAGCAACAGGGATTTTGTTTGTCTTGTTTCATCTGTGAGTTCCAAAGCAACCCGACAGTCATTTTCAGCTGAAAAAGAAAAGAAAAAAAAGAAAGCTATGTGGAAACGGGTCCTCTGTGATTTAGCAGTACTTAGTTTCTTCGGTTTTATAGTTGTATTTAAATCTTTGCAAATATCTGAAGGCATCATGAATTTGCAAATACCAGCTTTATGAAATTGCATGAAAATGTGACACGGCTGTTACACTCCTTTATTACTGCACACATCAGACTGTTCAGTTATCACAGCGGTGGTTCATTGCCTCATTTATATTGTTCTCCTTTGTGCTTTAATTGTACTTATTGAGTTGTGGTCATTGTGTTTTAAAGCAATTAGAGCCGTGATATAATTGGCTCAGAGTAAATTCTGGCAATCACACCCACTTCACTCAGGCTTCGTCAACCTTATGCTATTAAACATATACAAAAAAAAAAAGAAAAAAAAAAAGGCAGGAAGCACCCATACAGGAACTTGAGCCCCTGAGAGCGACTCGTATGCTTCAAAGTAAACATGGTAATTTGAATTTGCATGCATGGGAAAGAGAACACGGCTTCTTTTTAGATGGTGGTACATGAGTCAAGTTGAGCCGTTTTGTCAATACGATACTTTGGTGAAGTTTATTTTGCATCGGGAGTTGGAGAATATTGTTTTACTTATAATATAACCTCGGGTAGCCTGATCAGCACAATCGCATACTTGGACCTGAGAAAGAAGTAGTCTATTTTACAAACTACTTCTTGCTGTATTTTGAGTACATTCTGCTGTTATGCAGAGACTGCAAGTAAAGCTTTTTTTATTTCTAATCAAGTGTTTTATTTCTGAGCATGCTTTTGTCGGACTCCATTATCCATCACTGTAAACACTAAAAAAGACCACCTACGGACAGCCAATAAGAATGTATGATTACTTGCGCTCCAGGAACCTTTCAAAAAATATAGAATTAATGCGAGCAGGCCTGAGCGTAATAGTGCTTTTGTATAATTTATGCTACAGTGCAGGACTGCGACACACAAAAACCAAATGTGCGTGCTTTCATCTAAAGATAAAAATCTGTCACGCAGTAATTGGAAGCTATTCTCGGTGCTGAGCTGAGTCATCCATAACCGTGGTCTCAAAAATCCTAGAACACAGAACGGCCCGATTTAGCCCTTTGGGTATCCTTTTGCCCTTTTGACTTGACCTCCCAGAGGCAAAATAGCTCAGTGCAGCCAGGTGAGAACATCTGAGCACACAACACCAGGCCTGCAGGAGTCCCCATTTTTCTATTTCTTGATGAAAAACTAAAGTCTGCTGACGCAAAGTAAATGTGCTTCATGAAACTTTATTTAATCAATCTGTGAAACATGTCTTGACAGGCTTCATTGCGACAACAAGCGCAGCTCATCACAAGACACTAATGGCAGCAGGCAATCTTGACCCAGGACGGAGAATTATCTTGGCTTGCTATCTGTGGAGAGACGACAAACTATTCCCGAAAAACAACATCAAGAAGGCGCGCGGAGGCAACTTCCTTTTCGAGGAGGAGGGGGCGAGGGTGCGGTGACTGATAAGGTGGAGGACACATTTCTCTCCCGACCAGAGTGGGGGAGAGAGGGAGACAAACTGATTTGGAGTATGGTGGTGAAAATATCAAAGTGCAGACAGACAGTCTTGTGTTTGAGTTTGGAGTGGGATCAAGTATTTTTACCACAGGGTATCTTGTTTGTCACAACAAATTTACCAGACGCTCGATCGCATTAACCATCATCTGATGAGCTCAGCTTGCTTATGTGATGATAGAGGAACAAAATAGTAACACAACATGAACACAGTTGTGTTACATACCCCCCCCCAACAGGCTAAAACTCCCTGCGGCAGGAGTCTGGATAAAACAGGTATAGACGCTCGATGTACGGATGAACCGAGTTGGCATCGGTACAATGTGCACGAACACTATATTGAGACCAGTCAGACAATCACACATCTTATGATATGCACACTGCAAATACAGAAACTTCCAGTGCGTGACATTCAGTCACGCTGTTGGGAAATCCCATCTTTATCAGGAGAGTCCGGGAAATGGTGACAGCAGTAAAGTCTTTCTTGACTTATGATCGAACTGAGGTTCACATGTAGTTTGTTTTTCACAGCGGCTGCAATTTTTAAGATGCTCGATTTTTGTTTTGCATCAATTATTCATTCAGTTGACACATTGAGAAACATTTAGAAGTTCATTGTGTAAATCATATTTCAAGATTCAAACTAGAATTACAGTGCAATCCACCATCTTAGCTATGATATCATAATCTGGGTTTTGGTAGAAAACTCATTCAATAAAACAGATACTGGGTGAACACATGTCTGGGGCATGCCCACACACTGTGTGAGGAGTCAGGACTTGTACTGAAGTAGTTTTTACATGTAATCCCCCTCAGTGAAACAAATGAGATATTCAGTTGTATGGGTGATTTGCATGCAAACGGAGGCGATCGTCACACTGCTTTTCATCTCTTAATCCCTCCTGCTCCTCAGTAATCTACTAACTGCTCCCCAACTTGAACTGGTTAGCCACAGCAGATGGGTGCAGCTCTCTTCCCGTCTGGATTAAACGGGCATTACTATGATTTGTTCAGCGTGGCCCAAATGTGTGTGTGTGTGTGTGTGTGTGTGTGTGTGTGTGTGTGTGTGTGTGTGTGTGTGTGTGTGTGTGTGTGTGTGCGTGCGTTTTAAACTCGTGTCGCCATTTGAAGAAGCTTGACAGAGTGTACCGGCATTCCTTTAAATGGATCCATTTACTTGTTGCAGGGTCAGTAACATAACGCTTTCACCACATTCTACAGCAACATAGGCTTTTATAAATAATACCTCAGACTGAACCTTTGGAGTTCATGTCATCAGAGTTACGTCCCGTCACTCAGCTGTGATTTGCAACTCACACACAATAACACTCACAATTCCACAGGTGGACTGGCTGGAACAAACGGCAAGCAACAAATACACAACAAGCATTTGATTTACAAGCGACAGCTGGACTTTCCACGAGTGGGACAACTTCAGAGAAAACTCCAACCAGCAATCACTCCCCCCTCCTACTGCAGTTTATTATCATAGAGAAAGGGCTGCGTTCACATGAGCCTGGAGGGCTCGAGGTGGATAAACCACATAAGATGCTGCCACACCCTCCGACTGCGCCTTTTCTTTTCCATAAAAAACACAAAAAATGGACTTTCCAACCTGAAACCTGACACTTGTAATTCGGTCATACAGCCCCTCTCGTCCTCCAGTTTAACCAAAAATAAAAAAAGAAAGAAAGAAAATTACAAAAGCTAACTACACAGTGTTTTGGATAGTTTGTATGCATGGAGTCATTTGTTGTGTAATGATAAGACTGAAATGTGCAATAGTACCTGCATCCGGGAAGTGTACAAGAACATAAGTTCCCACAGACAGAAACAATACCTGATTACGTGCTGCTGAAGTACGATTGAACGCAGACTCACATGTAAGTGACTGAAGCCATTTGGTTTAAATGGAAAAGAGACACATTTATACCTTTTGTCTAAAAGCAATGAAAACCTGATTACCTGGGTGTGAGTCCCTGCCTACGTTTGCTTTTCTAAAACGTCTTTATTTTTCCATTCAGTGTAAAGTCACCTGTTGTAAAGCGGTGCAATAAAAGATTTAAAAGAAACGTCCACAGTCAGGGAGTCAATTTTGCACTTTAGTTTTAGTTAGAAGTTGCCAACAACTTCATTAGTTGTTCATGACGTTTACGCGGCAGTGTTTCAGGTGAAAACGCAGCGTTTTTACGTTTTCCTTCAGTAAAATGTTTTCATTTATATCGCAACGTTTTGAAAACAATGTCTATTTTGACGGAAAAGACAGAAACACTGGAAACAATGTAGTTTTCCTGTTGGGCCACTAGTGGGTGTTGTGGTTTGTGTTTGTAATGAAACTACACACAATACACTATAAACCTTAACAATGGGAGTACATAGACATTGGTATGGACAGACAACCAAGTTGAATTGTTATTATGATGACTCTCAACAATAAAACCACCAAGTCCCAGGAGAACATGGACTGGGAGTCATGACACTCTGGAGTCCGCCATTGTTGTTATTGTCCATCTTCTGGCACATGTGCAGAAGAACTATTTACACGGCCGTGGTGCGCATGCACAGCAGAGTTTCCGAAAAGTCGCGTTTCCCCCCCATATTCACGGAGTTGTATCATTTTAGGAAAGGTCCACTTTTGGAGCCTTTATCAAAAGGATCATTCAGTTGAAAGAAACTTGCAGGAGTGTTTTTCATTCACACGGTTGGTTGTTAATAAATAAGATGGATTGTTTATGAGGCATTTCTCCAACTGGAAGAGTTGCATCATCTTGGATAACCTACACCAATAAGGTCACAATCAAGTTATATAAACAAGCCAACAAAGGAACATTTTATTTAGAAAATATAGAAATAATTCGAGAGGGAAAGTTAGATGGACTGCAAAAGTTGAAGATGGAGCCAATCCCACACAAGATCACTGAGAGAGTTAAGTTGGCTGCCTCAAAAATTCATGTTTAGGACTTCTACGTAGAGAAGTAGACAGGACCTTGGCCGGCTTCTGCTGCGTCCTGCGCCAACACAAGGCCAAAAAGATACCCGCTACAGGCACTTTCTGAGCCTGCCCTCAATCCCGTTCCAACAAGTGGGCCGGTCTTACTCAACGTCTGAGACGTGAAGCAAACACGCTCCGTCGTTATCTAAGCTACAGGTGTGGGGCAAAAGACCGAAGACGACGAGCAGCTCGCTGTATTTCAGACATGTCTAAACTGTAACCAGAGAGGTGATAAAGGACTTTGGCAGTTCTAAAGCTGCTCCTTCTTGAGTAACTTCCACACCCTTGGCAGTCAATGAGGAATATAATAGTAGTACTAGCGAAGAAGGTAAACAGAGAGCGAGGAATGAATCATTTCCAGAAGTTGACATTCTGATTCAGACGAGGCCAATCAACATGGGACGTTGTGGAGCTGTGTGGTTAGCTGAAAAACACACATCACGATCCTGAACGCCGATGGATGATGTCACAGTGGAGTGAGCAGCGGTACGGCTCGGTCCAGAGATGGTGAAGCAGCGGGTATTTTCCATGGTTACAGTTTGAGTCAAACAGCAAACTCAGCAACCACAGCAACATCTGGTCATCTGGTTACTGGCTGTTGCATATTAATACGTAGAGCAGCTGGACAGTTCAAGAACTTCTGCTCAACTTTTGTTGTGTTAATGCTTGTTTTGGGTTTTTTTTTCCATTTGGTGGGATTGAAGAAAGCACTTCATTCAATGGTGATAAAACATCATTTTCGAGAGGAGGAAAGAAGAAGAAGAAGAAGAAGACGAGGAATCGTATTGAAGACATTTAGAAAATGTCAGGCTGCTTAGTATTTGCTAGCCTAAGGCCACATTTCGTGAGCAACAACTGTCCACCCACTCGCCAGCGCTGGTCATGTGATGTCGGGGAGATGAAAGTGCGTCGTGTTCTCCTACTTCTACCGATAATCCCCGGGAACACACCATCCCTGCTCCTCTTTTCAAGTCTCAAGTCCCGCATCAAAACAAACAGAATAAACTATAGAATCCACCATGGTGTCTAATTCCATCACCTAATATCATTAATTTAGCTTCTGCATGCATATACTGTACATCTACTCCTTTCTACCACTGCATGATGAATAACGACCATACGGCAGCCCTCCCCACCACATACAATCAAGAAAGGAAAAAAAAGAAGAAAAAAAGAGGATATTTTCGCAAAGCTTGACGTGAGACAAATTAATAAGAGAGCTGGTGAATCAGAACGGAGACATGCCTGCACAGCGCAAATAGGGGCAAGGTAAAGCCACAAGCCCTATTTCAAGTTTAAACTTAACCGTGGCTGTTACATGATGCCATCAGAAAGCAATGCTTCAGAACCTTCGCTTATTATTCAAACTTATTTTACCGTGGGAGCGTCGGGTGCTTGTGTCCCCTTGCGCCCACTGTTTCAAACTTCTCGACTGACCTTTGAGGAAGGTTCGAATCTCGGGGCAAGCGCGACAGAGTGCGTGTCATTCAAAGAATGAAACCTACAGTCGCTTGACAAAACTCTTTCAGTAGAAAGGCTCATTCAAAGTCAGCGCGCATCATGATATAGATGCAAGAGCACATTTTGCTATATACAGCAGTGCAGTGTGTGTCATACAGCACATGGGAGTTCAGCTGGCACTGGTCAAAACATTCCTCTGACAGACCACACAAGCTAACCACTGTATGCAACTCAAAGGGTACAACAGGAGCCACAAAGAGCCCAAAGAGGGGGGAAAAGTAAAGCTTCTGCGGGGAGGATATCGCTGAAAGATGGAGATGCCATCACCAAACAACAAGTGGAAACAGACAAAAACCGACGCGGATCTCGAGATTTTGCGACTTACTGAGTTGAGAGTTAAAGTTTGCTCCATGTATGGCGCTGTGTGCTTGGCTTGTCTTCAGCGCTGCTCCACAAGCCTGGTGTGTGTGAAAGAGTCCATCCGCTGGATCTCCGCGCTGCGTGTGTGAGTCTGTGTTTGCAGTGCGGAGAGAGAGAGAGAGAGAGAGAGCGAGAGAGAGAGAGACAGAGCTGAACGGGGGAGGAGGAAGCGCTCAGAAGAGCCGAAAATCCTGACAGCTACTGGGAGTTCAAAAGCTCCCTCTCTTCCTCTGCTGCCGGTTCTTCTCTCTCTCTCCCTCCCCCCCCCCCCCCCCCCCCTCTCTCCCTTTGCTGTGAATTTCACCTCTTTCCCTCTCTATTTACCTCCCTCCCCGTCTCTGTGTCTTCATGCCTTCTCTTGGTCTCTGCTACGCCCACAGGATAGATCTATTACCCGCAGGCATGCAAACAAGAGCTGCAAATGTCTCCACACCAAAAAGAAGAGAAACTTTACACTGGCGGAGCCGGAGAGGTGCCCCCCGAAATCTCAGCAGGCACCCGGGCTGTTCGCGCACCAACAAAGGGCTCACATGAACAGATGTGCATCACATATGCAGCAGCGCCTCAGACGACAGAGTCAGTGTGAACACGAGCACAGCAGCCCTCTAATGGTGTCATCTCTGCAAAGTTGAACACGCCATCATCTCGCCGAGCGTCGCAGGCTCAAAGCATCTCTGCAGCTCGGCTCATCGCAGCATGCGGGGATGTGGGGGCATTTGCAGCAAGGCTATGACGAGCTCTGCGCGGAAATAAGACGAGGAGGTACAAAAGGAGGCGCATTCTTCAACAAGCCCTGACATAAGGAGACCTGACGAACAAAAAGCTCAGCTCATCACAACAGTCTTCAGTGGAAGGCGCCAGAAAAATGAATCAGCTCAAAACACAAATTATAGAGCGGTTTCTTCCTCCGCTGAACCTGATAAAAGTGACAGAGCAGACACGGAACATGTATCTGTGGCTTGATGCATGGGCAGTAAAATCTATATGTCATGGTGATGTGAATAAATTAGTTTTTGTTGCTGCTGCAGATGTCACTGTGATGCACAACGCAGTGACCATGAAAAACGCGTCACGGCCAAACACTTCCGAATTGTTCTGGGCTCCCAGTAAGGCCACACGGAGAGGTTATCCACAGGGGTCTTCCCTCGGGGCTTATGGTCAACTTGAAAATAGTCTCACGGTGTTCTTGTGTGTCCAGATGCGAGCCCTGATGGAGGGCTCATCACGTACTTTCACCAGAAGAGCAGTCCTTCACAATCGCCCAGAGAAATTTAAAACTGTGTTTGAGGAATCTGTGCAAGGTGAGCAATTTGGAGTCGCATGTTAATGGGGCAATTATTTGTAATTAGTTTCCAGGGTGAATAGGAGGACAGCCTTCAAAACCGAAAACTCTGAGCTCATACTGAGGATCTGAGCAAAAAACACATAGTTCTCTTAACTTTAAACTCTGTTTATACGTCTTCCAAGTGAAACTGCTAAACTTTTCTGGAACGAAAGTGCAAAAACCAATGCGTTTTCACTTGAAACATTTAAACGAGGCTTTCGTTATAGAAAACCACACTACGCATATTTGTTAGATTGTATAACAGGTAAAAAATATCAGTTCATGGGAGTTGGTTTGCAGTGCCAGTTTTGTGAAATGCAACACCTGATCTGTGACCTTGAACTGCGTTGAAGGTCAAATCTTGGTCAAAGAGCAAACTTCATGTGGAGGTCTAATTGCCTTTGACGACCATAACTAATACCCGGCAGTGTTAATGCTTTGACCATGTTGTCACACCGTGACTTCAAACGACAAAGATTGAATCGAGTTCGTGATTAGATGTGGTCTAAGTGCACCGTGACAAACTATTTTCTCTGTACAGATTGACTAATAAGCTTTAGTAACACAAATATACCACATTCCGTGCACATTAGCAGTAATCTAATAGTCCTGAGAGGAGGAATAGTCAATGATTTGTGGTAACCAAAATTAATCTGTTGTCTTATGACCCTTGAATTCATGTCAAAAACTCAAATGCCAAGGATTATTTGGGAACTGTGTTGGAATATTATGAAACAAACAAACAAAAAAAAGATGTCCAATGCTATGCAATGTTAGCTTTTTAAACCACACAGGTCATTATGAGTGAGCAAATGAAAACAGCAGACAGTTCAGCTTGCAGTGGCAGAACTCATGAATTGACTGTTGAAATGCATGAAAAAAACGTGGAGATATGAATGTGTGTTTCTGGTGACACACAAGACAATGTGATAAATCGCGACATAATAAATAAAGATTATGATTAGCAGTAAAAGGACAAATGAGTACAATTACTTCAGCAAATGTTCATACTTCGTCCATCCTCAGTCCACCTCACCTGCTTAAAGTCTCAACCTCTGACTTAACAGCTTCAGCCTCTCAGTGCCAAACAGAGGTGTGAGGTTCAGGTTGTACAGTTACACAACTCTTTAGCTATAAAGGAGTAAGACCAGAAGACGGTGGTAGAAAAGTGTGAAAGCTTCCTGCGCTCCACATGCATTCAATCCTATTTTGCACAACAATATCTGCATTTTAACCTGAGAGAAAGCCATATTACAAGTGTTTCTATACCAACATTGCTTGAAAGATGTGCACATCTTTCGCTGTGTGTAGAAGTCTTTGTACTTTTCATTGTTGCAGGATAATGAGAAGTTTCTGGGAAGCCACAGCAAGAAGGAAAATGGTCATTGAACTCGCAAACACACGGTGAGGGGAACTCCACACATCAGCAAACAATAATGTGACTTTTTTTTTTTTTTAACTTGCTTTTCACTTGATGCCCAAACTTTATATCAATGAAACAATCTAGAAGAGGTTTCTAGAATATAAATATTGATGAGAAACAACCTCTAACAAAGTGAAAAGTATCTACAAAGACAGAAGGGAATGTTGCAGTTACTGTCATATTTTCTTTAATCCTCCAGCTGTACATGTGGGAAAGACCTGAACAGAAACGTGTAGTTTTATGTTTACTGTTTATTATGCACTGGGACAATCCCATGGAGCAGATTTGTGGTGTGCCTCTTTGAGTAATGTGTGTGGTCAGCGGGTGTGTCTGTATATGACTAATGCAGGGATATTTAACACAGTGCATGAACCACTTTTTGGTTTGTTTTTGTGCCCGTTCGCATGCATTCAGACCAATTACAAGAGGGAGGAAAGGGTGCACGCATGTGTTTTGGTGAATATGAATCAGTGTGCATGAGGAATGAGTGCATGCAGACCATTGGAGGGGAGAGAGGGAGAGAGAGAGAGAGAGAGAGAGAGAGAGAGAGAGAGAGAGAGAGAGAGAGAGAGAGAGAGAGAGAGCTTCTGAGCTACACTAATATGAGAGAATGTGAGCGCGATATTCAGTTGTGCAGCAGCTCATTAGTGAGACCAAACAAGCAGGACCATGCCTCTGGCCCCCACAAAGGCCGCTTTGTGTGCCACCGCTTGCCACAAGTGTAGCGGCAAACAGAGTTCAAGGGAACGGAAATGAAAGGTTAAAAAGAGCTGAAGGTGGAGTGCGAGGAGAACCGAGGGGGATGGCTCGACGAAATGTCCACGTTAATGAAGCAAAAACCAACTTGTCAGCATACAGTTGGAGCGGAATAGAAGCGCAGGAAACTCAAATTGAAGGATTTGAAAACAAATCCTAAGATATAATTGTGATACCAAAAACCAACAGAAAAACTAAAGAATTGTGCTCACCTCGAGATCATCCAGTGACCGTGCCAGGCTGAGACGCTTGGAGGAACGACGTTTAGAGGCACGGACGACCCCTATTCCCCAAAACTTGGAACCCTATTGGAACAAAAGGAGCAGTTATTTATTAAATATCAATATCCACATCTTAAAATGCACATTTTGCTTCAATGCAACTCAATACATGGGGTTGTGACTGTGATAAAATGGACCTTTCTGGATTATCACATGCATTTATTGACTGAAATTTGCTAACACATATAGTGCGACTAGACTTGACGAGCAGGTTGACAGTGAAAATGAAAATGGAACAGCATAAACACAGTATGGAGTGGCTTTGAGGTGAGTCAGTCGAAACAGACGGTCTGGAAATGTCAAGTTTTTCTACTGCACTGGACAGATCCCTCCACTAAAGCCTCTGCACTCGTGTGTAATGGCTACTAATTTCACAGTCTGTCGAAAACTAATGTAAGAGTTTGGAAACACCGTAGCTTCCTGCCGCTCTGTGCCTAAAAACATAAAATACACAGCAGGCCAAGCAGCCACGTCTATTCTTATGAGTGGAGAGGTTGTCCCTTATATTTAAACAAGAGTTTCAGATTTGCCGATAATTGCCACGGCATGACATGGGGCTCTACCCTATAATTTCCCCGGCTTCCTGTACAAGATTGTCTTCATTCTGATCTAATGCAAGCGAGGGAGAAACACACAATCCAAATCTAATGATGAAACAGAGCGACACAGTTTGTTTGAATAAACGAGGGAGCGATCCACAATAAATGCAGACGCGAGGAGTTAAAAAAAAGAACTATGGATTTTAACACACGCCGCATGCATCGTTTAATTGCCGAGCCGTTTACAAACACACATTCGCCTACATGCTGACTAATTGGAGCCCTCTGTGCAGGAGAAAGAAACTCCTTCAGGCATACTGTATAATCACTGTACTCAGAGGAGCGTGGAGACATGGGGACATCTTGTGGGCGAGCAGAAATGCAACACCAGACAAAAAAAAAAAAAAAAAGATTTCATTGATATTCAGCAGGTGTTTTCTGAAGTTACTTCACACTCGGCGACTAATTGACTGTTGAAATAGTAGTATTGCGTTTCGTTTTAGGTGCCACCAAAAAGAAACGGCTCGCTTAACACCCCCTCAAATGTCTGGTGACTCGATTCCTTGTGAACATTTAATACTTCCTGTGTCGCTGTGTTAGAAAAGTAGAGAAACAGATGCTCTCGTCTCAGCACAACCTCTTTTACAATACAGCTATTTAGTGGAAATGGAAATCTCATTTTACATACGCGGCTGCGATATGGAGTAAATTAGAGAAAGCAACAACAGAACTGCAAAACTTGAAAGAGTTGTGAAAACAGAACGAGTCACCTCACGTTGTTAAATAAGTTAAAAAAAAAAAAAACTTCAATGCAATATGCAATATTTTCTTCTCCATATTGTTGCCTGTTTAAGGCTAAACAAGTCCAACCATTCACCGACATGACCTGACGGTGAATGAATCAATGGTAGCATGTTAAGGCCACATTAATAACATTTCAAGCATGGACAAAAAAACCTGCTAATTTGGCTTTACTCTCAGCATTTCTCATAGTTTTAGGATATCTCCACATTATTCAAACATTTAAATGTTCTCACCAAAATGCAATAGCTGAAGTGCTTGTGCTTTGTTCCACCCTCCGTCTGTATATTCCCTAATAAGTCATTCATTACATTTGAACTACAACGTCAGTATTATGATAAGGAAGAAAACTTGGTAGATTGATTTTGTTTTACTTACAATTTTGTTGCGGCCATCTTTCTGTTGTTTCTCCCTCTGTTCCAGGAACCTCCTGGTCCATTCCTCCCTGGGAGGGCGCATCATGATCTCTGCTGCCTGGTACCTGTCGGAGGGGATCTGGCTCATCGGAGGGGGCAAGTTATTTGTGCTTGCACTGAGGGTAATGGTGGGGGACCAGTTGTTAGGCGGCGTCCCTTGAGATTCAGGATCACTGCTGAGGACTTTGGGCCACTTTGCCTTGGAGAACCACCTTTGGCTGCCTCGGAAAGGCTCGTCAAAAAAGTTTGTTTTCTTACTCAAAGGCTGGGGAGGCGGCGGGGGTTTGAACTGGAACTCTAGCCTGGGTGGAGGTCCTCCATAAAAGCTGGTGAGGGAATCTGGGCCGGGAAGAGACTCTGAAAGGGAATGTGTGCTGGCACTGTTCTCTGGATTAGGTTTTTGGGCTCCCTTGGAGTGGTTTATTGGGGTGAGGTCTTCAGCCGTAGGATAATCCCATGGACAGCTGGGGAGGTGGGCTCCTGCGTGAGTGTGGATTGTAGGAGGGAAATCCCTATCGGCTCTCTCCTCGGGGGGAGAAGCAGTTCCAATGCCGCTGTCCCCGTTGCTGCTGGCACTACCTTGTTTGTCAGTGCTGTCGTTTCCCTTGGCTTGCTGCTGCGCCTCTGCATCCAGTTTAGCTCTAAGCCTTTCAACAGCCTCCCCCAAGTCGCTGTAAAGGACTGCGACGAAGTGTAGGACGTCTGGGGGAGTCTGAGGGAATTCCAGACAGCCCAAAGCGTCTGGATCAATAGTGCAATCAAATCCAAAGCGACCAGCAATTCCGACGTGGTCCTGATGGTTTCCCAGCTGTGGGTCAATGAAAAAAACATGGCAGGAGGCTCGCAGCGGACCGTCCACAGGTACACGGCCATTGATAACATGTGCTGTAGTGACCAGGCAAAAAAAACGGGGGTCTTCAGCACACACTGCCCCTAAGACAAGGTTCTCGGTAGGAAAGGCTGCCAAAACGGCTCCTGCGTCGTCACAAAGTCGTATGCAGTCAAACATTACTTTCATCATCACCAGAGTATGGGTGTCCTGCTCTGTGCCCAACTTCCTTATCCTCTCACGAATGGCTTTCAAACAGTCCTCCTCTGGTTCATTAGTGTTCAAAATCAGCTCTGTGGTGCTGAGGTACCCCACAACCAGGGTCACATTTAAATTACCCCAATCTGGATTAGCCTCTTCTGTGTCAGTATAAACAGAGTCTGCATCCCCGACTGCGGAGGTTTCCTCATTCGGCTGCTTAACCAAAACACTCCACTGCTGTGACCACTGAGACATGTCAGGCTCGGAAACTGGCCTCTGCTTCATTGCAGCAACGTGATGAGAGGTAAACGATGACTTGCTTGAATCATGCGAGATGGTGCGGAGAACCCCCGCCTTCTGGTAAATACCACTTTTCCCGACAAACTTGGCATCATTCAGAATGGGGTTCCCCATCACGCGGCCTTCAGTAAGCACCACCACGTGCAACGGTCCTTTGCAGCCGCCGATCAGCTGCACCACAGTCTCGTGTGAAGCCGCGGACACGTCCGTGCCGCTGATGGCCATGATGCGATCTCCTTGCTTGAGTCCAACCAGGTCAGCGGGGCTTCCCTCCAGGATGCCACTCAGCACACATGGCCTCTGGCCTGAAATAGTAAAACCATATCCCGCACGGCCACGGATGACCTCCACACCCCTGAGCTCGCCAGCAGCGCTCAAATCAAGACGTCTCCTTGCACTCTCAGGCTGTCCTTGTATCCTCATTTTGGAGACCGTGGGAACTTTAACACATGGAAGTTGCCAACACTACTGTGTTGTTGTCATCCTAGAAACACACAGAAGAAAGCAAAGCTGGTTTATGAAGTGAATGTCTGTAGCATATTTAAATAAACAGAGGATTAATAACAGAGATGATAACCATGTGGGTAGTTAGAAGTATTATTCGCTTATTTTCCTCAATGTAGTAATGTCCCAACATTACTTGTAGATTATCTGCTTTGTCCAGATCAGGGTCAACAGAGCCCAGGACACTGGACATAAAGCATCTAAGAGGTCTCCAATCAATTAAAAATTTTAAATTAAAAATTAATGCATTTTTGTTGGAAAGCACCGTCTTGGAGTCATAATAGCATGCTGCCTTCTATGTAGGAGAAATGTGACTCATTTCATATAAATATTAATAAATAATCAGCTTCCTTTCAAATAGTCACTGGAATAAAGAAATACACGTTTTGTATTTCCTCAAGCTGGAACAAATTAGACTAAATCTGGGGTCTATTCCTCGAGCTGGTTTAAAGGATAAATCCCCTGCTGATTTCTCACTGTAGTTTGTTTGGAGCACTAAAACTGCGTAATACTGCAACAGGAGCGGACTTATACAATGACAATCTGGTGTTTTCTGGCTGTGAGCTGAGTTATTGACTCATTTATTAAATTCACTTTTAAATATTTATATACAACTTCTTCCCATTTTTTTTTTATTTCATAAATTTTTTTCTATTTTTAAAATGATTTTATTAGTTTTTTTTTATTTAAGTTAAGGCGTTTTGTTTGTTGGGCAATTTGTGAGTGAACAAGGTTTTCATCATCTTGGCCAACAACTGCTTTTCTTTCAAATATGTGATTGTCTCTCTCTGAAAAAAACCAAATAAACAAAGTTTGCAAAACAAATGGATGATAAGTTGGAGCAATGGTCTTTTCTTAAATCAGATTATTTAGTGTTTGATAAATGCTTAAAAATTATAAAACTATGTTCATATTAATCCATACTCTGTGCATACAAGTATAATATGTCCTTAATTCTACATTGAAACAAACTTTTGAATGATGTTGGAGGAAATCCAACAAATTATATCCTTTAAAACCGATAGCTGATATTTTTAGGTTTGTATTTCTAATTTGTGGTATTTTATTCCATTAAAACAAGCTGTCGGTCAGATTAAGGTTGGGTCTTTAACCGCATATTTTGACTGATTTGACAAAGTAATGAAATAAGTAAGAAGTAACCCCTGACATGGATCTAATTTGGCCAATTATCTGTCAGATATGAGACAGATCGAGCTTGCTTGTGCCTCCTCTTCACCTCTCCACCTCCACTCCCCAAAAACAAAGTGCCAGCTGGCTCCTACTCACAACCACACTGTATTGTTATGGTCGAAAACGTGTTTTAAATGTTGCAATTCAGAACGTAAAACACTTGCAGAAACCATACAAATATTTTTTTTTCTCTTGGTAGTAATATTTAAAACCATTAAAGTGACAAAATAATCTCATATTCACAGTTACGATCCGGTGTTTGGGATTAAGTGGTTTCCCTGTTAACTGGTGACCGACTTTCTTTAGCGCCCCTTGTTGCAGACACAACAGCAGATGTTAGAAACCCCACATAATTCCGTAGCTGTAATAACGAACGCCGTTTAACCAATCTACAACAAAGTTTTGAAATTTCGTATCGTTTGTGAGTCTTATTTTAACATATGTGAGTCTTATTTCAATATCTGTTATTACGCTAAAGGCGTCGGGACACCAGTTAGCAAGGAAACTAGTTAATCCGAAACACCACAACTATCACAACGAGGCTGTATGAAGACGAAGTTTCAACATTACCCGCTCCAGAGGTGGAAAGTCCCGGAAACGGCTACAGCGGCTAGAAGGTCCACACTCTTTGTAATTTACACACCATTCCTTCCTTTTACTCACTTAATTATTCAAAACCAAAGTTCCCTGCCGTGATTCGGTCGTCCATATGGCCATATGACCTCCTCCTCCCTCCATTCACATACAAAGCGTCTTTCACTGTTACCATGACAGCGTAACGTCTCAGGCGTCACGTGACGATCTGTCTAACCAATCACAGGGTCCGTTGTGTTCAATATTCAAACGAATGGGGGCACGCCATTGGCTGATGGAAATGAAGCTCAAGTACTTTTATTTACTCCTAAAATAGATGTAATTTTAATTATAACTAACAAAGTCACTTGCAAACGAACAATATGGCCTTCAAACCTACATTCCTTAAGCACTAATAACTTCTGTGACAAGTAGTAAACCAAGGATACAAAATACTATAAATTCTGTATATTCCCAGTACAATGCAATATATTTCAATTAAATTCTACTATGCTAGTGATACCCAGATTTTTATCATTGTAAACCAAAAACCAATTACAAAAAGCAAATAAATAAATAAAAGTTGAAAAACTTCATAACACACTGCATATAAAATACTGTTTCTTTGTTATATTCTGTCACTATGAGTTCCTCTTGTCTGAGGATGAGCTCTTCGGGTTTACGCACCGTGTTTGGTGAACTGGTGCCGCTTCAGCTTGCAGTTTCAAACATCATTCTCCAGTTTTTCATAATGAAAGATGCACGATGATACACTTTTAATGTAAATGCTTAAACTTAGCAATTTTGTGACATAAATGGATTTTAGTAAGCTGGCTTACCTACTTTTTAAAACATACATACATACATACATACATACATACATACATACATACATACATACATACATTCCCACCCGCCCCCCCAACTGAGAATCAGTGTACTATACCTTATTCGTGTCATGTGGAGCAGCCTCTTCCACTCTGGTGGAAGCTCTTAGGAGACGTTGGTGTGTAAATATTAACTCAGAGTTCAAAGGGCTGCAACGGCTGGACACATTTCCGTATTAGACACGTGCAGGAAGCTCACACATTTTTTTGAAAATGCAATTTCTCGATCGACATGTTGCCGGGTTTAGTTCAAGGTATAATTCTTTTTTATGTGGCATTCGATTCCAATGTAGCTTATTATGTGTTGTTGTTTTTTTTCTTTAAAGGCTGGCGTGCAGCCTTTGCTCATTTCAATGGAGGAGCAACTTCCATTGAGCTGGTTTAGTGTGATGGAACTAACCTAATCCTTCATTTCTCCAAATCCTCTTAAAATAGGCTGAAAGGCAAAGACCTTAACGTTTCAGCTCTATCGTTTGCCTTTCAGCAATTACCCTGCAGATTCACATAACGCTGCTGAAAACAGGGGAAACCACAATGACATGCAGAGCAAGGAATATTTGCATGGTAATGAAATCAAAGAACAAGAAAGTGCTTCTTTTGCTCCGAAATTCTGTTTGAATGTTGAGTTGTAGATCACCGAGTGGCTCAGTATTAATCTGGGTGGTTGAAGCAAAATAAAACATTGGATGTACTATGAAGTGAACCAAACTTTTGTGAGATTTTAATTCATTGCAATTTCTATAAGCCTCACCTTGTTTCTCACAAACTCTTAGCAGCATGTCTTTTGCAGTCGGTCCCTTGTGGAGCTGTGTCATTATGACATTTTGAAATCAAGGCCAGCCACCATTCATCCTCTACCTCCCGAGACCAAAAGCCAGCATGCTTTTAGTGAAATTGATGGCATTATAATAAACACAAAGTCAGCTTGTGTTGCATTTTGCCGACAGCGCCTTTCACATCAACAACAGTCGGAACTATTCCCGAAATCTTTGCTTCCTGACTCCATCAATCAAACCTGTTTTGGCATTAGAAACTGACCAACGTATAATTATACTGGCAGAAAAATGATGTGACAACATTTCGCGAGGCCGTTGTTTTCACAGTGATTTTAATAGAGTACTTGGCAAATGATCAAGAACGATCTGATAGAACTATTCCTAAAATGAAAACTCCCATCAGAGCTAGACCTACTGTAGATACTAAAATGCTAACATATGTCATCGCAGGTACTGACGAGTTCATTATATATATATATATATTGATGCGTCTCTGGCTCCTTCAAAAAAAGGCAAAAACGTATATTTGTCCCCGTTTATAACAGGCAACATTTGTACACGATACACAATAAACTGTAAAATTGTCTAACTTTAAACTGAAGTCCAAAATAAATATTTGTTTTCCTGTAAGGGTAAATATGAGACAATGCGGTGATCTAAAGATCTCTCAAAAGCACAGTTTAGATATTTCATGGATTTTCGGGCTCTTTCACCTCACCCTGAACCAACAGCGCCGACATGTTGGCGGGAGGCTGGATCATCTTTTCCAGAAGGTTCATCATTCGCTCCTGCAGCTGCAGACACTGGACCTGCAGCAGGTTCTGTTGGTGCACGACCCGACGGACCTCCCTGCACGTCTCCTCGATGGCTCGGCTCGACCGCTTCTGTTGCATCAGCATGGACTGCATGACTCGAAGCTTCTTCTTCTTTATGGAAAGGTACTTGTTGGCATGTCTCTTCCTGGACGACATAGGATGGGAGCTGAAAAGAAAAAAAACATGAGAGGGACACTAGATGTAAAAAAAAACGTTGAGTTCAAAAGTGCATGATGATGGAATTCATAAACCTTAACAAGCCACTCAAGAACAATGGAGAAACGATAACGGTGCTCGGGACCAGTGAAAACGCAACTTTTTGAAAACGCTTCTAAGGTGGGACTTTTTGAAAACGCTCTGACGCCGTCTCCGTGGAGGAACGTTTCTGAAACGCTGCTACTGCGGCGTCCAGAAGTGTCATGACTCCCAATCCATATTCTCCCGGGACTGGGTGGTTTTATAGTTGACAGTCGCCATAATAGAAATCCAACTTCATCGTCTGTAAAATCCAAATGTCCAGGTACTCGCGGTTGTTAATGTTTGTAGCTTATTCTTCTCTTTTTCAGCATTTCTGCCATTTCCGTGTCAACAGGCAGTTTTCAAAACGTTGCCATGTAAACGGGGTCTTAATCATTACACCACTGTGCAGCGCTCCGTATCATTACTTTGTAATAGAAATAAAATAGAGCCAAACTACTAAAGACATAAGAAAAACAAATAAATCTGAATATGATGAATTTTAAAGAAACACAGATTCCAAGCAATGGGAAAAAGCTAAATTAGCAAATATTAGATTTTCTGTTTCAATAACATGTATCACACTCGATGAACTAATGTACCGGCACTTTATTTTGAAGTAGCTGGATAAAAAAAAAAAGCTTGTATATTAAAGCTCATACAAATCCACCTAAATGGCAGCAATTACCAACTTTTGAGTGCAGTGATTCATCACGAGGGGTGTGAGTTAAGTTTAAATCACACGCTTATTAAATAGCAAAGTGTTAGTTTTAGTGAAATTTGAATTTATACTGTTAATACGCTTTCCATACAATATCCAAAACAAACGTGTTTGTGGAGACGTGCTCCTTTTCATAATAAAATACAGATTACATAGACAGATAAATATAAATTAAAGATATTCTAGATCCTGCAGTTGGCCTGCTGTTCATTACACATATACAGCATAAAAAAAATAATTATTTCACCTGTTGAAAAAAGAAGAAAATTGATGAATTCCTTCCCTGAAACAATAGAACACAAAGGTCAGCTGCTTAACCTGCCATTACCTGCATCAGTCACAAAGTGATAAATCACTAACACTATGAATCCATGCAACGCGTCTTCTCTACTTCCTGTTACCTGGAGCCCTGCGTGTTCTCGCTGTCGGAGCTCAGGGAGTCCAGCTCTTGTTTGATCTCCATCTCGTCTGAGGAGCCCGTGTACTCCGGCAGGAACCCGATCATGCCGTCGTCTGACTGGGGCACCAGGTTTTCTGTGGGCAAGGCGGAAGTGGAGGGACCCGGCGTGGAGACTTGAAACTCCAAAGAGTGGGCCCGACCATTCTCCAACGGCTTGGAGAGGATCTTTTCGATGGGCTTGTAGTAAGGCCAGTCTGGAAGTCCACCTGCATCGCCAATGGTGGCTTTCAGTCTCCTGTTAAGAGGGGGGGGGGGGGCAGATGTTTATAGGCATGCAAACAGCTGGAGTTTGGTTGAGCGGTTTGGATGTGGCGCACTTGCCTGTACTGAAAAGACATGTTGGTGATTTTCATCTTGATCTCCTCTTTGAAACGCTGCTCTCCAGTCAGCTGGAAAAACCTCTGGGACATCTTCTCGTAAACCTTGGCGTTCCTCTTGCTTGTTTTCAATTCGTTGTGGTGTTCCTCCCACACGTAGAGGAGGGCTTTCATTTCTCCATCCGTCCAGTTCGGGGCCCGTCTGTGCTTCTCATTGTGGCCTGGCAGCAGGTAGCTGAAACCATCTTCTGCAGCCATGTTTTTTTTTTTTGTTGTTGTTTTTTTTTTTGTTCCTGAGCAGATTCTCTTGGCCTGTGATTGCAGGAATAGGATGAGAAGAGGTTGAATTTGAAAGTATTTTACGGTGCCCAGAGCTGTTTTGAGTCTGCACCGAGGGAGGGAAACATGCAGGAAGGCATGCACTCACACTCGCACACACACCACCGTCCTGCCTGTGCCCTTCCCTTTAGCCTAGCTGAAAGAGGACTCAAAATGGGGCCTAAGGCAGGAGAGGAATCCGGTTAAAAGCTTTTAGTACCGCGTGATGTCACAGTGACATCAAGTTGCCCTGGCAACGGGGAGGGAGGCTCATTATTTTCCCGCCCCTCTCCTCTGACCACTCCCAGCAGCTCTCCTTTCCCCTCCGTTCTCCTCCAGTGGAGGCACAAAAAGCTTTTAGCTGAAAGGCAGCAGTGTATGCGCACAAGATTGCTGACACTTTTGAAATATGAGCCTCCGGGGAGGTGGGAGGGAGGAAAAAAAGGAGCGAGAGCGAGAGAGCCGAGACCACGAGTATGTGTTTCCCTGGCAACAAGGCAATGGATTTGGTAGTCAGCCAACACACTGCTCTATTTAAAAGCTTTTAATAATAGACAAGTCATTTTGAGATGGGGGAAGGATCTGGGATCTGCATGATGCAGAAGAGAGGCAAAACATTTCCAGCCTGCAGTTTCCACCTGAAAAGCAGGAGAGGAGCGATTCACTTGGAAAATCGTGGAAAGAGAAACTGTAGTCATCTCCGTCTTCAGTAATCTGCTTTCTTTTCATAAGTTGCAGACAATGAACCCCTGCAGGAGGGTTTGGGAAACCCCCTCCCCCATTTAGGCCTCTGCGAGGGGCGGATCCACCCAGACTCCACCACCTTAATCTGCAATTTTATGGGCTTTTTTTTTTTTTTTTCTCTCCCCCTCCTCCCCTTCCATCTGCTTCTCCTTTCTCTCTGCCCCCTCCTCTGCTCTCACACATCTTTCAGGAACGCATATGCGCCGAAGCCACGCTGTTTTTTCTTTCTCACCCAAATGGAGAAATAGCCCTGCCACTGCTGTATTTGGTGGAAACAAAGAGCAGTCATAATACTGCAGTGATACAAATCATCTCTTCTCAGCCCATCGATATGAGATCTACTGGTTGCCGTCGGTCCGGCTTATCTCAGCTGCAGCCTGATTAGTTCCTTGACCCATCTGCTCCTCGGTAACCTGACAGGCTGCCGGTGCATTTTCATACCACAGACTGGCAGCACATCTCTGCAGCAAATGGAGGAGCAAAGCCAATTTTGATGCGAAAGGTTTTTGTAGAAGAAAATTGGAATAATCTTTCTGGTGCTACTCAACATTGTTTTAGCAGAGTGGGTAATCTGCTACCTTGAAGGAGTCTTACAGTATCTCAAAAAATACTCATCTTTTTTGGACATTGGTCGTGTTGTGGATGTTTCCACTTGCTGGGGTCCTTTATAATTGTCTTTAGTTACCTCTGTGCACGTTTCGGCTCATTAGGATGCAAGTAATCCAGACTACTAATCCAGCGACCAGACTAATCTACAGATAAAGTGCTCATGCACAGTGTTGGGAGTGATCTATCCATTTAGTAAAATCTACCCCAATCTACTTTCCAAGAAGTTTTTGATAAATCTCTCATTACAGCGGACTCATGAGCCCCAACATAAGAGCGACACAAAACAGAGATTTGTCCAATATATTTATTCTGAAACAAACCACACTCGAGTCAAAAGCATGTGGGATGTAAAAATCACTCTGGGGATTTCTCTCACTTGCATTCGCCTCCACCATGACGGGAACAAAAATATGGGGCTGATAACACAGGAGAGCTGCAGAGAAGAATGCTGACAGTCATAAAAAGCTTCTTCGCATTGTGTGTTTGTGTTCAGCTTTTGGACTGAGAAATTCAGTCAACGAGTTGGGGCAGGACCGAGGCAAAGTTACAGCAAAAAACCGTCTAATCCCAGGAAACGATGCAACTCAGCATGGGAACTGGGAAGCTGGCAACAGCAGTAACCTCAGCATCGATGGGCTCTAAAAGGAACAAATAGTTGATAGTTTTTTGACTCAGATGGCCACAGAACCAACTGTGCAAAATGATGCAAAAAGATTGCGCTCAAAAAAAATAATAAAAAAAAATAAAAAATAAAAAGTTAAAACGCCGCTTCATAGATGACGCTTTACGTGATGCGTTCAGGTGCTCGTTAACCTGTTAACGAGCTGCGGAGTCATACAGTCGCGACGTTTCATGCTTTTTCAGCATAACTGATTTGAAGGATTGGATTTCAAAGTGTCTTTGTCGCAGTGTAAAGACATTGTAGTGCCCCGAGGTCGGAACGGGATAACGCCACTTCCTAACTCGCCCACTTTGAGTGAGTGATGCGTTCAGGTGCATCACATAAGTGCGCCCTCCGGAATATTAAAGAGCTGCTGGGCTCATACAGTAGCAACTTTACATGCTAAACATGATTACAATATGACTGATAGTCATTAGCGAGCTGGAACGTGCAAAGTGGACATCAGTACTGCTGCACTTGTAAACAAACATGGCGGACCGAAGTGGTATGACTCACTGTCCGTATTCTAGTTTTATCGTCCATATCAGTAGTTTAATAGTTGAGACTTACCCCTGATAGCCTCCGATTCCTCATCAGTCCATATGAAGGTCGGGTTCTCTCGATTTTCTTCAAGTTTATAGCGTATTGTTCTCTGCACACACGTCTGTGTGGTTTCATTACAAAAACAGCGCCCTCCCGTGGCCCGGCAAACTAACTACATCGTTGTCTGTGTGTCCGCTGCTGCAGTATAAATGCGCTCTTTTTTAGCAGATGAGGTGTTGTCACACGAAACAGTGCATCCGCACGTCCATATATTTGTGCTCTTTCCAATTTGTTATAGATTCAACATCTTGGGACGTATTGGGATATGTTTTCATTGATATGTGATAAATAGATATAATAGACAATAATTTATAGTAAGGTTCCATTATCTCCTTGAGTCTTAGAAAAACATTTAATGCAAATTTGTGCACATAAAACACATACATACAGTACAGTGCATACATAAAGTCTCATAAAGTATAAATGCTTTGAATGTTGGCCTATGTCAGCACATACTGTCGTGTATCTCCTCTGACGTACCTCATGTTAAATCGGAACTGCTTTGGCCACAATGGGACCCACGTCGATCGCCTCTTGCACCTGCTCGTGGCTGAAAATGAACAAACGGATTTCTAGCAGTGTGATTAGAGCGTTTGAGGCTGGTGTGTTGGTGTGTCCCACACAAAAGTACAGTAGCTACAAGCCGTCTGTTTCCGTCACATACTAAGTAGAAAGCTCTGTGCAAATCTGAGCTCAGGCAGGAGGTCCAATCCTAGCTTTTTGGGAATTTACTCCTCCTGTGCAGGGGGATAATATAATCCATTGTGAGTTCCCCTCCGTCAGCCTTAATGCAAATACCAGAAGACATAGAAAGCTAATAAATGCACCCATCCTCTGCGGGCCAGACCATTAAGGAATGTCACTTTATGAGCTTATCAAATACAAAATACTGCAACTGATTGTTTTAAATACGGGGGGGGAGGGGGCATATAAATGGCGTATAAAGTGTTGAGCAAACTCTCGCAGCTTATCTAAACTTCATGTCTCAGTCTCTCAAGCAACGTCCATAAAACAATGCAATGAGATGCACCATAGAAAACAAAATGTAAAGTCAACATATATAAAAAACATGGATAAATGGAAACAATATCATATAATTATATATCAAGTATTCAGAATATACAAGAATACGATTTAAAACTCAAACCTAAATAGGAATGTAGTTCTGGAAAGGTACCACTAGAGGTCAGCAAATATCCATGCTCAGATATCCAGTTATACACTTTGAAGGTTTCACCCGCAGTGAAAAGTTGTTTCTGCATGTGTACTAACACAAAAAAAAAAAAAAACCATGAAAACATTTCTCCTCAGTTTAACTTACTCCCAGTCCCACATAGCAGCAGGAGAGGTAAACACTTCATCAGCTCGGGAGAAATTCACTTTGTTTACATTCTTGATATGAAGTCTCACAGTATAAATGACAGATTTTTTTTTGTTGTTTTGTTTTCTTCTTTGAACTAGCAATGACTCATATGTGCACAGTGGTCTCAAATGTCTCACCGGATAACATCTGCAATCTTTTCACCGCGAGGAAACAAAAGGATTCCCCACGTATCCAAACTGACTCATGCAGTCATCAGACAAACTAATCTCAGCACACGGGCCGAAACTGTTTCTGAAACGTTTCTACGGGGCCCGTATCTTCACTTTTTTCTTCATGTTCGGTGTCAAAGTTCTCTCAGTTTATTTGAACATTGTAAGGGAATGCATCTGGCTGTGCAGTTGTTTCCCAGAATTGCATGTTCACTGTCTGCAGCCTGGTTTCTTGTGTCTTCTGTGCGTTGAACGTCTCTGCTCAGTCTCTGGGTAGACACTCCTCCTCCGTGATGCCCTGAGCCTTCAGCTCCTCCAGAACGTTGTCCAAGTGGCTGGGGTCGGGGTAGCCGTGGCCCGTGAGGTTGGAACCGAACTCAGTCTTGTGGTGCACCTCGTTCCAGATCACCGTGTCGGATTCCCCGGTAGTGCTGGACGTACCCACGGAAAAGATTAGCCTGCGGTCCCAGGCGACCAGAAGCAGCCTCAAAATCTGAAGGAGGGGTTAAGAATGCAGACAATTCAATTGATGTTCATGATACTACTCAATAAAAAAAAGAAAGAAATGCTCCTTATTTACCTTGCGCCCCTTTTCACTGTCGGGGAGGTAGCAGTGTCGGGGGAACCCACGTGCCGTGAAGGGTTTGCCTGGGTTTGGGTGTTCTGGGCCCTAAAAGCACACAAACAGCACACATTGTCTCTCCATCCAAAACATAATATTGACATTACTCTATTGACAATGTTAGTGCCCGTGTCAGAATGACTGCCGTCCACACTGTACCTGGATGCCCGGGGGGATGTTGTAGATGATCCGGATGGTTTTGCAGTCGGGGTGGCCAGGCAGCGAGTGGGGGATAACGTGGTACTCCATCTTGCCAGGGGGCTGATTGCCGGTCTTGACTCCGTAAATAGTCTTGCAGGTGGGGCACTGCAGGCTGCCGTCCTTGTTGCCGTTGTTGTACATGGCGACGAGGCACTGGAGGTGGTACTGGTGACCACACTGTGCCAGGCGGCCCACAGACTCAGCCCGGGAGATGCCACCCACGCCAGGGCCCTTGTAGCCCGATGGTCCCGCCAGGGCCTCCATGCAGATGGTGCAATCCTGAAATGGGAAGACCTTTATTATCTAAATGTTTTTTCTTGCTTTTTGGTTTGTCTATAGAGACCAACCACCTGAACTGAGCTGAATGCAAAAGGGCAACATCCATTCTTCTGACTCAAAAAGTACAATAGATAGCATTTCTTCATTCAAACATATTAAAAACAGCTGATGTTGGCAAACAAACCAACAACCCCTGACCTGATCAGTATTGCAATACACCTTAGTACCAGCAGATGGTATATTATATCCAGAACAGATGGATTTCTAGTGTCATGTGGAGAAGAGTCAGGCTCAGCAAATGGCTCAGGCTTCAGACTGATTTCTCATAGCAGCATGCGGCTAATGGGCAGGATTGAGGTCAGGCCGGACCCTAGAGTGACTCACACACCCCACCTGAGACATAATACTGACCCTGAACTAAGCTGGTATTGGCATTACTGATGAAAAAAACAGCAAAGAAAAACTATTGTGACCAAAGCTATTCTTTCTACGCAATCTAAACAAGATCAATTCACCTCTTCTGGCGGGTTGCGGACTTTCTGAAGGTAGCGCTTCACCACTTCCTCTGGGGTTTTACCTGATGGAAGGAAACACGACATTTCATGATCAGATTATGAGACTTAAGCACATCTAATGACCCACCGACAAGCGCAGGTTATACGAGTTTTCTATTTAAAGTGCATTTTACACTTTGTTAAAAAAAAAAGTAAAAATCACGTGAACTCATTAAGATTCAGACAAAACTGTCCAATGGATAAAGTTGAGCTTGATAACTGTTACCATGAGTCAACAGCACATCCTAATTATTCCTAAATTGCTCTCGTTGGAGGCGTCAGGATAGGAGACACACCTTTCCGGGCTTGTTTCTTTGTGGTCTTGCGACAGCAGTGACCCAGGCCGGGCACAGGCTTGATGTCGCTCTTACTGACAGGTGGAGGATGAAGCACCAGTTTGGGAGGCCGGGTCAGGCAGACAGGAAGTCCCGCTGCGCTCATCAGGATCCCCGTAATACCTGATGACAGACAGCAGAGGGAGCAAGTGAGACCAACATGTTAAAGATGTTGTTTACTCTGGCATGGTGAGCTCCAGATCCAGAGAATTATCAACTATTATCTATTAAAGCTAATAACAAGGAATGGGGTTGTATGTGTACCTGCCAGGGCAGGATGCACGGGGCTCGATCCGTTCAGATTCTTCACTGGAACTGTTGGCACACTGAAACACAAGAAAACAAACGGGTATCAGTGTACGAATCGCCAGAAACTCTGAAAGCACACGTGCGAGGAGCGGGCTGGGTCACGCCTGCCTAAAGCGGAGGGGGTCAAGAATCTGTCAAGTCACCTGTTGACAGGTGGGATTACACGCAGCTGTTGGTAGCATATGCTGGTTTCCAGATTAGTCCGTGTCAGCGGGTTAAGGAGATTTTGCCGAGTCATGCGAAGAAACGAAGGGACGTTGCTCATCACATCTTGACATACTGTCCCATTACTGCCAAATACGGTTGAGCCAATCTTTGTGACATGTGACGTTGGGTCACGTTTCTCCAGGTACTCAATTTTGCTCGCACGGTCCAAATTCATGCGCACCAGGCAAATGCGGTGATTCTAATTTGTCCGGAGGGGATAATGTGAGTGTGAAGTTGTTGATCCGTGTTTTGTGACTTGTCCAGGATGTAACATGGCCTCACCCAGAGTCAGCTGGGATCATCTGCAGCCCCTACAACCCTTTGTTAATGAATATGTAATAGACCAGGGGTGTCAAACACATTTTAGTTTATCTCGAGTGGGCCAAACCACTAAAATAGAGCCATAGAAACCTTTAAATGGAAACTTTTTCTTTGTTGTGGCGCGGAGTATTTATGATGACTATTGAAGAGTCCTACAAACTCAATATAAAATCTATTTCTAATGAAACCTTCTGGTGGTGAGATACGGTGAAATGTCCAAAAGACTTTGCAGTACGCATGTTTTTACAAACACGGCTTTGAGGCTTATGCTGGTTTGTTATCTTTCATGGCAGAATCTCTGATATCTCAGCTCGGGACTCAGTGTTGTGTTTTGTCCAAAACTCTTAAGACAATTGTTTTAAAAAAAAAAAAAAAAAAAAAAAAGAAGAATTTTCCTTCTCTGGAGCCTCTTGCGGGCTGGTTCGGGCCCACAAGCCTTATGTTTGCAATAGGATGAGTTCCGCTCATGTCAAGACTGATTAGAAATAAATGTATACACCAAACAAGCAGCCATAATAACTTTAAGAGTGTAATTTGATGAAGAAAATGCTCAAATCTGCCGAGCGAAGCCACTTGGCTTGAGTCGTCGCTTCGCAATAAGAGGTGAAGCAGCGTTCAGACCCACAGAACCGCTCGTCACCACCGCAACAACTTTACATTGGGTATCTGTACAGTCAGAGGTGGGTACTTACGGTCTGCCCATTTTAATAACGGTCATCTTTCCGGTTTGAAGACAACAGATACGAGTCACAAAAATAATCCACCGGTTGCGGTATCAGTGCCTCTGGTGGCCCCCTCTCGCTCTCCTGCTCCTTCAGTTAGTAAGTCAGGATCTCCGTCCTCCCCGGCTTGTGTGCCAGTGTCACGTCTGCTTCCTCATTTATAGAGCTAATCCACTTGTTTCCATCTGTTGACTGCGGTCCGGCTGTAGGCTAGAGGTGGGTTCCGCCAGGGATTACCTGTCACACTGCCAGGCTGCCATAGGGCTAATAAACACTCGCACACACTCAGTAGCACAACAGGTGTGTCGACGTTACTCCACGCTGATGCGTTATGAATGGGAATCTTGATACTTGGAGAACCGTAAACATTCAACCATGTAAAGAGGCCTACATGAAAACAACCAGGGTGCTTTAAGATCTTCAAATAGTTGTTTCTTTTTAACAATACTTAGTTCAATTTCTACCAGTTGGATTAGTTGGCTTCTTAATGATGCCACCTTCTGCATTCATATTCTACCTTTAGTATGAGTGAATAATATAAACAGATGTAAAAACTAATGTATCCTACATGTCCACAAGTAGAGTTCTCAACTATAAAATGAAAAGCAGTCTTGAATTGGTTTTATACCGGTGGCACTTTGGACGGGGGTGTCAAACATGAGGCCAGTTGGGCCAAAACTGACCGACAAGAGGCTCCAATCTGGGAACCAAATCAACAAGCAAATTGTACAAATTTCAAGGAAAACTTTTTTTTTTTTTTTCAAACAAGTTTCTTTAAGCGTAGTGGATAAAACGCAACACTGAGACCTGAGCTGAGAGATCAGTGATGCTGCCATGAAAGATAGAGAACTAGAATGAACCTCAAAGTGGTTCTGTCAGGGTGAATTAGTGAAAACATGCTATAGGAGACATTTCACTGTATTTCGCACCAGAAAGTTGAATTAAAATTGGCTTTCTGTTGACATTGTAGTCATTTTCCATAGTAATTTTGGGGTTTATGTGAAAATCGAGACATTTTCATCATGTATACTCTGAGTCACAACAAGTCAAAGTTTAAATCTAAAGGTTATTATTTCACAGGTCCCGCCCGCTCAAGATGAAATTGAGCTGTATGTGGCCCCTGAACTAAAATGTGTTTGACTTGGGAGGAGACCTCACTTAAGTATCTTTTTTACAACCTCGAATGAACCCGTGATGGAAGACGCCACTGATAAGTATCAGAAGCTGAGGTTTGCATGTTGAAATGACGTTCTGAACACAGCCTATTATTGGTTTCTGCCTGAAAATGATAATCTGCGTAGTCTCCACTTTCATTTGGTGTGGTTTGTGTGTGCGGCCGAAAGCGTTAGAGGCTCCTGAAATAGATGACATGGATTTTTGCTGCTGGGCAATTAATTTGAGTTGTGATAGAACATTTTCAAATGTTTTATATGTTCTTATAGGTTCTCCTATTTCATTTGACGTTTAAATAACTATGTTTTTATGTGGTTGATGCGCCGTTGTGCCCGAGCTTTTCGTATTTCCAGGGGGTAGAATTCAAGCTTTTGTGGAAAAGAACCATAAATGTCTCTTCAAATTGATTGGCACATTATTTCACAGCCGGTCGGGGCTTCTTCATGCATGATAAGAATAAAAACGTTAACAAAAGCACAAAAGCGGCTTCATTGTCTGCGAGAGGGAAAGCTTACAGTCATTAGCAACGCTCTTCCGCTCTGGGATGAATTTCAGATGTTGTCCTTAGGGTAAGAAATAAATATTATTAAAGGCAAACAGAATTATTCATAAGAAATCCTTTGTCCTCTTAAGATCTTTCGTTAAAAATATGAGCGGCAAATGGGGGTTTTCTAAAGAATAATAAATGAGAGGTGACACACATTGAGAAGTTTATATCCAGTAAACAGGCTGTGTTGAGTCCGGGAAAGCTAAATAGAAATGTTCACATTTATAACAATAAAGTTTCTTATATTGAAACTTTCTGTGCGGTTTGTTTTGTTCCACATCAACAACACGGCTCCCTCCGTAAACAGATGATGTAATGAAACTTCCCAGTTAATCAAGGCCGCGCTGTTCAGTTCCTGTACCGATCAATCCGGTCACACTGTGCCGTGTCACCATGTTTACCAACTATCAAGGTGTTCTCGTGGTATTACGTGTTTCCCGTGTGCTTCAAAGTAAAAAAAAAGAAATCAGCACTGAGTGGACCTGGAAAGGCGTGTCAGGCAGGGCAATGTGAGCAATATGATGAGAAGATTAAAACAGGTTGTGGGGGCAGAGAAAGGAAACAAGAGGAGAAGAGGAGTGTCGGCCGGTCACGTTTCTCTGATCCCGGCTAAGCTTGTGGCATTAGGGCCGCCTCCATCTGGAGCGCTGGATGATGGCAGCCCGCAAGCTGCCGCGTATGGCACAGCGTGCAGGTGTAAGCTCACACCTATGAATGAAGCCCGGTTAAAAAAAAAAAAAAAAAAACTAACGCTGAAAACTCTGATCGGGGTCAGGAGGGAAAAGAAGCCGCCGCGTGGAGAGGATGACACCTGGCGCCGCAGCGAGAGGGGGAAGGACCCCAACAGGTGTGGAAGGCCCGAAGGCGCGGCTCGTCACTGGTAATCTGTGACGTTGGGGAACCTTCAAGACTTTAACACTCCTCTCGGAAACCATCTGCTGCGCTTCACCGCCGCCGGAATCTCAAAGCAACAAGCGAAACGTGAGCGTTGCGCTCACAAACGCAACGGAGTCTTTGAAAAAAGCTCCGTCTACAGTGCTGCGAGAAGACAATCACAATATGAGCAACAGACGCTTGCTTGCGCGCAGGCTGGGACCCACCACATCCAATATTATGTTCACAGCCGCGCAGATTCCAAACACAACATGCGTCTTCCAGTCACACCTCCAGACCCTGTGTGCATTAAACGTTTAGCGTTTCAGGTTTACGCGGCAACGTTTTCAAAACTATGTCCGTTTACACGGAAACGCTGGAAACGGTGTAGCTTTGGTGTCGGGCCACTAGTTGGTGCTGTTGTTTGTTTTTGTGATGAAACCACACACACACACACACACACACACACACACACACACACACACACACACACACTGTAGAGAAGAATACGCTACAGACATGAACAATGGCGAGAAGACAGACGTCCGTATGGGCAGACGACCCAGGAGAACAGGGACAGGGAGTCATGACACTGAAACTCCGCCATTGTTGTTGTTGTTCATCTACTCGCGCACGTGCAGAAGAACTATTTATTTATTTGCGCAACCATCTCCACCAGACCTGGGAAACACAAGGCCTTTAGCTCTGCCTGACCGGCCCTCCGAGTGTCACTGCAAACTCCTGAATCAAAATAACTTTGCTGTATTTATTGGTTTTACCACGTCTAAAATAGCCACATTCTTCACGTCAACGGACATTAGTACATTACTGGTTGTGTCTTGCATACTTTACCTCACAAATGTAGTGTTTCACAGTGGAAAAAGAATGAAAAATAGAGTTCTTATTTACTAATTTACTGAACTTGAAATGTATTCAAACGTAATCATCACTTCCGGACAAAGGCTGGGAAAGAAAAAGTGACACAGAGCAACAGTGGCTCATAAGAACAACCGCTTTATATCAACAGATTATATCTCGGCTCTCAATAGTCTTCCAAATATATCATATGGCCCTTTGAGAAAACCAGCTGCCCGCCCCTGATCTACACAGAGACCGCACTGAAAAGGATTTGACCCATGCCAAGATTTAAAATCAAATTTTTAGACATGATCGATGATCCGGCTTGTTTTAAAACTTTATATTATCTAAGCGTTTTCACTTGAAATCGCAGAAGAGTCATCAATTAACCTCAAACGCGTGTATCTGAAGTGGAGGAAAGTACCCAGAGAAAAGCCCACGTACAGAAAGAACATGAAGTTCACCAAGGTGAGAGTACGAACCACTGAACCACGATCTACCGCTTCATTTACATATACTTTACAAAAACACTTCAGCTGCTCCGCAAGCTTCAGAAGAGTCTTTCCTTGAGCGCCTCGGTGAAAACCACGGGTGAATTTAGAGATCGGGCAGTGAAATCTCAAGCTGACGGGATCAGACATCCTCCTGACCTGTGACATCGACGGATTTACCACAACAGCAGGCGCAGCCATCTGCCGCGCAAAAGACCACTCTCACCTTGACGTCTCACCTGACAGCTCACCTGATGCGGAATGCTCGTCATTACAGAAATATCAAGCTGGGCGTTAATCTGAGGATTAGATCTTGTTCAACTGTTCTTTCATGAAGGTTTTTTTTTCTTTAGCGAGTGCAAGGATTCAGAAAAGTTGGGTTTTAAAGCTGAGTTTAGGTCACGTGGATGATACTCCCCAGCATGTGCTCATGTTTCAGTGTGTGGTCGCTGGAACACCGGCTGAGCGTGAGGAGATCTGCTTCTCCTCGGCATACGCTCGAATAATGTGGCAGTAATTCCATTATCAGAGTCATCTATTGTAACGAGACCTAATGAAAATGATGAACATGGGTCAAAACAAAGAGTATAACTATATTATAGATTCCAGAATATAAAAAATAATTAAATAAAGGATAGTAACAGGTCTCCAGAGTGATGCAGACTAAACCAGAAACCAATATTAGCATCTAATCTAAAACAGGTGGGCGCCCTTGGCCAAGCCAAGTGGAGCAATTTTCATCCTGCTATTATCTTTTCTTTTATTATTATTATTATTATTATTATTATTATTATTATTATTATTATTATTACTATTATTATTACTATAAATTTGCATATCAAAAAGACTCTCCCGGTTAAAAATCCTATGTGATCTGGACCTGGACCAGGAGTCGTCACCTATTATCAAAAACTTCATCTCAAACCTCCACAGACAAGTTTAGCAACCAGCGCCCCCTGGCGACAGCAGCTGGACACTGCACCTGAACGCCTCAGGATTGGTCAGACGCTCAGACTTTGCATGACAACAAGTTAGGATTTTCTTACAACCTCTTGTTTGACCACTTTATAAAATATTTTTGCTCCGGTACATACTACTCTAACACATTGTTATTACCAGGTTAATAACGTGGAGCCCATTCCCTACTTACAACATCACAAAAAAACACTCTTTAGGATGCAAACATTGTGCACTCATTTTCTTTTTTTTAAAGTTCACATATTATTTTTGAAGTAAAGTCACAAAAAGTGTGAAGAAAAAAAACAAACAATCTAAGCTCAACCGTGCAACTAATATATTTCAAGCGTCTGACAGAACTGGAGCACCTCAGACATGCTTCACAGGCCTCCATTCGTTTTGTGAAGTACGAAATATTTCTTCTTCCATGTTGCAGGGGACTCAATAACGTTATCCAGATTACCAGTAAAACCTGCTCTGCTAAACAAGCACACGGCTGCTGCTACGGTTAGGACTTTTTTCAGTCATGGAAGCGCCTTTTTAACACTTGAACTCTTTTCTCAAGCAGACACACGGATGACACACAAAAGTCCCATTTTGGTATTTGATTTTAGCTGCAGCTTTCTTTTTCCTCTCGAGCTTTTTGTTCAGCACATTATTATAAAGGGGACTTAGTGACTCACACTCGCAGCTGTTTAGGTTATCGTCACAAGTTGGACTCGCACAGGACAACAAACCACATATTGTTTACATCAAAGTTATATTCTTGGTATATTTAGAAGTTACTGCGTAAAGGTTTTTTTTTTTTGCTTTTGACCTTCCATTTATTTATTAAACACCAAAGACTGACTGAATCTTAAATTTCTGAATTTGCATTCGTGAGTGAGAGTTTGTACGGATTACCACCGTTAAGGGTCTGCATGACAAATATGTGGAATGTGCCCGCGAGAGCTTGTTTGGTATGAATGCCCTTCATTGTTTTAGCACGGCAATGAACAAACCCTGTGCACTTTTGTCACAAGGATTAAAGGCTCCAAAATGCTAATGAGCGGTGATGTCAGTCGCTGTGTAAAGAGGGCTCCAAATGGGGAGGAATTTCCAGACCGACTGGCAGCCCAGTGGTGAAGTAGTTGGTATTCTCAGGGTTTAGAGGTTAAAGGGGACGTCCTGTGCAAGCGTCCTCCGGTTTCCTCCCACAGTCCAGGAATGTGTGTTTTTGGGATTAATGTGGTGAGGCTCAATTGTAAAGATTCACCTGCGCATAAAATGTGAACGTGAACCACCAGGCTACGCCGTCCGCCCAAAAAGGCTGACGTGAGTTCACTAAACAATGAAGTGCATCGTTTTGGAACTCCGACCACGTTTACAATTAAACCATCAGAATTTCAAGAGTTTGCTCTCGTGGTTTTGTGCACCATGTGATGTGACAATATTATGAAAAGGTTTGCTTGTCGGTAGCAAAGAAGAAATGTTTGATGTGAGGAAATTATAGAGCAAGACGTGTTTAAGGTTCTTTATGTGCATGTTCTGCACACAGTGCTGCAACAGAACTAGTTCTACTCACCCAGAGGCAATAAGGGCACGAGACTGAGCCATGGCGATGCGCTGCAGTGCAGGACGGCTCAGCCCAGCGAGGCTGGACCGCGGCGGCAGGGGGGCCGCGCAGGCGGCAGCACCGGATGAAGACACTGGACCCAGGACGCGGGCCGAAGGCGAGGGCGTGCAGGTGGACGCGGCCGTGGAGATAAGAGGCGGGCCCGGAGCGGGCGCCGCGGGCGCCGGGCAGGAGACGGACAGAGAGGAGGAGGCGGAGGGGTGAGGGGGAGAGGTGGCGACTGATGAGGGCGTGGTGGAGGGTGGCGGAGGGGGAGGCGGGGGAGGCGGGAGGGGAGGCGGCGGGGGCCGGTTGGACGAGATGGAGAGGGCAGCGGTGGCTGACCCGAGAAGGGAAAGAGAGTGAGCGTAGCCTCCCCCATAACCGAGACTGGTACCGCCAATACCACTGGAACCAACAATACCCATGCCCCCTCCAGGCCCCATCCCCCCCACACTGAAACCACCCGTCGCCCCAACGATGGACGTCCTGTGTGGGGAAAGTGACCTCGACAGGGACGGAGGCCTGGGGAGGGTGAGTGAATAAGACCCCCCTGGGATGGGGAGGCTGCTGAGTTTGGGACTGGGCGGCTTAGTCTGTGGAGGTCTTCGACCGAGGGTGTGTGCAGTGGACATGGCGCCCGCTTTGACACTCAGCACTAACATACATTGTTGGCAAGCGCAGGGCTGTCCCAGTGAGGTGATGGCCGAAGCGGGCAGCGCCCCGCTGGGGTAAGCGCTCCCGTTCCCCGTGCCACTGCTGCTCATCCGGATCCCCATGCCTACTCCAGACACATCCACCCCAAGAAGTCCTCCGTGTCCGGGCATGGACATGGGTCCCCAGGCATGGTGGGACTTGGGTAAGGGTCCGGACACCAGCGGGTAGGCCAGGTCGGAGCGGCGCTGGATGCGTCGGCAGCGCTGCGTCTGCCCGTTTATTTGGGTCATGCTTTCAAAGTCGATGAGGTAGCAGAAACCCAGCGGCGCCAGGTCCAGCCAGGGCTGCTGACGATCGCGCGCTGCCTGGATGGCGATGCCCACCTCAGTGTCGTACGCCGTCCAACTGCCGGCGTCGTTTTCCCACTCCCACAACCAGCCCTGGCCCGGTGCCGACGTGGGGTCGTAGAAGCTGCGTCGCACCGGTCGAAGGGTACCTGAGGCAGGAGTCACAATATAAACAATCGGATTCCTGCACAAACTTCTCCTGGTACACAAGTAATGAAAAGACCAAGTTTGGTGCACAGGTTGAGAGTAACTCCCAAACACTTCCACGGTGCCGGACGATGAGAGGTAGTTACAAGAGGAGGTAAGTGACTGAGCAATCATTTGCTCCCGACAAGAAGATTACAACCCTAACAAATTCAACATGTCTCTGTTTGCTTGCTAAGAATTTGGGCAAACAGGTTGCCCCTGGTAACAGCACACTGTGTTCTGATTTGTGATTGGCTGGCAGCTTTGATCCGACCCAAAGCTGGCTGTGTGTTTGCTTTTGCCTGGGTGTCCAGAGAAACTCCACAGACTCTTCGTACTGTAAAGCCTCCACTTAGCAAAATGAGGTATGGAGGAGTCGTGCAGCGACTCGTATTGAAAGCTCTTAGACACGCACAACCCATTTGACAAAAACACTTTTTTTTTTTTTTTTTTTAACCTGTGACAATAACAACAAAAACAGGATAAAGCTTGACATTTCTCAACACACACATTTTTTGGTGCAAAAAGAATGGACATAAAAGAAAAATATAGATATTCTTTTCCACTGGTATTCTGACTGGGTTGGCCTAAAAAAACACCTCTTAAAGCAACCAATTCTGAGACAAAGACCGTAATGTTAGGGTAGAGTAGTGTGTTCAGTGTTGACTGGACCCTTAAGCTGCTATTATGGCACATATCTCAACAAAGTGTAGCTACATATATCACATACCTCACTGTCATTATTAAGTAGACAGAAACAGACAGTCTGCACTTGGACATTTAAAATGCAAATCATGCAACAGATGATCCATATCCTTCAGTCTGCAGTGAAACACTCCCATCACAGTCATTAACTCCTGCAGGAGAATCATGACAAGGGTCTGTAAAGATATATATATACACATGAACAATAAAAAAAAAAAAAGGAGAAAAAAAAAAAAGGCCTCCATGCACCTCAGGCCCGGCTGCACGGTTACATCCTCCATCCATGTGTCCAGTGTTTTTCTTACCTGTGTCCTGTCGGAACTGGTGCATGGAATGCAAGTCGATGATGTAGGGCGAGAGGCGAGAGTCCACCTGGCCGAGGACGACACTAGCGGAGCGCGGGTCGCTCCGGATGACTGCCTCGATGTGATGACAGACAGCCGGGCTGTAGGGCCGCCAGCGTCCGTGCTCGTTCAGCCATTCCCATACCACTACGGCGGATGCTAATAACATCCTACCCCTGCAAGAGCCGAGAGAAGGGAAAAAAATAATAAAAATGTTGACAACATCGAGGGGTTCATATGAGGGATGTGACGAGCATGTTTGAGATACCCCGCTGCTGCTCCGCCGTGCATCCCTGCGCACAGCGGCGCTGCATCCATCTTGGACAGTTTGCAACCCAGATGTGTGTGTGTGTGTGTGTGCGTGTGTGTGTGTGTGTTTTTTTTTCTATCTTTAGATGTAAGTATGTATTTTCGCGATGACAGCACATGCAAACCGTACCTTCCATGTTTGTAGTTTCGGATGTGCTGCAATTAATAGATCCTTTCTCTATTTGGGTGGAATCGCACGGCGGAGACGCGGAGCGTTTTCGGGGCGCAACAAAACCTCGCAGGATGGTTGCATTTTACTCCCTATGCAGATGAGTGACGTCTGCTGAAATCATTTCTCAGGCACAGTCAAGTTTGGGTGAGAGGAGGATAATAAAAAAAAAAAAAAAAAAATGCGAGTTGGATCGGATCGGATGCTCACGGTGGTGCGGCAGATCGCTGAAATGGGTTACTGTGACAAGACTGTGCGCTTTAATCGTGTAACGCAAAGGCGCGTTGGAAGAGGAGGGGGGGAAAAACAACAACAAGACAGTATTGACTATATGACATGGAGACATGACGAGTAAAAATCACCTGAATATTCAAGCTCGGATCCGCTGTCTTCTGTCGAATCACTGCTTTATGAAACAGTTTGAGAGCTTTATCCGTCTGTCAGCGACACAATGTCACTAGTGTTGCCATAAAGTCCAGCATTTTGGGTTGAAAAATAATTTTAAAATTTGTGTAATATTCTAATTATAAGAGGACTTGTTTGCTCATTAATAATCCCTCCATCGAGGGTCCTGAGATTAATTCAGCTGAGGGGAAAAAAAAACAAAACTGTTTGACATTCGTGAAAACTCCCACGCCTCTGAAACACTGAACATCCAATCAGTTGCGAGTAAAAGCTCAACCAACGACCAACCGCACGAGCCTGCATCTGACCGTGTTTATATTCACGTTTTGCGTTAAAGCGTTTCACAGTGCGTGTTATGTGGCTGACGCGACATCAAAATAATCAAGCGGGGATATTTATGCACAATTTTTTTCAAAACAGTGGAGATGCCGGGGATTGAACCCGGGACCTCATACATGCGAAGCATGCGCTCTACCACTGAGCTACATCCCCATTGGCTGTGGGAAGGGCAGAAAAACATCCTTTCAAAGAATTCTTGATCGTATGGAATGTATATGAACTCTGCACTTCATATGTTTTCATGGCGGAAAATGAAAGAACGTCTACGTGCATGACCTCAAACCTACAATTATTTGCATAGTTTTGGTTAGCGTGGATATGTTTGTTGTATATGTATGAATATGAAATATGAATATTCAATATGCCCAATATGAAAATGATTTCAGGCTGACGCAAACTATCGGTACCTTCGCCAAATAAAATTGTAGCTAGTCACTACTAGTCCCACCACTCAAAGAAAGAAAGAAAAAAAGAAAGAAAAAAAGAAAGCTTTTAAGACGTTAAGGGCCAACCGTTTCCTTAACAGCAAGCCTATGTGCAAATTATGGTGCAAAGTATTTGCATCTCACCACGTGTTTAGTATCACCTCGATACCAGGCATGTTGCCGCAACTCAAGAAATTTGAGAAATATTTGTGTGTAAATTTGATTTGTTTCACACATGGGTCAAATTTCTTTGAATTAACAGAAGAATTGTTTAAAAAAAAAAGTAAATCTGATAAACACTGACAGTGAGGTTGTGAGAATGTTTTAATGAGTAAATACTTGTATACGGTGAACAGAAGTATAAGTGCAAGCCAACGTGTTGTAGCCATTTTCATCATGTCGTATTCATCTGCAACACTGCATAAAAACTTAAAAGTATAAAATATAGCGCTATTTTACCGCCCACTCAAGATGAAATTGGGTTGTATGTGGCCCTTGCACCAAAATATGTTTCCCACCTCTGATTTAGGGTATTTCTATTGTTATTATTGCTTTCCAATTAACTCTGGGAGATTTAAGAGAATTTTATGGCTTGAAGATCCAGAACTGAACGCAATTTGCAGTCAGTAGCAGGCCAGCAAGCTAAATAGGAAACGTGATAACATTTTTCTTTTTTCTTTTGTTTGTTTTTTTGTCTTTTAGGTCCCGTTTGAATCAACACAAACACAGTATAATGTACATTTCTCCTCCTTTAATTTTTTCTGTCAAATGGAATTAAAAAAAAAATAACATGATTAAAAAAAGTATGTTACAGTTCACAATATTCAAGTTTAAATAACTTTTACACACATATTCAATGCAGTCAATCAATCACAGTTTAAACCCAAAAAGGCACAGTATTAAAGAACAGCCTCATGCTCAGTCCTTTTAGTCAGAAATTGTGAACATTTTGGTTTGAGGCCGAGACACCGGACAGGTTTTGAGAGCGACAAGGACACAATCAAGCTTATGAGCAATTTAGAGTCACCAATTAACCTCAAATCCAAGTTTTTGAATGCACCCAAAGAAATCCCCTGTAAAGATTTTCATGTTAACTCGGGGACACTTGGGATGCTCCCGCCTACGTGACGGTTGGTGTATCTTCTCTCACAACACAGTCCCTGTACCGCCCATATCCACACCGACATGTTCCTCGGACCAAATAGCGCTCCCGGAAAGGTTGTTCAGGTCTATGAGCAATTCAGCTCCTTTAACTTTGTCCCGCTTGTCCTCAGGCGCCTCCACCCTCTCTTCGTGTGCCTTCGGCTCGTCCTTCGGCTTGGCATGCTCCTCTGATTCCTCCAAACCTGACCCGTCGTCGGCGTTTTCCCTTCCAAGTGAATCCGTGTTGTTGTCCTCCTCCTCTTCCCCCAGCTCTTCGTCTCCTTCCGTGTCGCTCCTGCAGCTGCCTTCGGCCTCCACATCTTGGACGTCCTGCATTTCCTCCCCGTCGTCCTCTGTGTCGCCGCGAGGCCACAGCTGGATTCCGAGTCGTGTCTCCAGGGCCAACGCTGCCCCTCTCACCTGGTCCCTGACCCCTCCTTCCTTGTACACGACGCGTCGGATGGTATATTCACCATCGGATTCCTTGTTCAGCTTCCTGTACAGGAAGATCAGCAAAGCAACGAGGCCTATCAGGGTGAAGAGAAGTGCGAGCACAGTCCTAGTGGACGGTGTCATATCAGCCATACCTGCAGTGCAGAAAAGAAATAGAAGTTAAGCATCATTTTTATAACATCCTTGGCTGGAAGAATCTGTTAAATGGTTAATTTAGTGAAATGCATTCTTTTTTTCTTTTTTTTTAGAAAGTTATTCTTACAAAGTCTGACACTGTATTTTCGGGCTACATGGGTGTGGCTGGTCGTTCCACAATAAGCCTTGAGCCTGACAGAAATTTGATAATAAGTGTAAATGTAACACCTTTTGTATTTAGTTTTGCACTTTTTACCAATTCAACCTGCAACAAGCCGATAATGACTCCAAACATCAGCTATGATTTATGTATTGTTTTTCAACAAAGTCTCAATTAACTGCTGATTCCTTACTGAAGCACATTAAGTCCTCGTTTTACATCTCGCACCATTGAATCTGATGAGTTTTTCGAAAAGTACAGTACAGTGCCTTCTTTTAGAAAAACAATGGACCCCGAAAAGCTTTCAGGTGGCGCCTGAGCTTTGTGCTCTCAAGCTTCTGGTGCATTCAAAGTCATCGGAAGATCTATTGGGACGTTTACATTCAGTATCTGGAGAGAAATCAGCAAATATCAAAAGTGTTCCTCCAAGCTAAACACTTCAGAGCCTGGAAAATTGCATTGCAGTCGCCTCATGCAGTACTCACTTCATTAGCACCCCTTAAAGGGTGTGCAACTTAAATTTACACGATCAAGCGCTCGCTATAATAAAAATGATAGTTTTAACTGTAAGTGAATACTTACTGGAGTGATGAAACAGGAAACGTTGCCTTGCCTCGTTCAACTCTGAGCTGTTTGAGTTGACTGATGTGACAGGAAACTGAGCCGACCGCTCGCTATGTGGCTTGTTTCCTGTCATGTTAATTGCATTTTGAAAAAAATCTGTCTTCCTGGTTATGAAGACAACTTATGTGCTGTACTATTCTTATCTCCGGGGTTCATAAAGCCTGAAGGAGGCATTGTGACATGAAATATCTTCCGAACACAAGCAAAATAACGGTGAACCACTGGAATGGAATGGAATGTTTGTCACATGAGTGTATTTTGTATAAAATCATCTAAATCTGAAGGAATCAACACTGAGGCTGTTTCAGCTTGAATCGAACATAAAAAGATGAAATAGCTGAACTTATGTGATTCGAGGTTTTAGAGAACCAAGTGTCATTTAGGGTTAATTTGAATACTGTGAGAGAAATGGTGTGGAGGAAAGTAAAGGGTGTGTGTGTGAGAGAGAGCAAGAGAGAGAGAGAGAGAGAGAGAAAGGGGCCTCTCTAGGTGGTTGTGTTGAGAACAGAGATTGAAGACAAACTGTGGGTGCGTGTGCTGAAAAGACAATAGTTTATTGATAGAAAGAGGAAGTTTAAATCCGTAATTATTTCCCGCAAGGCTGACTTATATTTCTCTGAAGACCGCAACACAGGTACAAAACAATTTAGAGGTATATATGAACACACCCACATGAGAAACTTTTGTATTTATCTTAGAGATACTTAATTGTAAGAGATCAGTGAAGTTAACAAAAAAGTCTAAGCTTCATTTTTTTTTATTGTTGTATAGAAATTAATCTATTTGCTTTGAATTTGCCCATATTTATCAATTTTTTTTTTTTTAGAATAGGTTGTTTTATCACTTATGTTGAATTTTCTTTTTTAACAGACATTAACATATACAGGTCTTGAGATTTGACCCTAAACCAGCTGAGGCTCGTGGGCCAAAAGGGGCCTGCAAGAGGCTCCAACCCGACCAAATCGCCACGCAAAGGATGAAAATCTCAAAGAAAACATCGATTTTTTTAAAGTGTGGCCCACACAACACAACACTGAGACCCGGTGATGCTGCTATGAAAGATAATAAAGTAGCATTCGCCTCAAAGCCATGCGATCAGGCTGAGTTTGTAAAAACACCCATGATGCAACAGCTATAGAAGTTTTTTTGGAGGACATTTCAGTTCATTAAGCACCAGAAGGTTTCATTAAAACTGGCTGTATGTTACGATTGTAGTAATTTTCAGTAGTAATTGTGAAACCGTAGACTTTCTCATTACTTCATGACAAAGTACAACTTTAAAGTTTAAATCTAAATGTTATCGTGTCACTATTTTACCAGTCAGAGTCACTCCAGATGAAACTGGGCAGCACGTGGCCCCTGCACTAAAATGCGTTTCACACTCCAGCCCTAAACATTGTGACAACATTGATTTATGATTGTTGTTTGTAAAGTTTCTTACAGGAAATTCAAACAAAAAAAAATTTTATCTTATCGCTTGACTGCCACCAAATGTGTTATTTTGAGGACACACAACTTTTTAGCTTCAGACTTGAAATGAACCGAAGGATGTGAAACCTCAAATCTTTCTTTTGCACTGCATTAATTTCCTCTCACACGTACAGTTACACCTCTGAGTGATTCACCGACAACACGTGAACGAGAAACTAGACGTCCGCCCGTGGGAAGACTTTAAGCAACTTTTATCTGCTTTAAATGGGTTTGTTGATTTTTTATTTTTTATTTTCAATAATGTGCAGCATTAAAGTGAATCAAAAGAATCCTGGAGATTTAACAGTGATATGAATTTGACCGCAGGAAGATGTAAATAATGCAATCAACATGCTCTAAATTCAAGAGTTCAATCAATCAAAAGACTGCATCAGATTGAAAAGATTTCACGGCGCCCGAATAACACTCGAGCCGGCCACATCCTGTTTGTGCACTGCAGCCTAGCCGAGGACCGTCGAAGCAAATCAGTACAACATGTACGTAAGATTTGGGACTTTTCCATTTCAAGCACTAAAAACCTTTTATGATTGCACTATCGTACGGCACACTGCACATGAACAAATGCTCGGGTTCATGCAAACAGATTGTCTTTGACTAACTAAACTATAAATGTTAACTGAAACGACTGATTAGAATTACTCTTTCAGACAAGAATGAAATCTTGAAAACAAATCTCGAGCACGCTCGAAAAGGGCAACGCGATTAGCGAGTCACATTTATCCAGTTAGCGCCAGCATTGGGTGGTGCAGTCAACATACTCGAGGCCAGTTGCAAGCAAATAATGATTGGATGTCTTGGAATAAACAACAAGAGCCATTTTTGTACAAAGTAGGAATTAATGTTTATTGAGTTTTGACAATGTAGTTTCATTTGACCTGCTACTTGTTGTACAATTAGTGTTACAAGAGTTCAGTGCACAAGAAAATGTCATCAAGGGGCAATAATGAGGAATGTACCATTGTTATACTATATCCGAGTTAAATGATGGATTAATGCTCCTAAGTAAGCGATGGCAAAGACATAAAACAAATCAAACAAATAAAAAAAAAAAAATCAAAAGGTGCTTATATTTCTTTTAAACGTATGAATGCAACCACAAATGTAAAAAAAGAAAAAAATGTTTCATACTGTGTTACTTCCTCTTTCTTGTGGATGCAAACACTGAAATGCAGTTCTGAACAGAGAACAAAAGCTGACTTCACAGCATGGTCGCTCTTCTTTCAGATGTAACATGTATTATTTTTTTTTAGTTTTGTAGTGTATATAGCACATCTCGCTTTGCTTTGTTTTTTTACCCCTCTTCTACTCAAAAGAAGTAACAACTATCAAGAGTGCAGGGAATGTTCAGATTCACAATAAGTCATCCTTTTCACATATTTAAGAAAAAAAACAACAAAAAAAAAACAGGGAGTCTGATCTGACATCACAGTTTAGCAGCTTAAACTACCTGATTAAATAGCCCTAATGGTTATGTAACCCACATGAAATCTATGGTTACTAAACCCAGTACGACTGATCGAGAGGGTGCAATTCCCTGGCCGGCCAGAGGGGGGCGAACCCTCTCTATATGGCTGAATTGCACGCTTCTGAAAAGCCACACGGAACGAGCTAGAAATCACGACATAGAAGTAATAAAACACGATGAAACACTCCTTATCAACCACTAACAAGTTGTTTATAATCAGGAACTGAACTTTGGGTTTTATACCGAACGCGAGGAGCCGCGTCTGTCTCGTGGGCCACATAGCTACCTGTTAGTATCGGAAAATTACAAGATTTATTTACAGTTACCATGGTGAGTGCTTCAGAGAGAAAGAAGGACATTGGAGGTACTTAATTACTTTGCTATAGTTTGCTAACCTTCGTTCAGCATGCTTTTTTTTGGAGTTACTTACAGTGCATTAATTTGAGGCAATGGTGCCACTGTGACACCGGAGTTCCTCTAAATGAAAGCACGGATGCTGCAAAGCTCAAAGCTGCACAATATGCGCCGCCAAACAGCGGCCACGACGTCGTCCTTATGGAAAGCAAATTTCGATACGCTACTCTATGCAGATGACACCCAAAATTCTCAACCACAGCCGGGGGAATTGCGGTCTTAATCACATCGGTTTACCTTGATTCAAATCCACTGTGATTCACAGTTAGTTGCTACACTTCACTACATTCGTCCACTCACACAGCTTTAAGGTACTCTTGATTCTAGTAAGGCTATGGTCTATGGGATTTTAGTAAGAACGCCGTCTGAATGTAGTGAGTCTTTCGATCCCCCACCCCCCCCCGCCTCATACGTCTCCGTCTTCGATCCGAGCTAGCTGCCTCTCCAGTAACTCAATCCTCTGGCTCTGTGCGAGTACGACCGCCCGTAACGCCTTCATCTCCGCTAACAGCTCGTTCAGCAAGTCGTCCTGAAAGAAGGCAAAGAGCAAGTAGAATATCAGCTCTGCGGGGAAAGAAACGGACAGAGTGTCTGTTTTCTCTTTCTCTTGACATACCTCTCTCTTCGGCCTTTCCACATTTCCGTCCGTCTCTCTTGTGGGAGCCCGTGGCTGTGGCGCCTCTTCATCCGCCTCCTTGGCCGCAGAGGTCGGTGTGGAAGTCCCAGTACCAGAGTCCTGCGAGACCAGCTTGGGCTTGCCCCTGAGGGTGTCCCTGTGTTTGGATGGAGGCGCCGAGTAGCCGCCGCTCAGGGAGACCAGCAGTGGCGGCGCATCCTGCCCAGCAATCCACTCATCGGCCAGGAGGGCCGGCTCCAAGCCAGCCGTGTCGGGGTAAAGGTCGCCCTGGAACAGATCTGACTAAGAAGGCGAAACGGAAGTGGTGTCAAGACCGCTGCTCATCAAGAGACAGACCTCCCACGCCGTCACGTCACAGTGATTCAAAAGGCTGCTTCAGGTTTACCTTCCGTGGTACAGTCATAGAAATGGGCTCCACCTTCCTCTCATGAAGTTTATAGAACCTGTGAAGAAGCATTAAATAGTAGGGAATGTTTTTTCCATGGAATTTTTCCATGGAACAAGGCTTTAGTGGTTTTAAATTGGAAGATGTTATTCAATGCAGGAACGGATGCTTCAATTGTTTTCATATTTCACACATGCTTGTAAGGTAATATTGCGTCAACAACCTATTTGTGAGTATTCAAGGCAACAAGACCAACGCACAAGAGGCAAACTGAGGCCCAGTTTACACGTTTCCAAGTGAAAACGCAAAGCTTTTGTCGCGTTTACATGAAAATGGGGCTCGGGGGCCAATGAAAACACAACTTTTTGAAAATGGCTTCCCAAGGTGGAACTTTTTGAAATTTTTCCGACTCCATCTTCATAAAAACGAGGGAAAAAGAAACTTTTCTGAAACACTGCCGCTGAACATGCGCACCACTGCCGTAGTAAATAGCTCTTGTGCACATGCTTGAGTACACAGTCCTTCTACAGTGATGAATTATTTATAAATGAAGCATTTAAAAGTCATCTGACATTTTTTTTTATATAGCATTCTTTTCAGATCATTTCCTCAGATAACACAATAATGACGCATTTTTACTTTTGTGTAAACGGGGCCCCGAGAACCTTTTAACAAAACAGCTACTACGGTCCACTGTGCTCACCTGGCAATTTCACATTTGTTGACATCCAGCCCTCTTTTACAAAGAAAGCCTGCGCCTCTCTGAGGCTCCTTGCTGCTGTACAGGCTCAGGAAGTGAACATACGGGGATTCGTCCGTCACCTCAAAGTATCGGATGGTGCAGTCGCCCTGAAAACAATTGTAAAAACGAGGAGTGAAGACGCTGTGCAGCGCAGCGAAATCATGACCGTGTGCTTTGGATGTCTTACCTTTCCACACAGGTAGACCATGTTTGTGTCGGGGTCATAAAACGGTAAGAGAACCCCGTTGCTTGTATCCATTTCCTGCACAGCCATCGGCTCGGAGAGGTCTTTCTGAAAGACACAAGTTGCATTTGTGAGACTTTGAGGACGATTATTGAACATTTGCTTCGGATGCAACTCCACAAAACCCTCGGTGAAGCGGCGACTTACTGTATCCCACAAAGCGAGCTGTCTTTCGCTCATACGGCTGAAACCCGTGGTCAGGATTTTCCCGTCGGAGAGAAACACAGCCCTCATCGGTCTGGTCCCATCATGCACCTTCTCTTTGACCTGGGCCAGGGAACATTTTACGGCCTCGTAAATAAACAATACAGAAGTGGTGTGAAGGCTATTACGATTGATCCAGGAAGCGGGCGCGGTGGAAACGCGATGGGGGGGGGGGGGGGGGGGGGGGGGGGGAGGCTGAAATCTGAGATGACCTTGAGCACTGTGCCTCTCCGAGGGTCGATCACGCGCAGAGCCTTGTCTTTGCAGACCGTGCAGACGGCGCTGCCGTCCTTGTTCCAGCTCACGCTGTAGATGAGGTCCGGGTGGGCGTCGGGGAGCTGGTACACAAGTTCCCCGGTGCACACGTTCCACACGCAGATCAGGTTGTCACAACCTGCACCGAGGGAGATTTCAGTTTGTGTGGGGCTGTGTGGTGTTTTGAGAAAGTTATTTAAAAAAAAAAAATTGCAATATAAAAACGAGGTATCACTAAGGCCTTATTTGTGTGACAGTGCTTCAAGTAAAAACGTGCTTGTTTGCGTTTACGCGACAGCATTTTGAAAACGATGTCGGTTTACATGGAAATGACAGAAATGCTGAAAACAATGTCGTTGTCGTGTCGGGCCACTAGTGGGTGCTGTTGTTGATGCGCAGACAACAATACGCTAGAAACATTAACAATGGGGAGGACACAGACATTTGTTTCGTCAGACAGTGCGTTAGGTTGCCAGGCTGCTAGTATTTTCTCACATTGTGGCATTAATATTACAAGTAGACTGTATACTATATTATTTATGTTTTTTTTCTCTCTTCGATTTAAAAGAAATAATAGGATAAAAGAAAATCAAAGTGTATTACCAACGCATATACATATAAAACAGAACACACAATACATTAAATCAAATATTAAGTTAAATATTACGCTGAATACAGGCATTTGTAATCTAAATAATGTCACTTTGACAACTCGGCACCCTGAAATGAACCCATAATGCCTAAAGATATTACGCTATTCAGCACGACAGCTTCAAATTGTGATAATGTAAGACATCGCGTCACAATTTACTTTTAAAATGCCTCGTATATAAAGGAGCCAGATCAAAAAAAAAACTCGTGTTAATGCGTCATGCAGGGATATCGAATAAAGGAGCGTTATAGGATTATAATACTGCTGCCTGACTGCATACGTGCATCAATGGTGTTTGAGAGGAAAGCCTTGTCTAAAGAAGTGTTTTGAATAGGCGTGGATTTTATTATGTGTGCCTATGCAAAGTGAGTGAAAACCTGAAGGATAAAAAAAAAAAAAAAAGCCTCCTCATTTCCCTTGTGTTCTGTAAAAGGTTTGATTAGCTGAAGCTGCTGTGTGCTTCAGCTAATCGAACTTTCACAATGATTACATGGGATTTTCAGCATAATATCACTTTTACTAGAGGAAGTGGATGGATGGTTTGAGCCGGATTAGCGCTGCAGAAAATGAGCAATGTCAGATCTATGACACAAACGGATAACGCCGAGGATGGTTGCCGCGTCGCATTCTCTGTATTGACATTAAGCTTTGATGGGCCTAATTGTTAGTTACTAGTAAAACTGCTTCAGTTTGAAAGACGGGTTCCTTCAGGCTGCTGAAAAACAGGCTTAACATCTCCAGGGCTCGTCCGCGTGCTTGGCATGCGTCGGCTGCAATTCCTATTAAAGCGATTCTGCGGCGAAGTGTCATTATTTTCCAGGTTAGGGTTCCAAACTCGGGCCTTGCAAATGCCGACTTTATCGAACATGTTCCCTTTTATGTCATCGGCACAAGCTTCTCCTCTGTCGATGTGGATGTAAATGCATGTAAAACAACATTTAAACTACATAGCACTGGCAGCGAGCAAAAAGAGGAGTCGTCTTCTCTCACCTGCCGTTAGGAGGATGTTGAGGGCACTTGGGTGCCAGGCCAGGATTCCCACTCTTTTACTGTGTCCCTCCAGGGTCACGATGGCCTCAGTCATCGGGCTCGCCAGCCCGGAATCGGGGATCTGCCACACCTGAGGAATGAGGTACCGAGAGCCGATCATCAACCGGAATTTCTTTCTCATTTAATCTTTATTAGAAAACACATTGTTCGTATCCAAACATAAATACAAAATTGAATTGTCTCCTTTATAAAATGATACTACTCTCATATTTCTTTCGTTACATCGTCATTCGAGTCACTTTATTTAACCGTTTGGAAGAACCTGGCTCGGAAATCCACTTTCATTCGTTCTAGTATTAATTGTAGTTTCCCTCCCCTACGTTATGTTATTTTTTTCTTCACAAAGATATATAAAAGTTCAACTTAAAGGCTACATGAAAATATGTTTCTTTTGTCTCCATTATGCATTTAATTCAATTTAAATGAACCAACACCTAATAAAAAATAAATAAATCATGTTCTTCCTTGTAAACTTGATTGATTGCAATATAAAACTATGGCCGGGGGTTTATTTGTTTAGTTTGCTGTAAAAGGTGCACGCAGCCTGATGGAACATTAGTCTGCGAAGCCAAAATACCCAGCAAACATACCATTTGACTGTTTGACCTGACAAGCAATGCTTTTATATCCTGTAACCTATTAAGGACGTTCGGAAAACCCAAACCCGGGGTGTCAAACAAGAGAGTTTGGTTTGCTGGAACGCTGTGGCTCACGCACTGCCAAAACCTTCACCAAGACATTTGACACATTTACAAGGTGGAGGGATAAATTCCCCTCGCTCCGTAGTCGCTCCCCCACTTGTCGGGATTCCCACACAGACGCAGAAATGTTTACAAATGTATATTTTCTATGTTGTGATGTGGATGCACTTCTGCGCATTTGCACTAAAACGAAGAGAAATAGTCGACATTGCCGTTATTTATAGGCTATTATGCCATGGTTGTACGAGTCCGGCCCAGCGCAGCCGTATTGTGGCTTTATGTTGAGGCGGCCATTCCCTGGCTGTGATGATAAGGTCTTTATGGAAAGACGGGGGACATCATCAACTGATCCGAGGGCACAAAGGAACTCTCGACTACCTTGACTGTGCAGTCCTCCGAGGCACTTGCGATGATATTGTCGTCGTGGGGGGACCACTGGATGTCGAGCACCGGTGCCGCGTGGCCGCACACCGTGGGACAGGACTGGTCGATTCTGCCGCTCTGCAGGGGGGGGAAAAACAAACCAAAAAAAAAAATGCTTACAACATCTAGTTTGAGAAGTTAAGAAGAGATTACAAAACATAAACCTTTGCTCTCTGTTTGTGTTTAACCGGTAAAAATGCTGCTTTTACATCAGCCAGGCATTTCAAAACATGCCGACTCATCGACTCGAGCAGTGGACGACAGAGAGCAAGACGGAGGAGTTCAGAATACGATGCTTGACCTTGCTGAGGGGGACCACGAGGAAGGCCCCGCCCCCGCCCGCCTCGATGATGACGGCGATGAATTTGGGGTTGACCGCACAGAGGGGACTGTCCCACGTCACCCGGGACACCCGGACGTCGTCGATGCAGTGCTCCGCCTTCCACGCCTGGGCGAAGACGTGGCGGAACTTGCTCTGGCGGACCACACCTCGCCGGAAAGACATGTCTGTGGTGGGACGGAGGTGAAGGGAAACGAGTGAGGAGAGACTGGCCGGTGTCATTTAATGATTATCTCAAACATTCCTGCGACTTCCGTCCGGCAACAACAAAAACCGGTGGATGATTTATCCAACACACAAGGAGCGACCATCGTACACACTTAGTTTCTGTCACATTCGTGTGAGTGCGAGTCCCTTTGCTCACACATCAGGTGGCTGGGGGAATTCAACTAACCACTCAATAGGAAGTGGAGAGATTCACTCAAAAACAGTTCACAGTTTTCAAACTATTTAGACAGAAAAACTGATTTAAAAAAAAAAAAAAAAAAAAAGGTTGAGTACAGGGGTGTCAATCATAAGGCCAAAGTTCGAAGCCGATTGTAAAAAAAAATATCTAAGAAAACACTGATTTAAAAAGAAAATTGGAAATCGGTGACGCTGCCATGAAAGCTATCAAACTGGCATTGGCCTCAAAGCCACTCTGTCAGGGTGCATTTGTAAAAAACACCCATAATGCAACAGTTATAGGAGACATTTTTTGAACATTTCACTGTATTTTGCAAGTTGTTTATTTATTTATTTATTTTTTATCAAAATTGCCTTTATGTTGAGATTGTGGTCATTTTCCTGCAATAATTCTGAAAATGTAGACATTTGCATCACATCTACTCTGCACCGCAACAAAGAAAATCTTAAAGATTATGTAATCAATTTTTACTGCTGACTCGACTGTATGTCACTTTGATAGTTTAGGTTCAAGTAGTTATAAAATGCTTAAACTGGGTTATTTATTTGGTGGACTTCAGGAAATTTATCGTAACAAACTGCTGTTGATGGTTGTTTTCAGGTTGTGAGAAATGGAATATTTAACATGGGCTCCTTTCAAATATAATCGAGACCAGATTTGACCCAGTTTTAGTCTGTGGAAATGTTTAGTTTCTGGGTGAAACAATAGTATAATCTAATACAGCACATCTGCTGGTAAGAGAGAAATGGAGTCGCTGTCCAAAACAGAAAAAAAAAAAAACCTGCATGCAAATTCTTTCATACTGGGGGTCTGTCCTAAAAAGTCCAGCTAGGCTTCAGTGGACAAAAGGGCATGATCCGCCTGAAACCAAAACATGCCGAGGCAGTGAGGGGAGCTGGGGAAGGGGGTTGGGCAGGGAGGGAGGACACACTGTAACTCTATACACCATCCTCCTAATGCCACACAGTTGTCAGGTCGGTCTATATTGTCAGGTATGAGGCTGGCGGTCTGCGCGATCCGGATGCTTCAAGGCCTCTCTGCTACAATATGCAACATTCTATCACATCAGGTTTCTATTGTCTGCGCACTGCAAATGGTTTTTTTTTTTTTTTTTTGTTCTTACTGGAGGAACAAAGGACGCGCATTAGCGCGTAAATAATCCTACAATGACAGATTCCAGGGGGTTATAATAATTGAACAGCATACCTACCTGGCTTGTGAGAGACCTCCGTTAATTGGAACAAGGATCACCAAGATCTCGGGCGTGACAGGAGGAGGCCAATAAAATAATCCTCCGCCAGCAGCAGTAACTTAATCCTCTGCTGTGTCCAGGCCAGTCGATCGCGTCGATTGCGCAGATCTGCAAAAATGTTTTGGGGGGGTTGTGTTTTTTAGAGAAACGCAATCATCCGATGTTCTTATCCTCTCCTCGCCAGCCCTCTCTCAGTTTGATGGTAATTACGCATGTCTGTGGATACACACACAAGGCGAACTCGATGGCGCATGTCCCGCGCTGAAAAACGCTGCGCGGCGCTGAATGGAGACGCACAGAGACGCAGACGACGTGCTCTCGTCTCGTTCTCGCTCCCTTCCACGATCGACCGTTTCGGGGCTTGTGCAGAATCCCAGACACTTCCGCTCATGGCAGGATGCGTGGAAGACACGCACGCAGGGATCAGGAGAGAAAAGCCCCCGGATCAAGCAGCCAGCAGGCAGCAGGGTCCCGGACCATCGAGGGTGTGCGCGCTGCTCCTGCGACCACTGAGGAAACGTCGCGCAGTTAAACGCACAGCAGAAAAAAGACACACAAAATTTCACGGACAAAAACAAAGTGGTTAAACCTGGACAAGTCCAGTCTGCGCATGTGCGAAAGACGTTTCCGGTTTTTTTTGGGACACATTGTCTGAAAACAATTCCGAAATAAAATAAATGAATACAAGAAAAAATAAAGTTACAGTGTACGCGTTTATTGTCTAACTTTGATATAAATTACATGTTTGCGGGTGCAAAGACTGGAAGTTATAATTCATAAAATCCTTTTTGATAATGTACTAAAGGTCAGATCGTGGAAATTGACACATTCACATTTAATATATTTATTCTGTGATCTCTTCTGTGAGGATCAATTACAGGAATAATAAATAATAAAGTATTTCTATTATATCCTATTTTGTTCTTTTGTATTTGTCATTCTTGACGGGTATAATAAGAAAAAGAATCCCATATTAGATATTTTGGTGTCCTCCAATAGATCAAATATCTCCTTATATTTTCCACAGCCATGTTATTCCTTTAAGCTTTACAAATGCATGATTTTCAGTTTTATTCTGCTCAATGGTCTTTTTTATGAAGTGAAAACGTAGTCCTAATCTAATTGTATTCTGTTTCCTAAAAATGTCTTATAGTCTGTTTTATTATTGATGTGCATCCCTTTAATGGTGCTAACCACAGGAAATCCATTGCTTTTGGTAAATTTGTGTGGATTTTTTATATCAAGACGTTTGGAAACAATGGTCAAATGCCGTAATTTGCTGGCCAATACTTTGCCGCCATCTAGTGGTTATATTTAGGAAATGCAAGTTAGCTGTTACATTCCATGAAGTTGTGTCAAATTAGAGATATTAGTTATAACAACGGATGAAGGAATGTGTAAAATGCGTCTACACAATTAATAGAAAAGTATTGAAGATACAAGAAATATGATCAAATTTAGGTTCAAGATTGCATGTGTCCTCATCGTGCAACAGGTGGCTCCGTGGCGCAATGGATAGCGCATTGGACTTCTAGGCTAATCAGCGAAGTGATTCAAAGGTTGTGGGTTCGAGTCCCACCGGAGTCGTATTTTTGCGCTAGTTTTTCCTGTTCTTCTCAATACTTACATTGCATAGAATTTCAACGCTAACAAGATTGAAAAAAATGATAAAATAGTGTTTGAAATAAGTACAATTGTACAACAATAAACATTTAATTCAAACCTTAAAAGTTTTCTTCGTTGTGGGTGGCGCACAGCGTACATGATGGAAGTGTCTATACTTTCGCAAATTCAAACAAATACGAGCAAAAATTACTGCAATCTCAACATGAAGACAATTTTAAACAAGCAATCTCGTGCAAAATACGATGAAATATCCAAAAGAAAATCCTATACAACTTTTGCATGATGCATGTTTTTACAAACTCACCCTGACTGACAGCATCAAATTATTATGATTCTATTGTTTTTCTTTTCGGTATATCTGTATTTTTATGTTTGTGTTGACATATCTGGAATAAATCAACTATAAAACAAAAATGTTATTAAGTTTGTCTATTTCTTTTTTTTCAGCTGTGGTTGTTTCTATGTGGTTCTATAAATAAAGTTGGGTTGAATTGATTCAACATACACCCAATGCTAAGAGACGGTGTTATTACGTTGAAGGCAACATTTTTTATTTTTATAAACAAAATAGCACGGATAGCTCGGCGGCTCTAAAAGGGAACTCACAGTATAGGCCGCTCTGTGTTTCTGCACGGAACTCTGATTTGTTGCACCGGGTGTAACCAACGAGCTAACGTTGGGCTAGTTAGATGTAGCCAGCTAGCTTTAGATAAAAACCACCGAATGAACATGATACATTGTTTTATCGAGGGTCAGTATTAAAACTGGTCGGCGGCCGGTTGTTTTACAGTCGCCGTGCTGCTGCAGTCACTGCGTTCGGCTCAGGGGTTTCAGGGTGTAAGGCGAGTTAGCCTGTTAGCCGCCGCGGCTATCAGCGGATGGGTGTCAAAGTTAGCCGTGACTTCTGATCTCGCAGTTTGGACACGTCAAGGTAAACATCCAGCCATCGCCCGGGGTTTGGAGGCTTACGGCCGACCTAACGACACTTAATCGACGACGTGTCTTCTCTTCTATTGTGACGTTAACATGCAGAAATCTGTAAACGTGTCAGTTTTCGAGACTTTAGCTGTTAGCAGCGAGTTGTTTTAACCGAGACTTTCTCTGTATTTTAACTGCAGCTAATGGAGGCTAACTTCTGCTGTCAACCTCTTATATTTTCATTAACTTGATCTGTTACCCTTCCATTATGTGCTTCTTCATGATGAGAAAATTCCCTAAGGATGTCAACCGTATGAATATAAAATTATGTCTTTTCCGGTATTCACATTTCATGAAGTCAAATGTTTGTTTTCCTTGTTTTTAATTCCCAGTTTCTGCCTCATATATCAATTTTATCAATGAATTTTGTTACCCACTGAAGTTGATCTACTTCTAGTTTTGACCTTTGAACTGTTACAAAGCATCCAAATATCTACAGCTCCAATAGTCGTCATGAACAACCTCGAAAGTGCTCTTTCTGCTTTCTACACCTATTTTATACGTTTCACATCAGCAGACATGTCTGATTTATTCTTTTACCCTTTTTGTAGAATTATCTGTGAGCCTAGGTGCTAAAAAGTGGATAGAAAATGATAAATTGTACTTTATGTGTTACTTTACTAATCGCTTTCCTCCTAATTTAGTAGTTTTTTTCTAAACCACTAATCATATTGTAATCTTTCAGATTAGATATGCTGTAAAAAGCCTGTTTGTGTCCAATTTTTGTATGTATTTATTTTTTTAGATCTTTTTGTAATGTCCCGTAGAAGTCAATTTACATGTAATTTCAAGTCATGTATTTTAATTTTAAAGGTTTGTGTTTCTCCTTTCTCCCTTTTAAGGTTCCTGAAACCCATATCTTTAACTTTGGGGGTGTGATGTCGGAACCCAAGACCCCCACTCCAACCCCTCCTGGCGACATGTATAAAGGATGGGTGTTCAAATGGACAAATTACATCAAGGGGTATCAGCGGAGGTGGTTTGTCTTGAGCAATGGCCTCCTGTCATATTACAGGTATACATATAACATCAATGGAAGTAGATTTTTGAAATCTATAGATAAAAATCTTTCTGACTAAATAAAATATTTTAACCTTTCCACCGCTATAAGTCAGAGAATAATGATGCTGATTTATGCTAAACGAAACAAACACACAGCATAGCAGCTACTTTTTTATGATATGAAATTAAACAGTGATCGATATTAAGAAGGTCAGAACTGCTGTCGAGTTCCACAAATGCAATCAATTGATAAATTACTGAAATGAAGTACAAAAATAACACAAATTCATTCACTTCCTTCATCAGTTATATCCTTAACACAGTAAATAACAGGCATCCAGATTCTCTCAAAGTTCTGCTGTTTGTACGCATCTTATCTTTCCTAATGATAAGCTTAACAACATTATCCTTTTCTATTGCTCCTTAATTGGGCTATAATTTGAGTTCCATAACAGTGCAATGCATTTCTTCGCTTTTATCAGGCTGAGGTTGATAAGTGTCCATATTTTGATTGATTTTGTGATTTTTAAATCCAGTAAGAAAAGTTTAGCGTCCAATAAAATGTGTTTGGAGAGAATATTAGCAATAATTATTATTTACCTCTTCCCGGGTTGTTTTAATTTCCATACATTGCCATATACAATGAAACAATGTCCCTTTGCCCGCCGTACAATTCTAAAAATACAAAACTATCCGGTATGTTTTTGTCTTATTTATTCAATTCCACTGGGGTCACGAAAGTCTTTGTTATCCATTTATATTGGATTATTTTTAGCCGTGTGTTGATAAATTGAGTTTGAGCTGAAGTACAAACGGTTTTCCAGTGTGTCTCTTGATATTCTCCATCAAGTTCAACCAATCTGCTCTGATGTGCAGGACCCAGGCGGAAATGGGCCACACGTGTCGGGGCACCATCAACTTGGCCACGGCAACCATCACCGTGGACGACGCCTGCAACTTTGTCATCTCCAACGGTGGGGCGCAGACATATCACCTGAAGGCCAGCTGCGAGGTGGAGCGCCAGCGCTGGATCACTGCCCTGGAGCTGGCCAAGGCCAAAGCGGCGCGCATGCAGGCTGAGTCAGGTAAAACACACACGAGGAAGGAAATGGATGCATCCAGGCAAACAAAACAAAAAACCAAAACAAAACACTTTTTGCCTTGTGATCTGGTTCCAAGTGAATATTTCTGTACAAAGTCAATGAAATCAATATTAATGTGATCTCTCTTTGTGTTTCGGTGACTCAAATTGTATCCAGACGACTCAGGTGACGACTTCCCTCCGTCCTCCCCGCCCGTGGCACCCGGACAGGGCGGGGGATCGCAAAATTCAGAAGTCCAGTCTGCTCTCAGGACGCTGGGCAGCAAAGTGGAGGACCTCAGCACATGCAACGACCTGATCTCCAAGCACGGCTCTGCGCTCCAGAGGTCAGACTTCAGCTGCATCCACACACACGTGAAACATGCCAACACTCATAAAAAGAAGATGACTCAGTATTCACATGCCTGCTTCAGGTGTGGTGTGTGTTCTTTGTATGAGACACGGATCCTAAAAGTAAACACAGCAGCTGTCAGATAGAACAATGGGATTTCTATTTATTATTGCCGGCGCAAATACAAGGCTCATATTGGGATAAGAAGGGTTGCAGACCAAATATTGTTAAATACACGTTAATAAACACGTAAATAAATATACATGTTCACACTTCAGAATGCCTATAAGGACAGACTCACTCCATGCAGCTCGTTTTCCCGTCTGAAGACGCCTGCTGACGTCTTTCGGGGCAGTTTGGTGCTTCAGGACGACGAACGGAGGAAGTTCAGTTCCGTCCGCGGGACAGAGACTCGTTTCATTCCCACTGGACTTTGCGATCTCTGATCTGCCCCATTTCTGTTTACACTGACGGATGTTCGCTTGCAAAGGAAAAAAAAAAAAAAGACTGGATTTGATTGAATTTCTTTATCAGATTTACGAGGTCTGGGTGTTTATTCCTTTAACTGATGTCAGACTGTGTTTGACATTTGGAAAAGTCTTCTTACCCTGAGATCTTGAATATAAGACGACCTCACTTTTTCATACCAATTTCCCAGAAGAAAATCTTGGCTTATATTGACTAATACGGTAATACACGTTCAGATTCTGTCACTGTTGATAGTTTACTCCTTTAATTGGATGTATAAATTATTGTCCAATCCCCTTCATGCATGTTGTGCATTTCTGTATTTCTCTCAGGTCTCTATCGGAGTTGGACGGTTTACGTCTGACTGGTGAGGCCGGGGATAAGATCCGCCAGGTGACGGAAAGGGCCACGTTGTTTCGCATCACCTCAAACGCCATGATTAATGTAAGTGTCCTCCGAGTGCGGGCGTCGCTTATCGTTACTCCACTTCGTCACGTCACTGTCATTTACACCAGAATGACCTGCGGTGGCGATGATTTTCACGTTTGCCCCCCCCCCGCAGGCGTGCAGAGACTTCCTGGCGTTGGCTCAGGCTCACAGCAAGCGATGGCAGAAGGCCCTGCAGGCAGAACGGGACCAGAGAGTGAGACTGGAGGAGACTTTGGAGCAACTGGCCAAGCAGCACAACCACCTGGAGCGAGCGTTCAGAGGGGCGGCGCAGGCCAACGCCAGTCCAGACAATAAGAGTGAGTCGTGGCCCTGAACGTGTGCATCTACTAACGAGCGTGGGGAATTCTTCTCAAAATACCTAAAATACTTTCCGTCCATTTTCATACTTGCATGCAGCGCTGCATTCCTTCCCGCTCCATCTACTCCGCAAGTCGTGATGTTATCGTGTTTGTGACGTCACTGAAGCAACAGAACAAAACACCCCTCGAAACGAAAGCAAATCTTCGATGGTTCTCGACACGATCCACTCACTTCTTCTATGTTGATTTGGCATTTTAATGTTGTTTTGAGCCGCTGATGAGAATTTCCCCTGGTTAAAACCCTTGAAGGTAGATGGCAGGGTGGCTCCTGCTGGTTGCCAGATCAACATGAAAGCAGCTTCATTTTCCTCATTTCTAACGTGCCAGCTTGTAGCCTTTTCTATGTTGTCGACCCCAAATCTAAAACCACACGCTCATTTCCTTCTGACTGTTAATGTTCTTAGCAATTTGAGTGTTGAACTTTTGATCCAACGCACATTAAGAACTTGGTCTGCCTTTTTCATTTCAGGAATATTTTAGTCTAAAGTGTGTTTGATTGTTCTGTGAAGGTGCTGCCGGTCCGGGTAAAGGCGAGGCCAGCGACGAAGACGATGACAACGAGTTCTTCGATGCCATGGAAGAAGCCCCCGAGTTCATCACTGTACCGGCAGATCCACAGTTCCACAAGTCAGTAGCTTAACGAGCCACTTGCAAATGCATAAATCTAACAGTATTGTATATCTTTCTTTTTTTTTTCTTACCCCCCTCTGTGAAGATATTTACTGTAAACATGGAGCACAAGTTACTTTTGTTTTATCAGCCAGATTGACTCTTCAGGGTCAAACTAACCTTCAGGTCACAGGGGAAATCGTCTCGTGCTCCTAACTGGTTGTCAGCAGTTATTTTTCTCTCCGATAATCTGATTCTAGATTAGATTTTGGTATTTTAAACATTTGGATTTGAAACAAGTTTTTCTACTTCGGCCTTGCGTATTAATCTTCCCTTTACTACGTGTACAGTAGTACTGGCTGGTTTGTAAGGCAACGATTTCAAGTGAAATGCCAAACTTTTGCTGCGTTTTGGGTGTCTGTTTACACGACAACAGTGCTGGGGGACAATGAAGACAACTTTTGTTGTCGTCACTCAACTGTGGAGACGCTGCCACTGCACCTGCGCCGCACAGCCGTAGTAAATAGTTCCTCTGCACATGCTCAGTAGAAGGACAGTAACAACAATGGCGGCCTCCAGACTGTCATGACTCCCAGTCCATATTCTCCTGGGACTTATTGGTTTAAAAGTTAAAAAAAAAGACTTTGTTGCTTTGCTTTCTATACTGAGTTCTTACAGGCTCTTCTTTGATTCCTAAGAAGGAAACCTGGACGCCACTCACCGGGTTGTGTTTGTGTCCTCTCTTCCAGACGCTCCAGCAGTAACGTCAGTGGTTTCAACAGTGAAATGTGTCCTGACGATCAGTCGGTACGTCCTATTCTGGCTAAGATGGTTCAACGAAATCCGAATTTGTGTGATTAATTTCCAACGGACTGAGCCAAAGTCTTTCCATTTGTGTGTCGCAGCTTAACGAGGAGCCTCTAGCAATGAACCAGGAGTCCCCCTCGCAGGAGCTGGTGCCCCTGAAGAAGAGGCGGACGCGCATCCCCGACAAACCCAACTACTCTCTCAACCTCTGGAGCATCATGAAGAACTGCATCGGCAAGGAGCTCTCGAAGATCCCCATGCCTGTGAGCGTCCTTTGATACCTTTTTGATAAACTGGGTCGACACCGACTGCAGAGGGCCCGAGGGAGTTTCATCCAATTGTCGGCCCTCTTCATGTCCTTTCTTTGTTGGGGCTGCTCCCCAGTTGCACTCTCTCGCATGCTAACCACATCACAAGTGTCCTGTCACTCAACAAACATGGCATTACGTTGGGCGCCCAAAGAAAACATTAGAATGTCCCGTGAAATGAGTCGGTATGTAAGCAATGAAAAGAAAACACCCGGCGTATTGTCTGTGTCCTCATTCCTTTCATGTGAATGATATGACAATCATTTCTTTAATTCGCCCATGAAATGGAATCTGAATGTGTTATATCACGATAATCTCACATTATATTTATCCCACATACAATTATCATGACATTAGAATCCTTAAATAATCATCTCAACTTAAAACTGTAAAAATGTTCTTTGCTCCCCTCTACAGGTGAACTTCAACGAGCCCATCTCCATGCTGCAGCGGCTGTCCGAGGACCTGGAGTACCACGAGCTGCTGGACAAGGCGGCCAAGTGTCACAGCTCGCTGGAGCAGATGTGCTACGTGGCCGCCTTCTCCGTGTCGTCCTACTCCACCACCGTGCACCGCACGGGCAAGCCCTTCAACCCCCTGCTGGGCGAAACGTACGAGCTGGACCGCCGGAGAGAGAGCGGCTACCGATCCCTCTGTGAGCAGGTGAGAGGGCGGGAAGAGAAGAAAAGAAAAAAAAAAAGATGGTGCCAGTTTGAACGAGGAAGCGAGAAACCGAATGATAAATGCGCGTCAAGAAGGATGACCTGAATAATCCCACTGACTCAGCATCCGAGGAGAACTCGGCTTCCTTCTCGTCCAATACTTGTGAGGAACTAGAGTTGCGAGCCTGAAAAACCAGCGAGTGTGAACTGAATTCCCCTTTTGATACAGAGTAACCTTATTCGTGTACAAGAGTCATGATGCAGGACAAAGACATGTTTCATTCACTAATTTTTTATTGTGTGCATGCGAGCAGGGAAATTCTACTGTAAGAAAGCCGTGGCAACGAACAGTCAATATGTAACAGCAGAATAATCATATTTTGTTGCATGTCCAAAAAAGTTAAAATTAAATAAATATATATATTTCTTTTTTTTTTTAACTTCCACTCATTTAATAATCAATTCATTCACACATGGTAGAACTGCTATTTTAAGACTAATTACCTCAAGTATTATCATGATTATGGAGGGATATTATTCAACATATGACAAATACCGATACGCCTATTCTATCGCAATAACTAAATTAAATCTAATCTACAAAAATAGGCAACGATTTGCTGGAATGGAAAAACTCCCTTTAACAGGACGAAACCTGCAGAACCAGAGTCGGGTGGAGACTTTGTCCTCTTCCAGTTGGGGTTAGGCGACAGAAAAAGAGACGGATTGTTCCCATGTTTACAATGGCAACAGACAATCAAACCCACTCGTTCAAACGGAAAACGCGTCAATCCAAACACCCTTAACCTGGAGTCACTGACCTCGACAACAATGTGCAGCACGTCGACGCCGCAACTGGATTGAAGAATTTAATTCTCTGTTTGGTAATATGCAAATAGACTTGATGTCGCCATACCTTTTAATAGATCAGCTTGTAGGAGAAAGTAGAACAATGGAAGAGTTGATTAAGAGAGTTGATTGTTGCTTTTTCACAGGTGAGTCACCATCCTCCCGCTGCAGCGCATCATGCCATCTCCGACCGAGGCTGGACGCTGAGGCAGGAAATCACCGTTGCCAGCAAGTTCAGAGGGAAATACCTCTCCATTATGCCTTTAGGTGAGTTATGTAACTCAGCGCGCATTTTGCATATTCGGTTTTGGCACTATAAGACGGGCCCGAGTCCAAAACAAAGACACTCAATGCAACGGATTCTATCGGGTCCAATTGAAGAAAGTGGGTCAAGCTTAATGACCTTTAAAGGTTATCTGTGGTACTGATGCTCCGCCCTGTCACCCTGCAGGAACGATACACGCCATCTTTGAAAAGAGCAACAATCACTATACATGGAAGAAGGTTACCACCACGGTGCACAACATCATCGTAGGGAAGCTGTGGATCGATCAGGTAAAACCGCATGAAGCACGTATTGGAAATGATAGGTTGTCATGGTAACGAGTCTTGAATTCAAACTAGTGTTTAAAAAGCACAATCGCTGTACGACGTGTGTGATCAGAACTTGATTGGCACGAGACCCTGCATCAAGCTCATTCCCACGGCGGCAACAAGAAAAGACCAAATAAAGCCAGATGGCATTTCTTGCATGAGCAGCCGAAAGGCCTTTTCCATTATGGCTTCACTGCCAGGATGGCCGAGTCCTCGCTCTCACAAAGCAAGTTGATTAAAATGCCGTGATCGTCTCTTATTACCAGCCTCTCCTGTTGTGCAAGTCTTCTGTGATGTCAACAAAGCAGCACTGCTCTCCGTTGTCCGGCTGTGTGCCCCGAACTGAACGTTTCTTGTTTGTCCTCTCAGTCTGGAGAGATCGACGTGGTGAACCACACCACCGGGGACCGCTGCCACTTGAAGTTTGCTCCTTACAGCTATTTCTCCAGAGACGTCGCCCGGAAGGTGAGCAAGAAGCAGAATCGTGTGACCGGTTCATAGGTTTCTTTATTATTTCTTTATAATCCCCCCTCCCCTGGCCATGATAAAAGCGCGATGCTAAATTGTGAAAAGGCCCAACAACGTGCTCCAAAGGGTAGTTTTGGAGGTCAATCATGTCACAAGTAAGTGGTAAATTGGTCCATTTCTACAATTTGTCTATAAATCAGAGGTGTCAAACATAAGACCTGCAGGAGGCACCAATCCGGCCTGCCAAACCACAATAATGGTTAAATACTGTGACTTCAATATAAACGGATTGACTAGTTTTTAATCATCAACTCGTCCATTAACACTTTAAGTCAGAGTTGTCAACTCTTCCTCCCCCGACCATTCTGAATGATCCGAGCGACTCTCTTCCTCCCGGGTCAAGGTGACGGGCGTGGTGATGGACAAAGACGGCAAGGCGCACTACGTGCTGTCGGGCACGTGGGACGAGAAGATGGAGTTCTCCAGGGTGATGCAGAGCAGCCGAGGGGGCGAGAACGGCACCGAGGGCAAGCAGAAGACCGTCTATCAAACTCTCAAAGCCAGGGAGGTGTGGAGGAAAAACCCCTTACCGTAAGTCGCCGGGCGGGAGATGGAGAGCCTCGATGGCAGCGGCCCGCAGCCTTCATGAGCAGAAGAGCTGCGTCCACGATGTTCCAACAAATAAAAATAAGATAAATAAATAAAATGGATCTGGAGCCGCAAAACATGATAATTATTCGAAATATAAGAAGAAAGCATTTAGGAAACTTGCCATACATACCAAAAAGGCTCATAAATACAGTTTAGATATAATTTGTTACATTTTTAGCTGCTGTGGCCATTTTAAAGGTTTTTTGTTTTTTCCCATGGATTTTCCAGCTTTTATCAATTTTTTTTCATCTGGGTTGTTTTAGCTTCTTTAGCGGTTTCTGGCCGCTGTGCGCTTCCCAAAGCTTTAGAGCACTTGTAGCTTTCCTCGCAATTTTCTTTCTTTTCCCTTTTTTGCTTTTCTTTCCTTTTTTCAAAATTAGTTCTTTGAATTTTCTGTCCATTTCCCCCCCGTCTTCAACTTTTCTTTCTCTTTTTCCATTTGCTTTTCTTTCATTCCCTTCTTTTTCCTCTTTTCTTTCTTTCCCACCCTTTTTTCTTTTCCTGGCTGACTTCCCTTCCATTTCAGAGATTGACAGCTTTTTTTTCCCCCATCTTTATTTAATGTAAATGAAGTGAAAATGAAAGCGAATGTAGATTTCCGTGACTTCAGTGGAGCTGCAGACCCCCGGCCTCGCCGCGTCACTTTCTAAAAGCGCCACCCTTCTCCCTCCTCCGTACTCGCAGTGACGGAGCCGAGTCCACCTACTTCTTCACCACCCTGGCTCTGACCCTGAACGAGCCGGAGGACGGCGTGGCGCCCACCGACAGCCGGCGCCGGCCCGACCAGCGCCTGATGGAGGACGGCCGCTGGGACGAAGCCAACTCCGAGAAGCAGCGGCTGGAGGAGAAGCAGCGGACTGTCCGGCGCGAGCGAGAGCGGGAGGCGGCGAGCCAGCGGACCTCCAGCCAGTCGGACGAAGGTGAGAACACGAGTCCAGACGCTTCACTTCCCTCTTTTTTTTTTTTTTTTTTTGTGATTCCTCTCTTCCTCGCATGGGAGAAATCCTGTAATCAAGGGGTAAACAGTCTCTGTGGTTCCCCCTCTTCTCTTTCAAAAGCCGTCGATGAGGATTCTCTTACTGATCCCTCCTTAAAAAGCAAGTATCCCTCGTTTTAATCTCTCTCACTGCCGCTCCTCCCCACGCTTTCATTCGTCTTTCTCACCCTGACTCCCCTCCGCCTGTCGCTAACGAGTGAATTCTCTCTTTTAGCCGCGCCTCACGACCACTACCAGGCGCTGTGGTTCGAGCGCTGCGAGGACCGCATCACAGGTGAGCAGGTGCACATCTACAAGGGCGGCTACTGGGAGAGTAAGGACAAGGGCAGCTGGGAGGGCTGCCCGGACATCTTTTGACCCCGGTACTGACCGAGGAGTGCCCCGAAGAGACTGACCATCACAGGACCGCTCTCTGTTCTAAGAGATCTCCAGGGAAAGCAGGATTTTCCCTCCGTCAACCCCCACCACCACCACCACCCTTCAGTTCCCTCCTTAATTTGGACCTTATCTTAGCATCCGCCCCTTTGCTGCTGTCGCATATCGGACTGGAGTGTCGAGGAAATGAAATGAGCCGTGCTTCCAAATCCAGTTTCTGTCCGATCGGGTGCAGAAGAATTTAATGTCGTGGGTTTTTTTTGTTTTTTTGTTTGTTTTTGTTTTTTTTGTTGTGAAAAAAAAACAAAACAAAAAAAAAATTCAAAGAACAGGGGGCAAATGTGGTTAATATATAAATTTATATATAATTATTCAAATAATTTTCATTACAATGTCAAACTGGTGGCCTTCAATATGTTAGCAATGATTATTATTATTATTTTTTGTTGATTTACTGTCTTAATGTGATGAAGTGAAGGTTCTCGCGTGCTCGTGTGTGTGTGTGTGTGACTGCTTATTATCTGCTCTTCCATCACTACAAAAGGGGTGAAACTCCACAACCGTCATGCTGTTTCGATTCATTTTTTCAGGCCTCGGGGAAACGACACGCGGCCGAAACGTTCGCCTTAGCAACTCGCGCCATAAGCGGCTACAGCACTTAGATGTAAAGTAAACCGATCAAACGGCAAAAGCTCGCGCATCGTACCAGTTCCAGTGATAAACACACGAAAATCACTTTTTACGCCTCAGTGGAATGACGCCGCGTAAATCTGCTGAGTGGAATGAATGCAAACTCAAGTTTGATGGTTTTTACTCGACCGTGGGGTTCTTGGTGTGTCGTGTTTTTGTCGTCGGTAACACAAAGAAAACAAAGTAAAACGCAGTGAAAATCTCCGGATACATTACATCATTATGCAAGTACGTTTTGACACCAAAAACATGGGAAGTAATGTGACTGTGTGTGTGTGTGTGTGTGCGTGCGTATGTGTGTGCGCGTGCATTTCATAATTCTGTTTGTAAGTGTACTTAAAAATGAAGAATAAAGAAACAAAGAATTTAAAAGCGTCGCAAATAACTATGATTTTATAAATGTATAGAAATTCATATTACGGTGTTGATAAATGTGAGGTCGTTTCTTTCCTTGTGTTTTGGGTTCCTCGTGATATTTGATGGGGAGTGTCTACATTCTGAGGGGAAAAAACTAACTGAAAAAAGGGAGTTTTGCTTACTTGACTCTTGAGAGGAGACGCGACATTGTCCAGTATTTTGTATTAACACACAGAGAAGAGGAATCTGTAATAAATGCTGTGCTGTCGAACAAGAAGCTGCTCACGCCGTTCTTTCATTTCCATCGGCATTTCTGCCCGTTATTAATTAGGGGAACACGTGGAAATTTGCCAGTTTGGTTCTTTAGGAATTCATGTCCTTATGTTGAGGGGGAGCTCCAGATGGAACGACATATGTGGTTGATAAAAAAAAAACACTTAAAAAAAAAAAGTAATGTATTGCTTTGTAGATGCAATCTTAATATTGTAAGTTGTACAACTGTATTAAAGGGGAAACAAAGTTTTAATTAGAATTCAAAAGGTATATAACTGTATATCTGATCGTTTTCATTCATTAGTGCCATAATTGCCTTTAAATTTGAAGATTTTCTTTATTTTTTTAAATGTCTATTTTCACAAAACCAATGACTCCATAAAATTACTATAATCAACGTAAAGAAAATTTTAATTTGTTGTAAAATACAATGAAATTTCCAAAACAACTTATGAACTGACAAAGCCAAAGCACTAAACTTTGCATCACCGCTTTTTTTCTACTTGGAATATTTATAGTGATAATCTATTTTAACTCCTGTTGCTTGCAAACTGGCTCCTTTTTATCGTCACACCATGCGTGATGCCCAGCTAATAACAGAATGTTTACTGTATTCAGTAAACGCATTGCTGTGTGAAGGACTGGAACTTCCTGCACAAATCCGCTCCAATCTTTTCAATGAATTCTGAATTCAGAAAAATACACAAAAAGCACTCGGCACTTTCACACAGGCTTTATAATCCTAATTCCCCTCAGTGTCGGGTAACTTGTCATTCTCTGTCGGCTTTATTTGGCTAAACATTCACATAATGCTGGTAATTTCCAAAACAAACTAACAATAAACACAGTTTCTGGTGTAAATAACAACACAAAAAGATGCCTACTTTCTGAGTGACTCAAAGCAAATACAACAGAAACAGGAAGTCAGTTTTCCATCAGCTGCCGGCCTCCTTGTGTTTGAACTCCCTTCACGTCCTCGGCTGCTCCTCTTGTTATTCCGCCACCTCTCCTGCTGTGTCATGCCAGCAGATTTATTTTTAGCCGATGGAGTGAAAGGCACACTGGAACCTACCGCCGCGGCTGTGGCGACCAGAGGAAGCGGCTGATGCCTCTGCATCGCTCTCGGGACGGGACACGCCCTAACCCACAGTGCAGTGCGCTGCGGTGCGGTGGACGAGAGGTGCATTAGAGACGGTGAGAGTTTGCATAACAGCCGGCAATAGCACCGCACAGAGGGACGGGTGGGAATGCTGAATCAGTGGAACTGTATGAAAGCCAGGGAGAGGGTGGAAGAGGGTACATGACGGGGGGGGGGGGTATGAAAGGTAACAGCTGGGCTCGATGGGTGAGATGTACAGTATGATTCCTTGTCGTTCAGTTGTGGATGTGACAGATCACTTTGGTGGAGACTTTAACTAGTCCGACTGTTGTTCTAGAGTCTGAGCCCATTCTGAGGAATCCCCGAGAGCGAGGTAAGGTTTCACTGATCAATATCTCCTCGCGTTGCTGCGACGTCGACCGTGTGGCCAACTTTACATTTGGGCACCGGCGCAATCGATTCCCGACATGTCGTGTTGTGGCGCCGCCGCTGTTCCCCTGCTTGCTCTCAGCCGGATGGAGGCGGACGAGGCGGTGTGTTTGCCGAGGTTGCCCCGGGTCGCCGTGTGCGGCGGCACCCACGGCAACGAGCTGTCCGGGGTGTACCTGGTGAGAGAGCTGCTGAAGGCGGCGGGCGACGGAGGTCAAGAGGTGCTGACGGTCATGGCCAACCCCAGGGCGGCGCAGCGCTGCCTCAGATACGTGGAGACGGACCTGAACCGCTGCTTCACGCACGCCGTCCTCAAGTAAGACGTGGTCAACGCCTCTGAGTCTGCAGGGTTCCTCCAACTGAGCCGAATGTTGTGTTTGTCTCTCTCCGAAGTGGCCCTCCGTCAGAGAACGCCCCCTACGAGATCGCCAGGGCCCGAGAGCTGAACGCCATGCTGGGCCCCAAAGGCAGCCCGGAGGCGGTGGATCTCGTCTGTGACCTCCACAACACCACGGCCAACATGGGCCTGTGCCTCATCGCCTACTCCCACTGCGACTGGATCAGCCTGCACATATTCAGACACCTGCAGGCGAGTGTTCCCCTCTCTGTCCTACACCTCGTCCCGCATGTCCCGGGTGGAAACCCTCAACAACGGCGTGTGATTCTCTGACTTCCACAGAGGGCGATGCCAGATATACCCATGAGGTTCATCCATTATGATGTCTCCTGTAAAGAATCCTACTCCCTTGATTCGGTGGGCAAACATGGCTTTGGTAGGTTTTAAACAAACTTCTTCTAGATGCGTGATAAGATGTGAAAATCTTCACCGAAGCTCCATTTTGGCAGCCATGGAGATCGGGCCGCAGCCGCACGGCGTGGTGAGGTCCAACGTGTTCACCGCCATGAAGACGGGCGTCCAGCACATGCTGGACTGGGTCCGCATGTTCAACTCAGGTAGAGTCACACAGGAGGAAGGAGCGACAGAGGGTGGGCGACACGTCTGAGGCCGTCTCTTGTTTCAGGCGCGACGTTCGAGGGCGGGTGCATGGAGGTGTACACCATGGTGAAAAACGTCGACTACCCCCGAGACGCCGAGACGCGCAGCATCACGGCGGCCATTCACCCTCAGCTTCAGGTAGCTTGTAGCGTATTTATTATAAACGTGGCACGATCAAGACAGTCGCTGGAGAGAGAGAGAGAGAGAGACGCAGTAGTAATTTACGCTTGTGAGTGGAACACGATCTGTTCACAAGTAGGACGTTTTAGCACGTTGTGTCTCAAAAAAAGGAAAAACAAACACTTTTTGTTGAAGTCAAGGAACTTTTTAGGCTCCTGCTTCCCATCAGCTGCAGGGATAAAAGCAGACTCTAATCGAACTCTTAAAATAGTTTGGTGTCGTGCTCTTATTTTCAGACAGATTTTACGTCTCAAAGGAGCTCGCTCAGCGTCTTTTTGTTCCGTCACAGGACCGAGACTTCTGCCTGCTCCAACCCGGAGACCCGCTGTTCCAGATGTTCTCGGGAGAAACGCTGACGTACGAAGGCAGAGAACCTCTCCACCCTTTCTTCATCAACGAGTGTGCGTATTACGAGAAGGGCATCGCCGTGTCCCTGGCGAGGAAGATGCACGTTACGGTTCCCGCCATCCGGGCGCAGACGGACGGGGAGCAAGTCCATCGGCTGGGATTCACTTCAGAGGAAGAAGAAGAAGAAGAAGAGTGAAGACACTTCACTTTCTTTTTTTTTTTTTTTTAAAACAAAGCCTTTATTGAATTGACAGCATGTAACTCACACACAAAACCGACGCGCACAATAATGGACTGTTGGCTCACAGCTGGAGGATGGAACGACACTTTCACTGCAGGTTCACACATGTACGTTATTCTACGACGCGTTCGGGGAAGGAACCGTCTCTCGAGTTTGATGGCTGGATGAGTGAAATACAATCGGATTCATCCTGAAACCTGTGCATCTTTTAATACAGCTTTATGAATGCCATCAAACTTTGCGAGTGCGGGGGAGGGGGGTTTCTCTATATATTTATGAAGACTGGAAATAGTGTTCTTTTTTTTTTTTAATATATATTCACATTGTCAAAAAATAGAAATTCACAACTACAGCAATATTCAGGATATGTTCAAAATTAATTTAAGTGCAAAGGAATACTGTAGCTTATCATTATATGGCCTTTAGAGTACATTCATAACGCCATAATCCTGTTGCATTAATTCATTTTTCCCACACAATGATAACAAAAAGAAGAGTTAACAGAACCAAGGGGCAAATAAAAATCCAATAACAAAACCAGATTCACAGACGGGGTTCAAAATGAGAGCAACTTAACGACGACGGCAATTCAACTTGCTCCACATGAATCAAGTCAAAAACATGCAAAGGAGAACCAAAGGAAACTATAAGCCGGGTAAATAAATCGTGAACACACACATTGTGATCAGAATGCCTGTTTGAGGCAGGTAAATAAATAAATAAATAAATAAATATCAATAAGATTAAAAAAAAAAAAAAAAAAAAGTGTTTTAATAACAGGGCTATAAAAGTCGTGCCTGCCATAGTTGAGCGGGACTCCGCCCTGATGACACATTATCAAAACAAAAGCTTGAGACAACAAAGTACGTTCAGAAACTGGGCGCTGCAGTCAGAATAAACATCTTCGGGCTTTTGTCTTTCGCTGCAGAAATCACGCCCCCGTACATGTGCAATACTGTTGTTTTAAAGGGAACAAAGTGGGGAAAGGTCACCTGTGACCTCCGGGGAGGGACAAGAAGCGCGAGCTTGATTTGAAAAACTTCAACCAGCAGGGGGCACCAGAGCCGTGAGAAGTGTCCCAGTTCTGTCGTCTGTATCTTCACTGGCATGACATAAAACACACTCAAGTAGTAAAGATTCAATTCTCCAGATTGTAAAGCAAACATCACTTTAATGCGGCAGCTTAATCTCATTAGCACCTTCAGCAGTGACGGTTTAGATTGTGAATGCAGCCACTTGTCGGATCTTTAGAACAAAATGCAACATAGAACTGGGACGCGTCTCGTCCCGGTCTGAACTGAACATATGTCATATTATACACATCTCTCTGGTTGACCTTTTCAAACCAATCTCTGGAGGGATAAAAAAAAAAAAAATATCAAATCTTTTAATGCAGCAGATAGGGTCACTACTATATATGCACTTTAATCCGTCAGAGGGCAGAATGTGCAGATTAACCCACATCTTGCACCTCTGAGGTCAGTAGAAAATGCAACTTGGCGTCAGAAGTGATTTCAAACCGGGGGTGGAGGGCGGGTGGAGTGTGAGACTCAGTCTATGCCACCCGGTAGGCGGTCATGCGGTAGTAGTTCTGGCTGTGGCTGCGCGCCGCCCACACCAGCAGCGCGGCGGCCATCATGTGAAGCGGCGAGGAGATGAGGGCCAGGTAGAGGGACCAGCCCAGGGAGCCGTCCACCCTGTCGGGAAGCATGGACACCCTGTGGAGCAGGTCCATCCCAGCCAGGTAGCAGCACACCGTGGCCAGCGTGCAGAGACCTGCGGGACACGCGGGGGCGGGAAAAACGCACGTTTAAGTAGACGTATTTAGGGAATCATAGGAAGCTACAAAACCTGCAGTGTGTTACCGCACAGCAGTCGATTCTGACAGGAGACATTCAGCAAGCTGGCGTCAAACTAACAACATCAAGGTTTTGATTGTGGTTGAAGCAGAGGCCTTGAAACGTTATTACGTTCATAACATTAATGAGTGTTGGATTAAGAGAAATTAAAAATCTATTCTGATCTACTCTGGGATGTCAGATTTCAGTTTTCATCTCAGCAAAGTTTCACGTTCACACGGAAACATCGGAAATGCTGAAAACGATGTAGTCAGGATGTTGGGCCACTAGTAGGTGGTGTTGGTTGTTTTCTCGTGATGAAACCGCACACGCATGCGCAGAGAACAATACGCTATAAACATTAACAAGTTGCATTCTCCCCCATGAATTTAGAGCATTTAAAAAACAATTCCCATGTCGGGGGTCGATTTCAGTGGCTCCGCCCACACTTCAGCATCAACACATTGAGGTCAAGTGTTCCGTTCAGATTCACATGCGGAATGGCCCAGTTTGACTTGATTCACTACCGGTTGATATGAAGTGACGGAGCTGAGCCGGTCTTACCCGCCAACAGGTGAAGCACTCCGATTCCCAGAGTCGGAGTGAGGCTCCGGCAGAGACAGGCACAGAACCCGGTCAGCCCCGCCAGCACCACCAGGCCCAGGGACACCAGCGGCAGCAGGAACTGACACCTCCACAAATCTGTGCGATGACGAAAAGGGGCACAACGGTAGTAAGCGTGGCGATAAAAGCAGGTCAAGCATGACAGCTGTGGCTGAACTCACAGGTCCGCAGCATGTCCTCGCCACTGTTGTGGTTCCCCGGTTCTTTGTACTTTGGAGTGAACTGCTGAGGGAGAGTGAAACTCCGACACTCCAGCATCAGCTTCACATCTGAAACAGGACAGGCACCGGCACTTTAAGCATGACATTTACTCCTGCAAAGAAAGGACTTTTCATTTAGAGCAGTTGTTACCCTGCATGCTGTCTTTGACCATTTATCTAAAGCGTATAAATCAGTCTGATGTTAAAGCCGCAAACTCGAGCCGACACACCCACAGATTCTGGCCTTGCAGCTAAAACCGGACATCCGAGACAAGATCGGGGTCTCTTACCTCTAAAAGGACATGCAAAAAAGGAAAAAAATGTAATAAAATAAAGAAATAAAAGGACAGTTAATTGTGACTTAATTGTCATTACGATTAATCAGTTTCCCTGTTTTAAATCTTGTCATTTTGAATTTTCCAGCGCATGTTTGCGATTCATCACAGTTCAGTCCCACTTTTACAACGGAAATGTTTTAATTCCAATACAATTGCGACACATTGTGCAGCAATACACTTATCACCAGAAAAAATGAAGTAAATGTGCCAGCAGGCAATACCATCATTTAAAATGCTTCTACCAACGGCAATGAAGACGTTGGAGAGAACGATGTAACTCAGGGGGATTTATCTAACCCAGGGGTGGGCGACTGACTAATAGTCCCCCAAAGGGCCAAATGAAACGTTAACTCTAATGTTGAGACATTAGTTGACTTAAAAAATGTATCTCATTATAAAAAATTATTCTTTTTTTTTTTTTAAACATGATTTTTATGGGCGACTGATGCTCTGCGTCACTTCTTCCTTCCCTTCTTCCAAATGCGAGACTCAGCAAAAATGTAATAATGGCCAATGATGTGAAAATTTTTACCATTTTGCATGAAATACAGTCAATAATAACAGCTGATTTAATTCAGGATTTCCTGCTCAAGCGGAGACAAAGGGCCACCGAGTCTGGTTTACAACCACAGTAATGTTTACATTACATCACATTCCACCCACTGTCACGTCAATGTTGACATTTGTTAAGAAGGGTTTGCAAGTATCATATATAATATATATAAAGACACTAGACACTGTGATTTTTAACAATCTTTTACGTTCACAGCGAGCAACACTGTACGTGTGGACATGACTTTAAGTTTGCTGTGTGCAGATTGCTCAATGAAAACAAAAGCAGTATTCATCATTTCATACGGCCTTTCTATTGGTTAGTTAGTTGATGAAGGTCGCAGCAGCAGTCACCTTCACCCCTAATTTCTGACGCTGTTGGAATTTCCTCACAGGTTGATCTTTGGTCATAAGACAACAACCGTCCTTGAACGTGGCAGTGCAGCTTGGACCATCGATTTAGAAAAAAGAACAAATCCAGTACAACGATTCTGTCCCGATTGTAATCTTTTGTCTGGGACGGTGTGCAGCGGCCTTAACAGTGAAGTCTTCCTCAGCTCCACTGAAAAGGAGATTGAGATCACCTGTGAGCTGCTCACTGAGCTCTGGCCAATCAGGAGCCTGGAGGATAAATAGAGATTGAGCAACTGTCTGCAAGGAGATTCTATTTTATATTTTTGTCTTTGTAGAGGCTGTGAGAAGAAACCAGTGGTATTTGTAACCTTAGTGCTGCTGACGAAGCAAAAATAAATTAGTATTTTTGTTGTACTATTACTACTAGTGAGGAATCCAGGATCTGGTCGTTTCACTATTTGAAGTGTGACAGGAAATGTAAATGAATAAAAAAAAAAAAGTAAAAGTTGAATAACGCAACATTTAAGTTAACCTGCCCCCTCCAAACTCTTCTGGCGCGCCCCTGGAAGGTGCGCCCCCTGTGCGCGCGCCCTGCGCGTTTTATTCTATTTTTACATTTTCTTTTTTAATTAGGCGGGGTCCGTTACATAAAACTCACCTGGCTCCTTGTACCAGTTGGCCCCCCCGGGCACGAGCACGCACCGCCACCAGAGGCCCACGGTGCCGTTGAGGCGGAACAAGGTGTCGCTGTAGGTCTTCTCGTCGAACTCCCCGTCCATGAACTCCTCGTACAGCGAGCGCAGCTCGGACACGTTGGCCTCGCCGCGCACGGTGGGGCTGCTGTACTGGTACCAGTGCTGCGTGCCCACGGCCACCGACAGATACACGGTGGCCAGGATGCTGAGCACGCAGGCGATGACCAGAGCCGTGGCGTAGCGGTTGTCAACCATTGTTCACCGAGACAGAGACGCGTCAGAAGGGATTAAAGTTGACGCACCGTCGCGCATCAATCCCGGTCGATCTGCGATGCTGCCTGCTTCCCTCTGCAACGGTCACTCCGACATGGCTCAGCCAGGAAAACAAAAACCCCCTCAAAAAAACTCTGCAACAGCCGCTGGCAGTGTATTCTTCTTGTTGTTGTTATTATTATTTATAGATTGATACTCATCGTGTTCCCACAGTGAGCAGCCCCGCAGCCCGGCTCCGATGCGCCATCTGTTCCCCTTGTCCCACTTCCACAGATGGTGGGTGGCCCGACGCAGCGACGGATATCACGCGGCTCCGGCGCACAGGAACAACTCCTCGTTTGGGGGGAAAAGCAGGTGGTGAAGCCGGCGAGAGAATATCCACGATGTGTAACTTTGGTAACGGGAAGATTTGCACGCGCGAGTTTTTGGACGGCGGGCGGACGCCGGCTGCAGGGGAAGCAGGATGAGCCCGGGATGTAAACACACTAATCCCCGTGTTTTCCTCTTCCGGTTCCTGCGGACCGTCGGGGAAATCTTAAGAATAAACTGTGACAAACCGCCGCTTTTCTGGGGGTCTGTATTTGTGTGGTTCTCCCGGGTGACACGTACACCAAGAGTCGATATAGATAGAGCGTCTGTGAACTAAATAAGGACCACGTGATCCATCAACTTCGTGACAGGAGCGGAAATATGGGGGGGGGGTTCATGTAAATTGGGTCATGTAAACTGACAGGTTTGATTGGTTCGGCCTGATCCATTTGAAATAGCTTTGGGATGTGAGGATGTGTCGTTAACAATCTGTATAAATGGGGCATCAGATTGCATCAATGTAAAAGAAAGTCGTCTTCCCCTATTAAAGATGATTCTATATCAAATGATTATAATATTATAACCATTTGCACCATATCGCCCCTTTTTCATTTAGACCAGGGGTTTCAAACATAAGGCTTGTGGGCCCAAACTGGCCCACAATCTGGACAAACCACAAACAAAACAAACTGCAACAGCTTGAGAAATTTCTTTTTCTTTTTTTTTTTTTTACATTTCACCATTTTATACATCAGAAGGTTTCATTAAAATGGGATTTATGTTGAGATTCTAGTCATTTTCAGCAGTAAACGCTTGGGCCACTCAGAAGGCTTTTGGGCTGCTCGTGGCCCGTGAACCAGAATTAATTTGACACCACTGATCTACATCACAGGGGTCATAAAGTTTAGTTTTTTAGTTTGTCTGCTTAAATATTCGGAGCCTGAAAACCTAAATAAATAGTTACTCCGAGGCGCCTCTTTATGGTTAAGAGATGGTTAATAAAAATCTTCAGCCAGACCCTGTTTCACCAGCTGAGCAAATTTGGAGTTCAATGTGGTTTTGTTTGTCTTGTTAATATGAATCTTTAGTGTTTGTTGGTAAATAAAAATATTACAGGGGTATGAATGACTGATGGGTGAGGTGGAAAAGGGGTAGGAGTAAATGAGCTTTGCTTCTTCCTGCTCCTCTTCGGATACGTGGGATTATTCGTTTTTTGCTTCCTTTGCTCTGTTATTTTTGTTTGTTTGTGCTTGTTTTTCTTGGTTTTGTTGTTATTCCCATTTGTCAAATTTACTTTTCAATAAAAAAAGAAAAAAAAAAGAAGTTTTAAAGCAGCAGTGTCAAACTCCTTCCATGCGGACTGATAAATTGTAACATGATAACGTTTCGTTTCAAAACCAAAATAAAAAAACTATTTAAATCATCTCAACAATGAAACCAAACACAAACATGCAAAAGGTTAAAAACAAATTGTGTTGAATTGGTGCCTTTGTGCGGTGTCTTACAGTTCTAAACTTTATTCCAATTTCTAGATTTTCATTCAGCCGGCTTTTCTTGTTTTGCCACTTGAGGTGAAGAGGACTCTGCCAATTTCATTTCCTTAGAAAACCACACAAAGGATCTTGTCAGTTCACAAGCGAGGCATAACCTGCTTTTGGAATAATTTCAAGCTTAAGTCAACAAATCGTTCCCTCTATGGTGAGCACTCCTCGGAACTGGCCCTTTTTTTATTTCCGCGAGGCTGGTTTGACAACATTCTGCGTGAAACCTGAAGCATGTGACTATGTGACTCTGCACCTGTACAATGGGATTTATTTATTTTTTGTTCCTTGTTCATTCTCAAGCCATTCTCCTCTTGTGACAAGCTTTCTGTCTAGGTTTTTTCCTTCTTTGTGAAAAAACACACGAGCCACTACCCGTTGCCTAATGGCCTGAGCAGCCGGAAAGCTGTCCTACACACGCAACCAAACTAAAGTTTTGGGTGTAAACTGCCTTTAGTCAATGCTAAAATAGACTTGTTGTTTTAAATACCGGCCGGGTCCATTCAGTGTGAAGCATGTTCTCATTAGGAAACACCGTAATAACAATTCAACTTTGTCGTCTGTCCATACAAATGACTGTGTACTCCCACTGTTCATGTTTTATTACAAATCTCATTTGTTGTGCAAATGGACATCATTTTCAGAACGTTTCCGTGAAAACAGGGAATTTTTCTGAAACTAAAATTCTCCATGTTCGGAGCCTAAATTGCCCCGAGGTGCGAACGTGAGTGTGTGTTTGCTCTCGTCACAAACGTGATTCACCTCAAAGGCCTGGGCTCAAAAGATTTACTTCTTTTCACAATGCTGGAGGCTGAGGAATCCAGGAAGGGTTAGACCGAGGAGAGAAGCACGAGGAGAAACATCCAGAGCTGACCGTGTCCAGTGTAAAAACTGTTTCCGGTGAAACGCCTGACCAACAGAGAAAGGTTCCACATACACCGCTCTGCTATAGGCTGCTGCTCGGTTCACACCCGCGTTGTGTCGTCGCTCACGATTCATTTCTAGATTGGCTGTTATTCTGACTCGTGCTTTGACTGAATGAGTCGCAAGAGGATCGCGCCCTTTTCAACATAAAGGCTTTGCTTATGCAATATTAACAGTGTTATTTTTGAAAACGTAGAGGGGGAAATATCAGTTTTGGAAAACTTACGGATTGAATTGACAAAGCCAGACATTTACAATCCTTAAGCTTTACTTTTTGTATCACTTCAAAAAACTTTATGTTGTGGCATCCCCCAAGGTTCTGTTTTAGGACCCAGATTATTTATTCTTTACTTGAATGATATATGGAGTGTACCAAAAACATTGAAAATTGTCATTTTTGCAGATGATAGTAGCGTCAATTAGTTTATTTTGAAAGTAGAAATTGAGCTGAATCACGTAAAAAATGGTTTGATCTGAATAAGTTATCTCTAAATGAACACAAAACTAAATTTAGTGTTTCAGTTGTTGGAGTAGAATTATGGAACGATCTTAGTGATCAATTTAAGTTAATCAGTTCTCTGTTAAAATTCAAAAAATCTTTAAAGTGTGATTTGATTACTACTTATCAGTTATGTGAATACTCAGTGCAGTACATTTCCTTAATTGAAAATCAAACATTTACAGAAGGTTTTAGAGGAATGTGAGCACAGTGGCAAAGGTTTGTTTGTCATTATTGTTGTTGAGTTGATGTGATGTACAATTGTTGAATGTCAACAACCATGTTGGCATATTAATACTTCATCATAACGACATGAGTAGTTGTGTGTTCAAATTCACATTTCTGCAGTCATGGCATGTGTGACCATTGATATCGACCTCATTATTTCAAATCAACCCTTGTTCAGAACAAAAACATCCTTCAAAGCCTCGATGACGAGCCTTTATTTTATTGTGAAAAGATTGCATCTCTTCTTGAAAACTCTTTCTCCCCTAAGCTCCTCTCCGCTCACGTTCCACGTGCCAGTTTGGATCTTCTAAGAATAGGAAGGCCATTTTCCAAGAGATCTTATTGGTCAGGAGCCGGAGCTTTTGTACTTGCTGATCTCGTATCCTACCCTAGATCAGGTGAGATGTTCTGCGTACGTCACCATGGTAAAAGAAGTCCTGAGAAAATTCCGCTTTGTGGTACAAACTTCTGGTTTGGCCCCAAATTAGACCATCCCTGTCATTTCTGCGCTCGGTCAGCAACATTCTGTGAATAGCTCAAACTAAACCGAGCGTTCTTTTTTTTCTCCAAGGTATTTTCTATGTATTCAGTTTTGCGACGTGCTGAAATACAAATAAATATAAATTTACTTTATAGACTATGTTTATCTTCTGGAACCATTCAGTTTGAAAAGATATTCATTTATTACAAAACCTGAATGGGGACATCTTTGCAGAATCTATAAAAAGCAGATCAGACAGGTGTGGTTAATATGTGACTATTCCATCCACTGGATACAGGACGATAAAACACCGCTGTGCGATTGAATAATTAATCAAAACACAAGTATAAATCTAAATAAGCCTCTTAGTCAGAGGATTAAACACTTTGTAGTCAATAAAGTATTTCAATTCAATTCAATTCAATTCAATTCTATTCTATTCTATTCTATTCCTTCGCCCCCAAATGGGCGATTGGATTGATGAAAAACCTATTTGTGCATCATAAGAACACCATTATCGTCCTGGGACACCTGCACACAGGCTAAAATCAAATCATAGTCTCATCAAGACAAATTATGAAGAAAGTTGGATTTTACAATCAAACTTCCTGCATCACATATTTACTTGCAACGTCTTTATTTCACATTGTTTCAGAAACACTGACAATGTTCATTATTAGTTTTATGTATATGATACATAAACGAAACATGTACATGATAGTATTTGGCAACAGTTTTCCCAAGTAACATCAAATTTGTGGTCCTGCACTTTGTCTGAGGGATTTTCATACATGTATATATCAACACTTTTTTTTTTCTTCACACTTCACAATTCGGTCAGCATGTCATTGATTTCAGGAGTGAATGTGACTCATGACTGTGAGATAGCTCCAATACCTACAGACAACAGCCCCGCAGGGCCACAATCCCGAATCCCAAGAGGGTTTGAAGGAGTCAAACTTTTAAAACAACAACAATAAGATTAATATCAACAGAGTGCATAAATCCATTGTATTGAGAACACTGTATTGCATCAAACTCCTCTTTGAAAAATAAAAAATCGATAATCTATATCACGTGATGCCATCTACCAGCAATGTTGTGGTATCGGTGCGTCCCTCGTTTCAAAAGCTTTGTAATGTATTTATCATGATGAGGATCTCAGCTGCTCAACAGTTTGACGACTCCTTTACCGGCGTTTACGTGAAATATAATAAGTGGGTGGGAGGAAACGTTGGCACTCACGCTCGTTTACCGTCGAACTAATTGATTGGCTATTGCCCTGGATGTCCGCACGCGGAAATGTGTGTAGCCTGACAGCTCTACGACACTTCATGAATCTTTGATGGTTCCGGATGAGGTTTTATTTTTAAATGTTGAAATCACGAGGGACGCTATGGATGACTCGACAGCAGCCACGACGTCAGCACCACGGCGGCTGCAGTAACCAGGTTGATCCTATGGCTCACGCCAGATGAAGCTGTGAATGAAAGGTGAGGTATGAGCTTAAACCACTTGGATTCCATTTATTTATTTTTTTTTCTCTCACGAATGAACGCTGTAACTTACTCGAGCCGTCGATGACGATGGAGCTGCTGTCGATGTCAAACCCGCTGACGACTGAAGCCGCATTTACCAAAGTAGTCCTGACTTCAGCGGCGGTGGGAACAGACGTGCTCTTGAAGACAACATTGATGGTGTTGATGATCGATCCATTGCTACATTGCAAACAAACAAAACATTAGAACCAAACATTACATTTAGAAAACAAAGGTAAAACTATATATATATATATATATATATATATATATATATATAAAAAAACAGTCTTGAAATTTACCTGAATGATACCACGTCCATGGTGACGTAAGAAGAGTTGAAATCCTTTTTAAAGACTGGATCCAGCTGTAGAAACAATCAGTTTCACTTAGTTTGTATGTACACTTTGTCTTAAAAGGGTGAAAAAACCCTGTTTCTCATGATAGCAGACAAAAACACAAATATGAGCCAGAAAAGCTTAATTTACTCAGTTCCTCTCTAACTGGAGGAGGAAACATCGTCAGTTCATACAAGTTTTACATTTCTGTTAAGTTTCAGCAACGAAAGGTGGGGCGGAAGGTTGTGTTTTTGCCTGCGCGTATTTATTTATTGGTACGTACGTATGTGTGTATGTGTGTGTGTGTGTGTGTGTGTGTGTGTGTGTATGTATGTATGCCTTTTACCAACCTTTTGCAAAAACTATTAACCCTAATTGCATGAAATCTTCAGGCATGATTTGTCATCATCCAAGGACCAATTGATTAGATTCGAGGATGTTAACGGCTAATTGTCTCCAAATAAATCAAAAAAAGAAAATGCTTAAAAATGTCCCTTACAAAGTAGATGGGAGAGGCACTCCATGGAGGAGATCAAAGGAGATCAGTCTGTTGCCATGGAGACGCTCTCTGCTCAGTGTTTCACACAGTGATGTAGCTACCTGACAGGCTAGTTAGCATCTATATGAGCTGATGGCTAACATGCGAGCTATGCTAGCTCGGTTCCGTAAACTAATGTGGCGTTGGCGAAGGTCTGCGCTCTACCGAGTGTAGCTCTAGTTGAAAATTATACAATTTTAGACACACGATTGGAGCTATGATGATTGGTAAAATTGCTTCTCAGCATTTCTTTAAACCTGCATGGAAGTAGAATAATAAAACTACAAACAATGAGGGCTTTTCCTATTCTCTGTGTATTTGTACTTTCTGTCCTGACACTCTCCAAGAAGGAAAAAGGAATTGTGACGGTCTACCAAGTTCCACCGAGCTATTTTCGACTCACCTGGTCCTTGATCAAAGAAGCTCGGTTCTTGAAGGCCGGGGTCGACGAGTCCTTCAAGTCGTCCGTGAACGTGTCGAGACGTGACGTGAAAGTCACAACTTTAGTGGCGTTGGCCTCCGTTGTGGGTGCGGCGGTTGCCGCCGTGGCGGCCGCGGTTGTGGTACTTGGTTTCTTTGTGGTCGCCGCCACAGTTGTGATGATTGCGGGGTCGGCCGTGGTGGTGAGCTCGGCTGTCGTCGTGAGCTCGGCTGTCGTCGTGGGCTCGGCGGACGTCGTCGGGTTCGGCGAGGTTGTTGGATCGGGTGTTGTCAACACAGTAGTCAGAGGATCGGGGGTCGTTGTTACAGAAGCGACTGGTGTTGTTGCTGCAGGAGGAACAGAGAGACAAGTTACGATTGTTGCTGGATATAAAAAATAAACTAACTGTAAGAAAATCTGTGAGAGTTGACAAAGAAAATACATAGGAGTCCCTTTAATGTAAAGGAATTCGGGTTTTTTTAAACTGCTTTTCGTAAATTGATAATTATCTATAAATCACATTCATATTAGACCAATATTGGGTTATTTTCGACTCTAAAAACAAGCTTGTCCTCCCTCTATATAGTTCTCTTGGGTTATTGGGTTTTTAAAACTGCCAGATATATAATAAAGCTTCCAAAGAGGATATGGAATTGAGAAAAAGGCCCAAAACAAGCTTTTTAAAGGAAAAGCAAACATTAACAACAAGCTGAAGATCAGCTGTTTTTTTTTTTAACACCTGGTTAATTCAAACTTGAATACCATCTGATTCTACAATTGTCATGATTTGTAAAACTGCCACGCTCACCTAAAACACTGCTTGAGTTTTATTACGAGTAATTGTCTGCTATTCTGTACTTGTAAAAAAAAAAAGAAACAGCTTACTATCAACGATTTATATATAATCAGTAAAATAGGATAAATGTATCATGTAATACATCGAAACAGGTTTGACTCATTTCATATATGTTTAATATATGCAAAAACCTTTGTATTTAAATCAAGACAATCAATAGGTTTGACATAGTTCAACTCACCACTCAGCAGCAGGAGAATTGATATCGTTAATCCAGTTCTGGCCCCCATTGCGTCTGTAAAACAAAACAAATGATGAGCTTTGACGTCAGACTATACATGCTCAGTCAGCCTATTAAAACCTGGCAAATCCTCCATCTCCTGACAATCACCATTTTCTGACCTTCGTGATGTAAAACCAACCTCGAAAGGTAAGTCTGTTCATCAGGAGAAAGAGTACGACTTGGAAGGAGAGTGGAGAAACAGGGATATTTAACAGAGGGTGAGTTGGTGGGGGCCTGTGACTACAAATCACAAACTTGCAGATCTGGATCATCTAGAGATGCCTGCAGAAAGCTGCAGGAAGAGAGAGGATGCCTTGTTTACTAATTGTCTAACTCCACTTCCTCTTATTTCCTTCTTTTTCCTCCAGATTTCCTCCAGATTAAAGGTGATAGTTGAAAACCTTCATATCCATCAATTGAACCATTCAATCACCAACTGAAAATGCCCATTAACTCAACATGTATATATTTCTTGTTCCCAGACAAGAAAATAATACTAATAAAAATCTGCCTTTGGAGCAGAAAACATAGAAACAAGTGCCTCAGTCACGCTTTCATAAATTAATATCTGAAGCGAGAGTCAACAAACCCGCTGAAGATTTCTTTAACCTGTGACTATATATATGAAAACAAACCAAAAAAAAAAGAAGCAGCGCTCACCACAAGCTTTGTAGAAGAAAAAGGCCCAAAATGAGTTTCTGCTGAAGGAAGAATGTGAAACCAAGTATGCGGCCACACTTGATTTTAACGAAAACTCATTGGAGGGTTTTTTTGCAAAGGAATTCCGAAGCAGCTGAAGGCCCTCCAGCGAAAAGCGCCTGACAAAAATCTGCAATTCGGACGACCCAGCCCTGATTCTCCCCAACTGGGTGGGGGAAAAAACAAAGTCTTCTAGTTGTCATATAAACACAAAGACTAGTTAAAATTTACCAATAGAATTGTATAGTTTTTCAAGAAGTACCCGCGTGTTCAATTAAAGAGATGCTTAATTGGACTGTAACCTTCAGTCCTGTTGAATCCTTTAGTAGTAAGACAGTTCTCTTTAAAGTGCACTTTATTTATTTAACTTGAGTTAATATTGATATTGACTCTCTTTAATTATCTTTTTTTTGTTGTTGTTGTTAAAAACCTCACATTTTTCTGACTTTTGACTAAACTTTGCATAAATCTGACTTAACCGTTTCAAGTTTGCCTGAAGTTGGTGTGAATACTCACTGAAAAGTGGTGAAAAAGTTGAAATTCCAATTATAATCCGATGCAGTGGTGCTTAGTCTCAGCAGTGTCTTCTGGTCCTTTTCGGTCCTCGGTCTCGTTGGTCCCCTCCGTTGTAACCTGCGCTGTGGCTTGATGTCTCAGTCGCTTTAGGGTCTTTATGTAGTGGAAGGAGAGAGAGTGGAATGAATGGCGGTTCGCCGGACTGGGAGGTGGTACTTTTTTCGTCTGAGATTTTGTCATACCATTGCAGTGAACAGTTCCTCGTGACTTGCGCACGTCTTTTGTTGGCACGTAATTGCTTACTGCTGCTTTTTACTACTGGTGTCGACAAAAGGAATTTTTTCCACTTGGATTCTGTGTCATTTAGTACGAGTAAAGATGTTGACGTCAATATGACGCCGCGTGAAATAATTACATTTTATGAATAGCTGTTATTTGTTTTGTACTTTGTGCCTATCCTCAATGTTCAGGACATTTTTGTGTCGCGGTGTTGAAGTAAGAACATTGGAATTGCATACACTTTTGTCCGGTTATGTCACGGCATTCAATCGTGGATAATGTTTTTCTGATGGGGCGGCTATGACGCAGTCGGCACAGTTGGTTGTTTCTCCATCGTATGGTTGCAGGTTCAACCCCCTTGGAGTGTCCTTGAGTTTGGAATGAAACACATACACACAATATGCTAATGGGATATTGAGATGGGTTTCTGTTTTAATCAACCTTGGTTAACATTAGAAAGGATTGACTTGCTGTCAATCCCAATATATATTATCTTTAAACAAGCATTTCCAGAATCAAATATTGTGTGAATGGAATTATGGTAAAATTCAAAATCAGGCTTCGACATTAAAACTGTCTTTAATCTGTTGCAGGCCTTTATACAAGGACTCATCAACCTGAAGTTCAGTTTCCAAGTAAAACATTTGACGTAGCACAGCTTTGATAATAAATTTAATTACTGATCCCTTAATATATTTAATAAGAAATGTTTAAGAAAGTGTGACATTAACCGAGGTGTCTTCCCAGCTATATGAGTATCTTTAAAGACAATAATTGATGTGTTTTGTTTCTTAAATCAATATGCGAGGACTCTGCGTTCACATTTTATGAATTCATTTCAGCTTTATGAATTTAAAGTTTGAGAAAATGTAGACAACACAAAATATATTGGGGAGTAATTTTTGCTGTTGTTTGGTATTGTACGTTCTGAATCTCCCGTTTCCACAACAATGTTTTCAAGTGAAAACGGGAAACTTCTGCCGGGTTTTCAGTGTCGATTCACACGACAAATAGAACAGAATAAGATAGAGTGCAATATCACTATTGATCTCAGGAACAAAGCTGTTTTTAAAAACACTTTGTTCCTGCACCTCGAGACTCAAAACCTCCGTCCAGAGGGAAGAAGCTGAAATTCACCTGGTAGAGGATGGGAGTCAGCATTTAGAATTGATAATGCCATCCTCTGTACCTGTGGACCATTTCACTATTTGGTTCATTTTCTTTTGAAATCCCAAACAGGTGGAAGTCTGTATAAAGTGTATAAGTTGAATGATCCCCATTAAAAAACAAAAATTTGACCAGCACCCTGCCTGTTGCGCCAGTTATTTGAGTTCATAACCAACATGTGGATTGAGTTGGATTGTTTTGGAAATGTATATAAGGCAAAGACTGAAATTTGCAAATCAATATTCCAAGTTAGAGTAGATTTCCAGTTTGGAGAATTATCCCTTTGTGAAAATCCCCCGAGAAGTTTCGGGTTAAAGAGAAGCTGGACACGCCTCACAGACCAGCCCACACGCAGTCGGAATGTTTGGAGTCACTGGATCATGACAAATGACCCGCAAACAGCTTTTTAACGTCTTATTCTTTGTTTGCTGGATTTCCATTCCTTCTGCAACAAAAATGTAGCAGCTCACATTCTAACCCAAATTTTTTTTCCCGAGGTTACAGTAACTCATTCGGAGACTCTTGAGGATGAGCGTACGTGTGCGAGAAAAATGCTATTTCCTTTCATTTCTGAAACACTGGGCGAACCGCATTCTGATGATGGCGTCCATCGAGAAACCAGTTTTCAGACTTACAGAGCTTTTACGTAGTCGGTTTTTCCATGACCGCTTTAAAGCAGAGTAGTGAAAGGCAAAAAGTGTAGAGGGGTGACACAGTTATTTATCTCAGAATGAATGTCCTGTTATAGAATTCAATTGTAATATTCATGATTATTTAACAAACTATATGGAATATTCTCATTACTGAAACGTGTCTCGATTCCTTCATCTGCTTCTCTACTATTATTCTTTAATGTTTGCACTTAATTTTCCTCAGTACTGTAATCTGATTACTTTGCCCTGTCATATGGGCCCTCTGCTTTAAAACTGACCGACCACTCCCATGATGCACCACTTGGAGCAGAGGATTTGAAATTAACATTAGGTCAGTTTATCTTGTCTTTTCTCACATGATGAAACTTTTGCAAACATCTCAGGATTGCCCTTCTCCCCACTGACAATGCAACTTTTTTTTTAAAAAATGCTGCTATTGCTCATGGGCACCATGAAGATGGACTGTAACAACTATGGCGGCTACCGGAGTGTCATGACTCCCAGTCCATATTCTAATGGGACTTGGTAGTTACCTTTGCCAACGAAAGTTGGGGCCGAAGGTTATGCTTGCTTCTGCGTGTATTTATTTATTTATGGTTTGTATGTATGTATTTTACCAGCTTTTTTCAAAATCTATCATTCCGATGATGATTTGTCGTCATCCAAGGACCTATCGAGAGCCACCGGGAATGACAATCCAACTTCATCGTCTGCCTTTAGGAATGCCTCTGTACTCACCATTATTTGTGTTTATAGGGTCTTGTTCTTTGCGTGTATTGAGTCTCACTATAAAAACAACCAACAGCTCCCACTAGTGGCCGGGCAGGTTAACGACATCGTTTTCAGCGTTTCTGCTGTTTCCGTGTAATTGGACAACATTTTCAAAACATTGCAGTGTAAACGGCGCCTGTATTCCCAAAGTTCGATTTTATTATGTTTTCATGACGTTTCTGAAGTTTGAAGTTTTAGCAAAGTTAGGATTTGTGTGGCGGGTTAGTTTTTAACGCTTTTTACTAACGTAGTTACTTAATCATGTCTTTCATTAATCTCGTGGTTTCAAAGCTTGTATCGGTAACGGTGCACTGTGTTCCGGTAATGAGATGGCTTTGTAACATTCGTAAACTAATAGTAAACATAAACTAGTCTATCAACTTCTGATAAGTACCTGCATCGGTGCATCCATCATTAGTATATTATCAAATGAACTAGAGTTGTTTACCTGGGACAATCAAGCATAAGTGTATCTGTCAAACCAACTAAATAATTTGTTTTTAATGCGACAGGAGTTATAACAGGAAGTGAGTTAAAGGAAATTTAGTGATGATAAAAATACACACTCACACACACACACACACACACACACACACACACACACACACACACACACACACACACACACACACACACACACACACACACACACACACACACACACACACACACACACAAACACACACACACCCATGAACTCCCTTTTTGTAAACTTCTTGACCTGACTTAACACACATCTTTTGGGAAGGTTTTTGTAAAGAAGGGTTTTGTCAAACGTCTTCCGCATAAACTGGTTTGACTGCTTCTCGACAAAAGAATTTCTAATCCCCCACAGAGACGCAGAGAAGAAGGGAAAATAAGGTGACGAGGAGTATAATTAACGGTTGGAGTGCTGGTGAATTATGAAGGGAGTCTTTTTTCATTGGGTTGTTACATGGGTACAAAAATGGAATCATGTGATTAATTTCCGATGCCATCACAGGGCAGATTAATACACACTCTACTTTCTTAAATTCAGTCAATAGTCACATTATTCCATGTACAACATTTATGACCAAGGGGCCGTCGGCACAATTTCCCACCAAATACAAATTTTTCTGGAGCTGCAAAATATGTTAATTCGCCAGAATAAAAAAACCCCCAAAAAAAACAATAACAAAAACTTACAAAACCAGAGTCGGCATTCATGTAGGGTCACAGGTACCATTTATATATTTTTAGCTTTTTTTAACTATTTTTTTTAGATTTTTGTTTTTTGGGGGGATTTTTTTCACTTTAGTAACTTTTTGCATCTTGACTGTTTTAGGCTGTTTTTGTAATTTTAGTTCTGTTTCCCAATGGTTATAGCAGTTTTTGCTGTATGAGCACTTTCTTATTTGTCTTTCACCCATTTCTGTCCCTTTCCTTTTCCTTTTGCTTTTTATTTATTCTTTTTTGCACTTTTTTCTTTTTCTCCTAAAGAAGCTGTGCACGCAATTTTAGCAATCTTAGTCTGACAATTTCTCTATTATCATTATCATTATCATTATCATTATCATCATTAGTAGTAGTAGTAGTAGTAGAATTTTTTGCAATTTTATTTCCTGCAATTCTGGATGTTTTTGCTGTTTTTCCTTATTAAACTGTTTGAAGCCTGGAGATTAAGACCAAGAGCGACATGAGGCTGCAGAGCCGCAGGTTGCAGACCCCTGATGTAGAGCAAATAAAGGTCTTGAAAGAGGCAGTTTTACTTCTCTCTCAAAGGGATATAAAACATTTAATTCATTAATTACTTGAACTGCGCAACATCACGTAAACAAGATGCAATAGCAATAGGATTTTAGTATATACACTTACATAGATGATGTTAACGTCTTAATGCTTTGAGATCAAATTCACAGCAGTTGTGACTTGATTTTAAATAGTTTTGTGTTTGTTTCTCACGTTTCTTAGCATAGGGTTTAGATTACCTCGGATTATTTCCTTATACGTGATGTACTGTAAATATAAATCTAACCCACATTGGATATGTATTTAAATCTAAAGATTTTTTTTATTTATTGTGGGTTGTCATTTCTTTCTTTTTTTTAATCAAATTGTTTGTGAGTTAAATCAATAGTTGACGTCACTGAAACATGGATGTCATCACCACACCCCTTCAACAGATTTACCAATCACTCATTTATTACATTAGCACTCAGTTAAGGTGACATTTGCCATCTTATAAACCTTTTTCTGCACCTTCCACAGGAACAGGACAACGCTGTCATTGTCTCCTGCACAAACCTGGCTGGAAAGGTCAAGCAGTTGTGCAAGAGAGCATCTACTATTTGTGTATGAAAGGTACATTAAATCCATGGATTATAGACGTTGAAGAGCTCACATAACACATTATGAAATAATCTGTCTGTAGCTGTATTGTGTTTATTAAATCCCTGCCTGTAACACATTATATTGGTGTCTTAAAAACCGTCGTGATGCGATTCAAGAAACATTCCACTTTGTAATGCACTGCACCTCAGACTGTTTCTCAGAATTAAATAAAAAAAATAATAATTTGTTTATTATTTTTATTATAACATGCAGCAATTCAAAAGTAGAAGAAGTAGAGAAAAAGTCAACTGGTGCACTCAATTCTACTGTTGGGATGACAATAGTTCAGTGCATTGCATTTTAAGTTTAATCTAAACATTGGCTGTGAGGAACTTTTTCCACTTACTCCATGTGCTTGTGACTTCTAGACGTGACTGTTGGGATTCATTACCGGGATGTCTCTGAAAGTTTTGCACTTTTTATATTCTAAATTCGGCGAGAGTTTTGACAGGAATTGGCACGCAAGGTTACATATTGGTTTTCTTTTCATGAGATACTTTTTAAAATATTAAATACAATGTGATATTCATCTTGTGACATTCAATTTCTATTAAAAACTGCTCTTTGTTGATTTCCATCACAAATAACACAGATTCCACTGTCGGCCTGATGTGAACAACGACAGCAGCAGTAGACAAGATGCAGCGATGGAACTGATCCTCTGGGTTTCTCCTCTTGAACTCGTCGTCGTGGAAACTGGTGTTGTCGTTGTTGTTGCAGCAGTGGTGGTTGTGGTGACTGTTGATGTCAATTCAGTAGATTTTGGACCTGCGGTCGTTGCTGTGGTCCGATTTATTCCTACAGATGAAAGAAGACACAGCAGCTCACGCCCAACTCCCCAAATTTGAATAGTGACTGGTCACATGACACACGTCCGTACTTACCTTCGCCATCAATATAAAGGAAGAAGAGGTCGATGTCAAATCCAGAGATGTTTGGAGCGACGCTCGTCATAAACTCTCTTATTACAGTGTTGGTAGGAGCAGTTTTCACAAATGTGGCAAACACAGTGTTGATGATTGATCCATTTCTGCAAAAAAACAAAAAGTGTCGCATGATATAATCACATTTAGACAGTTTAGTTCAACTGAAACAAAGTAAGTGTTGGTAGGGTTACCTGAAGCACATCACAATCACAGAGTTGAAGGTGGAGAACCGCGCTCGGAAGCGGGGCGTCAGCTGCAAGAAAAGAAGATCGATAAACTTTGCATTGTTTGAGGCTCCTGAAGTAAAATGAGACCGGCACTTTGCAGTATCCAGCCAGCTGTAGGAGGTAATGCGTATACATACCAGCACCGTCAAAATGCACATACTTGAAGTACAGCTGCCACACCTCTGCAGTCTCAGGACTTTTAATGTTTTGTTTAGCAACCTGGTTAGGATGCCCCCTGGTTGCTTTTCCTCGGAGGTGCACCAGAGACCACCCTCTTCACCGTAAAGATCCTGTACGCCTCATGCTCAACATGCTCAACATGCTCAACATGCTCAACATGCTGGCTGAACGTTTGGCTTGACTCATACTTAAGTTCATTGTACTAATGGACTAAAGTCTTGTAACTCCTGAATCCACTGGAATCAAGGGCCTTCTTGCCAATTCTAAAGTAAACTTGCTCCACGAGTAAATCCCCAAACATTTAAAACTTATTGAGTTTCTCACAAGAATTGTATTGTAATGAGCTTCAGTTTACATCGACTGGCTGCAGAGGATCGGGATAGACTCAGTTAATACTGTTGGCGTTTAAATTAATTTAATGCAGGCGACTCTTAATATACTCTTAACTCTTAATATATTTCATAAAAAATGTTTTGTTTTGTTTTTTAATTTTCCCAATTTTGTTGGTTTGATCTAAGCTGTTATGTATTGCTTTGTTTTTTTTCTTCTCATTCATAAATCAGTTTGCTTTAAGAACTGTAAAGTCTTCACCACGAGGGCAATAGCTGGCAAGGGAGCTCATTTGAGCGTAATCGGTTACTGGCTTTTATCAACTTGCCCAAACATTCTCCCTTTCGTTTTTCATACCTGCAGCTCTTTCTGTCAATATTATCATGAACTTTAAAGTTTCCCCTTGTAGACTTCTTATCATTCAGTTCAATTTTGCCGCTGTGCACCGAAAGGCCTTTTTATACAACCGTGAAATTCAATCATGAATTCCGGCTTTTCTGAGGTAATATTCCTGTCTGCTCGGAATAGCAGGAGATTGTTTCAATTCCCATTGTAGAAATCTGCAGTAGTGCGGTTGCAACTCACCTCGTCATCGATCATTGAAGCTCTGCTTCTGAAGATGACAGATGACGAGTTCAGCAAGCCCTCTGTAAATGTTTGTGAATTTGATGTGAAAGTCAAATTCCTTGTTATCAGGGCCACGGTTACCGGGTCAGCCGTTGTTGCAGTGGAGGTAATTGTTGCCATGCGTGTTGTTGATGTTGCCAAAGTGTTCGTTCGGGTCGTCTGTGCCGTTGGAGTCACTGTTGTATGGGCAAGTGCTGTGGTGGTTGCTGTGATTCCCGGTGTTGTCGATACAGTGTCTATGGGATCCTCTGTCCTGGTTGAGGAAGCTGTCGTTGTCATCAATGCATTTGTCGAGGTGCTCTGTGTTGCCGTGGTAACAGTTGACGCAAGTTTTGTTGTCGCTCCTGTGGTGGAAGATGATGCGCTTGTTTGAGTCGAGTCTGTTGTAAGAGCAGATGTTGCTGCTGTTGTTGTTGTAGGATCAAGTGTTGTGGTTTCTTCTTCTCTAGTTGTTGGATCGGGTGTAGTTGATACTGTCGTTGTGGGTTCAGGTGTTGTGGTCTCTTCTGTTGTAGTTGTAGGATCAGGAGTTGACAAATCAGCCGTTGTGATTTCCTCTGTCGTCGTTGTGGGATCAGAAGTCGTTGCTGCCGTTGACGTGAAATCCGGCGTTGTGGTTTCTTCTTCATCCGTTGTTGGTTCTGGGGTCGTCGCGTCTTCAGGAGCCGTTGTAAGAACAGTGGTTGTTGCTGCAGAGGAACTTGTGGCAGCAGCTGTAGTCATTGTAGCACAGAAACCATAGGATCAACACGTAGTGTACGAGCCCACCTACTGGTGCGACGCTGCATATAACTTGTTTAGATCCTGTACCTGCGTTGTACAGCAAACGGCAACTCACCGCTCAGCAACAGGAAAATCGACATAACTAGTCCAACACCCATTCCTCTCGATCTGTAAAACAAATCAAAATTCTTACTTTCAGATGATTTGAAATGCGAGTTCATAATGGTCAGTTGCTATTCTTGAAGGCGCTTTCTCGTGACTGTTAATACATTTACACTAAAAAGGAAAGCAATGTGACCCATAGTGGGATGAGATTATCTGTATTTTATTATTTATACACAAGAAGCGGCTTTCAAAGCACAAATTCTCTTTTGAAAGAAGAATTCCGATCAAAAGGTTGATCTGCATTTATTGGAATTTGTCGTCATACTCAGTAGACACTTATACATTTTAGCGAATTATGTGATCTGGTGTAAATTTGAAAGTATGATAAAAAAAATGACCTACTGAAAGAAATGTTTCATTTCAAACTGCCTCATTTCCAAATAAAATGAAAATAGCCAAGGCCATACCTCTATATAAAACTGGGAACTAGCAACATTTCACTAACAATAGACCGCTCTCATTATTACCACAATTCTCAAAAATACTGGAAAAACTCTTCAACAACAGACTGGACTCATTCTTAGAAAAACACAACATACTTGCAGAGAATCAGTTTAGATTTAGATCAAATAGATCAACAACACTGGCAATAACTGAAGCAATAGAACTAATCACCAATGCTTATAGACCACAAGACATATGCTGCAGGGGTGTTCATAGACCTGAAGAAAGCATTTGACACAATCAACCACGACATATTGATCAATAAGCTGGAAAGAAATGGTGTCAGGGGAATAGTGCTTGATTGGGTCAAACGGTATTTAAGTGGGAGACAGCAGTTTGTAAAGTTGGGTGACTAGTCCTCATCATGTCTGGAGATTGTTCGTGGCGTCCCCCAGGGGTCAGTATTGGGTCCCAAACTTTTTATTTTATATATTAATGATATGTATAAGGTTTCTAAGCGACTGCATTTTGTACTATTTGCTGATGACACTAATATTTTTCACTCAGGGGACAACATAGTACAATTGCAGGAGGAAATAACTACAGAAATGAACAAATTAAAAAAATGGTGACAGCAACAAATTATCATTAAATTTAGGAAAGACAAAAATAATGCTATTTGGCAATTGTAAAATGAATGCACGGGTAAAACTAAAAATTGAGGGGGTAGAAATTGAGAGAGTTCATGAAATTAAATTTCTGGGGGTAATTATAGACGACAAAATGAGCTGGAAACCACATATCAAACATACACAGAGCAAAGTCTCAAGAAACATTAATGAATGAACGGTAATGAATAAAGCAAAGAAGGTCTTGGATGGCAGATCGCTCCATACTCTAAACTGTTCACTAGTCTCTCCTTATTTGCAGTACTGTGCTCATCAGGGTCACACAAACACATTATTACTCAAGCTTACTGACATTGTGCAATACCAAACAGCACAAACAATGTTCAAAGCAAAACATAACCTATTTTATTTCTAAAAATTCTAAAAATGACAAAAATCTCTTCTGTTATTTTGTAGTCGCGCCACTTGACTGCTGTGTACTTTAAATAAATGTTGTAGTTTTTTCCTTCCATTTTTCAGTTAAAATAATTTATTGGTCAGAGTAACATCGATCTATACAACAACAAGTATTCTTCTGGCGTCATGCAAACGTTCACAGTGACGCTTAATGATGTGCATTGTCCCTAAATATGAAGAAAAACTCAAAGAAAAATTTAAACAACTACATTCGATATGGTGCACATACATATCCTGAAGTACTTACCCAAAATGAAAATATATTTGAAGAAAAAAAAAAAAAGAACGATAATTTCCAGTGACAGTACGGTGTCGGAGTCCACGATCTTGATCCAATCAGTTTTGCTCAGTTGTCTTAGGTGGGTTGCGTTCATCCCATGGGTGCTGTTGCCGTTTGCTTCGTGTCACCGTCACCTTAGGGTTTTTGACACACTGGAATGAACAAAACGCTGTTGACGTTACTTAAAAGTGGTGAAACCTTTGTTAAAATACCTGAGCAGTTGGACACTTTTTTATTGACGATGATTCAAGCTCGGTGTTTCACATTCCACCAGCTCCACTTTTGAAAGTAGTTTTACATTTGTGTAAAAGAAAAGTATAAAAGCCATTGCCACTTTGAGTCAAACGGTTTAGTTTGAAAGGATATTACATTATACACATTAATCATGTGAAAGAGGGATAGTGGAGCAGATGCCAGACAAAACAATTCAGAAAGATTTTCATCCACATTTGGTGGTTTTAAGGATGAATGATTGATAAATCTGACTGTTTTTAATCTGTATATTTGTTAATCCAGGTTAATGAGCTGGCAACCTGTTCACAGTGGACTCACCTGGTTCTCCTAGTCTGCTGTGATCAGCTCCACCTTTACCGAAGGAGTCTGAAGAAGTATAGAAGATAAATGGATGGATGGATATAACTCAAAAATAAAAATAATGCAAATGTGGAATAAGAGGATGTTTTTTAAGACCTTGTCGGAGTCGACAAAGTCTCGAAATAGAATATGTTTGGACGCATTTGATGAAGGATTCAAGGGTCAGACAACTTTTTAATGGGTTTGGGTTCACCAGAAATGTAAATGTAATTTATCGGGATTTAATGTTTTAGACCAACACGACCAGCATCATCAAGTTTTGCTAAATTGTTTAAATTCAGTCACATTGGCTGGAGAGAATCTGTGAACTGCAATTTTCAACTCATGAGAGAATTTCAATTGGATGAAGGTCTGGACTTTGACTTTTTATCCCATGAATATGCGTTGATTTAAATGTTTCCATTGTAGCTCTTTTGCTGGCGGGATGTTTCAGGTTGTTTCTCTGCTGGAAGGTGGACCTCCACCCTGGTCTTTTTTACAGACTCTAACGTGGTCCTTCATTTGTCTCCACTAATGAAATCAATGATGTCAGAACTGAGGTTTTTTTGGCCCCAAAGAAGAAAGGTTAAAGGTCATCTTGACTCCATCACTCTGGACATCATAACCCCAAGTACATCTCAGATTTACTAGAAGAATATGAAACCTCCGGACCCCTGAGGTCCCCAGGAAGAGGTTTACTAAGTGTTCCCAGAGTCAGAAGAATTAAGATGAAGCGGCTTTCAGTTTCTACGCTCCTCACCTGTAGAACAAACTTCCCTATGACACACTCAAATCTTTAAAATCAGGACTTAAAACGTTTTTATTTGCACAGGCTTTCAAATAAAGAATGCACTTCACTTACTTAACTACCTTTATCGTATATCCTTTTTATGCCGTTTTTTAATCCCTTCAACTCTCATTTCAACGATGATTGAGTTCAAATTTGCTCCTTGAGATTAATCCCGGATTAATTCTTTTAAAAGTGAGACGGTGAAGCACTTCCAGAGCGAGTCTGTTGGATGCGAAGGTTCTCGAAACAGAGTGACTTGTGGGGTTCTCTGACAAGAGACGTACTATTAGTAGGCGCTTTGGGACGACTAAAATTCTAAAAGTGCAAAGCCGACCAAATGGATCGGATGACAGTGTGCGAGAGGTTTTAAACTATTTGATACTCGTAATCGCTTGCGATTAAGTTTCTTCATTGTTTGCTTTAATGCACTTCTTTGTGAATCACTGTGGATTGCCCTTTTGTCTGAATGGTGCTCTACAATTAAATTTGCCTTGCCTTTCCATTCAATCTTCACATCAACTCTAAACCAGCCTCCCTGAATGAGTCGGACACTTTTTGAGTTATAATTAATAATAAATAATAATAATTAACTACATCTTCAGAGAACTCACTTTGATACTGAGTTACCTGAACGTGTGACCCGGGTATCTGTGCCTCACCAGATTGGCAACATTCTTTGAATCATTGAAGGTATAATATGCATGAGAAATCAGTTGTTTCGTAAGTGACATGCTCGTCTTCATGAATTTCGCTTTTTGGAACCACCAATTGACAGTCCTACAAGATCACTGTTCTGCTTCAGAGAAATAACGAGAAGATTGAATACATATTAATGGAATATAAATACATAGAACATTTATTTGCAATAATTGATGATCTTGTCAGGGTGTGCTCTGCCTTCACCCACAGTCAGCTGGGCTCGGCTTCACTTTCCATGGCTCTGCGTTCCATGAAGTGACATAGAACTGATGGATATCGTAATTCCAGTTCCACTTACATTGGGAGAAAGGGATTTTTAAGTTTACCATCTGCTCTCGGACTGTTTTTGATGTGCACTGATAGAGCAGCTTACGAAGGCAAACGTGGATGAATTGCAGGTCATGCCACAGGTCAGGTGACGGAGGCAAATGCAAATTGGCACTTTCGCATGCGCACTCCACCACAACTCCACTCAGACTGGGCGTAGCTGACTGGAGGTTTCATCAGAGGAAATAATAGATACTTCACCATGGCATTTCCCCAGATAACATTCAATGGAAACTTGAATTTGACAAAAGCAAAAACAAAAGTAGGAGCAGCACATGAGGCTTTTATGTCCATATCTTTTTGAATTGTATTGAATTATCCTGTTGTTTATACATTTCACAGTACAATGCATTAGTATAAACTGTAAATTTGTGCTTGTGCGTGTTTATTGTGCGTTATTATAAATACTCAGATTAACAAGGAAACAGTCTGTTATTATACTTGACAAGTGTGTCAACAATTCTCAACATTTAGACAACTGCAACTGTAGTCATTGATCTAATTGTATAAACCACATGGTGGTGAGCCATTTCTCTGACAAAGAGCCAAGCCTTTTTTTAAGTTCCACAAAAAGTATTTATGATGCCTTTAGGGTAAGAGTCAGAAGCACACTCCGAGGCTGCAATGTTCTTTCGCATGCCTTTTATTTATAGTTACAGAAGTTACTAAAACAATTCAGGCTCTACTGCGTGATTAAAAAAACCCACCCAAACAGTGGGAACGAGGAAAAGATAACTCATAATAACTACTCAAAAGTACATGAGAGGCAAGACCAATGGCCCATCTACTGCAGGGTGTATTTAAAGTCGGGTTCAAATACCTGCCGGGCCATTCTGTGCAGTTGATTACAGTTTTTTTCAGTCGCTAACAAGCGCTTACCTATATTTCAGATACTTTTTCTAAACTCTTAACACAGATTCACACCTACAAAACACAATTGGCCAAATGGATAATTTTCTTCTCAAAAACACATTTTGTTAGATATATACTAACTCTTCATTTCAAAATAGAACATATCTTTCTCTGAGCACACTACCTTTACCAAAACACTGGAAATCTGACTCAATTAAAAAACTCTGTCAAAGAATAACACTTGTTTTCACTTCACAAGGTACATTCAGTCAATCAAAGTACACCAGGTTTCAAAATACTTGCTATTGTTGACATTACAAAAACTGCATAGAGTTTTATGTTTCAGTTTTACAGGTATTTGCATGCAAAACATGCAAAACATGCAATCCCTGCGACAGTCTGGCGTCGTGTCCAGGGGTGTACCCTGCCTAACGCCTGCTAATAGCTGGGATAGGCTCCAGCCCCCCCGCGACCCTGCATTGGATAAGCGGTATAGATAATGGATGGATGGAACATGCAATCCACCGTTTTTACACAAAATGTTTTGGTTGGGAACTGTATGTCCACATATAATGTTCACATTTCAAAGCATTCCAGTAAGAAGCAAATCATGTTTTTCCTTTACTTTTTACTTCAGGAGGTACAGTAGAAATACTGTTTACAGTATGATAGAACAGAAAAAGTTACAGTATTGCTTACAGTGAACAAAATATCCATGAAACAAATAAGAGCATTCTGAACAAAAAAACAACTGCAAAAAGCCCAGCTAAAAAAGGGAGAACTAAAAAAGAAAAAGCACAAAATTACTGGAGCTAATCTCTGAAAAAAACATCCCTACTTTTATTGTAGTGTGAATGTAATAGAACAAATAACACCTGCCACTCAGTCTAAGCCAGAATGGAATCAGCTGTGGTTGGCCCAATTTACCCAACATAAATCAGCTGAAATGTGACAACTGTTTGGACAAACGCTTGTTAGCGACTGAAAAAAACTGTATTTGAAGGGGGAAATTCATCCGTCTGTCCATCTTCTGTACCACTTACTCCTATGCAGGGTTTGGTGAGAGCGGGATACACCTGGGCCAACACACAGAGACACACAACATCAAACACTCACAATCACATCTATAGGCAAGTTAGAGTTACAGTTTTTTTCAGTCGCTTACAAGCGTTGGTCCAAACAGTTGTCACATTTTCAAAACTCTAAATACAATTAGCACAGCATCGGTCTTCTGTGGCCATACCATTCACACATTTCATGTCGTTTTCACACAATATGCAGTCAGTGAACACATTTCCATAATGCTAGCATTTTCTTAACAGACAAGCTATACCTCCCAACAAAACTATGGATTGTTTTTGTAGTATTTGCGAATGTTAACACACAACATCCCACAATAGCAAAAACAATATTCCAAACCTTAAATACAGTAGAAAAACCTCTGCTTCTGCAATGATGAGTTCAAAAACAATATATCTCAGTTGATAATAAACAAACAATTGAATAATTTACACACTGCTGATTTAGGTCTATGACCATCAACCACATGACCAGCTGTCCCTCCTTGAAGCTATGGATGCTGGCTGCAGGGACATCACAGTTGATGATTGCCAAGGGTGGATCCGACATAGCAAGCAGTTCTATCCCAGGTGCATCGCCTTGGATAATACCAGATGCGATGTTGATGAAAACATGTGGCCGAACCCTGAAGATCGCAGAGATTAGCTACAGTAATTTTGTGCTTTTTTTTTTTTTTAGTTCTCCCTTTTTTAGCTGGGCTTTTTGCAGTTGTTTTTTTGGTCAGAATGCTCTTATTTGTTTCATGGATATTTTGTTCACTGTAAGCAATACTGTAACTTTTTCTGTTCTATCATACTGTAAACAGTATTTCTACTGTACCTCCTGAAGTAAAAAGTAAAGGAAAAACATGATTTGCTTCTTACTGGAATGCTTTGAAATGTGAACATTATATGTGGACATACAGTTCCCAACCAAGAAATTTAGTGTAGAAACGGTGGATTGCATGTTCCATCCATCCATTATCTATACCGCTTATCCAATGCAGGGTCGCGGTTGGGCTGGAGCCTATCCCAGCTATTAGCAGGCGTTAGGCAGGGTACACCCCTGGACACGACGCCAGACGGTCGCAGGGATTGCATGTTTTGCATGCAAATACCTGTAAAACTGAAACATAAAACTCTATGCAGTTTTTGTAATGTCAACAATAGCAAGTATTTTGAAACCTGGTGTACTTTGATTGACTGAATGTACCTTGTGAAGTGAAAACAAGTGTTATTCTTTGACAGAGTTATTTAATTGAGTCAGATTTCCAGTGTTTTGGTAAAAGTAGTGTGTTCAGAGAAAGATATGTTCTATTTTGAAATGAAGAGTTAGTATATATCTAACAAAATGTGTTTTTGAGAAGAAAATGATCCATTTGGCCAATTGTGTTTTGTAGGTGTGAATCTGTGTTAAGAGTTTAGAAAAAGTATCTGAAGTATAGGTAAGCGCTTGTTAGCGATTGAAAAAAACTGTAAACCCATAATAGCTACTCATCACCATATTACAGTTTCCCCAAAGTCCTCAAATAATGTAAATCCAGAGAAATCAGAGAGTTTAGAGTGATTAACAGATTACACATCTCCTCCTAACCCATTAACCAGTCAGACCTGGACCCTGCTGATGAGCTGGAGTGAACACAAATAGAGGGTCAAACATTCTGAATCCACGGAACTCCCACAAGCCACCAGATCATGCTGTTTGCCTCAAATGATTGTAATTGCTATTATATGTACATCACGTTGCACTGTCCCGTCTTTGGTTCCTTCCTGATCATTACTGTTCCGCACAAAAAAAAGAAAAGACAAAAAGACACACATGAAGAGTGCTGATTCTCTGAGATGGAAATGTGAATCTGAGGTGTAAAAAAAAAAAAAAAGAAGGAAATGTGTGGGGTTCAATGATCCTGTATGCTGTTGATGCTTGTTAGACTGAGTTTTTAATCCAAGTATACAGAGAGCAGTTCCCTCATTCCTAGAAACGTGTACAAGAAGTTGCAGAACAGGCAAGGTGTGGAACAGTTGATGACAGGGTGGATAGCATGTGGCAAGACAGCCACATTCCAGCTGGTCTCTCCAGTGACAATGCTCCTGTCAACACCGCAGCGGAAAACTCCATCACCTCCACGAAGTGAAAAGAGTAGAGTTTGCTTTGATTTTTGCCCACGTCATGTAGCGACGCAGCTTATTCACTAATAAAAGCTTTCAGGGAACTGCCTCTACAAGAGCCACTGCTCAAGCGTGACGGTCACAAGTAACCCAACCTGTTTTGTGAACCTTGAAATTCCGAGTTTTCTCCTACCTTGTTACTTGGTTTATTTAGTGCAGGATGCTTATGACGTGTTCTTTATTGCACATAGAATAGTTTTACGATTTTAACACGATTCCTACAGAGGTTGAGATTCGGGCTGGTTTTTATTGACGTTGGTGGGTTTTACGTTGTGTTTGGGCTGGAAACCGTGAGTCAGACCTGGCAACCCTGGCGCTGATCGGCGTGGCATCACATCTTCTCCTGTAAGCAGCGTGCTCGATAACGTTCTTACGGCAGTCTGATAGAGGCTGTGTTGAAAATGTAGTGTGAATGACCACGTAAAAAAATTTAATCTCAGCGAAAAATAGGAATTGAGCCATAAATTCATTCCACACAGGGCGATGCACTTTAGGCATTAATTTAAAAACAAATTGTTTTAACATGGTTGTTTAAATGACCTTTAATGTTATGTTTGCCTGTGCCATTGTCAATCAGTCTGCTATTACTAGTTATTCTCTCGTAGTCTCCCTCCTCTCTCTCTCTCTCTCTCTCTCTCTCTCTCTCTCTCTCTCTCTCTCTCTCTCTCTCTCTCTCTCTCTCTGGATGCAGGATCTCCAACAGTGGAATTGGAAGTTGGTGGTCTGAAGCTTCCTGCCCTGACTGATGAGTCTTCAGCGAATGGACCTCTGTCTGCTGAGTTGAGTGGAGAATCCCGATCCCAAACCCCGACCCGAACCATGGATTGAATCACTGTTGTATTTGGTGCTATATAAATAAAGTTAAATTGAATTGAATCGGTAAATAATGGTGAACTTGTAAAGTCCATGTTATTTGTTGATTGGAATAGATACTCCCGAACAACTGGCTTCTACCAATCAAATCAAAGTATGTTAATGAAAAAGTAATGTCTAAAAGATGAGGTTAAAAGCAATACTTTTAACCACAGTGATCAAAATACTTGTTAGCACTTGTTGATAATAGGTTCCGGGCCAAACTACGCTTTTGTTACTTGTCTGATGAAACTTGAAAAACTTTCAGTTTCACTTGCATGAAGTCACAGTTTAATTTAAAAAAAATAAAAAAATTAAATCCTCATTGTTATGATCCGTGTTCTCTTAACTCACCAAAACTGAAAAACATCACAAGAGACAAAATATATATATACTTTTTTTAATTCATTCTGTATTCTGATAATTTACAATCATTTTACAGATGACAAGAAATGTTGCAGAATACAGTATAGTTATGCATGATTAAATATTTACTAGTGTTTATACATGAAGTAACTGGAGTACATTTTTGTGACATATGGTATAATAAATACTCACACATTCGCAAACCCACACACACACACACATACAGATAGATAGACAGATACATACCACCAGTTTTTAATTGAAAGTAAATGCTTGTATATGGTTGGTTAAACTATACCAGTGTGTTTAAAACATTTTTTATCACCCCCTACCACCCCCTTGTCTCTGGCTCTAAATTCAGAATAGCCTCGTACAGAAACATGTATCTCAGGTAGAACACAATTTCTAATCAATGTTGCACAGATGAACTTGGTAATATGTCAATCAAAAGCCTTATATGACAGGAAGAAGAGAATGAGAGCAGTCCGGTGACTCCTGGGAACTGAAGAAAGAGTCGCTGAAGATGTTATTGCTGGACGAATAGAAGCACCGAAAGCAGCACAAGGCAGACGGCAGTGATGAGACTGATGTTGTGGTTGACTTGATTTCCAGCTGGAGATATAGAAAAAAACCCAAATGATTAGGTGTCACAACAATCATCCACAACACACTTTTTCCTGACGCAGAATGAAATAACTTACATGATTGAATGCCGGTCGAGTTGACACTGACGGAGCTTGCTTCGATGTCAAAGCCAGTGACATTTGGAGAAACACTTATCAAAGCCTGAGCAACTTCATTTTGTTGAGGAGCATCTGCCTCAGTGAACTGTATGTTCATGTGGTTGATGACGGATCCAGGGCTGCATGTAAAATAACCAAGAGATGTCAGTGAAGATATCAGAAAACAGCAATATTAAATGTGAGCATGAAAGATCAAAATGGTTGAATTACCTGAATTGTACCACTTCTATTGAGATGAACCGAGATTGAAACAATATTCGGAAAAGTCTTCGGAGCTACAGAAGGATAAAAATTCAGATTAAACCTTTACATTGAATATCATAACAGTAACAATAACAATTTTTCCTAATTATTTTGCAGACAGTTGTAACATAACTGCGATAACATAAAATGACATGACAACATAAAACTAAGATAATACATGTGACTTTTATAGAGATTTTGGGAGATTGTCATATTAGTTTTACAAAACTGCTCAAGACAAAACCACTGGAAATATTTTCTCATTGCAAACAGTACAAAAACAAGAAAACCTACCTGGGCTGATATCATTGCCGCTCGTTGCTGAAAAGCATCAGATGCTGGATTCAGGAGGTCAAAGGTAAAAGTGCTTCGAACCGATCTGAAGACAACAAGGTACACTATTCCTGGAGTTGAAGTAGTTGTTGAGGTTGTGGGGGGTGAAGTTGAAGTTGTAGTAGTCGTTGTTGTTGAAGTTGTTGGAGCAGAAGTTGCAATTGCTGGTGCAATTGGTGTGGTTGGAGCCGTTGTTATAGTTAGTGGGGCTATTGTAGTGGTAGTTGTGGAAGCAGATGTTGTAGTTGTTGGTGCAACTGTCGTGGTGGTTGGAGCTGTAGTTGTAGTTGTTCGTGCTGTTGTCGCAGTGGTAGGATCAGATGTTGTGGTGGTTGGAGCTGTAGTTGTAGTTGTTGGTGCTGATGTCGTAGTGGTTGGAGAAGATGTTGTGGTGGTTGGAGCTGTAGTTGTAGTTGTTGGTGCTGATGTCATCGTGGTTGCAGCAGATGTGGTTGTTGGAGCTGTAGTTGTAGTTGTTGCTGATGTGGCAGTGGTTGGAGCAGATGTTGTGGTGGTTGGAGCTGTAGTTGTAGTTGTTGGTGGTGAAGTCGTAGTGTTTGGAGCAGATGTAATGGTTGGAGGTGTCGTTGTTGTTGTTGGTGGTGATGCTGTTGTGGTTTGAGCTGTAGTTGTGGTTGTTCGTGCTGATGTTGTCGTGGTTGAAGCAAATGTTGTGGTTGTTGGAACTGTAGTTGTAGTTGTTGGTGGTGAAGTTGTAGTGGATGGAGCAGAGGTTGTGGTGGCTGGAGCTGTAGTTGTAGTTGTTGATGCCGTTGTCGTATTGGGTGGAGCAGATGTTGTGGTTGTTGGAGCTGTAGTTGTAGTTGTTGGTGCTGTTGTTGTAGCTGTTGGTGCTGATGTCGTACTGGTTGGAGCAGATGTTGTGGTTGTTGGAGCTGTTGTAGTTGTTGGTTCAGATGTTGTGGTGGTTGGAGCTGTAGTTGTAGTTGTTGGTGCTGATGTCGTAGTGGTTGGAGCAGATGTTGTAGTTGTTGGTGCTGCTGTTATGGTTGTTCGAGCAGATGTTGTGGTAGTTGGAGATGTAGTTGTAGATGTTGGTGCTGATGTCGTGGTGGTTGGAGCTGTACTTGTAGTAGTTGGTGCTGATGTCGTAGTGGTTGGAGCAGATGTTGTGGTTGGAGCTGTAGTTGTGGTTGTTGGTGCTGTTGTCGTAGTGGTAGATGAAGATGTTGTGGTGGTTGGAGCTGTAGTTGTAGTTGTTGGTGCTGATGTCTTAGTGGTTGGAGCAGATGTTGCAGTTGATGCTGCAATTGGTGTGGTTGGAGCCGTTGTTATAGTTAGTGGGGCTATAGTAGTGGTAGTTGTGGGAGCTGTAGTTGTAGTTGTTGGTGCAACTGTCGTGGTGGTAGGAGCTGTAGTTGTAGTTGTTGCTGATGTCGCAGTGGTTGAAGCAGATGGTGTGGTAGTTGGAGCTGTAGATGTAGTTGTTGGTGCTGTTGTCGTAGAGGTTGGAGAAGATGTTGTGGTTGTTGGAGCTGTAGTTGTAGTTGTTGGTGCTGAAGTCGTAGTGGTTGAAGCAGAGGTTGTGATGGTTGGAGCGGTAGTTGTAGAAGTTGGTGCTGAAGTTGTAGTGGTTGGAGCAGAAGTTGTGGTGGTTGGAGCAGATGTTGTGGTTGTTGGAGCAGATGTTGTGGTTGTTGGAGCTGTAGTTGTAGTTGTTGGTGCTGAAGTTGCAGTGGTTGGAGCAGATGTCGTAGTTGTTGGAGCTGTAGTTGTAGTTGTTGGTGCTGCTGTTGTGGTTGTTGGAGCAGATGTTGTGGTAGTTGGAGCTGTAGTTGTAGTTGTTGGTGCTGTTGTCGTCGTGGTTGGTGCAGATGTTGTGGTTGTTGGAGCTGTAGTTGTAGTTGTTAGAACTGATGTGGTAGTGGTTGGAGCAGATGTTGTGGTTGTTGGAGCAGATGTTGTGGTTGTTTGAGCTGTAGTTGGAGAAGTTGGTGCTGAAGTTGTACTGGTTGGAGCAGAAGTTGTGGTGGTTGGAGCAGATGTTGTGGTTGTTGGAGCTGTAGTTGTAGATGTTGGTGCTGAAGTTGTAGTGGTTGGAGCAGAAGTTGTGGTGGTTGGAGCAGATGTTGTGGTTGTTGGAGCTGTAGTTGTAGATGTTGGTGCTGAAGTTGTAGTGGTTGGAGCAGATGTCGTAGTTGTTGGAGCTGTAGTTGTAGTTGTTGGTGCTGCTGTTGTGGTTGTTGGAGCAGATGTTGTGGTAGTTGGAGCTGCAGTTGTAGTTGTAGGTACTGATGTGGTAGTGGTTGGAGCAGATGTTGTGGTTGTTGGAGCAGATGTTGTGGTTGTTGGAGCTGTAGTTGTAGTTGTTGGTGCTGATGTTGTAGTGGTTGGAGCAGATTTCGTAGTTGTTGGAGCTGTAGTTGTAGTTGTTAGTGCTGCTGTTGTGGTTGTTGGAGCAGATGTTGTGGCAGTTGGAGCTGCAGTTGTAGATGTTGGTGCTGATGTCGAAGTAGTTGGAGCAGATGTTGTGGTTGTTGGAGCAGATGTTGTGGTTGTTGGAGCTGTAGTTGTCGATGATGGTGCTGAAGTTGTAGATGTTGGTGCTGAAGTTGTAGTGGTTGGAGGAAAGGTTGTGGTGGTTGGAGCTGTAGTTGTAGTTGTTGGTGCTGATGTCGTAGTGGTCTCAGCAGATGTCGTGGTTGTTGGAGCTGTAGTTATAGTTGTTGGTGCCGATGTCGTGGTGGATGAAGCTGTAGTTGTAGATGTTGGTGCTGAAGTTGTAGTGGTTGGAGCAGATGTCGTAATTGTTGGAACTGCAGTTGTAGTTGTTGGTGCTGCTGTTGTGGTTGTTGGAGCTGTAGTTGTAGTTGTTGGTGCTGCTGTTATGGTTGTTGGAGCAGATGTTGTGGTAGTTGGAGCTGTAGTTGTAGATGTTGGTGCTGATGTCGTTGTGGTTGGAGAAGATGTTGTGGTTGTTGGAGCTGTAGTTGTCGATGTTGGTGCTGAAGTTGTAGTGGTTGGAGCAAAGGTTGTGGTGGTTGGAGCTGTAGTTGTAGTTGTTGGTGCTGATGTCGTAGTGGTCTGAGCAGATGTCGTGGTTGTTGGAGCTGCAGTTGTAGTTGTTGGTGCCGATGTTGTGGTTGTTGGAGCTGTAGTTGTAGATGTTGGTGCTGATGTCGTAGTGGTTGGAGCAGATGTTGTGGTTGTTGGAGCTGTAGTTGTAGATGTTGGTGCTGAAGTTGTAGTGGTTGGAGCATATGTTGTGGTTGTTGGAGAAGATGTTGTGGTGGTTGGAGCAGATGTCGTAGTTGTTGGAGCTGTAGTTGTAGTTGTTGGTGCTGCTGTTATGGTTGTTGGAGCAGATGTTTTGGTAGTTGGAGCTGTAGTTGTAGATGTTGGTGCTGAAGTTGTAGTGGTTGGAGCAGATGTCGTAGTTGTTGGAGCTGTAGTTGTAGTTGCTGGTGCTGCTGTTATGGTTGTTGGAGGAGATGTTTTTGTAGTTGGAGCTGTAGTTGTAGATGTTGGTGCTGATGTCGTAGTGGTTGGAGCAGAAGTTGCAATTGCTGCTGCAATTGGTGTGGTTGGAGCCGTTGTTATAGTTAGTGGGGCTATAGTAGTGGTAGTTGTGGGAGCTGTAGTTGTAGTTGTTGGTACAACTGTCGTGGTGGTTGGAGCTGTAGTTGTACTTGTTGCTGATGTCGCAGTGGTTGGAGCAGATGGTGTGGTAGTTGGAGCTGTAGATGTAGTTGTTGGTGCTGTTGTCGTAGTGGTTGGAGAAGATGTTGTGGTTGTTGGAGCTGTAGTTGTAGTTGTTGGTGCTGAAGTCGTAGTGGTTGAAGCAGAGGTTGTGGTGGTTGGAGCTGTAGTTGTAGAAGTTGGTGCTGAAGTTGTAGTGGTTGGAGCAGAAGTTGTGGTGGTTGGAGCAGATGTTGTGGTTGTTGGAGCTGTAGTTGTAGTTGTTGGTGCTGCTGTTGTGGTTGTTGGAGCAGATGTTGTGGTTGTTGGAGCTGTAGTTGTAGTTGTTGGTACTGATGTGGTAGTGGTTGGAGCAGATGTTGTGGTTGTTCTAGCTGTATTTGTAGAAGTTGGTGCTGAAGTTGTAGTGGTTGGAGCAGAAGTTGGGGTGGTTGGAGCAGATGTTGTGGTTGTTGGAGCTGTAGTTGTAGATGTTGGTGCTGAAGTTGTAGTGGTTGGAGCAGATGTCGTAGTTGTTGGAGCTGTAGTTGTAGTTGTTGGTGCTGCTGTTGTGGTTGTTGGAGCAGATGTTGTGGTAGTTGGAGCTGTAGTTGTAGTTGTTGGTACTGTCGTGGTAGTGGTTGGAGTAGATGTTGTGGTTGTTGGAGCAGATGTTGTGGTTGTTGGAGCTGTAGTTGTAGTTGTTGGTGCTGATGTTGTAGTGGTTGGAGCAGATTTCGTAGTTGTTGGAGCTGTAGTTGTAGTTGTTGGTGCTGCTGTTGTGGCAGTTGGAGCTGCAGTTGTAGATGTTGGTGCTGATGTCGTAGTAGTTGGAGCAGATGTTGTGGTTGTTGGAGCAGATGTTGTGGTTGTTGGAGCTGTAGTTGTAGAAGTTGGTGCTGAAGTTGTAGTGGTTGGAGCAGAAGTTGTGGTGGTTGGAGCAGATGTTGTGGTTGTTGGAGCTGTAGTTGTAGTTGTTGGTGCTGCTGTTGTGGTTGTTGGAGCAGATGTTGTGGTTGTTGGAGCTGTAGTTGTAGATGTTGGTGCTGAAGTTGTAGTGGTTGGAGCAGAAGTTGTGGTGGTTGGAGCAGATGTTGTGGTTGTTGGAGCTGTAGTTGTAGATGTTGGTGCTGAAGTTGTAGTGGTTGGAGCAGATGTCGTAGTTGTTGGAGCTGTAGTTGTAGTTGTTGGTGCTGCTGTTGTGGTTGTTGGAGCAGATGTTGTGGTAGTTGGAGCTGTAGTTGTAGTTGTTGGTACTGTCGTGGTAGTGGTTGGAGTAGATGTTGTGGTTGTTGGAGCAGATGTTGTGGTTGTTGGAGCTGTAGTTGTAGTTGTTGGTGCTGATGTTGTAGTGGTTGGAGCAGATTTCGTAGTTGTTGGAGCTGTAGTTGTAGTTGTTGGTGCTGCTGTTGTGGCAGTTGGAGCTGCAGTTGTAGATGTTGGTGCTGATGTCGTAGTAGTTGGAGCAGATGTTGTGGTTGTTGGAGCAGATGTTGTGGTTGTTGGAGCTGTAGTTGTAGAAGTTGGTGCTGAAGTTGTAGTGGTTGGAGCAGAAGTTGTGGTGGTTGGAGCAGATGTTGTGGTTGTTGGAGCTGTAGTTGTAGTTGTTGGTGCTGCTGTTGTGGTTGTTGGAGCAGATGTTGTGGTTGTTGGAGCTGTAGTTGTAGTTGTTGGTGCTGTTGTTGTAGCTGTTGGTGCTGATGTCGTACTGGTTGGAGCAGATGTTGTGGTTGTTGGAGCTGTTGTAGTTGTTGGTTCAGATGTTGTGGTGGTTGGAGCTGTAGTTGTAGTTGTTGGTGCTGATGTCGTAGTGGTTGGAGCAGATGTTGTAGTTGTTGGTGCTGCTGTTATGGTTGTTCGAGCAGATGTTGTGGTAGTTGGAGATGTAGTTGTAGATGTTGGTGCTGATGTCGTGGTGGTTGGAGCTGTACTTGTAGTAGTTGGTGCTGATGTCGTAGTGGTTGGAGCAGATGTTGTGGTTGGAGCTGTAGTTGTGGTTGTTGGTGCTGTTGTCGTAGTGGTAGATGAAGATGTTGTGGTGGTTGGAGCTGTAGTTGTAGTTGTTGGTGCTGATGTCTTAGTGGTTGGAGCAGATGTTGCAGTTGATGCTGCAATTGGTGTGGTTGGAGCCGTTGTTATAGTTAGTGGGGCTATAGTAGTGGTAGTTGTGGGAGCTGTAGTTGTAGTTGTTGGTGCAACTGTCGTGGTGGTAGGAGCTGTAGTTGTAGTTGTTGCTGATGTCGCAGTGGTTGAAGCAGATGGTGTGGTAGTTGGAGCTGTAGATGTAGTTGTTGGTGCTGTTGTCGTAGAGGTTGGAGAAGATGTTGTGGTTGTTGGAGCTGTAGTTGTAGTTGTTGGTGCTGAAGTCGTAGTGGTTGAAGCAGAGGTTGTGATGGTTGGAGCGGTAGTTGTAGAAGTTGGTGCTGAAGTTGTAGTGGTTGGAGCAGAAGTTGTGGTGGTTGGAGCAGATGTTGTGGTTGTTGGAGCAGATGTTGTGGTTGTTGGAGCTGTAGTTGTAGTTGTTGGTGCTGAAGTTGCAGTGGTTGGAGCAGATGTCGTAGTTGTTGGAGCTGTAGTTGTAGTTGTTGGTGCTGCTGTTGTGGTTGTTGGAGCAGATGTTGTGGTAGTTGGAGCTGTAGTTGTAGTTGTTGGTGCTGTTGTCGTCGTGGTTGGTGCAGATGTTGTGGTTGTTGGAGCTGTAGTTGTAGTTGTTAGAACTGATGTGGTAGTGGTTGGAGCAGATGTTGTGGTTGTTGGAGCAGATGTTGTGGTTGTTTGAGCTGTAGTTGTAGAAGTTGGTGCTGAAGTTGTACTGGTTGGAGCAGAAGTTGTGGTGGTTGGAGCAGATGTTGTGGTTGTTGGAGCTGTAGTTGTAGATGTTGGTGCTGAAGTTGTAGTGGTTGGAGCAGAAGTTGTGGTGGTTGGAGCAGATGTTGTGGTTGTTGGAGCTGTAGTTGTAGATGTTGGTACTGAAGTTGTAGTGGTTGGAGCAGATGTCGTAGTTGTTGGAGCTGTAGTTGTAGTTGTTGGTGCTGCTGTTGTGGTTGTTGGAGCAGATGTTGTGGTAGTTGGAGCTGCAGTTGTAGTTGTAGGTACTGATGTGGTAGTGGTTGGAGCAGATGTTGTGGTTGTTGGAGCAGATGTTGTGGTTGTTGGAGCTGTAGTTGTAGTTGTTGGTGCTGATGTTGTAGTGGTTGGAGCAGATTTCGTAGTTGTTGGAGCTGTAGTTGTAGTTGTTAGTGCTGCTGTTGTGGTTGTTGGAGCAGATGTTGTGGCAGTTGGAGCTGCAGTTGTAGATGTTGGTGCTGATGTCGAAGTAGTTGGAGCAGATGTTGTGGTTGTTGGAGCAGATGTTGTGGTTGTTGGAGCTGTAGTTGTCGATGATGGTGCTGAAGTTGTAGATGTTGGTGCTGAAGTTGTAGTGGTTGGAGGAAAGGTTGTGGTGGTTGGAGCTGTAGTTGTAGTTGTTGGTGCTGATGTCGTAGTGGTCTCAGCAGATGTCGTGGTTGTTGGAGCTGTAGTTATAGTTGTTGGTGCCGATGTCGTGGTGGATGAAGCTGTAGTTGTAGATGTTGGTGCTGAAGTTGTAGTGGTTGGAGCAGATGTCGTAATTGTTGGAACTGCAGTTGTAGTTGTTGGTGCTGCTGTTGTGGTTGTTGGAGCTGTAGTTGTAGTTGTTGGTGCTGCTGTTATGGTTGTTGGAGCAGATGTTGTGGTAGTTGGAGCTGTAGTTGTAGATGTTGGTGCTGATGTCGTTGTGGTTGGAGAAGATGTTGTGGTTGTTGGAGCTGTAGTTGTCGATGTTGGTGCTGAAGTTGTAGTGGTTGGAGCAAAGGTTGTGGTGGTTGGAGCTGTAGTTGTAGTTGTTGGTGCTGATGTCGTAGTGGTCTGAGCAGATGTCGTGGTTGTTGGAGCTGCAGTTGTAGTTGTTGGTGCCGATGTTGTGGTTGTTGGAGCTGTAGTTGTAGATGTTGGTGCTGATGTCGTAGTGGTTGGAGCAGATGTTGTGGTTGTTGGAGCTGTAGTTGTAGATGTTGGTGCTGAAGTTGTAGTGGTTGGAGCATATGTTGTGGTTGTTGGAGAAGATGTTGTGGTGGTTGGAGCAGATGTCGTAGTTGTTGGAGCTGTAGTTGTAGTTGTTGGTGCTGCTGTTATGGTTGTTGGAGCAGATGTTTTGGTAGTTGGAGCTGTAGTTGTAGATGTTGGTGCTGAAGTTGTAGTGGTTGGAGCAGATGTCGTAGTTGTTGGAGCTGTAGTTGTAGTTGCTGGTGCTGCTGTTATGGTTGTTGGAGGAGATGTTTTTGTAGTTGGAGCTGTAGTTGTAGATGTTGGTGCTGATGTCGTAGTGGTTGGAGCAGAAGTTGCAATTGCTGCTGCAATTGGTGTGGTTGGAGCCGTTGTTATAGTTAGTGGGGCTATAGTAGTGGTAGTTGTGGGAGCTGTAGTTGTAGTTGTTGGTACAACTGTCGTGGTGGTTGGAGCTGTAGTTGTACTTGTTGCTGATGTCGCAGTGGTTGGAGCAGATGGTGTGGTAGTTGGAGCTGTAGATGTAGTTGTTGGTGCTGTTGTCGTAGTGGTTGGAGAAGATGTTGTGGTTGTTGGAGCTGTAGTTGTAGTTGTTGGTGCTGAAGTCGTAGTGGTTGAAGCAGAGGTTGTGGTGGTTGGAGCTGTAGTTGTAGAAGTTGGTGCTGAAGTTGTAGTGGTTGGAGCAGAAGTTGTGGTGGTTGGAGCAGATGTTGTGGTTGTTGGAGCTGTAGTTGTAGTTGTTGGTGCTGCTGTTGTGGTTGTTGGAGCAGATGTTGTGGTTGTTGGAGCTGTAGTTGTAGTTGTTGGTACTGATGTGGTAGTGGTTGGAGCAGATGTTGTGGTTGTTCTAGCTGTATTTGTAGAAGTTGGTGCTGAAGTTGTAGTGGTTGGAGCAGAAGTTGGGGTGGTTGGAGCAGATGTTGTGGTTGTTGGAGCTGTAGTTGTAGATGTTGGTGCTGAAGTTGTAGTGGTTGGAGCAGATGTCGTAGTTGTTGGAGCTGTAGTTGTAGTTGTTGGTGCTGCTGTTGTGGTTGTTGGAGCAGATGTTGTGGTAGTTGGAGCTGTAGTTGTAGTTGTTGGTACTGTCGTGGTAGTGGTTGGAGTAGATGTTGTGGTTGTTGGAGCAGATGTTGTGGTTGTTGGAGCTGTAGTTGTAGTTGTTGGTGCTGATGTTGTAGTGGTTGGAGCAGATTTCGTAGTTGTTGGAGCTGTAGTTGTAGTTGTTGGTGCTGCTGTTGTGGCAGTTGGAGCTGCAGTTGTAGATGTTGGTGCTGATGTCGTAGTAGTTGGAGCAGATGTTGTGGTTGTTGGAGCAGATGTTGTGGTTGTTGGAGCTGTAGTTGTAGAAGTTGGTGCTGAAGTTGTAGTGGTTGGAGCAGAAGTTGTGGTGGTTGGAGCAGATGTTGTGGTTGTTGGAGCTGTAGTTGTAGTTGTTGGTGCTGCTGTTGTGGTTGTTGGAGCAGATGTTGTGGTTGTTGGAGCTGTAGTTGTAGATGTTGGTGCTGAAGTTGTAGTGGTTGGAGCAGAAGTTGTGGTGGTTGGAGCAGATGTTGTGGTTGTTCTAGCTGTAGTTGTAGAAGTTGGTGCTGAAGTTGTAGTGGTTGGAGCAGAAGTTGTGGTGGTTGGAGCAGATGTTGTGGTTGTTGGAGCAGATGTTGTGGTTGTTGGAGCTGTAGTTGTAGTTGTTGGTGCTGATGTTGTAGTGGTTGGAGCAGATTTCGTAGTTGTTGGAGCTGTAGTTGTAGTTGTTGGTGCTGCTGTTGTGGTTGTTGGAGCAGATGTTGTGGCAATTGGAGCTGCAGTTGTAGATGTTGGTGCTGATGTCGTAGTAGTTGGAGCAGATGTTGTGGTTGTTGGAGCAGATGTTGTGGTTGTTGGAGCTGTAGTTGTCGATGATGGTGCTGAAGTTGTAGATGTTGGTGCTGAAGTTGTAGTGGTTGGAGCAAAGGTTGTGGTGGTTGGAGCTGTAGTTGTAGTTGTTGGTGCTGATGTCGTAGTGGTTGGAGCAGATGTCGTAATTGTTGGAACTGCAGTTGTAGTTGTTGGTGATGCTGTTGTGGTTGTTGGAGCAGAGGTTGTGTTGGTTGGAACTGTAGTTGTAGTTGTTGGTGCTGATGTGGTAGTGGTTGGAGCAGATGTTGTGGTTGTTGGAGCTGTAGTTGTAGTTGTTGGTGCTGATGTTGTAGTGGTTGGAGCAGATGTTGTGGTTTTTGGAGCCGTGGTTGTAGTTGTTGGTGCCCTTGTCGAAGTGGTTGGAGCAGATGTTGTGGTTGTTGGAGCAGAGGTTGTGGTGGTTGGAGCTGTAGTTGTAGTTGTTGGTGCTGATGTGGTAGTTGTTGGTGCTGCTGTTGTGGTTGTTGGAGCAGATGTTGTGGTTGTTGGAGCTGTAGTTGTAGTTGTTGGTGCTGATGTTGTAGTGATTGGAGCAGATGTTGTGGTTGTTGGAGCAGATGTTGTGGTTGTTGGAGCTGTAGTTGTAGATGTTGGTGTAGAACTTGTAGCTGTTGGAGCAGATGTCGTAGTTGTTGGAGCTGTAGTTGTAGTTGTTGGTGCTGCTGTTGTGGTTGTTGGAGCAGATGTTGTGGTAGTTGGAGCTGTAGTTGTAGATGTTGGTGCTGAAGTTGTAGTGGTTGGAGCAGATGTCGTAGTTGTTGGAGCTGTAGTTGTAGTTGTTGGTGCTGCTGTTGTGGTTGTTGGAGCAGATGTTGTGGTAGTTGGAGCTGTAGTTATAGATGTTGGTGCCGATGTCGGGGTGGTTGGAGCTGTAGTTGAAGATGTTGGTGCTGATGTAGTGGTTGGAGCAGATGTTGTGGTAGTTCCAGCTGTAGTTGTAGTTGTTGGTGCTGATGTTGTAGTGGTTGGAGCAGATGTTGTGGTGGTTGGAGCTGTAGTTGTAGTTGTTGGTGCAGATGTGGTAGTGGTTGGAGCAGATGTTGTGGTTGTTGGAGTTGTAGTTGTAGTTGTTGGTGCTGCTGTTGTGGTTGTTGGAGCAGATGTTGTGGTAGTTGGAGCTGTAGTTGTAGTTGTTGGTCTAGAAGTTGTAGTGGTTGGAGTAGATGTCGTAGTTGTTGGAGCAGATGTCGGGGTGGTTGGAGCTGTAGTTGAAGATGTTGGTGCTGATGTAGTGGTTGGAGCAGATGTTGTGGTTGTTGGAGTTGTAGTTGTAGTTGTTGGTGCTGATGTTGTAGTGGTTGGAGCAGATGTTTTGGTGGTTGGAGCTGTGGTTGTAGATGTTTGTGCTGAAGTTGTAGTGGTTGGAGCAGAGGTTGTGATTGTTGGAGCTGCAGTTGTAGTTGTTGGTGCAGATGTGGTAGTGGTTGGAGCAGATGTTGTGGTTGTTGGAGTTGTAGTTGTAGTTGTTGGTGCTGATGTTGTAGTGATTGGAGCAGATGTTGTGGTTGTTGGAGCAGAGGTTGTGGTGGTTGGAGCACTAGTTGTAGTTGTTGGTGCTGATGTCGTAGTGGTTGGAGCAGATGTTGTGGTTGTTGGAGCTGTTGTTGTAGATGTTGGTGCTGAAGTTGTAGTGGTTGGAGCAGATGTTGTGGTGGTTGGAGCTGTAGTTGTAGTGGTTGGTCTAGAAGTTGTAGTGGTTGGAGCAGATGTCGTAGTTGTTGGAGCTGTAGTTGTAGTTGTTGGTGCTGCTGTTGTGGTTGTTGGAGCTGTAGTTGTAGATGTTGGTGTTGAAGTTGTAGTGGTTGGAGCAGAGGTTGTGGTTGTTGGAGCTGTAGTTGTAGTTGTTGGTGCAGATGTGGTAGTTGTTGGAGCTGATGTTGTGGCTGTTAGAGATGTAGTTGTTGGTGCTGATGTTGTAGTGGTTGGAGCAGATGTTGTGGTTGTTGGAGCTGTGGTTGTAGTTGTTGGTGCCCTTGTCGAAGTGGTTGGAGCAGATGTTGTGGTTGTTGGAGCTGTAGTTGTAGTTGTTGGTGCTGCTGTTGTGGTTGTTGGAGGAGATGTTGTGGTTGTTAGAGTTGTAGTTGTAGTTTTTGGTGCTGATGTTGTAGAGGTTGGAGCAGATGTTGTGGTTGTTGGAGCAGAGGTTGTGGTGGTTGGAGCTGTAGTTGTAGTTGTTGGTGCTGATGTCGTAGTGGTCTGAGCAGATGTCGTGGTTGTTGGAGCTGTAGTTGTAGTTGTTGGTGCCGATGTAGGGGTGGTTGGAGCTGTAGTTGAAGATGTTGGTGCTGAAGTTGTAGTGGTTGGAGCAGATGTCGTAGTTGTTGGAGCTGTAGTTGTAGTTGTTGGTGCTGCTGTTGTGGTTGTTGGATTAGATGTTGTGGTAGTTGGAGCTGTAGTTGTAGATGTTGGTGCTGATGTCGTAGTGGTTGGAGGAGATGTTGTGGTTGTTGGAGCTGTAGTTGTAGTTGTTGGTGCTGCTGTTGTGGTTGTTGGATTAGATGTTGTGGTAGTTGGAGCTGTAGTTGTAGATGTTGGTGCTGATGTCGTAGTGGTTGGAGGAGATGTTGTGGTTGTTGGAGCTGTAGTTGTAGATGTTGGTGCTGAAGTTGTAGTGGTTGGAGCAGAGGTTGTGGTGGTTGGAGCTGTAGTTGTAGTTGTTGGTGCTGATGTCGTAGTGGTCTGAGCAGATGTCGTGGTTGTTGGAGCTGTAGTTGTAGTTGTTGGTTCCGATGTCGGGGTGGTTGGAGCTGTAGTTGAAGATGTTGGTGCTGATGTAGTGCTTGGAGCAGATGTTGTGGTGGTTGGAGCTGTAGTTGTAGTTGTTGGTGCCGATGTCGGGGTGGTTGGAGCTGTAGTTGAAGATGTTGGTGCTGATGTAGTGGTTGGAGCAGATGTTGTGGTAGTTCCAGCTGTAGTTGTAGTTGTTGGGGCTGATGTTGTAGTGCTTGGAGCAGATGTTGTGGTGGTTGGAGCTGTAGTTGTAGTTGTTGGTGCTGATGTCGTAGTGGTCTGAGCAGATGTCGTGGTTGTTGGAGCTCTAGTTGTAGTTGTTGGTGCCGATGTCGGGGTGGTTGGAGCTGTAGATGAAGATGTTGGTGCTGATGTAGTGGTTGGAGCAGATGTTGTGGTTGTTGGAGTTGTAGTTGTAGTTGTTGGTGCTGATGTTGTAGTGGTTGGAGCAGATGTTGTGGTGGTTGGAGCTGTGGTTGTAGATGTTTGTGCTGAAGTTGTAGTGGTTGGAGCAGAGGTTGTGATTGTTGGAGCTGCAGTTGTAGTTGTTGGTGCAGATGTGGTAGTGGTTGGAGCAGATGTTGTGGTTGTTGGAGTTGTAGTTGTAGTTGTTGGTGCTGATGTTGTAGTGATTGGAGCAGATGTTGTGGTTGTTGGAGCAGAGGTTGTGGTGGTTGGAGCACTAGTTGTAGTTGTTGGTGCTGATGTCGTAGTGGTTGGAGCAGATGTTGTGGTTGTTGCAGCTGTTGTTGTAGATGTTGGTGCTGAAGTTGTAGTGGTTGGAGCAGATGTTGTGGTGGTTGGAGCTGTAGTTGTAGTGGTTGGTCTAGAAGTTGTAGTGGTTGGAGCAGATGTCGTAGTTGTTGGAGCTGTAGTTGTAGTTGTTGGTGCTGCTGTTGTGGTTGTTGGAGCTGTAGTTGTAGATGTTGGTGTTGAAGTTGTAGTGGTTGGAGCAGAGGTTGTGGTTGTTGGAGCTGTTGTTGTAGTTGTTGGTGCAGATGTGGTAGTTGTTGGAGCAGATGTTGTGGCTGTTAGAGTTGTAGTTGTTGGTGCTGATGTTGTAGTGGTTGGAGCAGATGTTGTGGTGGTTGGAGCTGTGGTTGTAGTTGTTGGTGCTGATGTTGTAGTTGTTGGAGCAGATGTTGTGGTTGTTGGAGCTGTAGTTGTAGATGTTTGTGCTGAAGTTGTAGTGGTTGGAGCAGATGTCGCAGTTGTTGGAGCTGTAGTTGTAGTTGTTGGTGCTGCTGTTGTGGTTGTTGGATTAGATGTTGTGGTAGTTGGAGCTGTAGTTGTAGATGTTGGTGCTGATGTCGTAGTGGTTGGAGGAGATGTTGTGGTTGTTGGAGCTGTAGTTGTAGATGTTGGTGCTGAAGTTGTAGTGGTTGGAGCAGAGGTTGTGGTGGTTGGAGCTGTAGTTGTAGTTGTTGGTGCTGATGTCGTATTGGTCTGAGCAGATGTCGTGGTTGTTGGAGCTGTAGTTGTAGTTGTTGGTGCCGATGTCGGGGTGGTTGGAGCTGTAGTTGAAGATGTTGGTGCTGATGTAGTGGTTGGAGCAGATGTTGTGGTAGTTCCAGCTGTAGTTGTAGTTGTTGGTGCTGATGTTGTAGTGGTTGGAGCAGATGTTGTGGTGGTTGGAGCTGTAGTTGTAGTTGTTGGTGCAGATGTGGTACTGGTTGGAGCAGATGTTGTGGTTGTTGGAGTTGTAGTTGTAGTTGTTGGTGCTGATGTTGTAGAGGTTGGAGCAGATGTTGTGGTTGTTGGAGCAGAGGTTGTGGTGGTTGGAGCTGTAGTTGTAGTTGTTGGTGCTGAAGTTGTAGTGGTTGGAGGAGAGGTTGTGGTTGTTGGAGCTGAAGTTGTAGTTGTTGGTGCAGATGTGGTAGTTGTTGGAGCAGATGTTGTGGTTGTTGGAGTTTTAGTTGTTGGTGCTGATGTTGTAGTGGTTGGAGCAGATGTTGTGGTTGTTGGAGCTGTGGTTGTAGTTGTTGGTGCCCTTGTCGAAGTGGTTGGAGCAGATGTTGTGGTTGTTGGAGCTGTAGTTGTAGTTGTTGGTGCTGCTGTTGTGGTTGCTGGAGCAGATGTTGTGGTAGTTGGAGCTGTAGTTGTAGATGTTGGTGCTGATGTCGTCGTGGTTGGAGGAGATGTTGTGGTTGTTGGAGCAGATGTTGTGGTTGTTGGAACTGTAGTTGTAGATGTTGGTAATGAAGTTGTAGTGGTTGGAGCAGAGGTTGTGGTGGTTGGAGCTTTGGTTGTAGTTGTTGGTGCTGATGTTGCAGTTGTTGGAGCAGATGTTGTGGTTGTTGGAGCTGTAGTTGTAGATGTTTGTGCAGATGTGGTAGTGGTTGGAGCAGATGTTGTGGTTGTTGGAGCAGATGTTGTAGTTGTTGGTCTAGAAGTTGTAGTGGTTGGAGCAGATGTCGTAGTTGTTGGAGCTGTAGTTGTAGTTGTTGGTGCTGCTGTTGTGGTTGTTGGAGCTGTAGTTGTAGATGTTGGTGCTGAAGTTGTAGTGGTTGGAGCAGAGGTTGTGGTTTTTGGAGCTGAATTTGTAGTTGTTGGTGTAGATGTAGTAGTTGTTGGAGCAGATGTTGTGGTTGTTGGAGTTGTAGTTGTTGGTGCTGATGTTGTAGTGGTTGGAGCAGATGTTGTGGTTGTTGGAGCTGTGGTTGTAGTTGTTGGTGCCCTTGTCGAAGTGGTTGGAGCAGATGTTGGGGTTGTTGGAGCTGTAGTTGTAGTTGTTGGTGCTGCTGTTGTGGTTGTTGGAGCAGATGTTGTGGTAGTTGGAGCTGTAGTTGTAGATGTTGGTGCTGATGTCGTAGTGGTTGGAGGAGATGTTGTGGTTGTTGGAGCAGATGTTGTGGTTGTTGGTGCTGAAGTTGTAGTGGTTGGAGCAGATGTTGTGGTGGTTGGAGCTGTAGTTGTAGTGGTTGGTCTAGAAGTTGTAGTGGTTGGAGCAGATGTCGTAGTTGTTGGAGCTGTAGTTGTAGTTGTTGGTGCTGCTGTTGTGGTTGTTGGAGCTGTAGTTGTAGATGTTGGTGTTGAAGTTGTAGTGGTTGGAGCAGAGGTTGTGGTTGTTGGAGCTGTAGTTGTAGTTGTTGGTGCAGATGTGGTAGTTGTTGGAGCAGATGTTGTGGCTGTTAGAGTTGTAGTTGTTGGTGCTGATGTTGTAGTGGTTGGAGCAGATGTTGTGGTGGTTGGAGCTGTGGTTGTAGTTGTTGGTGCTGATGTTGTAGTTGTTGGAGCAGATGTTGTGGTTGTTGGAGCTGTAGTTGTAGATGTTTGTGCTGGAGTTGTAGTGGTTGGAGCAGATGTCGTAGTTGTTGGAGCTGTAGTTGTAGTTGTTGGTGCTGCTGTTGTGGTTGTTGGATTAGATGTTGTGGTAGTTGGAGCTGTAGTTGTAGATGTTGGTGCTGATGTCGTAGTGGTTGGAGGAGATGTTGTGGTTGTTGGAGCTGTAGTTGTAGATGTTGGTGCTGAAGTTGTAGTGGTTGGAGCAGAGGTTGTGGTGGTTGGAGCTGTAGTTGTAGTTGTTGGTGCTGATGTCGTATTGGTCTGAGCAGATGTCGTGGTTGTTGGAGCTGTAGTTGTAGTTGTTGGTGCCGATGTCGGGGTGGTTGGAGCTGTAGTTGAAGATGTTGGTGCTGATGTAGTGGTTGGAGCAATTGTTGTGGTAGTTCCAGCTGTAGTTGTAGTTGTTGGTGCTGATGTTGTAGTGGTTGGAGCAGATGTTGTGGTGGTTGGAGCTGTAGTTGTAGTTGTTGGTGCAGATGTGGTAGTGGTTGGAGCGGATGTTGTGGTTGTTGGAGTTGTAGTTGTAGTTGTTGGTGCTGATGTTGTAGAGGTTGGAGCAGATGTTGTGGTTGTTGGAGCAGAGGTTGTGGTGGTTGGAGCTGTAGTTGTAGTTGTTGGTGCTGAAGTTGTAGTGGTTGGAGGAGAGGTTGTGGTTGTTGGAGCTGAAGTTGTAGTTGTTGGTGCAGATGTGGTAGTTGTTGGAGCAGATGTTGTGGTTGTTGGAGTTTTAGTTGTTGGTGCTGATGTTGTAGTGGTTGGAGCAGATGTTGTGGTTGTTGGTGCTGTGGTTGTAGTTGTTGGTGCCCTTGTCGAAGTGGTTGGAGCAGATGTTGTGGTTGTTGGAGCTGTAGTTGTAGTTGTTGGTGCTGCTGTTGTGGTTGCTGGAGCAGATGTTGTGGTAGTTGGAGCTGTATTTGTAGATGTTGGTGCTGATGTCGTCGTGGTTGGAGGAGATGTTGTGGTTGTTGGAACTGTAGTTGTAGATGTTGGTAATGAAGTTGTAGTGGTTGGAGCAGAGGTTGTGGTGGTTGGAGCTTTGGTTGTAGTTGTTGGTGCTGATGTTGCAGTTGTTGGAGCAGATGTTGTGGTTGTTGGAGCTGTAGTTGTAGATGTTTGTGCAGATGTGGTAGTGGTTGGAGCAGATGTTGTGGTTGTTGGAGCAGATGTTGTAGTTGTTGGTCTAGAAGTTGTAGTGGTTGGAGCAGATGTCGTAGTTGTTGGAGCTGTAGTTGTAGTTGTTGGTGCTGCTGTTGTGGTTGTTGGAGCTGTAGTTGTAGATGTTGGTGCTGAAGTTGTAGTGGTTGGAGCAGAGGTTGTGGTTTTTGGAGCTGAATTTGTAGTTGTTGGTGTAGATGTGGTAGTTGTTGGAGCAGATGTTGTGGTTGTTGGAGTTGTAGTTGTTGGTGCTGATGTTGTAGTGGTTGGAGCAGATGTTGTGGTTGTTGGAGCTGTGGTTGTAGTTGTTGGTGCCCTTGTCGAAGTGGTTGGAGCAGATGTTGGGGTTGTTGGAGCTGTAGTTGTAGTTGTTGGTGCTGCTGTTGTGGTTGTTGGAGCAGATGTTGTGGTAGTTGGAGCTTTAGTTGTAGATGTTGGTGCTGATGTCGTAGTGGTTGGAGGAGATGTTGTGGTTGTTGGAGCAGATGTTGTGGTTGTTGGAGCTGTAGTTGTAGATGTTTGTGCTGAAGTTGTAGTGGTTGGAGCAGAGGTTGTGGTTGTTGGAGCTGCAGTTGTAGTTGTTGGTGCAGATGTGGTAGTGGTTGGAGCAGATGTTGTGGTTGTTGGAGTTGTAGTTGTAGTTGTTGGTGCTGATGTTGTAGTGATTGGAGCAGATGTTGTGGTTGTTGGAGCAGAGGTTGTGGTGGTTGGAGCACTAGTTGTAGTTGTTGGTGCTGATGTCGTAGTGGTTGGAGCAGATGTTGTGGTTGTTGGAGCTGTTGTTGTAGATGTTGGTGCTGAAGTTGTAGTGGTTGGAGCAGATGTTGTGGTGGTTGGAGCTGTAGTTGTAGTGGTTGGTCTAGAAGATGTAGTGGTTGGAGCAGATGTCGTAGTTGTTGGAGCTGTAGTTGTAGTTGTTGGTGCTGCTGTTGTGGTTGTTGGAGCTGTAGTTGTAGATGTTGGTGTTGAAGTTGTAGTGGTTGGAGCAGATGTTGTGATTGTTGGAGCTGCAGTTGTAGTTGTTGGTGCAGATGTGGTAGTGGTTGGAGCAGATGTTGTGGTTGTTGGAGTTGTAGTTGTAGTTGTTGGTGCTGATGTTGTAGTGATTGGAGCAGATGTTGTGGTTGTTGGAGCAGAGGTTGTGGTGGTTGGAGCACTAGTTGTAGTTGTTGGTGCTGATGTCGTAGTGGTTGGAGCAGATGTTGTGGTTGTTGGAGCTGTTGTTGTAGATGTTGGTGCTGAAGTTGTAGTGGTTGGAGCAGATGTTGTGGTGGTTGGAGCTGTAGTTGTAGTGGTTGGTCTAGAAGTTGTAGTGGTTTGAGCAGATGTCGTAGTTGTTGGAGCTGTAGTTGTAGTTGTTGGTGCTGCTGTTGTGGTTGTTGGAGCTGTAGTTGTAGATGTTGCTGTTGAAGTTGTAGTGGTTGGAGCAGATGTTGTGGTAGTTCCAGCTGTAGTTGTAGTTGTTGGTGCTGATGTTGTAATGGTTGGAGCAGATGTTGTGGTGGTTGGAGCTGTAGTTGTAGTTGTTGGTGCAGATGTGGTAGTGGTTGGAGCAGATGTGGTGGTTGTTGGAGTTGTAGTTGTAGTTGTTGGTGCTGATGTTGTAGAGGTTGGAGCAGATGTTGTGGTTGTTGGAGCAGAGGTTGTGGTGGTTGGAGCTGTAGTTGTAGTTGTTGGTGCTGATGTCGTAGTGGTTGGAGCAGATGTTGTGGTTGTTGGAGCTGTAGTTGAAGATGTTGGTGCTGATGTTGTCGTTGTTGGTGCTGATGTAGTGGTTGGAGCAGATGTAGTGGTTGTTGGAGCTGTAGTTTTAGATGTTGGTGCTGAAGTTGTAGTGGTTGGAGCAGAGGTTTTGGTGGTTGGAGCTGTAGTTGTAGTTGTTGGTCTAGAAGTTGTAGTGGTTGGAGCAGATGTCGTAGTTGTTGGAGCTGTAGTTGTAGTTGTTGGTGCTGCTGTTGTGGTTGTTGGAGCAGATGTTGTGGTAGTTGGAGCTGTAGTTGTAGATGTTGGTGCTGATGTCGTAGTGGTCGGAGGAGATGTTGTGGTTGTTGGAGCAGATGTTGTGGTTGTTGGAGCTGTAGTTGTAGATGTTTGTGGTGAAGTTGTAGTGGTTGGAGCAGAGGTTGTGGTTGTTGGAGCTGCAGTTGTAGTTGTTGGTGCAGATGTGGTAGTAGTTGGAGCAGATGTTGTGGTTGTTGGAGTTGTAGTTGTAGTTGTTGGTGCTGATGTTGTAGTGATTGGAGCAGATGTTGTGGTTGTTGGAGCAGAGGTTGTGGTGGTTGGAGCTCTAGTTGTAGTTGTTGGTGCTGATGTCGTAGTGGTTGGAGCAGATGTTGTGGTTGTTGGAGCTGTTGTTGTAGATGTTGGTGCTGAAGTTGTAGTTGTTGGTGCTGCTGTTGTGGTTGTTGGAGCTGTAGTTGTAGATGTTGGTGTTGAAGTTGTAGTGGTTGGAGCAGAGGTTGTGGTTGTTGGAGCTGTAGTTGTAGTTGTTGGTGCAGATGTGGTAGTTGTTGGAGCAGATGTTGTGGCTGTTACAGATGTAGTTGTTGGTGCCCTTGTCGAAGTGGTTGGAGCAGATGTTGTGGTTGTTGGGGCTGTAGTTGTAGTTGTTGGTGCTGCTGTTGTGGTTGTTGGAGCAGATGTTGTGGTAGTTGGAGCTGTAGTTGTAGATGTTGGTGCTGAAGTTGTAGTGGTTGGAGCAGAGGTTGTGGTGGTTGGAGCTGTAGTTGTAGTTGTTGGTGCTGATGTCGTAGTGGTCTGAGCAGATGTCGTGGTTGTTGGAGCTGTAGTTGTAGTTGTTGGTGCCGATGTCGGGGTGGTTGGAGCTGTAGTTGAAGATGTTGGTGCTGATGTAGTGGTTGGAGCAGATGTTGTGGTAGTTCCAGCTGTAGTTGTAGTTGTTGGTGCTGCTGTTGTGGTTGTTGGAGCAGATGTTGTGGTTGTTGGAGCTGTAGTTGTAGATGTTTGTGCTGAAGTTGTAGTGGTTGGAGCAGATGTCGTAGTTGTTGGAGCTGTAGTTGTACTTGTTGGTGCAGATGTGGTAGTGGTTGGAGCAGATGTTGTGGTTGTTGGAGTTGTAGTTGTAGTTGTTGGTGCTGATGTTGTAGTGGTTGGAGCAGATGTTGTGGTTGTTGGAGCAGAGGTTGTGGTGGTTGGAGCTGTAGTCGTAGTTGTTGGTAATGATGTGGTAGTGGTTGGAGCAGATGTTGTGGTTGTTGGAGCAGATGTTGTGGTTGTTGGAGCTGTAGTTGTAGTTGTTGGTCTAGAAGTTGTAGTGGTTGGATCAGATGTCGTAGTTGTTGGAGCTGTAGTTGTAGTTGTTGGTGCTGCTGTTGTGGTTGTTGGAGTAGATGTTGTGGTAGTTGGAGCTGTAGTTGTAGATGTTGGTGCTGATTTCGTAGTGGTTGGAGGAGATGTTGTGGTTGTTGGAGCTGTAGTTGTAGATGTTGGTGCTGAAGTTGTAGTGGTTGGAGCAGAGGTTGTGGTGGTTGGAGCTGTAGTTGTAGTTGTTGGTGCTGATGTCGTAGTGGTCTGAGCAGATGTCGTGGTTGTTGGAGCTGTAGTTGTAGTTGTTGGTGCCGATGTCGGGGTGGTTGGAGCTGTAGTTGAAGATGTTGGTGCTGATGTAGTGGTTGGAGCAGATGTTGTGGTAGTTCCAGCTGTAGTTGTAGTTGTTGGTGCTGATGTTGTAGTGGTTGGAGCAGATGTTGTGGTGGTTGGAGCTGTAGTTGTAGTTGTTGGTGCAGATGTGGTAGTGGTTGGAGCAGATGTTGTGGTTGTTGGAGTTGTAGTTGTAGTTGTTGGTGCTGATGTTGTAGAGGTTGGAGCAGATGTTGTGGTTGTTGGAGCTGAAGTTGTAGTTGTTGGTGCAGATGTGGTAGTTGTTGGAGCAGATGTTGTGGTTGTTGGAGTTTTAGTTGTTGGTGCTGATGTTGTAGTGGTTGGAGCAGATGTTGTGGTTGTTGGAGCTGTGGTTGTAGTTGTTGGTGCCCTTGTCGAAGTGGTTGGAGCAGATGTTGTGGTTGTTGGAGCTGTAGTTGTAGTTGTTGGTACTGCTGTTGTGGTTGCTGGAGCAGATGTTGTGGTAGTTGGAGCTGTAGTTGTAGATGTTGGTGCTGATGTCGTCGTGGTTGGAGGAGATGTTGTGGTTGTTGGAGCAGATGTTGTGGTTGTTGGAACTGTAGTTGTAGATGTTGGTAATGAAGTTGTAGTGGTTGGAGCAGAGGTTGTGGTGGTTGGAGCTTTGGTTGTAGTTGTTGGTGCTGATGTTGCAGTTGTTGGAGCAGATGTTGTGGTTGTTGGAGCTGTAGTTGTAGATGTTTGTGCTGAAGTTGTAGTGGTTGGAGCAGAGGTTGTGGTTGTTGGAGCTGTAGTTGTAGTTGTTGGTGCAGATGTGGTAGTGGTTGGAGCAGATGTTGTGGTTGTTGGAGCAGATGTTGTAGTTGTTGGTCTAGAAGTTGTAGTGGTTGGAGCAGATGTCGTAGTTGTTGGAGCTGTAGTTGTAGTTGTTGGTGCTGCTGTTGTGGTTGTTGGAGCTGTAGTTGTAGATGTTGGTGCTGAAGTTGTAGTGGTTGGAGCAGAGGTTGTGGTTTTTGGAGCTGAATTTGTAGTTGTTGGTGTAGATGTGGTAGTTGTTGGAGCAGATGTTGTGGTTGTTGGAGTTGTAGTTGTTGGTGCTGATGTTGTAGTGGTTGGAGCAGATGTTGTGGTTGTTGGAGCTGTGGTTGTAGTTGTTGGTGCCCTTGTCGAAGTGGTTGGAGCAGATGTTGGGGTTGTTGGAGCTGTAGTTGTAGTTGTTGGTGCTGCTGTTGTGGTTGTTGGAGCAGATGTTGTGGTAGTTGGAGCTGTAGTTGTAGATGTTGGTGCTGAAGTTGTAGTGGTTGGAGCAGAGGTTGTGGTTGTTGGAGCTGCAGTTGTAGTTGTTGGTGCAGATGTGGTAGTGGTTGGAGCAGATGTTGTGGTTGTTGGAGTTGTAGTTGTAGTTGTTGGTGCTGATGTTGTAGTGATTGGAGCAGATGTTGTGGTTGTTGGAGCAGAGGTTGTGGTGGTTGGAGCACTAGTTGTAGTTGTTGGTGCTGATGTCGTAGTGGTTGGAGCAGATGTTGTGGTTGTTGGAGCTGTTGTTGTAGATGTTGGTGCTGAAGTTGTAGTGGTTGGAGCAGATGTTGTGGTGGTTGGAGCTGTAGTTGTAGTGGTTGGTCTAGAAGTTGTAGTGGTTGGAGCAGATGTCGTAGTTGTTGGAGCTGTAGTTGTAGTTGTTGGTGCTGCTGTTGTGGTTGTTGGAGCTGTAGTTGTAGATGTTGGTGTTGAAGTTGTAGTGGTTGGAGCAGATGTTGTGGTAGTTCCAGCTGTAGTTGTAGTTGTTGGTGCTGATGTTGTAGTGGTTGGAGCAGATGTTGTGGTGGTTGGAGCTGTAGTTGTAGTTGTTGGTGCAGATGTGGTAGTGGTTGGAGCAGATGTGGTGGTTGTTGGAGTTGTAGTTGTAGTTGTTGGTGCTGATGTTGTAGAGGTTGGAGCAGATGTTGTGGTTGTTGGAGCAGAGGTTGTGGTGGTTGGAGCTGTAGTTGTAGTTGTTGGTGCTGATGTCGTAGTGGTTGGAGCAGATGTTGTGGTTGTTGGAGCTGTAGTTGAAGATGTTGGTGCTGATGTTGTCGTTGTTGGTGCTGATGTAGTGGTTGGAGCAGATGTAGTGGTTGTTGGAGCTGTAGTTTTAGATGTTGGTGCTGAAGTTGTAGTGGTTGGAGCAGAGGTTTTGGTGGTTGGAGCTGTAGTTGTAGTTGTTGGTCTAGAAGTTGTAGTGGTTGGAGCAGATGTCGTAGTTGTTGGAGCTGTAGTTGTAGTTGTTGGTGCTGCTGTTGTGGTTGTTGGAGCAGATGTTGTGGTAGTTGGAGCTGTAGTTGTAGATGTTGGTGCTGATGTCGTAGTGGTTGGAGGAGATGTTGTGGTTGTTGGAGCAGATGTTGTGGTTGTTGGAGCTGTAGTTGTAGATGTTTGTGCTGAAGTTGTAGTGGTTGGAGCAGAGGTTGTGGTTGTTGGAGCTGCAGTTGTAGTTGTTGGTGCAGATGTGGTAGTGGTTGGAGCAGATGTTGTGGTTGTTGGAGTTGTAGTTGTAGTTGTTGGTGCTGATGTTGTAGTGATTGGAGCAGATGTTGTGGTTGTTGGAGCAGAGGTTGTGGTGGTTGGAGCTCTAGTTGTAGTTGTTGGTGCTGATGTCGTAGTGGTTGGAGCAGATGTTGTGGTTGTTGGAGCTGTTGTTGTAGATGTTCGTGCTGAAGTTGTAGTTGTTGGTGCTGCCGTTGTGGTTGTTGGAGCTGTAGTTGTAGATGTTGGTGTTGAAGTTGTAGTGGTTGGAGCAGAGGTTGTGGTTGTTGGAGCTTTAGTTGTAGTTGTTGGTGCAGATGTGGTAGTTGTTGGAGCAGATGTTGTGGCTGTTACAGATGTAGTTGTTGGTGCTGATGTTGTAGTGGTTTGAGCAGATGTTGTGGTTGTTGGAGCTGTGGTTGTAGATGTTGGTGCCCTTGTCGAAGTGGTTGGAGCAGATGTTGTGGTTGTTGGAGCTGTAGTTGTAGTTGTTGGTGCTGCTGTTGTGGTTGTTGGATTAGATGTTGTGGTAGTTGGAGCTGTAGTTGTAGATGTTGGTGCTGAAGTTGTAGTGGTTGGAGCAGAGGTTGAGGTGGTTGGAGCTGTAGTTGTAGTTGTTGGTGCTGATGTCGTAGTGGTCTGGGCAGATGTCGTGGTTGTTGGAGCTGTAGTTGTAGTTGTTGGTGCCGATGTCGGGGTGGTTGGAGCTGTAGTTGAAGATGTTGGTGCTGATGTAGTGGTTGGAACAGATGTTGTGGTAGTTCCAGCTGTAGTTTTAGTTGTTGGGGCTGATGTTGTAGTGCTTGGAGCAGATGTTGTGGTGGTTGGAGCTGTAGTTGTAGTTGTTGGTGCCGATGTCGGGGTGGTTGGAGCTGTAGTTGAAGATGTTGGTGCTGATGTAGTGGTTGGAGCAGATGTTGTGGTAGTTCCAGCTGTAGTTGTAGTTGTTGGGGCTGATGTTGTAGTGCTTGGAGCAGATGTATTGGTGGTTGGAGCTGTAGTTGTAGTTGTTGGTGCTGATGTTGTAGAGGTTGGAGCAGATGTTGTGGTTGTTGGAGCAGAGGTTGTGGTGGTTGGAGCTGTAGTTGTAGTTGTTGGTGCTGATGTCGTAGTGGTTGGAGCAGATGTTGTGGTTGTTGGAGCTGTAGTTGTAGATGTTGGTGCTGATGTTGTCGTTGTTGGTGCTGATGTAGTGGTTGGAGCAGATGTTGTGGTTGTTGGAGCAGAGGTTGTGGTGGTTGGAGCTCTAGTTGTAGTTGTTGGTGCTGATGTCGTAGTGGTTGGAGCAGATGTTGTGGTTGTTGGAGCTGTTGTTGTAGATGTTGGTGCTGAAGTTGTAGTTGTTGGTGCTGCTGTTGTGGTTGTTGGAGCTGTAGTTGTAGATGTTGGTGTTGAAGTTGTAGTGGTTGGAGCAGAGGTTGTGGTTGTTGGAGCTTTAGTTGTAGTTGTTGGTGCAGATGTGGTAGTTGTTGGAGCAGATGTTGTGGCTGTTACAGATGTAGTTGTTGGTGCTGATGTTGTAGTGGTTGGAGCAGATGTTGTGGTTGTTGGAGCTGTGGTTGTAGTTGTTGGTGCCCTTGTCGAAGTGGTTGGAGCAGATGTTGTGGTTGTTGGAGCTGTAGTTGTAGTTGTTGGTGCTGCTGTTGTGGTTGTTGGAGCAGATGTTGTGGTAGTTGGAGCTGTAGTTGTAGATGTTGGTGCTGAAGTTGTAGTGGTTGGAGCAGAGGTTGTGGTGGTTGGAGCTGTAGTTGTAGTTGTTGGTGCTGATGTCGTAGTGGTCTGAGCAGATGTCGTGGTTGTTGGAGCTCTAGTTGTAGTTGTTGGTGCCGATGTCGGGGTGGTTGGAGCTGTAGATGAAGATGTTGGTGCTGATGTAGTGGTTGGAGCAGATGTTGTGGTTGTTGGAGTTGTAGTTGTAGTTGTTGGTGCTGATGTTGTAGTGGTTGGAGCAGATGTTGTGGTGGTTGGAGCTGTAGTTGTAGTTGTTGGTGCAGATGTGGTAGTGGTTGGAGCAGATGTGGTGGTTGTTGGAGTTGTAGTTGTAGTTGTTGGTGCTGATGTTGTAGAGGTTGGAGCAGATGTTGTGGTTGTTGGAGCAGAGGTTGTGGTGGTTGGAGCTGTAGTTGTAGTTGTTGGTGCTGATGTCGTAGTGGTTGGAGCAGATGTTGTGGTTGTTGGAGCTGTAGTTGAAGATGTTGGTGCTGATGTTGTCGTTGTTGGTGCTGATGTAGTGGTTGGAGCAGATGTAGTGGTTGTTGGAGCTGTAGTTTTAGATGTTGGTGCTGAAGTTGTAGTGGTTGGAGCAGAGGTTTTGGTGGTTGGAGCTGTAGTTGTAGTTGTTGGTCTAGAAGTTGTAGTGGTTGGAGCAGATGTCGTAGTTGTTGGAGCTGTAGTTGTAGTTGTTGGTGCTGCTGTTGTGGTTGTTGGAGCAGATGTTGTGGTAGTTGGAGCTGTAGTTGTAGATGTTGGTGCTGATGTCGTAGTGGTTGGAGGAGATGTTGTGGTTGTTGGAGCAGATGTTGTGGTTGTTGGAGCTGTAGTTGTAGATGTTTGTGCTGAAGTTGTAGTGGTTGGAGCAGAGGTTGTGGTTGTTGGAGCTGCAGTTGTAGTTGTTGGTGCAGATGTGGTAGTGGTTGGAGCAGATGTTGTGGTTGTTGGAGTTGTAGTTGTAGTTGTTGGTGCTGATGTTGTAGTGATTGGAGCAGATGTTGTGGTTGTTGGAGCAGAGGTTGTGGTGGTTGGAGCTCTAGTTGTAGTTGTTGGTGCTGATGTCGTAGTGGTTGGAGCAGATGTTGTGGTTGTTGGAGCTGTTGTTGTAGATGTTCGTGCTGAAGTTGTAGTTGTTGGTGCTGCCGTTGTGGTTGTTGGAGCTGTAGTTGTAGATGTTGGTGTTGAAGTTGTAGTGGTTGGAGCAGAGGTTGTGGTTGTTGGAGCTTTAGTTGTAGTTGTTGGTGCAGATGTGGTAGTTGTTGGAGCAGATGTTGTGGCTGTTACAGATGTAGTTGTTGGTGCTGATGTTGTAGTGGTTTGAGCAGATGTTGTGGTTGTTGGAGCTGTGGTTGTAGATGTTGGTGCCCTTGTCGAAGTGGTTGGAGCAGATGTTGTGGTTGTTGGAGCTGTAGTTGTAGTTGTTGGTGCTGCTGTTGTGGTTGTTGGATTAGATGTTGTGGTAGTTGGAGCTGTAGTTGTAGATGTTGGTGCGGATGTCGTAGTGGTTGGAGGAGATGTTGTGGTTGTTGGAGCTGTAGTTGTAGATGTTGGTGCTGAAGTTGTATTGGTTGGAGCAGAGGTTGAGGTGGTTGGAGCTGTAGTTGTAGTTGTTGGTGCTGATGTCGTAGTGGTCTGAGCAGATGTCGTGGTTGTTGGAGCTGTAGTTGTAGTTGTTGGTGCCGATGTCGGGGTGGTTGGAGCTGTAGTTGAAGATGTTGGTGCTGATGTAGTGGTTGGAGCAGATGTTGTGGTGGTTGGAGCTGTAGTTGTAGTTGTTGGTGCCGATGTCGGGGTGGTTGGAGCTGTAGTTGAAGATGTTGGTGCTGATGTAGTGGTTGGAGCAGATGTTGTGGTAGTTCCAGCTGTAGTTGTAGTTGTTGGGGCTGATGTTGTAGTGCTTGGAGCAGATGTATTGGTGGTTGGAGCTGTAGTTGTAGTTGTTGGTGCTGATGTTGTAGAGGTTGGAGCAGATGTTGTGGTTGTTGGAGCAGAGGTTGTGGTGGTTGGAGCTGTAGTTGTAGTTGTTGGTGCTGATGTCGTAGTGGTTGGAGCAGATGTTGTGGTTGTTGGAGCTGTAGTTGTAGATGTTGGTGCTGATGTTGTCGTTGTTGGTGCTGATGTAGTGGTTGGAGCAGATGTTGTGGTTGTTGGAGCAGAGGTTGTGGTGGTTGGAGCTCTAGTTGTAGTTGTTGGTGCTGATGTCGTAGTGGTTGGAGCAGATGTTGTGGTTGTTGGAGCTGTTGTTGTAGATGTTGGTGCTGAAGTTGTAGTTGTTGGTGCTGCTGTTGTGGTTGTTGGAGCTGTAGTTGTAGATGTTGGTGTTGAAGTTGTAGTGGTTGGAGCAGAGGTTGTGGTTGTTGGAGCTTTAGTTGTAGTTGTTGGTGCAGATGTGGTAGTTGTTGGAGCAGATGTTGTGGCTGTTACAGATGTAGTTGTTGGTGCTGATGTTGTAGTGGTTGGAGCAGATGTTGTGGTTGTTGGAGCTGTGGTTGTAGTTGTTGGTGCCCTTGTCGAAGTGGTTGGAGCAGATGTTGTGGTTGTTGGAGCTGTAGTTGTAGTTGTTGGTGCTGCTGTTGTGGTTGTTGGAGCAGATGTTGTGGTAGTTGGAGCTGTAGTTGTAGATGTTGGTGCTGAAGTTGTAGTGGTTGGAGCAGAGGTTGTGGTGGTTGGAGCTGTAGTTGTAGTTGTTGGTGCTGATGTCGTAGTGGTCTGAGCAGATGTCGTGGTTGTTGGAGCTCTAGTTGTAGTTGTTGGTGCCGATGTCGGGGTGGTTGGAGCTGTAGATGAAGATGTTGGTGCTGATGTAGTGGTTGGAGCAGATGTTGTGGTTGTTGGAGTTGTAGTTGTAGTTGTTGGTGCTGATGTTGTAGTGGTTGGAGCAGATGTTGTGGTGGTTGGAGCTGTAGTTGTAGTTGTTGGTGCAGATGTGGTAGTGGTTGGAGCAGATGTGGTGGTTGTTGGAGTTGTAGTTGTAGTTGTTGGTGCTGATGTTGTAGAGGTTGGAGCAGATGTTGTGGTTGTTGGAGCAGAGGTTGTGGTGGTTGGAGCTGTAGTTGTAGTTGTTGGTGCTGATGTCGTAGTGGTTGGAGCAGATGTTGTGGTTGTTGGAGCTGTAGTTGAAGATGTTGGTGCTGATGTTGTCGTTGTTGGTGCTGATGTAGTGGTTGGAGCAGATGTAGTGGTTGTTGGAGCTGTAGTTTTAGATGTTGGTGCTGAAGTTGTAGTGGTTGGAGCAGAGGTTTTGGTGGTTGGAGCTGTAGTTGTAGTTGTTGGTCTAGAAGTTGTAGTGGTTGGAGCAGATGTCGTAGTTGTTGGAGCTGTAGTTGTAGTTGTTGGTGCTGCTGTTGTGGTTGTTGGAGCAGATGTTGTGGTAGTTGGAGCTGTAGTTGTAGATGTTGGTGCTGATGTCGTAGTGGTTGGAGGAGATGTTGTGGTTGTTGGAGCAGATGTTGTGGTTGTTGGAGCTGTAGTTGTAGATGTTTGTGCTGAAGTTGTAGTGGTTGGAGGAGAGGTTGTGGTTGTTGGAGCTGCAGTTGTAGTTGTTGGTGCAGATGTGGTAGTGGTTGGAGCAGATGTTGTGGTTGTTGGAGTTGTAGTTGTAGTTGTTGGTGCTGATGTTGTAGTGATTGGAGCAGATGTTGTGGTTGTTGGAGCAGAGGTTGTGGTGGTTGGAGCTCTAGTTGTAGTTGTTGGTGCTGATGTCGTAGTGGTTGGAGCAGATGTTGTGGTTGTTGGAGCTGTTGTTGTAGATGTTCGTGCTGAAGTTGTAGTTGTTGGTGCTGCCGTTGTGGTTGTTGGAGCTGTAGTTGTAGATGTTGGTGTTGAAGTTGTAGTGGTTGGAGCAGAGGTTGTGGTTGTTGGAGCTTTAGTTGTAGTTGTTGGTGCAGATGTGGTAGTTGTTGGAGCAGATGTTGTGGCTGTTACAGATGTAGTTGTTGGTGCTGATGTTGTAGTGGTTTGAGCAGATGTTGTGGTTGTTGGAGCTGTGGTTGTAGATGTTGGTGCCCTTGTCGAAGTGGTTGGAGCAGATGTTGTGGTTGTTGGAGCTGTAGTTGTAGTTGTTGGTGCTGCTGTTGTGGTTGTTGGATTAGATGTTGTGGTAGTTGGAGCTGTAGTTGTAGATGTTGGTGCGGATGTCGTAGTGGTTGGAGGAGATGTTGTGGTTGTTGGAGCTGTAGTTGTAGATGTTGGTGCTGAAGTTGTATTGGTTGGAGCAGAGGTTGAGGTGGTTGGAGCTGTAGTTGTAGTTGTTGGTGCTGATGTCGTAGTGGTCTGAGCAGATGTCGTGGTTGTTGGAGCTGTAGTTGTAGTTGTTGGTGCCGATGTCGGGGTGGTTGGAGCTGTAGTTGAAGATGTTGGTGCTGATGTAGTGGTTGGAACAGATGTTGTGGTAGTTCCAGCTGTAGTTTTAGTTGTTGGGGCTGATGTTGTAGTGCTTGGAGCAGATGTTGTGGTGGTTGGAGCTGTAGTTGTAGTTGTTGGTGCCGATGTCGGGGTGGTTGGAGCTGTAGTTGAAGATGTTGGTGCTGATGTAGTGGTTGGAGCAGATGTTGTGGTAGTTCCAGCTGTAGTTGTAGTTGTTGGGGCTGATGTTGTAGTGCTTGGAGCAGATGTATTGGTGGTTGGAGCTGTAGTTGTAGTTGTTGGTGCTGATGTTGTAGAGGTTGGAGCAGATGTTGTGGTTGTTGGAGCAGAGGTTGTGGTGGTTGGAGCTGTAGTTGTAGTTGTTGGTGCTGATGTCGTAGTGGTTGGAGCAGATGTTGTGGTTGTTGGAGCTGTAGTTGTAGATGTTGGTGCTGATGTTGTCGTTGTTGGTGCTGATGTAGTGGTTGGAGCAGATGTTGTGGTTGTTGGAGCAGAGGTTGTGGTGGTTGGAGCTCTAGTTGTGGTTGTTGGTGCTGATGTCGTAGTGGTTGGAGCAGATGTTGTGGTTGTTGGAGCTGTTGTTGTAGATGTTGGTGCTGAAGTTGTAGTTGTTGGTGCTGCTGTTGTGGTTGTTGGAGCTGTAGTTGTAGATGTTGGTGTTGAAGTTGTGGTGGTTGGAGCAGAGGTTGTGGTTGTTGGAGCTTTAGTTGTAGTTGTTGGTGCAGATGTGGTAGTTGTTGGAGCAGATGTTGTGGCTGTTACAGATGTAGTTGTTGGTGCTGATGTTGTAGTGGTTGGAGCAGATGTTGTGGTTGTTGGAGCTGTGGTTGTAGTTGTTGGTGCCCTTGTCGAAGTGGTTGGAGCAGATGTTGTGGTTGTTGGAGCTGTAGTTGTAGTTGTTGGTGCTGCTGTTGTGGTTGTTGGAGCAGATGTTGTGGTAGTTGGAGCTGTAGTTGTAGATGTTGGTGCTGAAGTTGTAGTGGTTGGAGCAGAGGTTGTGGTGGTTGGAGCTGTAGTTGTAGTTGTTGGTGCTGATGTCGTAGTGGTCTGAGCAGATGTCGTGGTTGTTGGAGCTCTAGTTGTAGTTGTTGGTGCCGATGTCGGGGTGGTTGGAGCTGTAGATGAAGATGTTGGTGCTGATGTAGTGGTTGGAGCAGATGTTGTGGTTGTTGGAGTTGTAGTTGTAGTTGTTGGTGCTGATGTTGTAGTGGTTGGAGCAGATGTTGTGGTGGTTGGAGCTGTAGTTGTAGTTGTTGGTGCAGATGTGGTAGTGGTTGGAGCAGATGTGGTGGTTGTTGGAGTTGTAGTTGTAGTTGTTGGTGCTGATGTTGTAGAGGTTGGAGCAGATGTTGTGGTTGTTGGAGCAGAGGTTGTGGTGGTTGGAGCTGTAGTTGTAGTTGTTGGTGCTGATGTCGTAGTGGTTGGAGCAGATGTTGTGGTTGTTGGAGCTGTAGTTGAAGATGTTGGTGCTGATGTTGTCGTTGTTGGTGCTGATGTAGTGGTTGGAGCAGATGTAGTGGTTGTTGGAGCTGTAGTTTTAGATGTTGGTGCTGAAGTTGTAGTGGTTGGAGCAGAGGTTTTGGTGGTTGGAGCTGTAGTTGTAGTTGTTGGTCTAGAAGTTGTAGTGGTTGGAGCAGATGTCGTAGTTGTTGGAGCTGTAGTTGTAGTTGTTGGTGCTGCTGTTGTGGTTGTTGGAGCAGATGTTGTGGTAGTTGGAGCTGTAGTTGTAGATGTTGGTGCTGATGTCGTAGTGGTTGGAGGAGATGTTGTGGTTGTTGGAGCAGATGTTGTGGTTGTTGGAGCTGTAGTTGTAGATGTTTGTGCTGAAGTTGTAGTGGTTGGAGCAGAGGTTGTGGTTGTTGGAGCTGCAGTTGTAGTTGTTGGTGCAGATGTGGTAGTGGTTGGAGCAGATGTTGTGGTTGTTGGAGTTGTAGTTGTAGTTGTTGGTGCTGATGTTGTAGTGATTGGAGCAGATGTTGTGGTTGTTGGAGCAGAGGTTGTGGTGGTTGGAGCTCTAGTTGTAGTTGTTGGTGCTGATGTCGTAGTGGTTGGAGCAGATGTTGTGGTTGTTGGAGCTGTTGTTGTAGATGTTGGTGCTGAAGTTGTAGTTGTTGGTGCTGCCGTTGTGGTTGTTGGAGCTGTAGTTGTAGATGTTGGTGTTGAAGTTGTAGTGGTTGGAGCAGAGGTTGTGGTTGTTGGAGCTTTAGTTGTAGTTGTTGGTGCAGATGTGGTAGTTGTTGGAGCAGAGGTTGTGGCTGTTACAGATGTAGTTGTTGGTGCTGATGTTGTAGTGGTTTGAGCAGATGTTGTGGTTGTTGGAGCTGTGGTTGTAGATGTTGGTGCCCTTGTCGAAGTGGTTGGAGCAGATGTTGTGGTTGTTGGAGCTGTAGTTGTAGTTGTTGGTGCTGCTGTTGTGGTTGTTGGATTAGATGTTGTGGTAGTTGGAGCTGTAGTTGTAGATGTTGGTGCGGATGTCGTAGTGGTTGGAGGAGATGTTGTGGTTGTTGGAGCTGTAGTTGTAGATGTTGGTGCTGAAGTTGTAGTGGTTGGAGCAGAGGTTGAGGTGGTTGGAGCTGTAGTTGTAGTTGTTGGTGCTGATGTCGTAGTGGTCTGAGCAGATGTCGTGGTTGTTGGAGCTGTAGTTGTAGTTGTTGGTGCCGATGTCGGGGTGGTTGGAGCTGTAGTTGAAGATGTTGGTGCTGATGTAGTGGTTGGAACAGATGTTGTGGTAGTTCCAGCTGTAGTTGTAGTTGTTGGGGCTGATGTTGTAGTGCTTGGAGCAGATGTTGTGGTGGTTGGAGCTGTAGTTGTAGTTGTTGGTGCCGATGTCGGGGTGGTTGGAGCTGTAGTTGAAGATGTTGGTGCTGATGTAGTGGTTGGAGCAGATGTTGTGGTAGTTCCAGCTGTAGTTGTAGTAGTTGGGGCTGATGTTGTAGTGCTTGGAGCAGATGTTGTGGTGGTTGGAGCTGTAGTTGTAGTTGTTGGTGCTGATGTTGTAGAGGTTGGAGCAGATGTTGTGGTTGTTGGAGCAGAGGTTGTGGTGGTTGGAGCTGTAGTTGTAGTTGTTGGTGCTGATGTCGTAGTGGTTGGAGCAGATGTTGTGGTTGTTGGAGCTGTAGTTGTAGATGTTGGTGCTGATGTTGTCGTTGTTGGTGCTGATGTAGTGGTTGGAGCAGATGTTGTGGTTGTTGGAGCAGAGGTTGTGGTGGTTGGAGCTCTAGTTGTAGTTGTTGGTGCTGATGTCGTAGTGGTTGGAGCAGATGTTGTGGTTGTTGGAGCTGTTGTTGTAGATGTTGGTGCTGAAGTTGTAGTTGTTGGTGCTGCTGTTGTGGTTTTTGGAGCTGTAGTTGTAGATGTTGGTGTTGAAGTTGTAGTGGTTGGAGCAGAGGTTGTGGTTGTTGGAGCTTTAGTTGTAGTTGTTGGTGCAGATGTGGTAGTTGTTGGAGAGGATGTTGTGGCTGTTACAGATGTAGTTGTTGGTGCTGATGTTGTAGTGGTTGGAGCAGATGTTGTGGTTGTTGGAGCTGTGGTTGTAGTTGTTGGTGCCCTTGTCGAAGTGGTTGGAGCAGATGTTGTGGTTGTTGGAGCTGTAGTTGTAGTTGTTGGTGCTGCTGTTGTGGTTGTTGGAGTTGTAGTTGTAGTTGTTGGTGCTGATGTTGTAGTGATTGGAGCAGATGTTGTGGTTGTTGGAGCAGAGGTTGTGGTGGTTGGAGCACTAGTTGTAGTTGTTGGTGCTGATGTCGTAGTGGTTGGAGCAGATGTTGTGGTTGTTGCAGCTGTTGTTGTAGATGTTGGTGCTGAAGTTGTAGTGGTTGGAGCAGATGTTGTGGTGGTTGGAGCTGTGGTTGTAGTTGTTGGTGCTGATGTGGTAGTGGTTGGAGCAGATGTTGTGGTTGTTGGAGTTGTAGTTGTAGATGTTGGTGCTGAAGTTGTAGTGGTTGGAGCAGAGGTTGTGGTGGTTGGCGCTGTAGTTGTAGTTGTTGGTGCTGATGTTGTAGTGGTTGGAGCAGATGTTGTGGTTGTTGGAGTTGTAGTTGTAGATGTTGGTGCTGAAGTTGTAGTGGTTGGAGCAGAGGTTTTGGTGGTTGGAGCTGTAGTTGTAGTTGTTGGTCTAGAAGTTGTAGAGGTTGGAGCAGAGGTTTTGGTGGTTGGAGCTGTAGTTGTAGTTGTTGGTCTAGAAGTTGTAGTGGTTGGAGCAGATGTCGTAGTTGTTGGAGCTGTAGTTGTAGTTGTTGGTGCTGCTGTTGTGGTTGTTGGAGCAGATGTTGTGGTAGTTGGAGCTGTAGTTGTAGATGTTGGTGCTGATGTCGTAGTGGTTGGAGGAGATGTTGTGGTTGTTGGAGCAGATGTTGTGGTTGTTGGAGCTGTAGTTGTAGATGTTGGTGCTGATGTTGTAGTGGTTGGAGCAGAGGTTGTGGTGGTTGGAGCTGTAGTTGTAGTTGTTGGTGGTGATGTCGTAGTGGTCTGAGCAGATGTCGTGGTTGTTGGAGCTGTAGTTGTAGTTGTTGGTGCCGATGTCGGGGTGGTTGGAGCTGTAGTTGAAGATGTTGGTGCTGATGTAGTGGTTGGAGCAGATGTTGTGGTAGTTCCAGCTGTAGTTGTAGTTGTTGGTGCTGATGTTGCAGTGGTTGGAGCAGATGTTGTGGTAGTTGGAGCTGTGGTTGTAGTTGTTGGTGCTGATGTTGTAGTTGCTGGAGCAGATGTTGTGGTTGTTGGAGCAGATGTTGTGGTTGTTGGAGCTGTAGTTGTAGATGTTGGTGCTGAAGTTGTAGTGGTTGGAGCAGAGGTTGTGGTTGTTGGAGTTGTAGTTGTAGTTGTTGGTGCTGATGTATTAGTGGTTGGAGCAGATTTTGTGGTGGTTGGAGCTGTGGTTGTAGTTGTTGGTGCTGATGTGGTAGTGGTTGGAGCAGATGTTGTGGTTGTTGGAGTTGTAGTTGTTGGTGCTGATGTTGTAGTGGTTGGAGCAGATGTTGTGGTTGTTGGAGCTGTGGTTGTAGTTGTTGGTGCCCTTGTCGAAGTGGTTGGAGCAGATGTTGTGTTAGTTCCAGCTGTAGTTGTAGTTGTTGGTGCTGATGTTGCAGTGGTTGGAGCAGATGTTGTGGTAGTTGGAGCTGTGGTTGTAGTTGTTGGTGCTGATGTTGTAGTTGTTGGAGCAGATGTTGTGGTTGTTGGAGCTGTAGTTGTAGAGGTTTGTGCTGAAGTTGTAGTGGTTGGAGCAGAGGTTGTGGTTGTTGGAGCTGTAGTTGTACTTGTTGGTGCAGATGTGGTAGTGGTTGGAGCAGATGTTGTGGTTGTTGGAGTTGTAGTTGTAGTTGTTGGTAATGATGTGGTAGTGGTTGGAGCAGATGTTGTGGTTGTTGGAGCAGATGTTGTGGTTGTTGGAGCTGTAGTTGTAGTTGTTGGTCTAGAAGTTGTAGTGGTTGGATCAGATGTCGTAGTTGTTGGAGCTGTAGTTGTAGTTGTTGGTGCTGCTGTTGTGGTTGTTGGAGTAGATGTTGTGGTAGTTGGAGCTGTAGTTGTAGATGTTGGTGCTGATGTCGTAGTGGTTGGAGGAGATGTTGTGGTTGTTGGAGCAGATGTTGTGGTTGTTGGAGCTGTAGTTGTAGATGTTGGTGCTGAAGTTGTAGTGGTTGGAGCAGAGGTTGTGGTGGTTGGAGCTGTAGTTGTAGTTGTTGGTGCTGATGTCGTAGTGGTCTGAGCAGATGTCGTGGTTGTTGGAGCTGTAGTTGTAGTTGTTGGTGCCGATGTCGGGGTGGTTGGAGCTGTAGTTGAAGATGTTGGTGCTGATGTAGTGGTGGGAGCAGATGTTGTGGTAGTTCCAGCTGTAGTTGTAGTTGTTGGTGCTGATGTTGCAGTGGTTGGAGCAGATGTTGTGGTAGTTGGAGCTGTGGTTGTAGTTGTTGGTGCTGATGTTGTAGTGGTTGGAGCAGATGTTGTGGTTGTTGGAGCTGTAGTTGTAGAGGTTTGTGCTGAAGTTGTAGTGGTTGGAGCAGATGTTGTGGTTGTTGGAGCAGAGGTTGTGGTGGTTGTAGCTGTAGTTGTAGTTGTTGATGCTGAAGTTGTAGTGGTTGGAGCAGAGGTTGTGGTGGTTGGAGCTGTAGTTGTAGTTGTTGGTCTAGAAGTAGTAGTGGTTGGAGAAGATGTCGTAGTTGTTGGAGCTGTAGTTGTAGTTGTTGGTGCTGCTGTTGTGGTTGTTGGAGCTGTAGTTGTAGATGTTGGTGCTGAAGTTGTAGTGGTTGGAGCAGAGGTTGTGGTTGTTGGAGCTGAAGTTGTTGTTGTTGGTGCAGATGTGGTAGTTGTTGGAGCAGATGTTGTGGTTGTTGGAGTTGTAGTTGTTGGTGCTGATGTTGTAGTGGTTGGAGCAGATGTTGTGGTTGTTGGAGCTGTGGTTGTAGTTGTTGGTGCCCTTGTCGAAGTGGTTGGAGCAGATGTTGTGGTTGTTGGAGCTGTAGTTGTAGTTGTTGGTGCTGCTGTTGTGGTTGTTGGAGCAGATGTTGTGGTAGTTGGAGCTGTAGTTGTAAATGTTGGTGCTGATGTCGTCGTGGTTGGAGGAGATGTTGTGGTTGTTGGAGTAGATGTTGTGGTTGTTGCAGCTGTAGTTGTAGATGTTGGTGCTGAAGTTGTAGTGGTCTGAGCAGATGTCGTGGTTGTTGGAGCTGTAGTTGTAGTTGTTGGTGCCGATGTCGGGGTAGTTGGAGCTGTAGTTGAAGATGTTGGTGCTGATGTAGTGGTTGGAGCAGATGTTGTGGTAGTTCCAGCTGTAGTTGTAATTGTTGGTGCTGATGTTGTAGTGGTTGGAGCAGATGTTGTGGTGGTTGGAGCTGTGGTTGTAGTTGTTGGTGCTGATGTTGTAGTGGTTGGAGCAGATGTTGTGGTTGTTGGAGCTGTAGTTGTAGTTGTTGGTGCAGATGTGGTAGTGGTTGGAGCAGATGTTGTGGTTGTTGGAGTTGTAGTAGTAGTTGTTGGTGCTGATGTTGTGGTGGTTGGAGCAGATGTTGTGGTTGTTGGAGCAGATGTTGTGGTTGTTGGAGCTGTAGTTGTAGATGTTGGTGCTGAGGTTGTAGTGGTTGGAGCAGAGGTTGTGGTGGTTGGAGCTGTAGTTGTAGTTGTTGGTCTAGAAGTTGTAGTGGTTGGAGCAGATGTCGTAGTTGTTGGAGCTGTAGTTGTAGTGGGTAGTGCTGCTGTTGTGGTAGTTCCAGCTGTAGTTGTAGTTGTTGGTGCTGATGTTGTAGTGGTTGGAGCAGATGTTTTGGTGGTTGGAGCTGTGGCTGTAGTTGTTGGTGCTGATGTTGTAGTGGTTGGAGCAGATGTTGTGGTTGTTGGAGCTGTAGTTGTAGATGTTTGTGCTGACGTTGTAGTGGTTGGAGCAGAGGTTGTGGTTGTTAGAGCTGTAGTTGTAGTTGTTGGTGCTGCTGTTGTGGTTGTTGGAGCAGATGTTGTGGTAGTTGGAGCTGTAGTTGTAGATGTTGGTGCTGATGTGGTAGTGGTTGGAGCAGATGTTGTGGTTGTTGGAGTTGTAGTTGTAGTTGTTGGTGCTGATGTTGTGGAGGTTGGAGCCGATGTTGTGGTTGTTGGAGTAGAGGTTGTGGTGGTTGGAGCTGTAGTTGTAGTTGGTGCTGATGTCGTAGTGGTTGAAGCAGATGTTGTGGTTGTTGGAGCTGTAGTTGTAGATGTTGGTGCTGATGTTGACGTTGTTGGTGCTGATGTTGTAGTGGTTGGAGCAGATGTTGTGGTTGTTGGAGCTGTAGTTGTAGTTGTTGGTCTAGAAGTTGTAGTGGTTGGAGCAGATGTCGTAGTTGTTGGAGCTGTAGTTGTAGTGGTTGGTGCTGCTGTTGTGGTAGTTCCAGCTGTAGTTGTAGTTGTTGGAGCTGATGTTGTAGTGGTTGGAGCAGATGTTGTGGTTGTTGGAGCAGAGGTTGTGGTGGTTGGAGCTGTAGTTGTAGTTGTTGGTGCTGATGTCGTAGTGGTTGGAGCAGATGTTGTGGTTGTTGGAGCTGTAGTTGTAGATGTTGGAGCTGTAGTTGTAGTGGTTGGTGCTGCTGTTGTGGTAGTTCCAGCTGTAGTTGTAGTTGCTGATGTTGTAGTGGTTGGAGCAGATGTTGTGGTGGTTGGAGCTGTAGTTGTACTTGTTGGTGCAGATGTGGTAGTGGTTGGAGCAGATGTTGTGGTTGTTGGAGCAGAGGTTGTGGTTGTTGGAGCTGTAGTTGTAGTTGTTGGTGCTGCATTTGTGGTTGTTGGAGCAGATGTTGTGGTAGTTGGAGCTGTAGTTGTTGATGTTGGTGCTGATGTGGTAGTGGTTGGAGCAGATGTTGTGGTTGTTGGAGTTGTAGTTGTAGTTGTTGGTGCTGATGTTGTAGTGGTTGGAGCAGATGTTGTGGTTGTTGGAGCTGTAGTTGTAGATGTTGATGCTGAAGTTGTAGTGGTTGGAGCAGAGGTTGTGGTGGTTGGAGCTGTAGTTGTAGTTGTTGGTCTAGAAGTTGTAGTGGTTGGAGCAGATGTCGTAGTTGTTGGAGCTGTAGTTGTAGTTGTTGGTGCTGCTGTTGTGGTTGTTGGAGCTGTAGTTGTAGATGTTGGTGCTGAAGTTGTAGTGGTTGGAGCAGAGGTTGTGGTTGTTGGAGCTGAAGTTGTTGTTGTTGGTGCAGATGTGGTAGTTGTTGGAGCAGATGTTGTGGTTGTTGGAGTTGTAGTTGTTGGTGCTGATGTTGTAGTGGTTGGAGCAGATGTTGTGGTTGTTGGAGCTGTGGTTGTAGTTGTTGGTGCCCTTGTCGAAGTGGTTGGAGCAGATGTTGTGGTTGTTGGAGCTGTAGTTGTAGTTGTTGGTGCTGCTGTTGTGGTTGTTGGAGCAGATGTTGTGGTAGTTGGAGCTGTAGTTGTAGATGTTGGTGCTGATGTCGTCGTGGTTGGAGGAGATGTTGTGGTTGTTGGAGTAGATGTTGTGGTTGTTGCAGCTGCAGTTGTAGATGTTGGTGCTGAAGTTGTAGTGGTTGGAGCAGAGGTTGTGGTGGTTGGAGCTGTGTTTGTAGTTGTTGGTTCTGATGTTGTAGTGGTTGGAGCAGATGTTGTGGTTGTTGGATCTGTAGTTGTAGATGTTTGTGCTGAAGTTGTAGTGGTTGGAGCAGAGGTTGTGGTGGTTGGCGCTGTAGTTGTAGTTGTTGGTGCTGATGTTGTAGTGGTCTGAGCAGATGTCGTGGTTGTTGGAGCTGTAGTTGTAGTTGTTGGTGCCGATGTCGGGGTGGTTGGAGCTGTAGTTGAAGATGTTGGTGCTGATGTAGTGGTTGGAGCAGATGTTGTGGTAGTTCCAGCTGTAGTTGTAGTTGTTGGTGCTGATGTCGTCGTGGTTGGAGCAGATGTTGTGGTGGTTGGAGCTGTGGTTGTAGTTGTTGGTGCTGATGTTGTAGTGGTTGGAGCAGATGTCGTAGTTGTTGGAGCTGTAGTTGTAGTGGTTGGTGCTGCTGTTGTGGTAGTTCCAGCTGTAGTTGTAGTTGTTGGTGCTGATGTTGTAGTGGTTGGAGCAGATGTTGTGGTGATTGGAGCTGTAGTTGTACTTGTTGGTGCAGATGTGGTAGTGGTTGGAGCAGATGTTGTGGTTGTTGGAGTTGTAGTTGTAGTTGTTGGTGCTGATGTTGTAGTGGTTGGAGCAGATGTTGTGGTTGTTGGAGCAGAGGTTGTGGTGGTTGGAGCTGTAGTTGTAGTTGTTGGTAATGATGTGGTAGTGGTTGGAGCAGATGTTGTGGTTGTTGGAGCTGTAGTTGTAGTTGTTGGTGCTGCATTTGTGGTTGTTGGAGCAGATGTTGTGGTAGTTGGAGCTGTAGTTGTAGATGTTGGTGCTGATGTGGTAGTGGTTGGAGCAGATGTTGTGGTTGTTGGAGTTGTAGTTGTAGTTGTTGGTGCTGATGTTGTAGTGGTTGGAGCAGATGTTGTGGTTGTTGGAGCAGAGGTTGTGGTGGTTGTAGCTGTAGTTGTAGTTGTTGGTGCTGATGTCGTAGTGGTTGGAGCAGATGTTGTGGTTGTTGGAGCTGTAGTTGTAGATGTTGGAGCTGTAGTTGTAGTGGTTGGTGCTGCTGTTGTGGTAGTTCCAGCTGTAGTTGTAGTTGCTGATGTTGTAGTGGTTGGAGCAGATGTTGTGGTGGTTGGAGCTGTAGTTGTACTTGTTGGTGCAGATGTGGTAGTGGTTGGAGCAGATGTTGTGGTTGTTGGAGTTGTAGTTGTAGTTGTTGGTGCTGATGTTGTAGTGGTTGGAGCAGATGTTGTGGTTGTTGGAGCAGAGGTTGTGGTGGTTGGAGCTGTAGTTGTAGTTGTTGGTGCTGCTGTTGTGGTTGTTGGATTAGATGTTGTGGTAGTTGGAGCTGTAGTTGTAGATGTTGGTGCGGATGTCGTAGTGGTTGGAGGAGATGTTGTGGTTGTTGGAGCTGTAGTTGTAGATGTTGGTGCTGAAGTTGTAGTGGTTGGAGCAGAGGTTGAGGTGGTTGGAGCTGTAGTTGTAGTTGTTGGTGCTGATGTCGTAGTGGTCTGAGCAGATGTCGTGGTTGTTGGAGCTGTAGTTGTAGTTGTTGGTGCCGATGTCGGGGTGGTTGGAGCTGTAGTTGAAGATGTTGGTGCTGATGTAGTGGTTGGAACAGATGTTGTGGTAGTTCCAGCTGTAGTTGTAGTTGTTGGGGCTGATGTTGTAGTGCTTGGAGCAGATGTTGTGGTGGTTGGAGCTGTAGTTGTAGTTGTTGGTGCCGATGTCGGGGTGGTTGGAGCTGTAGTTGAAGATGTTGGTGCTGATGTAGTGGTTGGAGCAGATGTTGTGGTAGTTCCAGCTGTAGTTGTAGTAGTTGGGGCTGATGTTGTAGTGCTTGGAGCAGATGTTGTGGTGGTTGGAGCTGTAGTTGTAGTTGTTGGTGCTGATGTTGTAGAGGTTGGAGCAGATGTTGTGGTTGTTGGAGCAGAGGTTGTGGTGGTTGGAGCTGTAGTTGTAGTTGTTGGTGCTGATGTCGTAGTGGTTGGAGCAGATGTTGTGGTTGTTGGAGCTGTAGTTGTAGATGTTGGTGCTGATGTTGTCGTTGTTGGTGCTGATGTAGTGGTTGGAGCAGATGTTGTGGTTGTTGGAGCAGAGGTTGTGGTGGTTGGAGCTCTAGTTGTAGTTGTTGGTGCTGATGTCGTAGTGGTTGGAGCAGATGTTGTGGTTGTTGGAGCTGTTGTTGTAGATGTTGGTGCTGAAGTTGTAGTTGTTGGTGCTGCTGTTGTGGTTTTTGGAGCTGTAGTTGTAGATGTTGGTGTTGAAGTTGTAGTGGTTGGAGCAGAGGTTGTGGTTGTTGGAGCTTTAGTTGTAGTTGTTGGTGCAGATGTGGTAGTTGTTGGAGAGGATGTTGTGGCTGTTACAGATGTAGTTGTTGGTGCTGATGTTGTAGTGGTTGGAGCAGATGTTGTGGTTGTTGGAGCTGTGGTTGTAGTTGTTGGTGCCCTTGTCGAAGTGGTTGGAGCAGATGTTGTGGTTGTTGGAGCTGTAGTTGTAGTTGTTGGTGCTGCTGTTGTGGTTGTTGGAGTTGTAGTTGTAGTTGTTGGTGCTGATGTTGTAGTGATTGGAGCAGATGTTGTGGTTGTTGGAGCAGAGGTTGTGGTGGTTGGAGCACTAGTTGTAGTTGTTGGTGCTGATGTCGTAGTGGTTGGAGCAGATGTTGTGGTTGTTGCAGCTGTTGTTGTAGATGTTGGTGCTGAAGTTGTAGTGGTTGGAGCAGATGTTGTGGTGGTTGGAGCTGTGGTTGTAGTTGTTGGTGCTGATGTGGTAGTGGTTGGAGCAGATGTTGTGGTTGTTGGAGTTGTAGTTGTAGATGTTGGTGCTGAAGTTGTAGTGGTTGGAGCAGAGGTTGTGGTGGTTGGCGCTGTAGTTGTAGTTGTTGGTGCTGATGTTGTAGTGGTTGGAGCAGATGTTGTGGTTGTTGGAGTTGTAGTTGTAGATGTTGGTGCTGAAGTTGTAGTGGTTGGAGCAGAGGTTTTGGTGGTTGGAGCTGTAGTTGTAGTTGTTGGTCTAGAAGTTGTAGAGGTTGGAGCAGAGGTTTTGGTGGTTGGAGCTGTAGTTGTAGTTGTTGGTCTAGAAGTTGTAGTGGTTGGAGCAGATGTCGTAGTTGTTGGAGCTGTAGTTGTAGTTGTTGGTGCTGCTGTTGTGGTTGTTGGAGCAGATGTTGTGGTAGTTGGAGCTGTAGTTGTAGATGTTGGTGCTGATGTCGTAGTGGTTGGAGGAGATGTTGTGGTTGTTGGAGCAGATGTTGTGGTTGTTGGAGCTGTAGTTGTAGATGTTGGTGCTGATGTTGTAGTGGTTGGAGCAGAGGTTGTGGTGGTTGGAGCTGTAGTTGTAGTTGTTGGTGGTGATGTCGTAGTGGTCTGAGCAGATGTCGTGGTTGTTGGAGCTGTAGTTGTAGTTGTTGGTGCCGATGTCGGGGTGGTTGGAGCTGTAGTTGAAGATGTTGGTGCTGATGTAGTGGTTGGAGCAGATGTTGTGGTAGTTCCAGCTGTAGTTGTAGTTGTTGGTGCTGATGTTGCAGTGGTTGGAGCAGATGTTGTGGTAGTTGGAGCTGTGGTTGTAGTTGTTGGTGCTGATGTTGTAGTTGCTGGAGCAGATGTTGTGGTTGTTGGAGCAGATGTTGTGGTTGTTGGAGCTGTAGTTGTAGATGTTGGTGCTGAAGTTGTAGTGGTTGGAGCAGAGGTTGTGGTTGTTGGAGTTGTAGTTGTAGTTGTTGGTGCTGATGTATTAGTGGTTGGAGCAGATTTTGTGGTGGTTGGAGCTGTGGTTGTAGTTGTTGGTGCTGATGTGGTAGTGGTTGGAGCAGATGTTGTGGTTGTTGGAGTTGTAGTTGTTGGTGCTGATGTTGTAGTGGTTGGAGCAGATGTTGTGGTTGTTGGAGCTGTGGTTGTAGTTGTTGGTGCCCTTGTCGAAGTGGTTGGAGCAGATGTTGTGTTAGTTCCAGCTGTAGTTGTAGTTGTTGGTGCTGATGTTGCAGTGGTTGGAGCAGATGTTGTGGTAGTTGGAGCTGTGGTTGTAGTTGTTGGTGCTGATGTTGTAGTTGTTGGAGCAGATGTTGTGGTTGTTGGAGCTGTAGTTGTAGAGGTTTGTGCTGAAGTTGTAGTGGTTGGAGCAGAGGTTGTGGTTGTTGGAGCTGTAGTTGTACTTGTTGGTGCAGATGTGGTAGTGGTTGGAGCAGATGTTGTGGTTGTTGGAGTTGTAGTTGTAGTTGTTGGTGCTGATGTTGTAGTGGTTGGAGCAGATGTTGTGGTTGTTGGAGCAGAGGTTGTGGTGGTTGGAGCTGTAGTCGTAGTTGTTGGTAATGATGTGGTAGTGGTTGGAGCAGATGTTGTGGTTGTTGGAGCAGATGTTGTGGTTGTTGGAGCTGTAGTTGTAGTTGTTGGTCTAGAAGTTGTAGTGGTTGGATCAGATGTCGTAGTTGTTGGAGCTGTAGTTGTAGTTGTTGGTGCTGCTGTTGTGGTTGTTGGAGTAGATGTTGTGGTAGTTGGAGCTGTAGTTGTAGATGTTGGTGCTGATGTCGTAGTGGTTGGAGGAGATGTTGTGGTTGTTGGAGCAGATGTTGTGGTTGTTGGAGCTGTAGTTGTAGATGTTGGTGCTGAAGTTGTAGTGGTTGGAGCAGAGGTTGTGGTGGTTGGAGCTGTAGTTGTAGTTGTTGGTGCTGATGTCGTAGTGGTCTGAGCAGATGTCGTGGTTGTTGGAGCTGTAGTTGTAGTTGTTGGTGCCGATGTCGGGGTGGTTGGAGCTGTAGTTGAAGATGTTGGTGCTGATGTAGTGGTGGGAGCAGATGTTGTGGTAGTTCCAGCTGTAGTTGTAGTTGTTGGTGCTGATGTTGCAGTGGTTGGAGCAGATGTTGTGGTAGTTGGAGCTGTGGTTGTAGTTGTTGGTGCTGATGTTGTAGTGGTTGGAGCAGATGTTGTGGTTGTTGGAGCTGTAGTTGTAGAGGTTTGTGCTGAAGTTGTAGTGGTTGGAGCAGATGTTGTGGTTGTTGGAGCAGAGGTTGTGGTGGTTGTAGCTGTAGTTGTAGTTGTTGATGCTGAAGTTGTAGTGGTTGGAGCAGAGGTTGTGGTGGTTGGAGCTGTAGTTGTAGTTGTTGGTCTAGAAGTAGTAGTGGTTGGAGAAGATGTCGTAGTTGTTGGAGCTGTAGTTGTAGTTGTTGGTGCTGCTGTTGTGGTTGTTGGAGCTGTAGTTGTAGATGTTGGTGCTGAAGTTGTAGTGGTTGGAGCAGAGGTTGTGGTTGTTGGAGCTGAAGTTGTTGTTGTTGGTGCAGATGTGGTAGTTGTTGGAGCAGATGTTGTGGTTGTTGGAGTTGTAGTTGTTGGTGCTGATGTTGTAGTGGTTGGAGCAGATGTTGTGGTTGTTGGAGCTGTGGTTGTAGTTGTTGGTGCCCTTGTCGAAGTGGTTGGAGCAGATGTTGTGGTTGTTGGAGCTGTAGTTGTAGTTGTTGGTGCTGCTGTTGTGGTTGTTGGAGCAGATGTTGTGGTAGTTGGAGCTGTAGTTGTAAATGTTGGTGCTGATGTCGTCGTGGTTGGAGGAGATGTTGTGGTTGTTGGAGTAGATGTTGTGGTTGTTGCAGCTGTAGTTGTAGATGTTGGTGCTGAAGTTGTAGTGGTCTGAGCAGATGTCGTGGTTGTTGGAGCTGTAGTTGTAGTTGTTGGTGCCGATGTCGGGGTAGTTGGAGCTGTAGTTGAAGATGTTGGTGCTGATGTAGTGGTTGGAGCAGATGTTGTGGTAGTTCCAGCTGTAGTTGTAATTGTTGGTGCTGATGTTGTAGTGGTTGGAGCAGATGTTGTGGTGGTTGGAGCTGTGGTTGTAGTTGTTGGTGCTGATGTTGTAGTGGTTGGAGCAGATGTTGTGGTTGTTGGAGCTGTAGTTGTAGTTGTTGGTGCAGATGTGGTAGTGGTTGGAGCAGATGTTGTGGTTGTTGGAGTTGTAGTAGTAGTTGTTGGTGCTGATGTTGTGGTGGTTGGAGCAGATGTTGTGGTTGTTGGAGCAGATGTTGTGGTTGTTGGAGCTGTAGTTGTAGATGTTGGTGCTGAGGTTGTAGTGGTTGGAGCAGAGGTTGTGGTGGTTGGAGCTGTAGTTGTAGTTGTTGGTCTAGAAGTTGTAGTGGTTGGAGCAGATGTCGTAGTTGTTGGAGCTGTAGTTGTAGTGGGTAGTGCTGCTGTTGTGGTAGTTCCAGCTGTAGTTGTAGTTGTTGGTGCTGATGTTGTAGTGGTTGGAGCAGATGTTTTGGTGGTTGGAGCTGTGGCTGTAGTTGTTGGTGCTGATGTTGTAGTGGTTGGAGCAGATGTTGTGGTTGTTGGAGCTGTAGTTGTAGATGTTTGTGCTGACGTTGTAGTGGTTGGAGCAGAGGTTGTGGTTGTTAGAGCTGTAGTTGTAGTTGTTGGTGCTGCTGTTGTGGTTGTTGGAGCAGATGTTGTGGTAGTTGGAGCTGTAGTTGTAGATGTTGGTGCTGATGTGGTAGTGGTTGGAGCAGATGTTGTGGTTGTTGGAGTTGTAGTTGTAGTTGTTGGTGCTGATGTTGTGGAGGTTGGAGCCGATGTTGTGGTTGTTGGAGTAGAGGTTGTGGTGGTTGGAGCTGTAGTTGTAGTTGGTGCTGATGTCGTAGTGGTTGAAGCAGATGTTGTGGTTGTTGGAGCTGTAGTTGTAGATGTTGGTGCTGATGTTGACGTTGTTGGTGCTGATGTTGTAGTGGTTGGAGCAGATGTTGTGGTTGTTGGAGCTGTAGTTGTAGTTGTTGGTCTAGAAGTTGTAGTGGTTGGAGCAGATGTCGTAGTTGTTGGAGCTGTAGTTGTAGTGGTTGGTGCTGCTGTTGTGGTAGTTCCAGCTGTAGTTGTAGTTGTTGGAGCTGATGTTGTAGTGGTTGGAGCAGATGTTGTGGTTGTTGGAGCAGAGGTTGTGGTGGTTGGAGCTGTAGTTGTAGTTGTTGGTGCTGATGTCGTAGTGGTTGGAGCAGATGTTGTGGTTGTTGGAGCTGTAGTTGTAGATGTTGGAGCTGTAGTTGTAGTGGTTGGTGCTGCTGTTGTGGTAGTTCCAGCTGTAGTTGTAGTTGCTGATGTTGTAGTGGTTGGAGCAGATGTTGTGGTGGTTGGAGCTGTAGTTGTACTTGTTGGTGCAGATGTGGTAGTGGTTGGAGCAGATGTTGTGGTTGTTGGAGCAGAGGTTGTGGTTGTTGGAGCTGTAGTTGTAGTTGTTGGTGCTGCATTTGTGGTTGTTGGAGCAGATGTTGTGGTAGTTGGAGCTGTAGTTGTTGATGTTGGTGCTGATGTGGTAGTGGTTGGAGCAGATGTTGTGGTTGTTGGAGTTGTAGTTGTAGTTGTTGGTGCTGATGTTGTAGTGGTTGGAGCAGATGTTGTGGTTGTTGGAGCTGTAGTTGTAGATGTTGATGCTGAAGTTGTAGTGGTTGGAGCAGAGGTTGTGGTGGTTGGAGCTGTAGTTGTAGTTGTTGGTCTAGAAGTTGTAGTGGTTGGAGCAGATGTCGTAGTTGTTGGAGCTGTAGTTGTAGTTGTTGGTGCTGCTGTTGTGGTTGTTGGAGCTGTAGTTGTAGATGTTGGTGCTGAAGTTGTAGTGGTTGGAGCAGAGGTTGTGGTTGTTGGAGCTGAAGTTGTTGTTGTTGGTGCAGATGTGGTAGTTGTTGGAGCAGATGTTGTGGTTGTTGGAGTTGTAGTTGTTGGTGCTGATGTTGTAGTGGTTGGAGCAGATGTTGTGGTTGTTGGAGCTGTGGTTGTAGTTGTTGGTGCCCTTGTCGAAGTGGTTGGAGCAGATGTTGTGGTTGTTGGAGCTGTAGTTGTAGTTGTTGGTGCTGCTGTTGTGGTTGTTGGAGCAGATGTTGTGGTAGTTGGAGCTGTAGTTGTAGATGTTGGTGCTGATGTCGTCGTGGTTGGAGGAGATGTTGTGGTTGTTGGAGTAGATGTTGTGGTTGTTGCAGCTGCAGTTGTAGATGTTGGTGCTGAAGTTGTAGTGGTTGGAGCAGAGGTTGTGGTGGTTGGAGCTGTGTTTGTAGTTGTTGGTTCTGATGTTGTAGTGGTTGGAGCAGATGTTGTGGTTGTTGGATCTGTAGTTGTAGATGTTTGTGCTGAAGTTGTAGTGGTTGGAGCAGAGGTTGTGGTGGTTGGCGCTGTAGTTGTAGTTGTTGGTGCTGATGTTGTAGTGGTCTGAGCAGATGTCGTGGTTGTTGGAGCTGTAGTTGTAGTTGTTGGTGCCGATGTCGGGGTGGTTGGAGCTGTAGTTGAAGATGTTGGTGCTGATGTAGTGGTTGGAGCAGATGTTGTGGTAGTTCCAGCTGTAGTTGTAGTTGTTGGTGCTGATGTCGTCGTGGTTGGAGCAGATGTTGTGGTGGTTGGAGCTGTGGTTGTAGTTGTTGGTGCTGATGTTGTAGTGGTTGGAGCAGATGTCGTAGTTGTTGGAGCTGTAGTTGTAGTGGTTGGTGCTGCTGTTGTGGTAGTTCCAGCTGTAGTTGTAGTTGTTGGTGCTGATGTTGTAGTGGTTGGAGCAGATGTTGTGGTGATTGGAGCTGTAGTTGTACTTGTTGGTGCAGATGTGGTAGTGGTTGGAGCAGATGTTGTGGTTGTTGGAGTTGTAGTTGTAGTTGTTGGTGCTGATGTTGTAGTGGTTGGAGCAGATGTTGTGGTTGTTGGAGCAGAGGTTGTGGTGGTTGGAGCTGTAGTTGTAGTTGTTGGTAATGATGTGGTAGTGGTTGGAGCAGATGTTGTGGTTGTTGGAGCTGTAGTTGTAGTTGTTGGTGCTGCATTTGTGGTTGTTGGAGCAGATGTTGTGGTAGTTGGAGCTGTAGTTGTAGATGTTGGTGCTGATGTGGTAGTGGTTGGAGCAGATGTTGTGGTTGTTGGAGTTGTAGTTGTAGTTGTTGGTGCTGATGTTGTAGTGGTTGGAGCAGATGTTGTGGTTGTTGGAGCAGAGGTTGTGGTGGTTGTAGCTGTAGTTGTAGTTGTTGGTGCTGATGTCGTAGTGGTTGGAGCAGATGTTGTGGTTGTTGGAGCTGTAGTTGTAGATGTTGGAGCTGTAGTTGTAGTGGTTGGTGCTGCTGTTGTGGTAGTTCCAGCTGTAGTTGTAGTTGCTGATGTTGTAGTGGTTGGAGCAGATGTTGTGGTGGTTGGAGCTGTAGTTGTACTTGTTGGTGCAGATGTGGTAGTGGTTGGAGCAGATGTTGTGGTTGTTGGAGTTGTAGTTGTAGTTGTTGGTGCTGATGTTGTAGTGGTTGGAGCAGATGTTGTGGTTGTTGGAGCAGAGGTTGTGGTGGTTGGAGCTGTAGTTGTAGTTGTTGGTAATGATGTGGTAGTGGTTGGAGCAGATGTTGTGGTTGTTTGAGCAGATGTTGTGGTTGTTGGAGCTGTAGTTATAGTTGTTGGTGCTGCTGTTGTGGTTGTTGGAGCAGATGTTGTGGTAGTTGGAGCTGTAGTTGTAGATGTTGGTGCTGATGTGGTAGTGGTTGGAGCAGATGTTGTGGTTGTTGGAGTTGTAGTTGTAGTTGTTGGTGCTGATGTTGTAGTGGTTGGAGCAGATGTTGTGGTTGTTGGAGCAGAGGTTGTGGTGGTTGTAGCTGTAGTTGTAGTTGTTGGTGCTGATGTCGTAGTGGTTGGAGCAGATGTTGTGGTTGTTGGAGCTGTAGTTGTAGATGTTGATGCTGAAGTTGTAGTGGTTGGAGCAGAGGTTGTGGTGGTTGGAGCTGTAGTTGTAGTTGTTGGTCTAGAAGTAGTAGTGGTTGGAGAAGATGTCGTAGTTGTTGGAGCTGTAGTTGTAGTTGTTGGTGCTGCTGTTGTGGTTGTTGGAGCTGTAGTTGTAGATGTTGGTGCTGAAGTTGTAGTGGTTGGAGCAGAGGTTGTGGTTGTTGAAGCAGATGTTGTGGTTGTGTGAGCTGTAGTTGTACTTGTTGGTGCAGATGTGGTAGTGGTTGGAGCAGATGTTGTGGTTGTTGGAGTTGTAGTTGTAGTTGTTGGTGCTGATGTTGTAGTGGTTGGAGCAGATGTTGTGGTTGTTGGAGCAGAGGTTGTGGTGGTTGGAGCTGTAGTTGTAGTTGTTGGTAATGATGTGGTAGTGGTTGGAGAAGATGTTGTGGTTGTTGGAGCAGATGTTGTGGTTGTTGGAGCTGTAGTTGTAGATGTTGGTGCTGAAGTTGTAGTGGTTGGAGCAGAGGTTGTGGTTGTTGGAGCTGAAGTTGTTGTTGTTGGTGCAGATGTGGTAGTTGTTGGAGCAGATGTTGTGGTTGTTGGAGTTGTAGTTGTTGGTGCTGATGTTGTAGTGGTTGGAGCAGATGTTGTGGTTGTTGGAGCTGTGGTTGTAGTTGTTGGTGCCCTTGTCGAAGTGGTTGGAGCAGATGTTGTGGTTGTTGGAGCTGTAGTTGTAGTTGTTGGTGCTGCTGTTGTGGTTGTTGGAGCAGATGTTGTGGTAGTTGGAGCTGTAGTTGTAGATGTTGGTGCTGATGTCGTCGTGGTTGGAGGAGATGTTGTGGTTGTTGGAGTAGATGTTGTGGTTGTTGCAGCTGCAGTTGTAGATGTTGGTGCTGAAGTTGTAGTGGTTGGAGCAGAGGTTGTGGTGGTTGGAGCTGTGTTTGTAGTTGTTGGTTCTGATGTTGTAGTGGTTGGAGCAGATGTTGTGGTTGTTGGATCTGTAGTTGTAGATGCTTGTGCTGAAGTTGTAGTGGTTGGAGCAGAGGTTGTGGTGGTTGGCGCTGTAGTTGTAGTTGTTGGTGCTGATGTTGTAGTGGTCTGAGCAGATGTCGTGGTTGTTGGAGCTGTAGTTGTAGTTGTTGGTGCCGATGTCGGGGTGGTTGGAGCTGTAGTTGAAGATGTTGGTGCTGATGTAGTGGTTGGAGCAGATGTTGTGGTAGTTCCAGCTGTAGTTGTAGTTGTTGGTGCTGATGTCGTCGTGGTTGGAGCAGATGTTGTGGTGGTTGGAGCTGTGGTTGTAGTTGTTGGTGCTGATGTTGTAGTGGTTGGAGCAGATGTCGTAGTTGTTGGAGCTGTAGTTGTAGTGGTTGGTGCTGCTGTTGTGGTAGTTCCAGCTGTAGTTGTAGTTGTTGGTGCTGATGTTGTAGTGGTTGGAGCAGATGTTGTGGTGATTGGAGCTGTAGTTGTACTTGTTGGTGCAGATGTGGTAGTGGTTGGAGCAGATGTTGTGGTTGTTGGAGTTGTAGTTGTAGTTGTTGGTGCTGATGTTGTAGTGGTTGGAGCAGATGTTGTGGTTGTTGGAGCAGAGGTTGTGGTGGTTGGAGCTGTAGTTGTAGTTGTTGGTAATGATGTGGTAGTGGTTGGAGCAGATGTTGTGGTTGTTGGAGCTGTAGTTGTAGTTGTTGGTGCTGCATTTGTGGTTGTTGGAGCAGATGTTGTGGTAGTTGGAGCTGTAGTTGTAGATGTTGGTGCTGATGTGGTAGTGGTTGGAGCAGATGTTGTGGTTGTTGGAGTTGTAGTTGTAGTTGTTGGTGCTGATGTTGTAGTGGTTGGAGCAGATGTTGTGGTTGTTGGAGCAGAGGTTGTGGTGGTTGTAGCTGTAGTTGTAGTTGTTGGTGCTGATGTCGTAGTGGTTGGAGCAGATGTTGTGGTTGTTGGAGCTGTAGTTGTAGATGTTGGAGCTGTAGTTGTAGTGGTTGGTGCTGCTGTTGTGGTAGTTCCAGCTGTAGTTGTAGTTGCTGATGTTGTAGTGGTTGGAGCAAATGTTGTGGTGGTTGGAGCTGTAGTTGTACTTGTTGGTGCAGATGTGGTAGTGGTTGGAGCAGATGTTGTGGTTGTTGGAGTTGTAGTTGTAGTTGTTGGTGCTGATGTTGTAGTGGTTGGAGCAGATGTTGTGGTTGTTGGAGCAGAGGTTGTGGTGGTTGGAGCTGTAGTTGTAGTTGTTGGTAATGATGTGGTAGTGGTTGGAGCAGATGTTGTGGTTGTTTGAGCAGATGTTGTGGTTGTTGGAGCTGTAGTTATAGTTGTTGGTGCTGCTGTTGTGGTTGTTGGAGCAGATGTTGTGGTAGTTGGAGCTGTAGTTGTAGATGTTGGTGCTGATGTGGTAGTGGTTGGAGCAGATGTTGTGGTTGTTGGAGTGGTAGTTGTAGTTGTTGGTGCTGATGTTGTAGTGGTTGGAGCAGATGTTGTGGTTGTTGGAGCAGAGGTTGTGGTGGTTGTAGCTGTAGTTGTAGTTGTTGGTGCTGATGTCGTAGTGGTTGGAGCAGATGTTGTGGTTGTTGGAGCTGTAGTTGTAGATGTTGATGCTGAAGTTGTAGTGGTTGGAGCAGAGGTTGTGGTGGTTGGAGCTGTAGTTTTAGTTGTTGGTCTAGAAGTAGTAGTGGTTGGAGAAGATGTCGTAGTTGTTGGAGCTGTAGTTGTAGTTGTTGGTGCTGCTGTTGTGGTTGTTGGAGCTGTAGTTGTAGATGTTGGTGCTGAAGTTGTAGTGGTTGGAGCAGAGGTTGTGGTTGTTGAAGCAGATGTTGTGGTTGTGTGAGCTGTAGTTGTAGATGTTTGTGCTGAAGTTGTAGTGGTTGGAGCAGATGTTGTGGTTGTTGGAGCTGTGGTTGTAGTTGTTGGTGCCCTTGTCGAAGTGGTTGGAGCAGATGTTGTGGTTGTTGGAGCTGTAGTTGTAGTTGTTGGTGCTGCTGTTGTGGTTGTTGGAGCAGATGTTGTGGTAGTTGGAGCTGTAGTTGTAGATGTTTGTGCTGAAGTTGTAGTGGTTGGAGCAGAGGTTGTGGTGGTTGGCGCTGTAGTTGTAGTTGTTGGTGCTGATGTTGTAGTGGTCTGAGCAGATGTCGTGGTTGTTGGAGCTGTAGTTGTAGTTGTTGGTGCCGATGTCGGGGTGGTTGGAGCTGTAGTTGAAGATGTTGGTGCTGATGTAGTGGTTGGAGCAGATGTTGTGGTAGTTCCAGCTGTAGTTGTAGTTGTTGGTGCTGATGTCGTCGTGGTTGGAGCAGATGTTGTGGTGGTTGTAGTTGTTGGTGCTGATGTTGTAGTGGTTGGAGCAGATGTCGTAGTTGTTGGAGCTGTAGTTGTAGTGGTTGGTGCTGCTGTTGTGGTAGTTCCAGCTGTAGTTGTAGTTGTTGGTGCTGATGTTGTAGTGGTTGGAGCAGATGTTGTGGTGATTGGAGCTGTAGTTGTACTTGTTGGTGCAGATGTGGTAGTGGTTGGAGCAGATGTTGTGGTTGTTGGAGTTGTAGTTGTAGTTGTTGGTGCTGATGTTGTAGTGGTTGGAGCAGATGTTGTGGTTGTTGGAGCAGAGGTTGTGGTGGTTGGAGCTGTAGTTGTAGTTGTTGGTAATGATGTGGTAGTGGTTGGAGCAGATGTTGTGGTTGTTGGAGCTGTAGTTGTAGTTGTTGGTGCTGCATTTGTGGTTGTTGGAGCAGATGTTGTGGTAGTTGGAGCTGTAGTTGTAGATGTTGGTGCTGATGTGGTAGTGGTTGGAGCAGATGTTGTGGTTGTTGGAGTTGTAGTTGTAGTTGTTGGTGCTGATGTTGTAGTGGTTGGAGCAGATGTTGTGGTTGTTGGAGCAGAGGTTGTGGTGGTTGTAGCTGTAGTTGTAGTTGTTGGTGCTGATGTCTTAGTGGTTGGAGCAGATGTTGTGGTTGTTGGAGCTGTAGTTGTAGATGTTGGAGCTGTAGTTGTAGTGGTTGGTGCTGCTGTTGTGGTAGTTCCAGCTGTAGTTGTAGTTGCTGATGTTGTAGTGGTTGGAGCAGATGTTGTGGTGGTTGGAGCTGTAGTTGTACTTGTTGGTGCAGATGTGGTAGTGGTTGGAGCAGATGTTGTGGTTGTTGGAGTTGTAGTTGTAGTTGTTGGTGCTGATGTTGTAGTGGTTGGAGCAGATGTTGTGGTTGTTGGAGCAGAGGTTGTGGTGGTTGGAGCTGTAGTTGTAGTTGTTGGTAATGATGTGGTAGTGGTTGGAGAAGATGTTGTGGTTGTTGGAGCAGATGTTGTGGTTGTTGGAGCTGTAGTTGTAGATGTTGGTGCTGAAGTTGTAGTGGTTGGAGCAGAGGTTGTGGTTGTTGGAGCTGAAGTTGTTGTTGTTGGTGCAGATGTGGTAGTTGTTGGAGCAGATGTTGTGGTTGTTGGAGTTGTAGTTGTTGGTGCTGATGTTGTAGTGGTTGGAGCAGATGTTGTGGTTGTTGGAGCTGTGGTTGTAGTTGTTGGTGCCCTTGTCGAAGTGGTTGGAGCAGATGTTGTGGTTGTTGGAGCAGAGGTTGTGGTGGTTGTAGCTGTAGTTGTAGTTGTTGGTGCTGATGTCTTAGTGGTTGGAGCAGATGTTGTGGTTGTTGGAGCTGTAGTTGTAGATGTTGGAGCTGTAGTTGTAGTGGTTGGTGCTGCTGTTGTGGTAGTTCCAGCTGTAGTTGTAGTTGCTGATGTTGTAGTGGTTGGAGCAGATGTTGTGGTGGTTGGAGCTGTAGTTGTACTTGTTGGTGCAGATGTGGTAGTGGTTGGAGCAGATGTTGTGGTTGTTGGAGTTGTAGTTGTAGTTGTTGGTGCTGATGTTGTAGTGGTTGGAGCAGATGTTGTGGTTGTTGGAGCAGAGGTTGTGGTGGTTGGAGCTGTAGTTGTAGTTGTTGGTAATGATGTGGTAGTGGTTGGAGAAGATGTTGTGGTTGTTGGAGCAGATGTTGTGGTTGTTGGAGCTGTAGTTGTAGATGTTGGTGCTGAAGTTGTAGTGGTTGGAGCAGAGGTTGTGGTTGTTGGAGCTGAAGTTGTTGTTGTTGGTGCAGATGTGGTAGTTGTTGGAGCAGATGTTGTGGTTGTTGGAGTTGTAGTTGTTGGTGCTGATGTTGTAGTGGTTGGAGCAGATGTTGTGGTTGTTGGAGCTGTGGTTGTAGTTGTTGGTGCCCTTGTCGAAGTGGTTGGAGCAGATGTTGTGGTTGTTGGAGCTGTAGTTGTAGTTGTTGGTGCTGCTGTTGTGGTTGTTGGAGCAGATGTTGTGGTAGTTGGAGCTGTAGTTGTAGATGTTGGTGCTGATGTCGTCGTGGTTGGAGGAGATGTTGTGGTTGTTGGAGTAGATGTTGTGGTTGTTGCAGCTGCAGTTGTAGATGTTGGTGCTGAAGTTGTAGTGGTTGGAGCAGAGGTTGTGGTGGTTGGAGCTGTGTTTGTAGTTGTTGGTTCTGATGTTGTAGTGGTTGGAGCAGATGTTGTGGTTGTTGGATCTGTAGTTGTAGATGTTTGTGCTGAAGTTGTAGTGGTTGGAGCAGAGGTTGTGGTGGTTGGCGCTGTAGTTGTAGTTGTTGGTGCTGATGTTGTAGTGGTCTGAGCAGATGTCGTGGTTGTTGGAGCTGTAGTTGTAGTTGTTGGTGCCGATGTCGGGGTGGTTGGAGCTGTAGTTGAAGATGTTGGTGCTGATGTAGTGGTTGGAGCAGATGTTGTGGTAGTTCCAGCTGTAGTTGTAGTTGTTGGTGCTGATGTCGTCGTGGTTGGAGCAGATGTTGTGGTGGTTGGAGCTGTGGTTGTAGTTGTTGGTGCTGATGTTGTAGTGGTTGGAGCAGATGTCGTAGTTGTTGGAGCTGTAGTTGTAGTGGTTGGTGCTGCTGTTGTGGTAGTTCCAGCTGTAGTTGTAGTTGTTGGTGCTGATGTTGTAGTGGTTGGAGCAGATGTTGTGGTGATTGGAGCTGTAGTTGTACTTGTTGGTGCAGATGTGGTAGTGGTTGGAGCAGATGTTGTGGTTGTTGGAGTTGTAGTTGTAGTTGTTGGTGCTGATGTTGTAGTGGTTGGAGCAGATGTTGTGGTTGTTGGAGCAGAGGTTGTGGTGGTTGGAGCTGTAGTTGTAGTTGTTGGTAATGATGTGGTAGTGGTTGGAGCAGATGTTGTGGTTGTTGGAGCTGTAGTTGTAGTTGTTGGTGCTGCATTTGTGGTTGTTGGAGCAGATGTTGTGGTAGTTGGAGCTGTAGTTGTAGATGTTGGTGCTGATGTGGTAGTGGTTGGAGCAGATGTTGTGGTTGTTGGAGTTGTAGTTGTAGTTGTTGGTGCTGATGTTGTAGTGGTTGGAGCAGATGTTGTGGTTGTTGGAGCAGAGGTTGTGGTGGTTGTAGCTGTAGTTGTAGTTGTTGGTGCTGATGTCGTAGTGGTTGGAGCAGATGTTGTGGTTGTTGGAGCTGTAGTTGTAGATGTTGGAGCTGTAGTTGTAGTGGTTGGTGCTGCTGTTGTGGTAGTTCCAGCTGTAGTTGTAGTTGCTGATGTTGTAGTGGTTGGAGCAGATGTTGTGGTGGTTGGAGCTGTAGTTGTACTTGTTGGTGCAGATGTGGTTGTGGTTGGAGCAGATGTTGTGGTTGTTGGAGTTGTAGTTGTAGTTGTTGGTGCTGATGTTGTAGTGGTTGGAGCAGATGTTGTGGTTGTTGGAGCAGAGGTTGTGGTGGTTGGAGCTGTAGTTGTAGTTGTTGGTAATGATGTGGTAGTGGTTGGAGCAGATGTTGTGGTTGTTTGAGCAGATGTTGTGGTTGTTGGAGCTGTAGTTATAGTTGTTGGTGCTGCTGTTGTGGTTGTTGGAGCAGATGTTGTGGTAGTTGGAGCTGTAGTTGTAGATGTTGGTGCTGATGTGGTAGTGGTTGGAGCAGATGTTGTGGTTGTTGGAGTTGTAGTTGTAGTTGTTGGTGCTGATGTTGTAGTGGTTGGAGCAGATGTTGTGGTTGTTGGAGCAGAGGTTGTGGTGGTTGTAGCTGTAGTTGTAGTTGTTGGTGCTGATGTCGTAGTGGTTGGAGCAGATGTTGTGGTTGTTGGAGCTGTAGTTGTAGATGTTGATGCTGAAGTTGTAGTGGTTGGAGCAGAGGTTGTGGTGGTTGGAGCTGTAGTTGTAGTTGTTGGTCTAGAAGTAGTAGTGGTTGGAGAAGATGTCGTAGTTGTTGGAGCTGTAGTTGTAGTTGTTGGTGCTGCTGTTGTGGTTGTTGGAGCTGTAGTTGTAGATGTTGGTGCTGAAGTTGTAGTGGTTGGAGCAGAGGTTGTGGTTGTTGAAGCAGATGTTGTGGTTGTGTGAGCTGTAGTTGTAGATGTTTGTGCTGAAGTTGTAGTGGTTGGAGCAGATGTTGTGGTTGTTGGAGCTGTGGTTGTAGTTGTTGGTGCCCTTGTCGAAGTGGTTGGAGCAGATGTTGTGGTTGTTGGAGCTGTAGTTGTAGTTGTTGGTGCTGCTGTTGTGGTTGTTGGAGCAGAGGTTGTGGTAGTTGGAGCTGTAGTTGTAGATGTTGGTGCTGATGTCGTAGTGGTTGGAGCAGATGTTGTGGTTGTTGAAGCAGATGTTGTGGTTGTGTGAGCTGTAGTTGTAGATGTTTGTGCTGAAGTTGTAGTGGTTGGAGCAGAGGTTGTGGTGGTTGGCGCTGTAGTTGTAGTTGTTGGTGCTGATGTTGTAGTGGTCTGAGCAGATGTCGTGGTTGTTGGAGCTGTAGTTGTAGTTGTTGGTGCCGATGTCGGGGTGGTTGGAGCTGTAGTTGAAGATGTTGGTGCTGATGTAGTGGTTGGAGCAGATGTTGTGGTAGTTCCAGCTGTAGTTGTAGTTGTTGGTGCTGATGTCGTCGTGGTTGGAGCAGATGTTGTGGTGGTTGGAGCTGTGGTTGTAGTTGTTGGTGCTGATGTTGTAGTGGTTGGAGCAGATGTCGTAGTTGTTGGAGCTGTAGTTGTAGTGGTTGGTGCTGCTGTTGTGGTAGTTCCAGCTGTAGTTGTAGTTGTTGGTGCTGATGTTGTAGTGGTTGGAGCAGATGTTGTGGTGATTGGAGCTGTAGTTGTACTTGTTGGTGCAGATGTGGTAGTGGTTGGAGCAGATGTTGTGGTTGTTGGAGTTGTAGTTGTAGTTGTTGGTGCTGATGTTGTAGTGGTTGGAGCAGATGTTGTGGTTGTTGGAGCAGAGGTTGTGGTGGTTGGAGCTGTAGTTGTAGTTGTTGGTAATGATGTGGTAGTGTTTGGAGCAGATGTTGTGGTTGTTGGAGCTGTAGTTGTAGTTGTTGGTGCTGCATTTGTGGTTGTTGGAGCAGATGTTGTGGTAGTTGGAGCTGTAGTTGTAGATGTTGGTGCTGATGTGGTAGTGGTTGGAGCAGATGTTGTGGTTGTTGGAGTTGTAGTTGTAGTTGTTGGTGCTGATGTTGTAGTGGTTGGAGCAGATGTTGTGGTTGTTGGAGCAGAGGTTGTGGTGGTTGTAGCTGTAGTTGTAGTTGTTGGTGCTGATGTCTTAGCTGTTGGAGCAGATGTTGTGGTTGTTGGAGCTGTAGTTGTAGATGTTGGAGCTGTAGTTGTAGTGGTTGGTGCTGCTGTTGTGGTAGTTCCAGCTGTAGTTGTAGTTGCTGATGTTTTAGTGGTTGGAGCAGATGTTGTGGTGGTTGGAGCTGTAGTTGTACTTGTTGGTGCAGATGTGGTAGTGGTTGGAGCAGATGTTGTGGTTGTTGGAGTTGTAGTTGTAGTTGTTGGTGCTGATGTTGTAGTGGTTGGAGCAGATGTTGTGGTTGTTGGAGCAGAGGTTGTGGTGGTTGGAGCTGTAGTTGTAGTTGTTGGTAATGATGTGGTAGTGGTTGGAGAAGATGTTGTGGTTGTTGGAGCAGATGTTGTGGTTGTTGGAGCTGTAGTTGTAGTTGTTGGTGCTGCATTTGTGGTTGTTGGAGCAGATGTTGTGGTAGTTGGAGCTGTAGTTGTAGATGTTGGTGCTGATGTGGTAGTGGTTGGAGCAGATGTTGTGGTTGTTGGAGTTGTAGTTGTAGTTGTTGGTGCTGATGTTGTAGTGGTTGGAGCAGATGTTGTGGTTGTTGGAGCAGAGGTTGTGGTGGTTGGAGCTGTAGTTGTAGTTGTTGGTGCTGATGTCGTAGTGGTTGGAGCAGATGTTGTGGTTGTTGGAGCTGTAGTTGTAGATGTTGATGCTGAAGTTGTAGTGGTTGGAGCAGAGGTTGTGGTTGTTGGAGTTTTAGTTGTTGGTGCTGATGTCGTCGTGGTAGGAGCAGATGTGGTTGCTGCTGTAGTTGTGGTGGTTGGCGCTGTAGTTGTAGTTGTTGTTGCTGATGTCGTAGTGGCTTGAGCTGTAGTTGTGGTGGTTGGAGCTGTAGTTTTAGTTGTTTGTGTTGATGTCGTAGTTGTTTGTGCTGATGTCGTAGTTGTTGGTGCTGATGTCGTAGTGGTCGGAGCAGATGTGGTTGGAGCTGTAGTTGTGGCTGTTGGAGCTGTAGTTTTAGTTGTTGGTGCTGATGTCGTAGTTGTTGGTGCTGATGTCGTAGTGGCTTGAGCTGTAGTTGTGGTGGTTGGAGCTGTAGTTGTAGTTGTTTGTGCTGATGTCGTAGTCGTTTGAGCAGCTTTTGTGGTTGTTGGAGCTGTAGTTGTCACTGTTGGTGTTGATGTCGTAGTTGTTGAAGCAGGTGTGATCATACGTGCTGATGGAGTTTTAGTTGTGGTTGCAGGTGTTGTGATTGCTGTTCCTGTTTTAGTGGTAGAAGTGGAGGGTGTTTTGGTAGTTTGAATCGCAGAACTTTGAGCGGTTTGTGTTGATGTTGTTGTGGCCGTAGAAGTCGTTGCAGCCTTGTAGGAAACCACCATCCTTGTTGTTGCTGAATTTCAAATTCATTTAAAATGCTAATGAGCAACAGTGAAACAGTTTGTGTTTTTTCAAATAAATGATATTCTTTAGCGTTAAATGACAATGAAAAGAGAATCTTACTATCAGTGTTTTTAAAATGAAGTTGCTCACCTGTTAGTATCAGGAACATTGATAGTAGTAATCGAGGATCCATTTTGGCATATCTTAAGTCTGTAAAAAAACATCAAAAACAAAAAAAACAAGCCACACAGGTTTGTTTTTTTCAATAACTTTTACAAAACATACTCTCCCATTGATTTTCTTTTTTTTAAATCAGTGCTGTTTCAGAATATAGCTCATTGTTTTTAACTTTTGATAAATTAAAGACTTTACATTCTTCTTTTTTGTATTACTTCATCAATATTTTGTGAATCTGCTTTATTTGATATATTTTTGTTATTTTTGAATTTGACACATTCTTAAGAAACCCGTTAAGTGTTCAGGATGTATTCCGCAATTCATATAAACCTGAAGCTATTCCATATTATACTGCGCTACAAAATGTATGTTGATGTCGTCACATATTCATACTTTTGATGCCACATACCAGTTTTACAATTGTTCTGCAATTTAACACACACACACACACACACACACACACACACACACACACACACACACACACACACACACACACACACACACACACACACACATATATATATATAAATATATATATATATATAATTATAATTATAATCATAATAAAGTATTTACTGAAACTATATATATAGTTGAAATATAGTATATATCAATAAATACTTTATTCAGCTTCAGGTTTATATGAATTGTGGAATACAACAATGAGCCATATTCTGAAACAACACTGATTTAAAAAAAAAGAAAATCAATGGGAGAGTATGTTTTGTAGAATTTATTGAAAAAAACTCAACCTGTATATATATATATATTTATTGAAACTATACACACACACACACACACACACACACACACACACACACACACACACACACACACACACACACACACACACACACACACACACACACACACACACACACACATAACCTAAAGGTGTCTTTCTTTGAAACCTTCAAAGAAAGACATAGTCACTGCAAGTATTTCTATATAACATCATAAATAACTCAAAGCAGTTACAATTGAAATCATTCAATCGTCACTAAAACATATATTTGTCACTGAAATGAGACGGTTAAAATGGTTTTCCTGAAGTATCTTAAAATAGAAATGGAGTGCTGCATTTCAATGGCGAGAGTCTTGTGGCATTTGATGAAAATCAACTACAGTTGTTAAGTAAAGGCCGACAGCCGAAAACCCTCTGTTCACTTCAAGACTTGAAATCACATTCACATTCCGTTCTCTTTTGTACAACGCTTTAATATCATTGTGGTATTGCATTGCTGTCCCATCAGTATTTCTTATGGTATTGAATTACAACAGTATTTTTCAGACAGTCAATCTGCAATAACATCAAGTATGATTTTTAAAAATAGAAACACTCAAGTAGAATGTTGTTGTGCCAGTAAAGAAGAGCGGCAGCGGAGCCTTTTGTTCACTGCTGTTTCAATAAATACTTTATTATAACTATAGACAAATAATAACTACCGCTGTCAAACTGTTTACGCTATTTGATAGGTCATTATTGTGCCATTGATACACAACAACAAAAAATGGACGCGCACTTTGTGTCTGATATAATACTGTATATAAACAGTGTTGGAGCTACTAATAACCATCTAGGTCATATTACACTTGTTATTCTGTAAAGTTGGAAAGACTCAGACGGTCCCTGCTGTGTGTCCAATGCGCAGGGACCGTCTGCAAATGACAAAACCGCTGCAATAGTGAAAACAGAAAAATAACGAATAACGTCACCAAAATCTCTGCAACATTCACGTGTCGTCACTTATAACTATAAGGATTTTTTTTTTTATCATGTTAACTGATTTTTGTTGTTGTTGTTGTTGTTAGTAATTAAATTCAATCTTTTTACTTTAATGTACAGTCGACCAATTAAAAACTCTGCTTAACCATCAGAGGTCCGGCTGATCCTACCACAACGCTTGGTTTGACAAAAAAAACTTTCTTTTATCAATTTGAACATTTTGGTTTAAATTAATTAATTAACACTAAAACCTTGTAAGAAAGTGGCTTTTTTTTTTTTTTTTTTTAAGTTATTTCCTCGCATTTGTCAGGACTGAGGGTGTCACTCTGAACAGTTTCTTGGTATGCAATATTCATGTGGTTTGCTTCTCCTTGTGGAGGAAGTCCTATTACTAGACAGTATTATGTATTTGATCAAACTGCTGACAGTAACTAATAATATATCATATATTATATTTTCGAAGTAACTTGCCTAAAATTGTATATGAATAGCAAATAAAATGTCAAATGAAATAAAAATGTGTATAGTATTGGAAGGAAATAAATCATTTATGTCAGATATTGTTTTACCACTCTTTGAATACATCTGTCTGCATGTTTCTGTAAAATGTAAAATTGTATTAGACTATCAACTGTATGTTTGAATATAGTGCCTTATTTGCACTTGTGTTTTATGGGACGTTTTTTAATGTCTACAATAATAAATCATGACATTTTCCAGATTATCATAACTGTAAAGCAGCATAATTATTTCACCATTGTCACTCTAATCTGATCCTTTATTCTGTGACTCTCATTAGTTTCCATTACATAGTTTTGTAAAAAATATGAAATTATGGCGGTTTCGCTTATAAAAGCCTGAAAATGATAAATTAACAACATATGAATAAAGTATACATATCGCAAAAGAAATGAAGTTATCTCTGCTCACCCATCAAGACAAAGTTTTGCTTTTTCCCGTATTACCAGTCGATGCGATTGTAAATCCACCTCATGTAATTCTGTCACTAAATGTCAAAGCTCAGGTGGGTGATTCCCTCTTATATTCATTTTGGTTACCGCCTGGTGACGTATCGAGGAGAGTCAATTTCTCAAAAGTTGTCAGTTTCTTGGCTGGGACACCGCCTACACCTTCTGTTGTCTGGTGGATTAAGGAACAGTAGGAGATTTTTGACAACTTAAGACAGATCTGAGGGTGTGAACTGAGCGAGCACAAAGTAAAAACATGTACAAGGAAAACAGAATTCCCAAAATATTCACAAAAATCAATGATTTTGGCGGGGGGAGGGGGGGGGGGGGGTTATGTGGCGATATGTCAATAGATATTTGATATTGAAGTATGAAGCAGCATTAGTTGTTGACTCATGTGGGAGGCATCCAGCCTCCAGGGAGTAAACAATAGAAATGACAGAATGATTTAGTGCCTTAAAGCTCTTCAAAGATGTTATTAAATAGGTCATCAAATTTCCATCTTTCCTGCTATTAATGTTTTCTTTTTCTGTTTACTCGGTCTCTGGTATTTCAAAGGCAAAGTTACTCTTTGGGCTTTAACAAAAGGTCATACACACTCATAGATAGTCCAACGTCGTCGGCAAGGCGAGTTACCTCAACGTTGCTTTAGTGTATTGTTGCTATCAAACAATGCCCAGACAGCGCAGATGATATTATGATTCATGCAAGTCTTTAATAGAATGGCTATTTCCTCATGTTGAGAAAAGGACAAGGTTGTTTTCACACTCCATGATAAAAAAAAAAAAAAACAACCAAAAAACCAACAACTTCCCTAAATTAGGATTCATACTTTTGTTGTTGTTGTTGTTTTTGTGGTAAAAGAGCTCGGTCACAATTTGGCCAGCGGAGAGTAAAGAAGACATTTTTGTGTCCCTGACAATGATTCCAGTTTACCACCCATCATCTTATAAACTCAATGTTTACCTGCTTCACAAATATTAACGTGTAATTCACAGCTGAAGATATATTGAATGGCAAATATCCGTTGATGACCCAACTAAAAACACCAAAATATTTGGATATGATCATTCTTTGATTATATTGGGTAGTTTTTTTGGTTGACTGATATACACTTGACAATTGTAATGATGTGAAATATTGAGTTTTCTTTGAAAATGTCGATATAGAAATACACATTTTAAAGGATCCAGACTATATTTTTTATGAAAGAATACTAGATGCTATAGAATATACGCATGCTTTATTTTGTGTGTTTACAAATTATGTGTTTTTTTGATTCCAGTGTTTTGTTGAAAGTGGCTGCCTTCATTTTCTTTTTGTTTCTGATGTTTCAGAGCTTCTTTTAGAGTTATGCGGCTCCACCTTCTGGTTTTCCCACTTCATGCAGTTCATCGCTCTCTCTCTCTCTCTCTCTCTCTCTCTCTCTCTCTCTCTCCTTACAGTACAGCAGTTGAGTCTTCTTCTGCTTTCTTTTGTTTCACTTTTCCCCTATTTAACCACAACCTCTACTACACACATCAGGTCAAGCCAATGAGATTTTCACTCCGAAAAACAAATGTGTGACCGACGCTAAATTAAAAAAGAAAAAGTTCACGACACACTAACGCTAAGATTTGTAAACCCAAAGCTGCACCGTTTAATTCAAACAGAAGAGTCTTCATTCATTCATTCATTCATTCATTCATTCATTCATTCATTCATTCATTTATTCATTCATTCATTTATTCATTCATTCATTCATCACATGGAGACGGAGTAGGAGCATTTTGAGAATGTTCCACCATGGGAGCCATTTTTGTATTTTTTTAAGTTGCTTTTTTTAACGGCTCCAATCATGGATATGGATTGTCTTACATAAAAATAAAACAAGCACCATCAATACGGTGCACATGCATATCCAAAAGTAATCTACTAATATACACTAGTTGTGGTTTGAGTCTCGCTCTTCACATCTATGCTAATACCATTTTCTTTCTGTGACAGTCACCTTTGGCTTTTTGATACACAGGAGTGAACAAAACATGTGTGCCGTTACTTTAAAGGTGGTGAATACTTCGCAAAAACTCCAACGCATTTATGAGCAGATTCCCGCAGTTTTGGACGAGCTCAGTGTTGGTCACATATCCACCAGTGTAACTGTTGAACTTACTGTACTTTTCCCCTTGTGACCAAGAGCCATTTTGTACGAACTAAAAGCCTCGTGTCGGTGTGACCAACTGTGCAAAACAGTAACTGTATTTCCGAAACGACCATTATCGCTTTGAGTCAATGGTTTGGTTTTAAAAGTGATGGTTGAGCCATTCTGAACAGAATAAAAATCACAGCAAATATCCTTGATGTAACAGCAATTTGTGTTTCTACTCCTTGTGTAATCATCTCCAGTGTTTATCACAAATACAGCTTGTAGTGAAGGGGCAGATATGTGAATATTTGAACAACTTTACCATTTTAAACAAAATAACCTTGGGCATATGGGCATAACGCTCGAGATCTTTTATTAATGTGAACACAATCAACTATTTCAGCGAGTCAACCCAGGAATTTCTTAAATGATTTGCACTTTGGCATCAGTTTCTGCCTCTTAGACAAACAAACACTATGTCAACTTCTGGCAGTATTTGTGTTATAATGAACTGCATCTTCAAAGTACTCGCTAAGATACTGTTACATAAGCCACCTAAATCTGTGACCTGGTTGATATCCGTGCCACACCAGATTGGCAACATTCTTGAGTTATTGGAAATATATTTTCAGAATTAAACTCGGTAAAGCATCTCACGAGAGACCAGTTTTCCAAGTGACCTGCTCTCTTACTTACTGAAGTCATCTGGGCTCGGCTTCCCTTTTTCATGGCTTTAAATTGGATAACGCAAAATAAAACGGCTGGATTTTGGAACTTTTGCAACCGTTCCCCTTACTTTGTTAGAAAGGATTTTCAAGTTTACAATCTGCTCTTGTGTGTGTCATGACACTGATTTAATGAGTCAGTAAAGCAGTTTCTAGAGTAGAAATACTTTAATAATCGTCTTTGCTTCTCAATTCACTTCTGTCACCCTCAAACAACCAAACATGTACATCCTGTGGAGACTGTATGTTCCCCGACCATTTCATTTAAGACAAACTGAATTCCAGATCAGAGGAGTGAAACCGGATGTTAGGCTGAATGATGCCTTCAACATGTTCTCTCATAGCTTGTTCTTTTGTGGAGAAGCCAAGAGAAGGTGAGGTTGCCGGGAGCAAGACTATGGCACGGTTAAAAACACGGTGAGGAGGAAAACTGAATCCAGCAAATTTAAGTTGGAAAGCAAAGCCTGGCCGTCTTCATCCCCCCCACACCTCCAAAGTACACAGAGAAAAAGCTCCCCAACATCTCAAGACATCACAATGGTTAAGTAAAACGTTTTGGTTTTTTTCCCCTCCCGGCTTTAAAATGTACGAACTCTGCTTTACATCTGTGTTTTTCAAAGTAATGAAACACAACATTTGGTGACTAGTGCACTTGCTGGTTCAACACAATCCTGGTTTGCAATGGAAGAAGACGAGGGGATCAACATGAGTGTCATGAAGGCTCGATGGATGATGATTGACCGTATTCCCAGCCAGCAGGTTCTCCGGGGTGGAAATGACTCGGTACTCCCGAGCTGAAATTGTAAACAGCAAAACCTGCTCATTTTGTTAAAGCCTGACTTTTTCTCTTTGCAGGGTTACCTTCATTTTTAAATAAAAAAAAAAAAAATTCTTTGTCAATGTAATATCTGTCTATGCAAGAAGATTCACTATTTTGACCTTGTCTAAACACTGATGTTGATTAACGTGTATTGTACCTAAATATGAAGAAAAACTCCTATTATGCAGGATTAATAAAGTCTGATCTTGTCTTACATAAAAATAAAACAAGCACCATCAATACGGTGCACATGCATATCCAAAAGTAATCTACTAATATACACTAGTTGTGGTTTGAGTCTCGCTCTTCACATCTTTGCTAATACCATTTTCTTTCTGTGACAGTCACCTTTGGCTTTTTGATACACAGGAGTGAACAAAACTTGTGTGCCGTTGCTTTAAAGGTGGTGAATACTTTACAAAAAATTCCAACGCATTTATGAGCAGATTCCCACAGTTTTTGACGAGCTCAGTGTTGGTCACATATCCACCAGTGTAACTGTTGAACTTACTGTACTTTTCCCCTTGTGACCAAGAGCCATTTTGTACGAACTAAAAGCCTCGTGTCGGTGTGACCAACTGTGCAAAACAGTAACTGTATTTCCGAAACGACCATTATCGCTTTGAGTCAACGATTTGGTTTTAAAAGTGATGGTTGAGCCATTCTGAACAGAATTAAAATCACAGCAAATATCCTTGATGTAACAGCAATTTGTGTTTCTACTCCTTGTGTAATCATCTCCAGTGTTTATCACAAATACAGCTTGTAGTGAAGGGACACATATGTGAATATTTGATCAACTTTACCATTTTAAACAAAAAAATGTTGCCTCAATGAGGAGTTCAGAGTTGTTATGGGCATAACGTTCAAGATTTTTTATTTATGTGAACACAATCAGATATTTCAGTGAGTCAACCCAGGAATTTCTTAAATGATTCGCACTTTGACTGACATCAGTTTCTGCCTCTTAGACAAACAAACACTTACTGCGTCAACGTCTGGCAGTATTTGTGTTATAATAAACTTTGAAGATGCACTTCAAAGTACTCGCTAAGATACTGTTACATAAGCCACCTAAATATTTGACCTGGTTGATATCCGTACCACACCAGATTGGCAACATTCTTGAGTTATTGGAAATATATTTGCACAATTTGCATGACCTCCACCTCTGGCTCTGCCTAGTGCCAGCGTTATTCCCTTCCCCCTCCCTCCTTTCCTTTTTCTCAGGTGGGCGGGTGCTGCAATGCTGTGTGAGGTGTGGAGTGCAGTCATCTGATAACCTGAGGGCACTCACCTGAGGCAGGGTATGGCTACACCAATCAATTCACCTCTCTCCCCATGAAGCTGGCTTCGGATCGAGACTCGGCGCCGGACCGTAGACTATTGACAGTTAGTTGCACCTTGCTCTGCTCTGCTCTAATCCTGTCCTCCCCCCTGCTGCAGTTTTGGACCAACATTGCCACACCAGGCCCCTGCTTGTGACTCATTTCAGTGGCACAGCTCAACGGAAGGCTCCCTGTTTACCCTCCATCAGACTGCAGCACATGCCCTCCGTCCTGCTTCCTCACCGCCGACCACGCCCTCCTAGTTACCCACTTCGTACCAGGCAGTGTGCTCCCCTCAGTCTCTAGCTGGGCCTGAATAGTTACTTTTGAGCGTTATCTTAGTAGTGGTATAGTTTCTGTGTTGTACTTTGGTTCTGAATTTTCCTGTCTTGGAGTATTTGCTTAGTTTGGCAGTTTCTTAGTTTGTTAGTGTTTGCTGAGTAGTTCAGTCACCCCTTCCCCTCTTTTTGTTCTCCGTCTTCTTACTTATCCTCTTGTAACAGCTCAGCTATCTTGTTTTTTGGGTTGAGTCCCTTGCCACCTTTGTTTATTAAAGTACTCTTGAGAGAACTCCTTGTACCGTTTCTCTGTCTGCACCTGGGTCTCTGAGTGTGAATCGTGACACAATTAGACTCAGTAAAACATCTCACGAGAGACCAGTTTTCCAAGTGACCTGCTCTCTTTCTTACTGAAGTCATCTGGGCTCGGCTTCACTTTTTCATGGCTTGGATAAATTGGATAACGCAAAATAAAACGGCTGGATTTTGGAACTTTTGCAACCGTTCCACTTCCACTTACTTTGTTAGAAAGGATTTTCAAGTTTACAATCTGCTCTTGTGTGCGTAAGGACACTGATTTAATGTGTCAGTGAAGCAGTTTCTAGAGTAGAAATACTTTAATAATCGTCTTTGCTTCTTCTCCACTTCTGTCACCCTCAAACAAACATGTACATCCTGTGGAGACTGTATGTTCTCTCACCATTTCATTTAAGACAAACTGAATTCCAGATCACAGGAGTGAAACCGGATGTTAGGCTGAATGATGCCTTCAACATGTTCTCTCATAGCCTGTTCTTTTGTGGAGAAGCCAAGAGAAGGTGAGGTTGCTGGGAGCAAGTCTATGGCACGGTTAAAAACACGGTGAGGAGGAAAAGCGGTCACCCGGGCCTTACTGAAAACCTCCTTCAGATCCCAGTAGACCCGAAGCACCAAGGACATATGCAGGATGCAGGTGGAACAGGTGCTGCTCGAAAAGAGTTTGCCTTGCAGGTGGTGCTCTCGGACTTTATTCTGCTTGTAGACCAGTTCATATAGGGCTCAGACATGGAAACTCTAGAATAAGAGTGTTTGCAGAAGCGGAGGTCACAGAAAATCATCAATGTTCAGAGTGACCATCCCCGAAAGTAAGTTTCACGGATTCTCTGTACTGGGTCTAGAGTTGGACTAAACCAACGTAGAGCGGATTCACCAGTGACTGGTCCATTATTTTGGAATTGGCCCCGGAATCAACAAGCACAACCTGTTGGAGAGACCAGTGAACAGGGTTACTGGAGTCAGATTATGTGTAGGGATCAAAAGAAGCTTGGTGTGCCTCCACTCTGGAGGTGGTGGTGATCAGGTCGCTGAGTTGTTTTGGAAGGTCCAGGGGAACCAGGTGGTTCGTTACAGGATCTGCCAGTCCATTAGGGAATGCAGTGGTGAGGGATTCCTCACTCCAGCCACTCTCCACCACCAGAGTGCTAAACTCCACGGCGTAATTGATGACATTTCTGGAATCCTTTTGCAAATTCACCAAGATCCGAGTTGCCTCGTGTTGCAGAGAGAGGTTTTGAAAAACCTGGATGAGAGTCCTTGAACTGCTTAAGGGGGTCCCAGACGGGGGGAGGGGCTGGCGAGGTACACAGAGGGACGTATGAAGACGAACTGGCGCAGATACACGAGTGCGCGGGGTTTTAAAACACAGGGGAAGGGAAGACACAGGTGTAAGGCATCGACACAGTCAGATCCATAGGGGGAGGGTTAGGGTTATGTGCGGAGATGAGGACCAGACAGATGAGTACAAAATAAGTATGAGATGCAGACTTTATACACACACAGAAGAGGATATGACAGTTTGTCCTGTGTTGGACTAGAGCCCTTGAAGGGATAGCAAATAATAAAAAAAACAACAACACACACAAACAGTTTCATCACACAAGGGATCGTCCGATTTCGGTTGGTAACAGACGTCAATACCAAACTGAACAATTGCGAAAAGACCAACCCAATGTCGGGGCGAGGCCTACGCCCAGAAGAAAACTGCCGATCCCGGGAAGTTCGACAGACTTATGGTATGCTCCTGTGTGAGTTCACCTGGTGTCCGCCGCTGCTCATTACATTTGGCTACATTTACTCAAATAAATGGTCAAACGCATCTTTGTTGTCTTGAGACCTTTTAAGACGACCAAGTTCAGGATCAAAGGACAGGGAGGAACCAGCAGGCCCAAAGCCAAGTTCCAACAACCTGCACCACACCCCATACTGTTTCTCAGAATTTGAACAATCGTGTGAAAACAAGCCTATCAACATTTTTCTGTCAGACTAAATGACTCACAAAATTTCTAGTAAGCAAATTCAGATACAATTTAAAGCATTCAGTACGGAGTCTCCATTTAAGTACTGTGTAACAACCAATTGTGTAAAATGAAAAATAAACATGATTCTCCTTTGCATAGGTCATTTATGTTTTTATTGTCATCAATGAACCTTTATCCCATTGTATTCAGTATGTGTGATAATTATTTGTATATGTTTTGCCAGTATCATGCCCTGAAATCTTCCTTTATTTACTGTTTTATAATGTTTAGGAACTCAGGAGACAGTGACAATTAACCTTTTTGGACTTTGTCATTTTGTTTCCTGACAAATGGGCTTGTCTTTCACACATAAATGCCTAAATGAGTTACAGCTTCTGCTGCTGAACTCAGTTAAGTTATGTTTGCTCTTAACCTCTTTAAAGGTAAACTATCTGACCATATCATCACACTGCACGCAGTATTACTTTGACCACTTTGAAAGACTCTGGGGGAACCCTGCTTTACATAAAAAGCATATCCATGTGTTACAATGGCAAAATCAATGTCCAGACCTTTATCCAATCAAAAATCTCTGGCATGACTTGGAAATTGTTCTTCTCAGATACTCTCAATCCAGTCTGACTGAGCTTGAATTATGTTGCAAAGAAGAACGGGCAAACATTCTAGTCTCCACATGTGCCAGTAGAGATATACCCCAAAAGACTTGCAGTTTTATCAGTCTGCCATCTGTTCTTCTTCTGAGTCATGACCCCCTGGCCATTTACATTTCGATTACCACCGATGCTGCTGTCAGCTTGATGTTAACAATGACAACAGCAGCAGGTGAGATGCGGTGCTGAAACTGATCCTGTGGGTTCCTCCTCTTGAAGATGTAGATGTGGAAACTGGTGATGTTGTTGCAGCAGTTGTGGTTCTGGTGACTGCTGGTGTTGATTCAGTAAATTCTGGACCTATAGTAATTAGTGCAATTATTCTATTTAAAGCTATAAATGAAAGAAAAGACATTTCAATATCAGCATTCCCAACACTCTACACATTTTACACATTTTACACAGCAGGACTTACATTCACCATCAATAATAAAGGAGCCCTTGTCCATGTCAAATCCAGAGATGTTTGGAGCTATACTCATCATAAAACGTCTGATTTCCATGTTGGTAGGAGCTGATGATTTAATAAAGGTGACAAGCACAATGTTGATGATTGATCCGTGTCTGCAAAACAAAAAGTCTTTCATGAAATGTCTCATTTAGGCAGTATTATTCACTTGCAACAAATTTACGTCGACATGAAATTACCTGAATGACACCACAATCAAGGCCATGAAGGTGGAGAACCGCACTTGGAAGAAGGGCGTTAGCTGCAAGAACAGATTGATGAATTTAGTAAATCCAATAACCTATTCATCTATGAAGCATCTTCCTCAAACCAACTGCTGTAAATTCAGCTGAACCAAGTCATTAGTCTGACCCACACAGATATTTGTTTGAGAAGGACAGTTGAAATTCTTTATTTGTGTAAAACTAGTAAGACAATGCTCAATCTTATCATTAATCAGTTAGTGGTTTATAGATACTTGCATAAACATTGTTCTTCTTGTGACTCATTATTTCATACCTGCAGCTTTTCACTGTAAATATTTTCAGGAATTTGGTAAATTCTTCCTTATAGATTTCTAGAAATTGTTCCTTTGCCATTCTGGCTACATACACTCACCAGCCTTATCTTACAATGGTGAACCAGCTTGGCCATAAATTCTAACTTTGCTGAGTTATTATTCATATCTGCTTTGAACAATAATAGATTCTTTCTGTTACATTATAACATCAGCAGCTGTAAGTTTGAAACTTACCTGATTCTCGATTATTGAAGTTCTTATTTTAAAGGCTACAGATGGTGAATTCAGCAAGTCCTCTGTAAATGTTTGTAAATGTGATTTCAAAGTCACATTTTTTGTGAGGACATCTTCAAATGTTCCTGTTGTTGCAGTGGTCAAACATGAAACAGTAGTTGTTTTAGAAATGCTCTGTGTAGATGGTGTGGCAGCAGTGAAGGGAGTTGTTGTAAGATAGGGTGAATTGAATTCTTCTGGAGTTGTTGGATCAGGCGTCGTAGATGCTGTTGTGAGTTTCGGTAGTGTGGTCTCTTCTTTTGAGGTTGTAGAATCAGGCATTGTCACAATTGTTGTAGCATCAGCTGTTGTGGTTTCCTCTGAAGTTGTATGATCAGGTGAAGTAGTTTCTTCTGGAGTTGTTGGGTCAGGTGTAGTGGATCCTGTAGTGGTTGTGGGTTTAAGTGTTGTAGATTCTTCTGTTTGGGTTGTAGGAGCAACAGTTGTTGTCATGATTGTTGTTGTAATATCCGCAGTTGTGGTTTCTCTACAGCTCCAGTGTTGTCGATACTGTGGTGGTTGTGGGATTAGGCGTTGTGGATGTTTCTGCTGGGGTTGTAGGATCAGGAGTTGTCAAAGTTGTTGTAATATCAGCAGTTGTGGTTTCCTCTCTGGTTGTTGTTTGCTCAGTTGTAGTGGACACTGTTGTCACAAGTTTTGCTGTTGTTTCTGTTATTGTAGGATCAGGAGTTGTCACAAATGTTGTAATATCAGCAGTTGTGAATTCCTCTGTAGTTGTAGTTTGCTCAGGAGTAGTGAATTTTGTGGTTGTGGGTTTAGGTGTTGTGGTTGTTTCTGTTGGGGTTGTAGGATCAGGAGTGGTTGTCACAATTGTTGTAATATCAGCAGTTGTGGTTTCGTCTCTGGTTGTTGTTGGCTCAGTAGTAGTGGGCATTGTGATGGTTGTGGGTTTTTCTGATAGGGTTGTAGGATCAGGAGTTGTCCAAATCGTTGTAATATCTGCAGTTGTGGTTTCCTCTGTTGTTGTAGTTGGCTCAGGAGTAGTGAATATTGTGGTTGTGGGTTTAGGTGTTGTGGTCTTTTCTGTTGCAGTTGTAGGATCAGGAGTGGTTGTCACAATTGTTGTAATATCAGCAGTTGTGGTTTCCTCTCTGGTTGTTGTTGGCTCAGTAGTAGTGGGCATTGTGATGGTTGAGGGTTTTTCTGTTATGGTTGTAGGAACAGGAGTTGTCACGATCGTTGTAATATCAGCAGTTGTGGTTTCCTCTGTAGTTGTAGTTGGCTCAGGAGTAATGAATATTGTGGTTGTGGGTTTAGGTGTTGTGGCATTTTCTGTTGCGGTTGTAGGATCAGGAGTTGTTACAACCGTTGTAATGTCAGCGGTTGTGGTTTCCTCTCCCATTGTTGTTAGCTCAGTTGTTGTCACAATCGGAATATCAGTGGTTGTGGTTTCCTCTTCTGTTGTTGTTGGCTCAGTTGTAGTGGATACTGCAGTGGTTGTGGGTTTAAATGTTGTGGTTCTTTCTGTTGTGGCCATAGGATCAGGAGTTGTTGTCACGATTGTTGTAATATCAGCAGTTGTGGTTTCTTCTCCAATTGTTGTTGGCTCAGTCGTAGTGGACACTGTGGTGGTTGTGGGTTTTTCCGTTATGGTTGTAGGAACAGGAATTGTTACAATCGTTGTAATATCAGCAGTTGTAGTTCCCTCGATAGCTGTTGTTGGGTCAAGTGTCGTGAATAATGTGGTGGTCGTGGGTTTAGGTGTTGTGATCTTTTCTGTTGTGGTTGTTGGATCAGGAGTTGTTGTCATGATGGTTGTTGTAATATCAGCAGTTGCAGTTTCCTCTCCCATTGTTGTTGGCTCAGCTGTGGTGGATACAGTAGTCGTTGTGAGTTTAGGTGTTGTGGTTGTTTCTGTTGGAGTTGTAGGATCAGGAGTCGTCATGATTGTTGTAATATCAGCAGTTGTGGTTTCCTCTCTGGTTGTTGTTGGCTCAGTAGTAGTGGGCATTGTGATGGTTGTGGATATTTCTGATAGGGTTGTAGGATCAGGAGTTGTCACAATCGTTGTAATATCAGCAGTTGTGGTTTCCTCTGTAGTTGTAGTTGGCTCATGAGTAATGAATATTGCGGTTGTGGGTTTAGGTGTTGTGGTCTTTTCTGTTGTGGTTGTAGGATCAGGAGTGGTTGTCACAATTGTTTTAATATCAGCAGTTGTACTTTTTTCTGTAGTCGTTGTTGGGTCAAGTGTTGTGGATAATGTGATGGTCGTGGGTTTAGGTGTTGTGGTTGTTTCTGTTGGGGTTGTTGGATCAGGAGTTGTCACAATTGTTGTAATATAAGCAGTTGTGGTTTCCTCTCTGGTTGTTGTTGGCTCAGACGTAGTGGACATTGTGGTGGTTGTGGGTTTTTCTGATAGGGTTGTAGGATCAGGAGTTGTCACAATCGTTGTAATAGCAGCAGTTGTGGTTTCCTCTGTTGTTGTTGGCTCAGTTGTTGTGGATACAATAGTCATGAGTTTAGGTGTTGTGGTTGTCTTTGTTGGGGTTGTAGGATCAGGAGTTGTTACAAACGTAATGTCAGCGGTTGTGGTTTCCTCTCCCATTGTTGTTAGCTCAGTTGTTGTCACAATCGGAATATCAGTGGTTGTGGTTTCCTCTTCTGTTGTTGTTGGCTCAGTTGTAGTGGATACTGCAGTGGTTGTGGGTTTAAATGTTGTGGTTCTTTCTGTTGTAGCCATAGGATCAGGAGTTGTTGTCACGATTGTTGTAATATCAGCAGTTGTGGTTTCTTCTCCAATTGTTGTTGGCTCAGTCGTAGTGGACACTGTGGTGGTTGTGGGTTTTTCTGTTATGGTTGTAGGAACAGGAGTTGTTACAATCGTTGTAATATCAGCAGTTGTAGTTCCCTCAATAGCTGTTGTTGGGTCAAGTGTCGTGAATAATGTGGTGGTCGTGGGTTTAGGTGTTGTGATCTTTTCTGTTGTGGTTGTTGGATCAGGAGTTGTTGTCATGATGGTTGTTGTAATATCAGCAGTTGTAGTTTCCTCTCCCATTGTTGTTGGCTCAGCTGTAGTGGATACAGTAGTCGTTGTGAGTTTAGGTGTTGTGGTTGTTTCTGTTGGGGTTGTAGGATCAGGAGTTGTCACAATCGTTGTAATATCATGGGTTGTGGTTTCATTTTCTGTTGTTGGCTCAGCTGTAGTGGATACTGCAGTGGTTGTGGGTACAAGTGTTGTGGTTCTTTCTGTTGCAGCTGTAGGATCAGGAGTTGTCATGATTGTTGTAATATCAGCAGTTGTGGTTTCCTCTCCAGTTGTTGGCTCAGTCATAGTGGACACTGTGGTGATTGAGGGTTTTTCTGTTATAGTTGTCGGAACAGGAGTTGTCACAATTGTTGTAATATCAGCAGTTGTAGTTCCCTCGATAGTTGTTGTTGGGACAAGTGTCGTGAATAATGTGATGGTTGTGGGTTTAGGTGTTGTGGTCTTTTCTGTTGTGGTTGTAGGATCGGGAGTAATTGTCACGATTGTTGTTGTAATATCAGCAGTTGTAGTTTCCTCTCGCATTGTTGTTGGCTCAGTTGTAGTGGATACAGTAGTCGTTGCGAGTTTAGGTGTTCTGGTTGTTTCTGTTGTAGTTGTTGGATCAGGAGTTGTTGTCACAATTGTTGTTGTAATATCAGCAGTTGTGGTTTCCTCTCTGGTTGTTGTTGGCTCAGTAGTAGTGGGCATTGTGATGGTTGTGGATATTTCTGATAGGGTTGTAGGATCAGGAGTTGTCACAATCGTTGTAATATCAGCAGTTGTGGTTTCCTCTGTTGTTGTAGTTGGCTCAGGAGTAATGAATATTGTGGTTGTGGGTTTAGGTGTTGTGGTCTTTTCTGTTGCGGTTGTAGGATCAGGAGTGGTTGTCACAATTGTTGTAATATCAGCAGTTGTACTTTTTTCTGTAGTCGTTGTTGGGTCAAGTGTTGTGCATAATGTGATGGTCGTGGGTTTAGGTGTTGTGGTTGTTTCTGTTGGGGTTGTAGGATCAGGAGTTGTCACAATTGTTGTAATATCAGCAGTTGTGGTTTCCTCTCTGGTTGTTGTTGGCTCAGACGTAGTGGACATTGTGGTGGTTGTGGGTTTTTCTGATAGGGTTGTAGGATCAGGAGTTGTCACAATCGTTGTAATAGCAGCAGTTGTGGTTTCCTCTGTAGTTGTTGGCTCAGTTGTTGTGGATACAATAGTCATGAGTTTAGGTGTTGTGGTTGTTTTTGTTGAGGTTGTAGGATCAGGAGTTGTTACAAACGTAATGTCAGCGGTTGTGGTTTCCTCTCCCATTGTTGTTAGCTCAGATGTTGTCACAATCGGAATATCCGTGGTTGTGGTTTCCTCTTCTGTTGTTGTTGGCTCAGTTGTAGTGGATACTGCAGTGGTTGTAGGTTTAAATGTTGTGGTTCTTTCTGTTGTGGCCATAGGATCAGGAGTTGTTGTCACGATTGTTGTAATATCAGCAGTTGTAGTTTCCTCTCGCATTGTTGGCTCAGTTGTAGTGGATACAGTAGTCGTTGTGAGTTTAGGTGTTGTGGTTGTATCTGTTGGGGTTGTAGGATCAGGAGTTGTCATGATTGTTGTAATATCAGCTGTTGTGGTTTCCACTCTGGTTGTTGTTGGCTCAGTAGTAGTGGGCATTGTGATGGTTGTGGGTTTTTCTGATAGGGTTGTAGGATCAGGAGTTGTCACAATCGTTGTAATATCAGCAGTTGTGGTTTCCTCTGTAGTTGTAGTTGGCTCAGGAGTAATGAATATTGTGGTTGTGGGTTTAGGTGTTGTGGTCTTTTCTGTTGCGGTTGTAGGATCAGGAGTGGTTGTCACAATTGTTGTAATATCAGCAGTTGTACTTTTTTCTGTAGTCGTTGTTGGGTCAAGTGTTGTGGATAATGTGATGGTCGTGGGTTTAGGTGTTGTGGTTGTTTCTGTTGCAGCTGTTGGATCAGGAGTCGTCATGATTGTTGTTTTAATATCAGCAGTTGCAGTTTCCTCTCCCATTGTCGTTGGCTCAGTTGTTGTGGATGCAGTAGTCGTTGTGAGTTTAGGTGTTGTGGTTGTATCTGTTGGGGTTGTAGGATCAGGAGTCGTCATGATTGTTGTAATATCAGCAGTTGTGGTTTCCTCTCCAGTTGTTGGCTCAGTCATAGTGGACACTGTGGTGGTTGAGGGTTTTTCTGTTATGGTTGTAGGAACAGGAGTTGTCACAATTGTTGTCATATCAGCAGTTGTAGTTCTCTCTATAGTTGTTGTTCGGTCCAATGTTGTGAATAATGTTGTGGTCTTGGGTTTAGGTGTTGTGGTCTTTTCTGTTGTGGTTGTAGGATCAGGAGTTGTTGTCACGATTGTTGTTGTAATATCAGCAGTTGTAGTCTCCTCTCCCATTATTGTTGGCTCAGTTGTAGTGGATACAGTAGTCGTTGCGAGTTTAGGTGTTATGGTTATTTCTGTTGTAGTTGTTGGATCAGGAGTTGTTGTCACGATTGTTGTTGTAATATCAGCAGCTGTAGTTTCCTCTCCCATTGTCGTTGGCTCAGTTGTAGTGGATACAGTAGTCGTTGTGAGTTTAGGTGTTGTGGTTGTATCTGTTGGGGTTGTAGGATCAGGAGTTGTCATGATTGTTGTAATATCAGCAGTTGTGGTTTCCTCTCCAGTTGTTGGCTCAGTCATAGTGGACACTGTGGTGGTTGAGTGTTTTTCTGTTATAGTTGTCGGAACAGGAGTTGTCACAATTGTTGTAATATCAGCAGTTGTAGTTCCCTCGATAGTTGTTGTTGGGACAAGTGTCGTGAATAATGTGATGGTTGTGGGTTTAGGTGTTGTGGTCTTTTCTGTTGTGGTTGTAGGATCGGGAGTAATTGTCACGATTGTTGTTGTAATATCAGCAGTTGTAGTTTCCTCTCGCATTGTTGTTGGCTCAGTTGTAGTGGATACAGTAGTCGTTGCGAGTTTAGGTGTTCTGGTTGTTTCTGTTGTAGTTGTTGGATCAGGAGTTGTTGTCACGATTGTTGTTGTAATATCAGCAGTTGTGGTTTCCTCTTCTGTTGTTGGCTCAGTTGTTGTGGATACTGCCGTAGTTGTGGGGTTAGGTGTTGTGCTGGTTTCTGTTGTTGTGGTAGGATCATCAGTTGTCACAATCGTTGTAATATCAGCAGTTGTGGTTTCCTCTTCAGTTGTTGTAGGATCAGCTGTTGTTTCTTCTGGAGTTGTTGTTGGGTCAGGTGAAGTGGATATCGCCGTTGTTTCAAACTCAGGTGTTGTAATGTCTTCTGTTGCTGTTGTCGGATCAGGAGTTGTTGACATTGTTGTAAAATCTGCTGTTGTTATATCTTCTGTAGTTGTTGTGAAATCAGAACTTGTTGCTTCTGGTGTTATGTCTGCAGTCAGAGCTGTGTTAAGAACAGGTGTTATGGTTACTGCACAGATAATTATGGGAGTAGTCACAGATACTGTAGCCATTTTCAAAAACATCATAATAAGCCACATGTGTATGGTGAAGTAAAAGGTGTATCCGCCCAACTTCAAAATGCAGAGATGCTCAACAATTGGCGACAAGTGCAACTACTGGTTCATGACATCATCTAATTATCCGTTTTTTGGGGCATTTACATTTCACAACAAATGCCAACTCACCTCTTAGCATGAGGGAAATTGTTATAGCGAATCCAACATCCATTCCGAACTCCTCTGAATCTGTAAAACAGAATAATAATCCTCTGTAACAGAGCTTTCAATCAGAATACTTACTTTCTACATGTAAGAGGATTTTCCACAAGCACATCAGTGTGTGCATTGTCTCATTGGTTGGTATAAATGAACAATTCCATTTGATGACACTATAATGTCATGGCAGTCCCCCGGCTAGCTCAGTTGGTAGAGCATGAGACTCACAATCTCAGGGTAGTGGGTTCGTGTCCCACGCCAGGCGCCACCTTCCCGTGGGCTCACCACCTGCAGGAAGGTTCTTAAATGGTGCATTGTGGTCTGGGTGATGGTGCTCAGACTGTCACCCCCGCGATCCGGAAACGGATAAGCGGAAGAAAATGAATGAATGAATGAATAATGTCATGGCTGTTTACAGTTACAATACAGACTTTACAATAAAATGGAGAAACAAAATCTGATAACTAAACTGCTCCTGGACAAGTACAGCCGGGAAGGAAAAAGTTATTTGAACTGCTGATAGAACAATATTCAGAAATTGGCAGCCATCTATGTTGTTGACTGACGAGGTTGGGGGACGTGTGCTCGGGCTCAGACCCTAACAAGTGAAACCTGGATCCCCTTCAATGTTGTAATCACTATTTAGTTTCACAGATAAATGCAGACCTTGAACTATTTTCCAAAACATTAGCCAGTTGACTTGAATCATCAGTGACTGGTGAACTAATTAGTCCAAAAAGTGAAAACAAATTTTGCTGCAGTAGCATAACAAAAAAAAAACCATTAAGCAGTGTTGCCACAGTTACTTTGAAAAAGTAATCCGATAACTGCTTACTAGTTACTCATTTAAAAGTAACTTAGTTACTTTTAAAGTAACAGCACGCCCCATCGTCTCAACATGAAAATGAGAAAACTGCTGATCACTGCCTCCTGCACCATGATTATACATATTTTAACCTTTGACCTTCATTCTTTGTTGTATTTATAGCTGACTCACGGTTTTATTATCAGATTTTTACTATGACTGGTATTTATTTACCCGGTGATGTAGTTGTTGTCTGTTGTTGCACTATTTATCTATTTATTTATTTGCACTGCCTGCTGTAAGCTACCATTTAATTACCCCCCCCCCGAGGACAATGATTGATTGATTAAAAAAATTGGGGGGGGGGGGGGGGGGCTTCCTTTTACAAAAATAGTGTAGCATCTCTGCAGTTGTGTTCTTGTTGCAATGACAACATTCATTGATTATGTTTGTTAGTTACAATTCTTTTGTCTTACCTGAACGCACCGTTAGAGCGAATTGACCTGTGATTGGCTGAGAGTGGAGAAAGGGGCGGGTCAGGTGAGCGTGAACTGCCTGCCTGTGATTGTGTGTGTGTGTCCGTTTGTAGGGGAACGAAGGAGAGGTCCGGTTCTATTAAATAATAAAGTGGCTTTACAGACAAAACTCATCCTGCTGGACACTACAATAGTAACGCACACTGACTTGGACACGAACTTTAATGTGAGGTGGTTTGGAGATAGTAACGCGGTAGATTACTCGTTACTGAATGAAGTGGTCATATGAGAGTAACGTGTTACTAATGAACACGTTACCGGCATCACATGCCAGTAAGGGCAGCATAGCCTGCAATGTTGTGTTCTACTCACGGTTTAACTCCTGCTCAGTCACTGTTTTTTTCTTTTCAATCCCAGTTTGCGTCAAAGAAGACCAGGGCATCAACAAGAGTGGCATGAAAGTTTGATGGATGATGACTGACAGCATTCCCATTCTCCATGGTGGGAATGATTTGTCACTTCCGAGCTGAAATTGTAGACAGAAAAAGCTGCTCATCTTGTTCAAGCCAACCTTTTTTTTTTTTCTCTTTGCAGGTTTACCCTCATTACCATGTCAAATCAATTGTGCTATATATTGTGTTATAAAGAAACAGCGAGAGGCCACTCAAAATTAAATTGGCGGGGGTGGTTACTCACATTCACACTGTGGGACAATTTAGGGTCATCAGTTAAACTCACATAAATGTCTTTGGACTGTAGGAGGAAACTGGAGTACCTGGAGGATACCCACGCACATGCAAACTCCACAAAGACAGGCTCCATGAGATATTAGAAACCATGATATTATTGCTGTGCTGCAAGAGCACAAACCACTGCACCACCGTGCGGCTCGGGCTGGGCCCTCAATACACCCCAAATTTTAACTGGGGTGTATTGCGTTGTATTGTATTAAACACACATAATGCATAGATGTCCAATTGTCTAGTTGTTCAATTGTAACTATAAAAATTCAATAAAAAAAAAAATTCCTGTTTCTATCTGTTAATATTATTTCGTTAGATTGAGGTGGCGATGCAGAAGACACGCCGTAACAGAGCTGCAGTACCTTTTGCATTCTTTACGTTGCACACATTACAGTATGCATAGCTGCAGTATGTTCAAATGTTACAATCATCTTGTCTGCATTCAAAGCACATTTCTCAGAGGCACAGTAATATGCATACAATTAAACAATGGTGACTATGAATCAGATAATCTGAATGTTTACAGAGCACTTTTCATCCATTGGGCTCCAAACAGTCCTCCTACCGAGTCGCTTTTTATAATTTGAGGATTAGCAGCTTGATTACATATGGTAAATAATACTTAAGTAGGAGTAAAATCACTTACTTTAATAAAAGGTACTCAAGGAATTACAGCATGTAAACATTGTGATTACTTACAGTTTGTTCTTTTACAGTGTGTTATTTTTTAAAGGATAAAAGAACAGTAGTGCTTCACTAGTTATGTCCCCTGACCTGATTCCAGGGGAAACTTGTTCAGTGGTTTTAAAAAGTACAACCAAGAAATGCATCCCCTCCAGCAAAAAGCTGCTCCCCAGCGATATGCAAATTAGCTTTCACAATCCAGTTACGTTATGTGACTTCAAAAATACTGACCATCTAAAAGCTCGGAGTAAATTAACTAGTTTTGACACACTTACGACTGAGGTGATACTGTACAGGCATTATCTTCCTATCTGTACATTATCTTCTACTTTGTGGTGTAATAGTACAATCCAGGCTGATTATTTTCTTCGTCACGCTTACATCGTCTTTTCATACTGAAAATTGTGATTATTTATTTAAGTGAAATGTTTATTTGCTTCAGATTTGAGTGAAGTCAGAATTTAGAAAGTATTACAAAATGAAAAACTGTGTGTAAATGTTGAGAAGCATCATCTCTGTGGATTTTATATTGCAACAAACTCAGCTGTTATGTGATGTGAACAAATATTGAGGAAAAATTGTTGAGGTCTTTGAAGTCAAAGTCAATGAGAACTGACTTTGACCATGTCTTTTGTTGTAGTTGGACCACTGTGACTCACGTTGAACGGCTGCGTCTTTTAAAGAAGACATGCATAATTGTTATTCTGTTCATTATTTTTAGTTAAAATAATTTAACGGATGTGACGTCTGACAACATCAACACTGCTGACATGATGTAAACATTCCCAGTGATGGTGATTAGTATAAATTCACCCCCAAAATTTAAAAAGTGAAAAAAATCAAATCTTCCAATACAAAGTAAGTATATTCAATATGATGCACATGCAAATCCAAAGTAGCTTACTTACCCAAATTAATATATATATATTTGAAGAAAGATGATAAAATCCACTCGTAAAATAGAGCAGATGTCCTTAATTTGAATCTGGATCAACGGTGATCAGTTGTCTTCAGCTGTTTAGCTGAGTCTAGTTCATCACATCCGAGCCATTGCCTTTTGCTTTTTATGACCCTCCCCTTCGGCTCTTCATGTACAGCAGTGAACAAAACTCGAGTGACATTACGTCAAAGGTGGTGAATACTTTTCAAAAATACCTGAGCAGTTTTCCAATTTTTTTTAGGTCAAGCTTAGTGTTTGTCACATTCCACCTATAATTTGCTCAAAGTCGTTTCCCCCTTTTGACAGAGTGATTTCACACAGACTAAAAGCCCCAACGCTCAGTGGCTGGCTGGCAAATCCCGACTGCCCACTTCCACTGGCAGACACATGGTCCTCCCCCCATTCCTCCGACAATGCTCTACCAGCTCCTGGTGCTTCTCTCGCTTCCTCTTGTGAGCCTCCACTATCCTTTCCTCCCAGGGAACTGTCAACTCCAGCAAGAGAAGTTGCCCTGTGGCCTCAAGAGCTCAAGATTAAATCAGATCTCACCCTGGACTGGCTGATGTGTGGTGGAACTTTCCGCCGCTTCAGTGATCACCCAGTCCCATGCCGTGGAGAGCAAACCGGGCTTCGCTCAGTGCCTTGGAACCTGCCTCGCAAGATGTTTCCATGTACCTCTTTGGGAACACAGAGGGCATTTAGGTGTTTCTGTTTTGTCCCTGATGCAGAGGTTTGATGGACTGAGTGGGATGCCATACACTACCTGGACTCTCCTTCACAGTTTTCTCAAATGACTTCATGGGAAGGGATGTGAAATCAACAAGTCCAGGGTCATTGAGAGACACTGCGGGGCTTCATTCTTTGGCAGAGTCACAATGATTGAGTCTTTCCAAGGACATGGAACAGTGTGGAGATGAAGAGACATACAAAACAAAGAAACAAACCGTCTGCCACTTGATCTGCGCAGTTTTCCCACAATATCACTGAGCGATGTTGTTGTTGCATGTGTGCACCAGGCACATCGTTTCACTATTTATGCATCTTAAAATGACTTAAAATAGCTCAGAATACAACAAAAATGGTCACCAGCTTTAATGCCTCTCTACAGAGCTGAGAATGTCTGTCCATGTCTGGGCAGTTGGTAGTTGAATGGTATTGGATAAGTTTACGTTGGGAGGGCGGGGCTTAGCCAAAGGTCAAACGGATGCTTCTCTGCCCAGTCGCAAGAATTCGTAGAAATAAACATCATTCGTTTCACTAAAATCATCTATGCCGTGAAATGATTATAAACATGATTATAAGATCATTGGCGAGCACAAAATCTGATATATCATAGAAATTAACTGGACTTCTTCTCGACGAGATCCCAAACATAGATTTCAACCAATCACATGACGGCTGCCTTGACTTATGTGTATTTAATGAAGCCAGATTGTGTTGGTGAAATGATTTCAAGCTGCAATATTTCAATTCTTTGACATAAGAGACAAACTAGTCAGTTGTAATCAGTTTACCAGTATCACTGAATGACAATTATCTAAAGCACATTTCCTGAAGACAGACATCAGCTCCATTTCATCCGAGAAGGGTCTTTAAAATGTAAATAACAATCTATCAGGTCCTGTGCTTCTATTTACAGTAGCATCACGTTCTTCTAAGGTTAATGGGAGACCTCACATCCGAGAGTCTCTTGGCTGATTTTGGGAATGAACAAATAAACTTTGGAGAATCGGAATTTAAAGACAGTGTTGTTGATAAATAGAACATAATTGTTCGCAACACCTACCTCAAAATTTCCACCACTTTGACCTTGATCTGATGAACGGCTCTTTTACTCTTTCTTTTTTTTTATTTTATTATTTTTTATTGAAAAATACCAATTTTTAATCACAAAATACAATTCAATGATTTTTTTTGCTTTTTCAACAACATGAGTGCACACGAACAGTCATATAAACAGTAAAACAAATACATGATATTAGATTACAGATTTCTGTGCAAACAATGAACACCCCCACCCACCCCCCCACCTTGGCTCCACAACACACATCCTATTGAATAATTGACCTATTTACACGATAACGGAAAGCTATAACAGGCACATACAGTTTGGGTATCAGCTGGGCAATACTTGTAAGTCTGTGAAATAGGAGATAAATGGTTGCCATTTTTGGAAAAAATTTCCCCGTACTCCCACCCAACGTATATTTTATTTTTTCAAGCTTTAAAAAAAACATACTCTTTTACTCTTTCTACATAGAACTGATTTATTCATTTTTTTCCGAACATGTCCAAAGAAAGAAAAGAAAAAACATAAACCTATAAAGAAAGGCCACCAGGGGGCGTCCTAATCAGATACCACCTCAGCCATCAGTATGACATTGCTGAGATAAGGCAACTATGAACAATGTAAACGAATTGTGGTACACAAGTGTCAACGTGATTACTGAAGATAGGTGGCAACAAAATCTATTCATAAATGTAAACAATATATTCCCTTAAATGTCGGCTCCCAATTGGTGGAGGCCTTTGAGTCTGGATGTGCTGTTGTCCATGACACTTTACGCTTTACCTGTGCCGTCATGCACTACCCTGGCTCTTTTCGTACAGAAATGAGTTCCTTTAAAACAGCTGTTCAAGAGTGGAATTAATTTATGATCTTTTGGCCATTTCCATTACAAATAACACAGATTCCACTGTCGGCCTGATGTGAACAACGACAGCAGCAGTAGACAAGATGCAGCGATGGAACTGATCCTCTGGGTTTCTCCTCTTGAACTCGTCGTCGTGGAAACTGGTGTTGTCGTTGTTGTTGCAGCAGTGGTGGTTGTGGTGACTGTTGATGTCAATTCAGTAGATTTTGGACCTGCGGTCGTTGCTGTGGTCCGATTTATTCCTACAGATGAAAGAAGACACAGCAGCTCACGCCCAACTCCCCAAATTTGAATAGTGACCGGTCACATGACACACGTCCGTACTTACCTTCGCTATCAATATAAAGGGAGAAGAGGTCGATGTCAAATCCAGAGATGTTTGGAGCGATGCTCGTCATAAACTCTCTTATTACAGTGTTGGTAGGAGCAGTTTTCAAAAATGTGGCAAACACAGTGTTGATGATTGATCCATTTCTGCAAAAAACAAAAAGTGTCGCATGATATAATCAAATTTAGACAGTTTAGTTCAACTGAAACAAAGTAAGTCTTGATAGGGTTACCTGAAGCACATCACAATCACAGACGTGAAGGTGGAGAACCGCGCTCGGAAGCGGGGCGTCAGCTGCAAGAAGATTATCGTTTATTTAATTATTTATACATGTAGGAAGTTTTCAGTTGAACTCGAGGCGCATTTGTCTTTCAACACTTTATAGATCCAAGTGCCTGAAACTGCCTGGGAGTGAATCAATCTCAGTACATTTTTCTCGCTGAAAGCCCTGAATGCCATCATCAGATTGATGTGTGTTGTGCACGGTTACCTTTCTAAAACATTTTGCTTTCTGATTTGAAATGCTATCTCATTATACTTGCACTACAGTTGTATTCAGAGTTGAATAACAATAGTTTAATTTGGTATGATTTGATGCAAAGTCCTAACCGTCTGACCCTGATGACACAGGTCCACAACTGTTTACATGGACTCTGTTTAGAAAAAAGGATCTATTAGATTTCTCTTTGAATTGACCTTATTGGCTCAGAATCTTTTGAGAGACATGCTTATGTGAAGCATTTTCGTTCTGATCAGGCTTTCATTCCAATCACTTGTGCCGGTATGAACATAATGGGTGACCAGGAAGGACCATCTTTTCTTGGGCCAAGGTTTACGGTGGCCTGCAAGTGCAAAACACTGCAAACTTCAGAAAACACTTCCCGATAGAGAAAACACTTCCCAACAAAGAAAACACTTCCCAATTCATCACAACACAACGGGAACGTGCGGTACCTGCTGACAGCAGGGTCGTCACTGATTGGACGCGCTGCCAATGATACGTTCACCGCTGATGAGACAGAAGCACAGTCCGTCTCTGTAACAGAAAGTCATTCCTGCTGGCTGAAGCACGGTCCGTTGATAAAAGACTGTCTTCCATAGTTAAGAGACAATACATTTTGTCCTCATTGTGGCCTACAGGTACTGACGGCTGGTGGAGGCTTTATTGAAGCTTTGGTGGTTCATTTCAAACAGGCTTCAATGACACCACAGAGCTCGAGGAGGACATCTAGTGGTCAATAAAATTAAGTGCAATGGAGACATGCTGTTGACGGCTCATGGATTGTTTTGGATTTGATTTAACATGCGCGTTGCTGTTTAACTGCACTAAATGATTGTATGGTTTGTTGTGGATACAATAATAATGAGTCACTAGCAGCAATCCAATCAATGACGACCCGTGACCGTGATCAATGACGTCGTCAGCAGGTACCACACATTTCTGTTTTTTCCCGGGTTTTATTATTAAACATCTTCCTCCAACTATCTTGTCACTTCAGTCAAACTCGTTCAACAGACTAAACTGATGTGTCACATTAACAATATATCATTAAAGTGATGAACACATTAATTAAGCACAATGCATGATTGAGAAAGACTAGTATAAAAGCTGCCATCACAAGTGATTTGTTCTATTTGCTGATATGGCAACTCGGCTCAATTTCAAAGTTTTGACTATAATCAGTTACTGGTTTTTAGTTACTTGCACAAACAACATTATTCCTCAGCATAACTCTGTATTTTATACCTGCGGCTCTTTGATTAATATTTTTAGGAACGTTAAAACTATCTCTTAGCGACATTCTTTAAGTCATAGAAAATAAATTGTATAAATCTGTCAATTTTAGACATACTGACCTGCACATATCGTGAAACATCTCGGTCATAAAGTCTAGTCTTACAGAGTCAATATTCAGGTGAGCTTGGAATTGTAAGACATTGTTTCAATTACTATGTGTTACCACGGTACACATCGACTGCACACGCATGAGATTGGGACTCACCTGATTATCGATCATTGACGCTCTGGTTTTAAAGGCTGGAGATGATGAATTCAGCAAACCCTCTGAAAATGTTTGTAAAACTGATCTGAAAGTCAAATTCTTTGCAATCACGTCCAGGATTGCTTGGTTAGTTGTTGATGCAACAGTGGAAGTAATTGTTGCCATGCTTGTTGTCGGAGCAAGAGTCAACAATGTAACTGTTGCAGCTGTGGAACTTGGAGCAGCCGCAGTTGTGGTCACTGTAGATCTTGTAGGGTCAAGTGTTGCTGTGATCCCTGGTTTTGTAGACTCAGTGTTTATGGGTTCTTCTGTCCTGGTTGCAACAGTCATAGTTGATGGTGCCAATTTTGTTGTTGTAGTTGACTTTGTTAGAGCAGGTGTTGTTTTCATAATAGTTGTTTTTTGGGCAGCTGTTGTAGTCAATGCATTTGTTGAGGTACCTTGTGTAACAGCAGTTGTAATAGTAGTTATCGTTGAAGGACGTTTTGTGCGAGTTGGCAATGCTGTTGTAGATTTAGGACCAGGTGCTGTTGCAGTAGAAGACAATGCACTTGTTTGAGAAGTGGATTTTGTAATCACATTTGTTGTGAAAGTAGCTGTTGTTGCAGTCGATTCATGGGATGTTGTTGTAGTCAGGGGGGCTGTTGTCGATTTAGGTCCAGGAGTTGTTCCTCCTGCAGTTGTTGTGGGTGCAGGTGTTGGGGTTTGAATTGTAGTGATAGGATCAGGAGTTGTTGTTTCTCCTGCAGTTGTTGTGGGTGCAGGTGTTGTGGTTTGAACTGTAGTTGCAGGATCAGTTGTAGTGGATACTGTAATTGTTGTGGGCGCAGGTGTTGTGGTTTGAACAGTAGTTGAGCGATCAGGTGTGGTGAATACTGTAGTTGTTGTGGGTGCAGGTGTTGTGGTGTGAACTTTAGTTGTAGTATCAGGAGTTGTTGTTCCTCCTGCCGTTGTTGTGGGTGCAGGTGTTGTGGTTTGAACTGTAGTTGAGAGATCAGGTGTGGTGAATACTGTAGTTGTTGTGGGTGCAGGTGTTGTGGTTTGAACTTTAGTTGTTGTATCAGGAGTTGTTGTTCCTCCTGCCGTTGTTGTGGGTGCAGGTGTTGAGGTTTGAATTGTAGTTGCAGGATCAGGTGTAGTGGATACTGTAATTGTTGTGGGCACAGGTGTTGTGGTTTGAACTGTAGTTGAGAGATCAGGTGTGGTGAATACTGTCGTTGTTGTGGGTGCAGGTGTTGTGGTTTGAACTGTAGTTGTAGTGTCAGGAGTTGTTGTTCCTCCTGCCGTTGTTGTGGGTGCACGTGTTGTGGATTGAACTGTAGCTGCAGGATCAGGTGTAGTGGACACTGTAATTGTTGTGGTCGCAAGTATTGTGGTTTGAACTGTAGTTGAGAGATCAGGTGTGGTGAATACTGTAGTTGTTGTGGGTGCAGGTGTTGTGGTTTGAACTTTAGTTGTAGTATCAGGAGTTGTTGTTCCTCTTGCCATTGTTGTGGGTGCAGGTGTTGAGGTTTGAATTGTAGTTGTAGTATCGGGAGTTGTTTCTCCTGCAGTTGTTGTGGATGCAGGTGTTGTGGTTTGAACTTTAGTTGTAGTATCAGTAGTTGTTGTTCCTCCTGCAGTTGTTGTGGGTGCAGGTGTTGAGGTTTGAATTGTAGTTATAGGATCAGGAGTTGTTGTTTCTCCTGCAGTTGTTGTGGGTGCAGGTGTTGTGGTTTGAACTGTAGTTGTAGTATCAGGAGTGGTTGTTCCTCCTGCCATTGTTGTGGGCGCAGGTGTTGTGGTTTGAACTGTAGTTAAGAGATCAGGTGTGGTGAATACCACACCTGTTGTTTGAACTGTAGTTGAGAGATCAGGTGTGGTGAATACTGCAGTTGTTGTGGGTGCAGGTGTTGTGGTTTGAACTGTAGTTTCAGGATCAAGTGTAGTGGATACTGTAATTGTTGTGGGCGCAGGTGTTGTGGTTTGAACTGTAGTTGAGAGATCAGGTGTGGTGAATACTGTAGTTGTTGTGGGTGCAGGTGTTGTTGCTTGAACTGTAGTTTCAGGATCAGGTGTAGTAGATACTGTTGTTGTGGGTGCAGGTGTGGTTTGAACTGTAGTTTCAGGATCAGGTGTAGTGGATACTGTAATTGTTGTGGGTGCAGGTGTTTTGGTTTGAACTGTAGTTGAGAGATCAGGTGTGGTGAATACTGTAGTTGTTGTGGGTGCAGGTGTTGAGGTTTGAATTGTAGTTGCAGGATCAGGTGTAGTGGATACTGTAGTTGTTGCAGGTGCAGGTGTTGTTGCTTGAACTGTAGTTTCAGGATCGGGTGTAGTGGATACTGTTGTTGTGGGTGCAGGTGTTGAGGTTTGAATTGTAGTTATAGTATCAGGAGTTGTTGTTCCTCCTGACGTTGTTGTGGGTGCAGGTGTTGTGGTTTGAACTGTAGTTTCAGGATCAGGTGTAGTGGATACTGTAGTTGTTGTGGGTGCAGGTGTTGTGGTTTGAACTGTAGTTTCAGGATCGGGTGTAGTGGATACCGTTGTTGTGGGTGCAGGTGTTGAGGTTTGAATTGTAGTTTCAGGATGAGGTGTAGTGGATACTGTAGTTGTTGCAGGTGCAGGTGTTGTTGCTTGAACTGTAGTTTCAGGATCGGGTGTAGTGGATACTGTTGTTGTGGGTGCAGGTGTTGAGGTTTGAATTGTAGTTATAGTATCAGGAGTTGTTGTTCCTCCTGCCGTTGTTGTGGGTACAGGTGTTGAGGTTTGAATTGTAGTTGTAGTATCAGGAGTTGTTGTTCCTCCTGACGTTGTTGTGGGTGCAGGTGTTGTGGTTTGAACTGTAGTTGAGCGATCAGGTGTGGTGAATACTGTAGTTGTTGTGGGTGCAGGTGTTGTGGTTTGAACTGTAGTTGAGTGATCAGGTGTGGTGAATACTGTAGTTGTTGTGGGTGCAGGTGTTGTGGTTTGAACTGTAGTTTCAGGATCAGGTGTAGTGGATACTGTTGTTGTGGGTGCAGGTGTTGAGGTTTGAATTGTAGTTATAGTATCAGGAGTGGTTGTTTCTCCTGCAGTTGTTGTGGGTGCAGGTGTTGTGGTTTGAACTGTAGTTGAGTGATCAGGTGTGGTGAATACTGTAGTTGTTGTGGGTGCAGGTGTTGTGGTTTGAACTTTAGTTGTAGTATCAGGAGTTGTTGTTCCTCCTGCCGTTGTTGTGGGTGCAGGTGTTGTGGTTTGAACTGTACTTTCAGGATCGGGTGTAGTGGATACTGTTGTTGTGGGTGCAGGTGTTGAGGTTTGAATTGTAGTTGTAGTATCAGGAGTTGTTGTTCCTCCTGCCATTGTTGTGGGTGCAGGTGTTGAGGTTTGAATTGTAGTTGTAGTATCAGGAGTTGTTGTTCCTCCTGACGTTGTTGTGGGTGCAGGTGTTGTTGTTTCAACTGTAGTTGAGAGATCAGGTGTGGTGAATACTGTAGTTGTTTTGGGTGCAGGTGTTGTGGTTTGAACTGTAGTTTCAGGATCAGGTGTAGTGGATACTGTTGTTGTGGGTGCAGGTGTTGTGGTTTGAACTGTAGTTTCAGGATCAGGTGTAGTCGATACTGTTGTTGTGGGTGCAGGTGTTGTGGTTTGAACTGTAGTTTCAGGATCAGGTGTAGTAGATACTGTTGTGGGTGCAGGTGTTGTGGTTTGAACTGTAGTTGTAGTATCAGGAGTTGTTGTTCCTCCTGCCGTTGTTGTGGGTGCAGGTGTTGTGGTTTGAACTGTAGTTTCAGGATCAGGTGTAGTGGATACTGTAATTGTTGTGGGCGCAGGTGTTGTGGTTTGAACTTTAGTTGTAGTATCAGGAATTGTTGTTCCTCCTGCAGTTGTTGTGGGTGCAGGTGTTGAGGTTTGAATTGTAGTTATAGGATCAGGAGTTGTTGTTTCTCCTGTAGTTGTTGTGGGTGCAGGTGTTGTGGTTTGAATTGTAGTTTCAGGATCAGGTGTAGTGGATACTGTTGTTGTGGGTGCAGGTGTTGTGGTTTGAACTGTAGTTGTAGAATCAGGAGTTGTTGTTCCTCCTGCAGTTGTTGTGGGTGCAGGTGTTGAGGTTTGAATTGTAGTTATAGTATTAGGAGTGGTTGTTCTTCCTGCAGTTGTTGTGGGTGCAGGTGTTGTGGTTTGAATTGTAGTTTCAGGATCAGGTGTAGTAGATACTGTTGTTGTGGGTGCAGGTGTTGTGGTTTGAACTGTAGTTTCAGGATCAGGTGTAGTAGATACTGTTGTTGTGGGTGCAGGTGTTGTGGTTTGAACTGTAGTTGTAGAATCAGGAGTTGTTGTTCCTCCTGCCGTTGTTGTGGGTGCAGGTGTTGTGGTTTGAACTGTAGTTTCAGGATCAGGTGTAGTGGATACTGTAATTGTTGTGGGCGCAAGTGTTGTGGTTTGAACTGTAGTTGAGAGATCAGGTGTGGTGAATACTGTAGTTGTTGTGGGTGCAGGTGTTGTGGTTTGAATTGTAGTTGTAGTATCAGGGGTTGTTGTTCCTCCTGACGTTGTCGTGGGTGCAGGTGTTGTGGTTTGAACTGTAGTTTCAGGATCAGGTGTAGTGGATACTGTAGTTGTGGGTGCAGGTGTTGTGGTTTGAACTGTAGTTTCAGGATCAGGTGTAGTAGATACTGTTGTTGTGGGTGCAGGTGTTGTGGTTTGAACCGTAGTTGTAGTATCAGGAGTTGTTCCTCCTGCCGTTGTGGGTGCAGGTGTTGTGGTTTGAATTGTAGTTTCAGGATCAGGTGTAGTGGATACTGTTGTTGTGGGTGCAGGTGTTGAGCTTTGAATTGTAGTTATAGTATCAGGAGTTGTTGTTTCTCCTGCAGTTGTTGTGGGTGCAGGTGTTGTGGTTTGAACTGTAGTTTCAGGATCAGGTGTAGTAGATACTGTTGTTGTGGGTGCAGGTGTTGTGGTTTGAACTGTAGTTGTAGTATCAGGAGTTGTTGTTCCTCCTGCCGTTGTTGTGGGTGCAGGTGTTGTGGTTTGAACTGTAGTTTCAGTATCAGGTGTAGTGGATACTGTAATTGTTGTGGGCGCAGGTGTTGTGGTTTGAACTGTAGTTTCAGGATCAGGTGTAGTAGATACTGTTGTTGTGGGTGCAGGTGTTGTGGTTTGAACTGTAGTTTCAGGATCAGGTGTAGTAGATACTGTTGTTGTGGGTGCAGGTGTTGTGGTTTGAACTGTAGTTGTAGTATCAGGAGTTGTTGTTCCTCCTGCCGTTGTTGTGGGTGCAGGTGTTGAGGTTTGAATTGTAGTTATAGGATCAGGAGTTGTTGTTTCTCCTGTAGTTGTTGTGGGTGCAGGTGTTGTGGTTTGAACTGTAGTTTCAGGATCGGGTGTAGTGGATACTGTAGTTGTTGTGGGAACAGGTGTTGTGGTTTGAATTGTAGTTTCAGGATCAGGTGTAGTGGATACTGTATTTGTTGTGGGTGCAGGTGTTGAGGTTTGAATTGTAGTTTCAGAATCAGGTGTAGTGGATACTGTAATTGTTCTAGGTTCAGGTGTGGTTTCTTCTGTAGTTGCAGGATCAGGTGTAGTGGATACTGTAGTTGTTGTGGGAACAGGTGTTGTTTGAATTGTAGTTTCAGGATCAGGTGTAGTGAATACTGTAGTTGTCGGTTCAGGTGTTGTGGTTTCTACTCTTGTATGATCAGGAGTGGTGAATACTGTAGTTGTTGTTGGTCCAGGTGTTGTCGTTTCTTCGGTTGGCATAGTTGAATGAGGAGTTGTTAAATCAGTCGTTGTGGTTTCCTCCGTAGTTTTTTGATCAGAAGTCGTTGCTGCCGTTGACGTGAAATCAGGCGTTGTTGATTCTTCTTCTGTTGTCTGTTCAGGGGTTGTCATGTCTTCAGGATCCGTTGTAAGAACAGGTGTTGTGGTTGCTGCAGGGGAAGTTTTAGGAGCCATTTTTGTTATTAATAACAATAATATAAGCATTGAAACACATCTGTTATGCCGTTAGGTGTTGTTTCTCCAACCATAAAATGTATGAACTCCATATCACACCATTGTAACACAAAGTAGAGGTGCTCAATATTTGGTGGCTATGGCACTGATGGGTGCCCTTGTACACTTGATTTATTTATTTTTTTAATCTGTATTTGTATTTCACAACAAATGACAACTCACCGCTAAGCAGAAGGAATATTGTTATAGCGAATCCAACACCCATTCTGACTTTTTCTGGATCTGTAAAACAAAATAAGCCTCTGTAACAGAGGTAGCGTGTCTGTTAGCCTCAGTGGTTGATTTCTGTTTTTCATTTCAGATGAATGGAAGTATTACACACCATCAATTCATGAAACTCTCTGATGACACTGTAATCTAATGGCTCGGTTTAGTTACACGGAGGTGAAAGCGAGTTCATACGACACCGGCGACTTAATCACCAGTGACGTTTGGGCCAGCAGAGTCAGCTGGATGTTGGTCATTCATTTTACTGCTCAGTGGATCCAGGAGGGTTTTACTTTGAGCCATGCTACATGCTACATGCTAAAGAGTTTTGGGGCTCACACACCAGCTATACTACATTCTTAACCTGATTAAAGTATGACTGTTGGTCCAAGCTTGCTCTAACTTGTTGTTACGTTGGAGTTGCGCACAGCATTGACACACAGGCTATGTGGAGGTGGTTCGCAGTGACTCACGTACGTATAAGTACGTATGAATTAGGCTTAAGTGATGCCGCAGCTTTTGGACAAAGAGTTGTTGGGCATTTTTATAACATTGAGCCGTAGCCTCCTCACTCCACCCCAACAGGGCATATAGACCTTTTATAAGAATGTACATTACATGCTCCAGTCACTCATTGAATAGAAAAAGAGCATTTTTGGTTTTGAGTACAAATTGCCAGACAACCTGGCCCATGGAACTGAAAAACTGCAATGCCAACAAAACCACACAGTGAATATTTCAGTTAAATCTTATCCGAACGAGGAAACACTGAGATGAGAATAAAATATTTTGAAAATAATTGTAATAGAATTGGTTCTTGTAACGGCAAGTAGCAAAAGGTTATTACTTGTACTCGTCCTTTAAAAAAAAGTGGTACGGATGTTTCCCTACTTAATTATAAACAATGGAAACTTACTTTAGCAGTAAACACCTCAAATAATACTTTATAATAGATGTTTAAAATTCAGTACCGGATACTATGGCTCACAATGTATGCAAAAAAACACAACTTTGATACAACTAAAAGACAAAAACAACTTAAACAAAACTCTAAAGGCGGCATAGCCTGCAATGATGTGGTACACTCACTGTTTCTTTTTCAAACTGGGTTTGTGTCTAAGAAGACCAGGGCATCAACTTGAGTGTCGTGAAGATTTAATAGGAGATGAATGATAGTTGTCCCAGGCAGCAGGTTCTCCGAGGTGGCGCCTTCATTACTGGAGAAAATCAATTGTGTTACTGCCACAAATTGCTTAATATGGCAACGCTGTTTTACACCACCCTGCAAAAATCGATTCAAAGAAATCTAAACAGTGATTTCAAGGAAAAGTCAAAAGCCAACGTCCGTATACCTTGGTTACTTGTTGATTGCAATATAGTGTGGGATTATTTCAAAACAAACTACGACAAATACTGATTTATTGTCCCATCACTTTTCTCATCTTTTGATGAATTACATTTTACATTTTAGACAAAATTAGGCAAATATTCACATCACAGTATGGCCCTGGACTGTCACACTTCCCCGTGGCCCCGTTTTGTGATTAATAATAATAATCAAAATAATAAGAATAAGTAGAAGAAGAAGAAGAAGAAGAAGAAGAAGAAGAAAGCAGTGGAACTGTATAAATGAGGGTTTCCTGTGTGGTTGAGGTGTTCAAAAATGCTATTTATGGATAATAACGTGGATATTTGTAGTTATTTACTTCCACCTCAGAAAATACTTCTAGTTTTACAGAGGCATTATTTTCCCATAGTTTCTTTACAGAAGAAAGATAAAAGAAAAGGACTTCACCAGGTATGTGGCCTGACTCGATTCTCAGGAGGCTTGTGGGTTTTTTTTTTAGAGAGAGCAACTGAGAAACGCATCCCCTGGAGCGGAGAGCTGCTGGCAAAAATGTTCAGCCTGTTATTTTCTGTGAATTCAAGAGTACGGAACATTTCCCATCCAAATTATTTGAAGGGAAACTGACTTGTTGAATTGCTAGCATTTCATTCATGTAGTAAATCTGAAAGATTCAATTTAATGACATTGAGGTGATACTGTACAGGTGTCAATAACTTGTATTCTACTATATGCTTTAATAGTATCTATATATAGTTGACTATATATATAGTATAGTTTTCTTCATTATCCTTAATTTGACTTACTGGACTTACTTACTTACTACGATACTGACATATCTAGATTATCTACAGGAGTAGAATTATTTTTTGCTTATAATCTATATAATAATAGCTCAGAATGAGAAAGTATCACAAACTAGAATATGTTTGATGTTGAGGGGTTTTTTTTGTACCTGTTTTTCATTATGTGAAATGTGGTTTTCTGTAGTTTCTATTCAGCAACACACTCAAATCTTGGTGTGATTGAGGAAAACGTCTTGAGGTCTTTCAAAGTCAAAATCAATCAAAACCGATCGCTTGTTATCTTGTAGTTGGACCACTTCAATCACATTGAACGGCTCCTTCATGTAAATAGGACAAAGCTCATCATTATTCTATGCATTCGCTCCCATTATTGGGTTAACATAATTTATTGAATGTGACACTCAGCAATGCAGCATTTCTGATATCAAGTAAACATTCACAGTGATGCTGATGAATCCAGAAAGCAGTTTACTTACCCAAAATATGAATATAGTTGAAGAAAAATGATAAATTCCTCCTATAAAATGGTGTCGGCGTCCCTATTTTTGCTCTTCATAAAAACAGTTGTGTTTGGTTTAGCTGTGCTATGGCCTTTTGTCTTGTGACAACCCTTAGGGTCTATATGTACTCGAGTGAACGAACCACGAGTGACGTTACTCAAAGGTGGCGAATTCTTTGCAAAAATACCAAAGCAGTTATGTGCAGTTTATCATGCTTTTTTTGGCCAAGCAAAGAAAAGCCTCGACGTCAGCATGACCCAGGATGCAAAACAGTTACTGTATTTGTGAAACGACCAATTAGCACTTCCAGCAGACATCCACAACAGCACACACACATAAAAATATTAGTATAACTAAAATAATGTTAGAACGTTAGTTGGGTGTCTGTATGATCCAGTGGGGCCAAATAGTAGTACAGTCCAAGCTGTCTTTACTCTGTCCAATTGTTATTCCGATTCCAGGTTATTTAACCTGGCAACCTGTGTCCACTGAGATTGGTCAATAGAAGGAGGCCAAGCAGGTGTAGAAGATCGAATGAGGAAATTAAACTCCAAAAATGCAATGCCGTGAAAAATAATATGTTTGGATAAAATCCATCTGAGGAAGAATTTAAGTGTGTGATAGCTTTCTATTGAGTTTGCTTTACCAGTTTATACTCAATCTTTAATATTTTTTCATAAGGCTGCTTCCAGGTATTTCTCCATCGAGTCAACAGTTTGTCTGTAATTTGCAAACGTCTGGTACTCGGTCCCTTGTCATGGTGAAGCGTGTTAAAAAGATCGAAAATTGAAACTCTGCATTTTCTTCCGGATAACATCTGGCTTTTCTTTTGAATCCTGAAAGAGACCGGTTTCTGCCACATTCCCGTCTGTGCTGGACTACGGAGATGTTTTGTACAGGTACATGTCAAAAAAATGTGAATATCGTGAAAATGGTCAATGTTTTTTGTCACTCATTTCACAAAGTCCAACCTATATATGATATAGGCTCATCACACATAGAGTGAAATATTTCAAGCCTTTATTTCTTGAAATGTTGATGATTATGGCTGACGGATGGTGAAAACCCAAAAGTCAGTGTCTCAGAAAATTAAAATATTGTGGAAATGTTCAGTTTTGGAAAGTCATGGTGTCACACCCTTATCATCTAATTAACTCAAAACACCTGCAAAGGTTCCCTGAGCCTTTAAATGGTCTCTTAGTCTGGGTCAGTAGGGGACACAATCATGGAGAAGACTGCTGACTTGACAGATGTCCAGAAGACAGTCATTGACACCGTCCACAAGGAGGGTAAAGCCACAAAAGGTCATTAAAGAAGCTGCTTGTTCACAGAGTGCTGGATCCAAGCATGTTCAGAGAAAGTTGAGTGGGAGGAGAAAGTGTGGTAGGGAAAGGTGCAAAGTCCTTTTTCTCACATGAAAGTACATTTTGCATCTGGTTTGTAAATGGAGTTCCCAGAGTGTGGAGGAAGAGCGGAGAGGCTCAGAATCCACCTTGCTTGATAAGTCCAGTGTGACGGTTCCTCAGTCTGTGATGATTTGTGCTGCCATGTCCTCTGCTGCTGTCGCTCCACTGGGTTTTCTGACGTCCACAGTCAACGCAGCCATCCAGCAGGGAACTTTAGAGCACTTCATGCTTCCTCCTGCTGACAAGCTTTATGGAGACGCTGATTTCATTTCCACGCTGCATTGGCGCAGTAATTCACGCAAAAGGAGCCCAACCAAGTCTTGAGTGCATCGAAATGAACAGACTTTTCAGAAGCCTTCCATTTTTATTCTTTTTGATCTTATCTAATATATACATTTTCTGAGACACTGAATTTTGGGTTTTCACTCTCTGTAAGAAATAATCATCAACATTTCAAGAAATAAAGGCTTAAAATATTTCACTCTATGTGTCATGAGCCTGTATATGGGTTTGACTCTCTGAACATTTTCATGATATTCTCATTTTTTAAGAGGCACCTGTATGTGCACGCCTCCTCTCGTAGTTTACAGTCCCTGGATTGGGTCCATCCTGGAGCTCTGAGGTTCGTCACCGATTTTAAATGTCTGCCGTATACTTGTGTTGGATGGTCTTCTTTATATGTTTTGGGGACTCAATCACAGGATTGTTTTATATTTCTAAGTGTATTTTAGGTCTGCTCCCATCCTACCTTCAGACCTACAGTACATCAGTCTCAGAAACACGGACTCTTATAGTCTTCGCTCGCAGGATCTTCTTTTATTGTCTCTTCCTAAAATCAGGACTGAACTGGGAGAAAAGGCTCCATCTGCTTGGAACCAACTCAAAAACCTGGTTTCACTGGACTCTTTTACAAAGTTGCTTAGCGACTTGGAGACAAACACATCTGTCTGCAGATGTTTTGAATGATGGGACTTAATTTTAATTTGTGGGCAACTTATATATATATTTATATGTGTATATATATATATATATATTTGTGGGCAACTCATATATATATATATATATATATATATATATATATATATATATATGAGTTGCCCACAAATTTAAACCCACACAAATCTAGCCCATATATATATATATGGGCTAGATTTGTGTGGGTTTAATGTTGTCTGGGCTGGAAACAGTGAGTCACATCTGGCAACCCTGTTGCTGACCGGCGTGTCATGCCAACCTAACCCTAACCCTAACCCTAACCCTAACCTGCGCCCGCGTTCTCTGGGGCCCCGAAAACATCTCCTCCGTTCACGTTCACACTGGAGGTCGCGTTTGAATTGATTACACAAAAAAAATGAGATCCCAGCAAGAAATTGGAATGTAGCCTCACTGGCTATAAAAATGTCTCACAGAAGTCCCATTTTGGCTTCTCTCCATTGGTTGCCAGTGATTTTGAGAATTCGTTTTGAACTTTTAATCTTAGCTCTCAGGGCCAACGTGGCCGAGCAATTCATTTTCTTAATTAACCTAATGTTTTATGTTGTATTAGGTTTTATTGTGTCTTATAAACTCGATTTCTGTCCGTGAGATGTGCTATATAAATAACATTTACACACTTCTTTGTTTGTCCGTCGCCGACAGATCCATTTACTAAGCAGACCCTAACTGCCTCTTCAAAGAACGTGCAAACAAACTGTTGCCTAACTTAACTATATATCCGAGCTGTCTCTCGCCTCCGCAACACCAGATTGGCAACATTCTTTGAGTGACAGGACAAATATATTCAAAAATAGATCCAGTGAGATAATGAGAAACGATCTTATTTTGTCATTTTAAGTCCACAATGGTTGCGTTGCAGCTGTATAATGCAATGAACGTACAAACATATATGTAACATACAATATTTAGTAGCAGTAACAATATTTACTGTATCGTACTGGAAGGAAATAAGAAAAAGATGTGATGAGAATATAACATTCAGTAACAATATAAGAGAATGTAATATTGTGAACAAATACTAAAATATCAATATTATATGACAGACAGGTTCAGAATTAAATGCTGCTTAGAAATCAAACTGCATTTGCAAAGAGCCACACAAAAAAACCCCAAAACCGACGGGCATTTATCGGCACAACGCGGAGCAATTCTTCCTTATTCAAGCAGTCTTTTCACACAAATCGTACAAATACAGCCAACCGTGGGTGATCTTGAATATCACAAGACTCAAGATCGGTGAATACTTGTGCTTCTCTTGATTTGTTCTATCGATATTTGCTGCTCAGTGGTGTTGGCGTTAAAGCCGCAGGTCAGACTTGGTAAACTTGAAATGGTAAACTTGCTAGATCGGCAACATGTCGGCCACATGCAACCCTCCTGTCAGATGACATAGTATCTTCATATTATTCTTTATATGAAGGTATATATAAAAAGCAACTATACAACAAGAGTAAGGGCAAAACTAAAATCAATATTGACATAGTCAAGTCGTGTCGGCCACACAGAGGGGAGTTATTGAGTTTTGTGTTGAGTGGAATGATTGAAGTCTGGTATCATACTTCATCACAGCTGAACTGTTTGAGTCTGTTGAACAATGGGCTCTGCTCTCCGTGTAACAGGTTGTGGAGGACGTGAGATGACAGTTTGCTCAGTGGTCGACGGCACTCGGAATCAGAAATGAGGATCCATAAATCAGTCACACTTTAGCCCCCAGGCAGTAGAAGAATACATTATTACGGCTCCTACAATCATCAAAGTTTCCCACCCTTCATTTATACATGATTCTATCAACAGAACATTTGTCATTTGTCTGGTTTGCAACGATAACCATGTAATTCACAGATAAAGATATATTGGCATGTCACTGTACACACTGAATAACTATCCATTGCTGAACCAACAAGAAATACTAAATACTGTGCAGTTTTTAGTAAATTGACACAACGTGAGGCCGATCGTGTACAATGTGTGATGAAGCTGCATGTCTCATTTTGAAGATGTATGAGCTCCCAAAATAGATGAACTTCTATATTTTCTCAAATGATCCAGATGATTGAAATCTGCAATCGTTACCCTCACTTGTCAGACCTTCTTTTATACTGTGTATGATGCCACCTTTTGGCTTTCAAACTTTATGGAGTTATTCTCTCTCTCTCTCTCTCTCTCTCTCTCTGACCAATGACCAATGACTTGATAAATTATCATTCTAATCACTGACTGAAACTAAGATAAAACCAGGTCCTGATATTTCCCAGGTGAAATTCAGGTCAATCATACTGAGAAGTGAGATTTGACAGTTTTTCAGAATAAAGGCATGTGAAAAGGCGACAACCATCTAAAATATCAGCAAGAGCCACGTTGTAAATGATAATTCAGGTAAAAGTTTCACAAACTATTGAGCACCACTTTATATTGTTTTAATCGTCAACTTTTTTTGTTTTTATTTACAATTGGTAAAAGTGACGCGAGTCATTCCCAGACCATCATCTTGGTTTTCTTCATACATAACTAATGTGTGCGTCTTTGATAGTGACTCAGTTATGTGGTGAGAGACAGTTAACCGAGAAATAAAAGAACTTGTAAAATTAACACGGAGATGCAACATCATCTACCTAGAAAAGACTTTTGTTGAAGAAAAATATAATTCTTTGGGAGTAATATCATTGTTTTGATTTATTTATCGATTCTTTATTATAGTGTATGTTGGAGTCTGTTTAAATGTGACATATTTATTGGAGAGAGTTGATTTGTTAGTTTTTTTTCCGGCTTGGCTCCCGTAATTATTGCCTGCATTGGAAGGAAGAAGGACAGGACGACATATCAGGGCTCTCTTGTGCTGGTTTGTTTGTGTTTTCCCCGTGATGTTCCCTGCGCTCAGGCGTTTCTGCTTGTACTCCAATTTGTTCGGGTTTTTGTATTCTTTCTGTTGCCTGGTATTCAATTAAAGGATTCGCTTGTCTTGCAACCTGCTCTGTTCAGCCCTACCTCTTAGCATTGTTTTGACACATAAATAGAAAATCTTAGTTTGGTGAGGAAGGAGCGAAAGTGATGAAAAGATTGCAGACCCCAGTCTAGTCGCTGGACACCTCAAGGAAACACTTTACATCATGTCACTGATATGTCGCACACCTTTTCCAGTCTCTTGATGAACTCGCCTGATTAGATGTATAACTTGCATCAAACTATTAGGATTTTATGGTGTTTTGATTGATTATCTATTTGAACAATGTCTCTGAGATTGTGAATTAGAACTTTGATTTATTTGTCATTTGGAATAATAATTAAAATAAAGTGAGCATACTTCCCTTAAAAAAAGGAAACTGAGTATAAAATGTGTATCCCTTCTGTGTTCTCACTTGAAGTTACGTTTTTTTTCTGTTAGAAAATCGCCTCTCTGGTATGTCCAGTACTGCACTAATAATGCTACCAAACTACCAAACTACCAAACTTTTTCAGATATTAGATAAATGCATTAATATAAGTTCCCAGACTGATATAAATGTCTCATTGTGTTGCATTGCTTGTTGTGTATGTTTTCTATACTGTGATTATAATGAGACAGAGGGCATGTTAGGCTATAGCTACCTTTCACAATAGAGGCCAGATATGATTCATGTTAGTGCAAATTAATGTATTTTTATAAGTTACTACTTGTGCACTGAAACTTTTTGTCTGTCTTACCAAACCTGAATCTTTCGTATTACGAAACCTGAGACTTTTAACAAATTAAGACACATCTCGCCAGCTTCCACATTGTGTTATCCAAGTAAGTGCTGCAGAAATCACGCATGCAGATTTGACTCTCCGTGCAGTTCAAAGGTGGGATTTCCCTCTGTGACTTTGGTATTCAATTAACGAAGACTTTTGTAAAACCACAAAAGGAAAAAAAGAATCACACACGAGTGAAATTCTTGCAAGAGTGTATTTTGACAGAATTTGTACAAAGTACAGGAAAGTTCAGAGAATACACCAAAGTATTATTGATAAATATAGCACATATAAATGCAATAGGTTGTCATTCCAGTTTGGAATACTACAAGATAGGTTTATATAAATACGGTACATAGATATTTACAGGATACATTATAAGATAATAGTTAAATTCTGAGTTAAATATATCTCTACGATGAATATATATTTTCTTTTGATTTACAATATTTACGATATGTTCTCGAACCAGAAACCCAGTAAGTGTTTGCTTGCGTTAAAAGCAACGGTACAATATCTATTTTGCATTCATGGTAGACAGAACATAGGTAAAGATGAATTACATGCAAAGTGAAGCCCCAGCTAGGATTCTTTGGATACATCAAAACATTCTCTGGGGTATTATTCCTGAGATAAACAAGCCACCACAATCTTTAACTTGGCAAGGGTTGTCATCCTGTCTTGTGCTTAATACTTCTCCCACAGATTATTATACTGTAAGTTTTACTTTCAAAATGTGTCTAATATAAGTAAAGATGGATTTGCTAATGTGTCAAAGCCGTAAATGTCATTAAAAACAACAATGGCGGTGTAGCCAAACAACAGAATTCATCAGAATACATATATTATTGCTGCGTTACCAGCAGCCATGACAGCAGTACCAGGCAGAGGGCAGTGATGAAACGGATTTCTTGGTGCACATGAGCTGAAGCTGCAAATACAGAGAAAAGAGGAGAAGTCATGAGGTGAACAAATATTTTTTCTTGATATGTTCTTATTTCGTTTTCTTACAGTAATGACCCTTAAAGACCAAAATAATGTGACTTACATGGGGTAGGGGTAGGGGTAGAGTCAGAGGTAGAGTCAGAGGTGTTGGTATTGGAGTTAACAGTGATGGAGCTGGCTTCAATGTCAAATCCAGTGACATTTGACGATAGAGACATCAGACTTGTACCAACCACATTGTCGGTCGGAGCAGATGGGGTTGTAAACGTCATATCCAAGTGGTTGATGATTGATCCAGGACTGCAAAAAAATAAACCCAACAGATGGTTTTGAGTATCATGTTTACAACAGGACTGATAATCAACAAAATCAGAAAATAAGATGAAATTACCTGAACTGGACCACATTTAAAGAGATAAAAGAAGATGGAAACAACGTCCGGAACAAGGGCTCAAGCTACAAAAAGACAATAATTGGCATTTTAAAAATCTTGCATTGTCATTATGATGAGATTGTCGTATGCAAGCTTTTTATTAAAAGAAAAGGGATAATGAATGAGATTTACCTGGGATTTGATCATGGCAGCTCGAACTTGAAACGCATTAGATGATGGATTCAACAGGTCAAACGTAAAGTTTCCGAACGCAGACCGGAATGTGACACGGAAGAGTGTTGGGTTGGCTGTCGATGTGGTAGTTGTAGTTGTTGGTGCAGATGTCGTCGTGATGGTGGGAACAGATGCTGTAACTGGTGCAAATGCTGTGGTTGTTGGCGCTCTTGTTGTAGTTGTTGGTGCTGTTGTCGTAGTGGTTGGAGCAGATGTTGTGGTTGTTGGAGCTGTAGTTGTAGACGTTGGCGCTGTTGTTGTAGTGGTTGGAGCAGATGTTGTAGTTGTTGAAGCTGTTGTTGTAGTTGTTGGTTCAGATGTGGTAGTGGTTGTAGCAGATGTTGTAGTTGTTGGTGCTGATGTTGTAGTGGTTGCAGCAGATGTTGTGGTTGTTGGAGCTGCCGTTGTAATTATTGGTGCTGTTGCCATAGTGTTTGGAGCATATGTTGTGGTTGTAGGAGCTGTAGTTGTAGTTGTTGGTGCAGATGTGGTAGTGGTTGGAGCAGATGTTGTAGATGTTGGAGCTGTAGTTGTGGTTGTTGGAGCTGTAGTTGTAGTTGTTGGTGCTGTTGTCGTAGTGGTTGGAGCAGATGTTGTAGTTGTTGGAGCTGTAGTTGTAGTCGTTGACGCTGTTGTTGTAGTTGTTGGTTCAGATGTGGTAGTGGTTGGAGCAGATGTTGTAGTTGTTGGAGCAGATGTTGTGGTTGTTGGAGCTGCCGTTGTAATTATTGGTGCTGTTGCCATAGTGTTTGGAGCAGATGTTGTGGTTGTCGGAGCTGTAGTTGTAGTTGTTGGTGCAGATGTGGTAGTGGTTGGAGCAGATGTTGTAGATGTTGGAGCTGTCGTTGTAGTTGTTGGCGCTGTTGTCATAATGGTTGGAGCAGATGTTGTGGTTGTGGGAGCTGTAGTTGTAGTTGTTGTTGCAGATGTGGTAGTGGTTGGAGCAGATGTTGTAGTTGTTGGAGCTGTAGTTGTGGTTGTTGGAGCTGTAGTTGTTGTTGTTGGTGCTGTTGTCGTAGTGGTTGGAGCAGATGTTGTGGTTGTTGGAGCTGTCGTTGTAGTTGTTGGTGCTGTTGTCGTAGTGGTTGGAGCAGATATTGTGGTTGTTGGAGCTGTCGTTGTAGTTGTTGGTGCTGTTGTCGCAGTGGTTGGAGCAGATGTTGTAGATGTTGAAGCTGTAGTTGTGGTTGTTGGAGCTGTAGTTGTAGTTGTTGGTGCTTTTGTCATAGTGGTTGGAGCAGATGTTGTAGTTGTTGGAGCTGTAGTTGTAGTTGTTGGTGCAGATGTGGTAGTGGTTGGAGCAGATGTTGTGGTTGTTGGAGCTGTAGTTGTAGTTGTTGGTGCTGTTGTTGTGGTTGTTGGAGCTGTTGCCGTATTGATTGGAGCAGATGTTGTAGTTGTTGGTGCTGTTGTCGTAATGGTTGGAGCAGATGTTGTAGTTGTTGGAGCTGTAATTGTAGTTGTTGGTGCTGTTGTCGTAGTGGTTGGAGCAGATGTTGTAGTTGTTGGAGCTGTTGTTGTAGTTGTTGGTTCAGCTGTGGCAGCTGTTGGAGCAGATGTTGTGGTTGTCGGAGCTGTAGTTGTAGTTGTTGGTGCAGATGTTGTAGTAGTTGGAGCAGATGTCGTGGTGGTTGGAGCTGTCGTTGTAGTTGTTGGTGCAGACGTGGTAGTGGTTGGAGCAGATGTTGTGGTTGTTGGAGCTGTGGTTGTAGTTGTTGCAGATGTGGTACTGGTTGGAGCAGATGTTGTAGTTGTTGGAGCTGTAGTTGTAGTTGTTGGTGCAGATGTGGTAGTGGTTGGAGCAGATGTTGTAGATGTTGAAGCTGTAGTTGTGGTTGTTGGAGCTGTAGTTGTAGTTGTTGGTGCTGTTGTCATCGTGGTTGGAGCAGATGTTGCAGTTGTTGGAGCTGTAGTTGTAGTTGTTGGCGCTGTTGTTGTAGTGGTTGGAGCAGATGTTGTGGTTGTTGGAGCTGTAGTTGTAGTTGTTGGTGCATATGTGGTAGTGGTTGGAGCAGATGTTGTAGTTGTAGGAGCTGTAGTTGTAGTTGTTGGTGCAGATGTGGTAGTGGTTGGAAAAGATGTTGTAGTGGTTGGAGCAGATGTTGTGGTTGTTGGAGCTGTTGTTGTAGTTGTTGGTGCTGTAGTCGTAGTGGTTGGAGCAGATGTTGTGGTTGTTGGAGCTGTCGATGTAGTTGTTGGTGCTGTTGTCATAGTGGTTGGAGCAGATGTTGTGGTGGTTGGAGATGTCGTTGCAGTTGTTGGTGCTGTTGTCGTAGTGGTTGGAGCAGATGTTGTAGTTGTTGGAGCTGTAGTTGGTGCAGATGTGGTAGTGGTTGGAGCAGATGTTGTAGATGTTGGAGCTGTAGTTGTAGTTGTTGGTGCTGTTGTCGTAGTGGTTGGAGCAGATGTTGTTGTTGTTGGAGCTGTTGTTGTTGTTGTTGGTTCAGATGTGGTAGTGGTTGGAGCAGATGTTGTAGTAGTTGGAGCAGATGTCGTGGTGGTTGGAGCTGTCGTTGTAGTTGTTGGTGCAGATGTGGTAGTGGTTGGAGCAGATGTTGTAGTTGTTGGTGCTGATGTTGTAGTGGTTGCAGCAGATGTTGTGGTTGTTGGAGCTGTAGTTGTAGTTGTTGATGCTGTTGTCATAGTAGTTGGAGCAGATGTCGTGGTGGTTGGAGCTGTCGTTGTAGTTGTTGGTGCAGATGTGGCAGTGGTTGGAGCAGATGTTGTAGTTGTTGGTGCTGATGTCGTAGTGGTTGGAGCAGATGTTGTAGTTGTTGGAGCTGTAGTTGGTGCAGATGTGGTAGTGGTTGGAGCAGATGTTGTGGTTGTTGGAGCTGTAGTTGTCGTTGTTGGTGCTGTTGTCGTAGTGGTTGGAGCAGATGTTGTGGTTGTTGGAGCTGTTGTTGTAGTTGTTGGAGCTGTTGTTGTAGTTGTTGGTGCTGTTGTCGTAGTAGTTGGAGCCGATGTTGTGGTTGTTGGTGCTGTTGTCGTGGTGGTTGGAGCAGATGTTGTTGTGGTTGTAGCAGATGTTGTAGTTGTTGGTGCAGATGTTGTAGTGGTTGGAGCAGATGTTGTAGTTGTTGGAGCTGTTGTTGTAGTTGTTGGTGCTGTTGTCGTAGTGGTTGGAGCCGATGTTGTGGTTGTTGGTGCTGTTGTCGTAGTGGTTGGAGCAGATGTTGTAGTGGTTGGAGCTGTAGTTGTTGTTGGTGCAGATGTGGTAGTGGTTGGAGCAGATGTTGTGGTTGTTGGAGCTGTAGTTGCAGTTGTTGGTTCAGATGTGGTCGTGGTTGGAGCAGATGTTTTAGTTGTTGGTGCTGATGTTGTAGTGGTTGCAGCAGATGTTGTCGTTGTTGGAGCTGTAGTTGTAGTTGTTGGTGATGTTGTCGTAGTGGTTGCAGCAGATGTTGTTGTTGTAGGAGCTGTAGTTGTAGTTGTTGGTTCAGATGTGGTAGTGGTTGGAGCAGATGTTGTAGTTGTTGGAGCTGTAGTTGTAGTTGTTGGTGCAGATGTGGTAGTGGTTGGATCAGATGTTGTAGTTGTTGGTGCTGATATTGTAGTGGTTGGAGCAGATGTTGTAGTTGTTGGAGCTGTTGTCGTAGTGGTTGGAGCCGATGTTGTAGTGGTTGGAGCTGTAGTTGTTGTTGTTGGTGCAGATGTGGTAGTGGTTGGAGCAGATGTTGTAGTTGTTGGAGCTGTTGTAGTGGTTGGAGCAGATGTTGTGGTTGTTGGTGCTGATGCAGTGGTTGCAGCAGATGTTGTGGTTGTTGGAGCTGTAGTTGTAGTTGTTGGTGCTGTTGTCGTAGTGGTTGCAGCAGATGTTGTGGTTGTTGGAGCTGTAGTTGTAGTTGTTGGTGCTGTTGTCGTAGTGGTTGGAGCAGATGTTGTGGTTGTTGGAGCTGTTGTAGTTGTTGGTGCTGTTGTCGTAGTGGTTGGAGCCGATGTTGTGGTTGTTGGTGCTGTTGTCATAGTGGTTGGAGCAGATGTTGTAGTTGTTGGTGCAGATGTTGTAGTGGTTGGAGCAGATGTTGTAGTTGTTGGAGCTGTTGTTGTAGTTGTTGGTGCTGTTGTCGTAGTGGTCGGAGCCGATGTTGTGGTTGTTGGTGCTGTTGTCGTAGTGGTTGGAGCAGATGTTGTAGTGGTTGGAGCTGTAGTTGTTGTTGTTGGTGCAGATGTGGTAGTGGTTGTAGCAGATGTTGTAGTTGTTGGTGCAGATGTTGTAGTGGTTGGAGCAGATGTTGTCGTTGTTGGAGCTGTAGTTGTAGTTGTTGGTGATGTTGTCGTAGTGGTTGCAGCAGATGTCGTTGTTGTAGGAGCTGTAGTTGTAGTTGTTGGTTCAGATGTGGTAGTGGTTGGAGCAGATGTTGTAGTTGTTGGAGCTGTAGTTGTTGGTGCAGATGTGGTAGTGGTTGGAGCAGATGTTGTAGTTGTTGGTGCTGATGTTGTGGTGGTTGGAGCTGTAGTTGTTGTTGTTGGTGCAGATGTGGTAGTGGTTGGAGCAGATGTTGTAGTTGTTGGAGCTGTTGTCGTGGTTGGAGCAGATGTTGTGGTTGTTGGAGCTGTAGTTGTAGTTGTTGGTGCAGATGTGGTAGTGGTTGGAGCAGATGTTGTAGTTGTTGGTGCTGTTGTCATAGTGGTTGGAGCAGATGTTGTGGTTGTTGGAGCTGTAGTTGTAGTTGTTGGTGCTGTTGTCGTAGTGGTTGCAGCAGATGTTGTGGTTGTTGGAGCTGTAGTTGTAGTTGTTGGTGCTGTTGTCTTAGTGGTTGGAGCAGATGTTGTGGTTGTTGGAGCTGTAGTTGTAGTTGTTGGTGCAGATGTGGTAGTGGTTGGAGCAGATGTTGTAGTGGTTGGTGCAGATGTTGTAGTGGTTGGAGCAGATGTTGTGGTTGTTGGAGCTGTTGTTGTAGTTGTTGGTGCTGTTGTCGTAGTGGTTGGAGCAGATGTTGTGGTTGTTGGTGCTGTTGTCGTAGTGGTTGCAGCAGATGTTGTCGTTGTTGGAGCTGTAGTTGTTGTTGTTGGTGCTGTTGTCATAGTGGTTGGAGCAGATGTTGTGGTTGTAGGAGCTGTAGTTGTTGTTGTTGGTGCAGATGTGGTAGTGGTTGGAGCTGTTGTCGTGGTTGGAGCAGATGTTGTGGTTGTTGGAGCTGTAGTTGTAGTTGTTGGTGCAGATGTGGTAGTGGTTGGAGCAGATGTTGTAGTTGTTGGTGCTGTTGTCATAGTGGTTGGAGCAGATGTTGTGGTTGTTGGAGCTGTAGTTGTAGTTGTTGGTGCTGTTGTCGTAGTGGTTGCAGCAGATGTTGTGGTTGTTGGAGCTGTAGTTGTAGTTGTTGGTGCTGTTGTCTTAGTGGTTGGAGCAGATGTTGTGGTTGTTGGAGCTGTAGTTGTAGTTGTTGGTGCAGATGTGGTAGTGGTTGGAGCAGATGTTGTAGTGGTTGGTGCAGATGTTGTAGTGGTTGGAGCAGATGTTGTGGTTGTTGGAGCTGTTGTTGTAGTTGTTGGTGCTGTTGTCGTAGTGGTTGGAGCAGATGTTGTGGTTGTTGGTGCTGTTGTCGTAGTGGTTGCAGCAGATGTTGTCGTTGTTGGAGCTGTAGTTGTTGTTGTTGGTGCTGTTGTCATAGTGGTTGGAGCAGATGTTGTGGTTGTAGGAGCTGTAGTTGTTGTTGTTGGAGCAGATGTGGTAGTGGTTGGAGCAGATGTTGTAGATGTTGGAGCTGTAGTTGTGGTTGTTGGAGCTGTAGTTGTAGTTGTTGGTTCAGATGTGGTAGTGGTTGGAGCAGATGTTGTAGTTGTTGGTGCTGATGTTGTAGTGGTTGCAGCAGATGTTGTGGTTGTTGGAGCTGTAGTTGTAGTTGTTGGTGCTGTTGTCGTAGTGGTTGCAGCAGATGTTGTGGTTGTTGGAGCTGTAGTTGTAGTTGTTGGTGCTGTTGTCGTAGTGGTTGGAGCAGATGTTGTGGTTGTTGGAGCTGTTGTTGTAGTTGTTGGAGCTGTTGTTGTAGTTGTTGGTGCTGTTGTCGTAGTAGTTGGAGCCGATGTTGTGGTTGTTGGTGCTGTTGTCGTGGTGGTTGGAGTAGATGTTGTTGTGGTTGGAGCTGTAGTTGTTGTTGTTGGTGCAGATGTGGTAGTGGTTGTAGCAGATGTTGTAGTTGTTGGTGCAGATGTTGTAGTGGTTGGAGCAGATGTTGTGGTTGTTGGAGCTGTTGTTGTAGTTGTTGGTGCTGTTGTCGTAGTGGTTGCAGCAGATGTTGTCGTTGTTGGAGCTGTAGTTGTAGTTGTTGGTGCTGTTGTCATAGTGGTTGGAGCAGATGTTGTGGTTGTTGGAGCTGTAGTTGTAGTTGTTGGTGCAGATGTGGTAGTGGTTGGAGCAGATGTTGTAGTGGTTGGTGCAGATGTTGTAGTGGTTGGAGCAGATGTTGTGGTTGTTGGAGCTGTTGTTGTAGTTGTTGGTGCTGTTGTCGTAGTGGTTGGAGCAGATGTTGTGGTTGTTGGTGCTGTTGTCGTAGTGGTTGCAGCAGATGTTGTCGTTGTTGGAGCTGTAGTTGTTGTTGTTGGTGCAGATGTGGTAGTGGTTGGAGCAGATTTTGTAGATGTTGGAGCTGTAGTTGTGGTTGTTGGTGCAGATGTGGTAGTGGTTGGAGCAGATGTTGTGGTTGTTGGAGCTGTAGTTGTAGTTGTTGGTTCAGATGTGGTCGTGGTTGGAGCAGATGTTGTAGTTGTTGGTGCTGATGTTGTAGTGGTTGCAGCAGATGTTGTCGTTGTTGGAGCTGTAGTTGTAGTTGTTGGTGATGTTGTCGTAGTGGTTGCAGCAGATGTTGTTGTTGTAGGAGCTGTAGTTGTAGTTGTTGGTTCAGATGTGGTAGTGGTTGGAGCAGATGTTGTAGTTGTTGGAGCTGTAGTTGTTGGTGCAGATGTGGTAGTGGTTGGAGCAGATGTTGTAGTTGTTGGTGCTGAAGTTGTAGTGGTTGTAGCAGATGTTGTAGTTGTTGGAGCTGTTGTTGTAGTTGTTGGTGCTGTTGTCGTAGTGGTTGGAGCCGATGTTGTGGTTGTTGGTGCTGTTGTCGTAGTGGTTGGAGCAGATGTTGTAGTGGTTGGAGCTGTAGTTGTTGTTGTTGGTGCAGATGTGGTAGTTGTTGGAGCAGATGTTGTAGTTGTTGGAGCTGTTGTCGTGGTTGGAGCAGATGTTGTGGTTGTTGGAGCTGTAGTTGTAGTTGTTGGTGCAGATGTGGTAGTGGTTGGAGCAGATGTTGTAGTTGTTGGTGCTGTTGTCATAGTGGTTGGAGCAGATGTTGTGGTTGTTGGAGCTGTAGTTGTAGTTGTTGGTGCTGTTGTCGTAGTGGTTGCAGCAGATGTTGTCGTTGTTGGAGCTGTAGTTGTAGTTGTTGGTGCTGTTGTCATAGTGGTTGGAGCAGATGTTGTGGTTGTTGGAGCTGTAGTTGTAGTTGTTGGTGCAGATGTGGTAGTGGTTGGAGCAGATGTTGTAGTGGTTGGTGCAGATGTTGTAGTGGTTGGAGCAGATGTTGTGGTTGTTGGAGCTGTTGTTGTAGTTGTTGGTGCTGTTGTCGTAGTGGTTGGAGCAGATGTTGTGGTTGTTGGTGCTGTTGTCGTAGTGGTTGCAGCAGATGTTGTCGTTGTTGGAGCTGTAGTTGTTGTTGTTGGTGCTGTTGTCATAGTGGTTGGAGCAGATGTTGTGGTTGTAGGAGCTGTAGTTGTTGTTGTTGGTGCAGATGTGGTAGTGGTTGGAGCAGATGTTGTAGATGTTGGAGCTGTAGTTGTGGTTGTTGGAGCTGTAGTTGTAGTTGTTGGTTCAGATGTGGTAGTGGTTGGAGCAGATATTGTAGTTGTTGGTGCTGATGTTGTAGTGGTTGCAGCAGATGTTGTGGTTGTTGGAGCTGTAGTTGTAGTTGTTGGTGCTGTTGTCGTAGTGGTTGGAGCAGAGGTTGTGGTTTTTGGAGCTGTAGTTGTAGTTGTTGGTGCAGATGTGGTAGTGGTTGGAGCAGATGTTGTGGTTGTTGGAGCTGTTGTTGTAGTTGTTGGTGCTGTTGTCGTAGTGGTTGGAGCAGATGTTGTGGTTGTTGGTGCTGTTGTCGTAGTGGTTGCAGCAGATGTTGTCGTTGTTGGAGCTGTAGTTGTTGTTGTTGGTGCAGATGTGGTAGTGGTTGGAGCAGATGTTGTAGATGTTGGAGCTGTAGTTGTGGTTGTTGGTGCAGATGTGGTAGTGGTTGGAGCAGATGTTGTGGTTGTTGGAGCTGTAGTTGTAGTTGTTGGTTCAGATGTGGTCGTGGTTGGAGCAGATGTTGTAGTTGTTGGTGCTGATGTTGTAGTGGTTGCAGCAGATGTTGTCGTTGTTGGAGCTGTAGTTGTAGTTGTTGGTGATGTTGTCGTAGTGGTTGCAGCAGATGTTGTTGTTGTAGGAGCTGTAGTTGTAGTTGTTGGTTCAGATGTGGTAGTGGTTGGAGCAGATGTTGTAGTTGTTGGAGCTGTAGTTGTTGGTGCAGATGTGGTAGTGGTTGGAGCAGATGTTGTAGTTGTTGGTGCTGAAGTTGTAGTGGTTGTAGCAGATGTTGTAGTTGTTGGAGCTGTTGTTGTAGTTGTTGGTGCTGTTGTCGTAGTGGTTGGAGCCGATGTTGTGGTTGTTGGTGCTGTTGTCGTAGTGGTTGGAGCAGATGTTGTAGTGGTTGGAGCTGTAGTTGTTGTTGTTGGTGCAGATGTGGTAGTTGTTGGAGCAGATGTTGTAGTTGTTGGAGCTGTTGTCGTGGTTGGAGCAGATGTTGTGGTTGTTGTAGCTGTAGTTGTAGTTGTTGGTGCAGATGTGGTAGTGGTTGGAGCAGATGTTGTAGTTGTTGGTGCTGTTGTCATAGTGGTTGGAGCAGATGTTGTGGTTGTTGGAGCTGTAGTTGTAGTTGTTGGTGCAGATGTGGTAGTGGTTGGAGCAGATGTTGTAGTGGTTGGTGCAGATGTTGTAGTGGTTGGAGCAGATGTTGTGGTTGTTGGAGCTGTTGTTGTAGTTGTTGGTGCTGTTGTCGTAGTGGTTGGAGCAGATGTTGTGGTTGTTGGTGCTGTTGTCGTAGTGGTTGCAGCAGATGTTGTCGTTGTTGGAGCTGTAGTTGTTGTTGTTGGTGCTGTTGTCATAGTGGTTGGAGCAGATGTTGTGGTTGTAGGAGCTGTAGTTGTTGTTGTTGGTGCAGATGTGGTAGTGGTTGGAGCAGATGTTGTAGATGTTGGAGCTGTAGTTGTGGTTGTTGGAGCTGTAGTTGTAGTTGTTGGTTCAGATGTGGTAGTGGTTGGAGCAGATGTTGTAGTTGTTGGTGCTGATGTTGTAGTGGTTGCAGCAGATGTTGTGGTTGTTGGAGCTGTAGTTGTAGTTGTTGGTGCTGTTGTCGTAGTGGTTGGAGCAGATGTTGTGGTTGTTGGAGCTGTTGTTGTAGTTGTTGGAGCTGTTGTTGTAGTTGTTGGTGCTGTTGTCGTAGTAGTTGTAGCCGATGTTGTGGTTGTTGGTGCTGTTGTCGTGGTGGTTGGAGCAGATGTTGTTGTGGTTAGAGCTGTAGTTGTTGTTGTTGGTGCAGATGTGGTAGTGGTTGTAGCAGATGTTGTAGTTGTTGGTGCAGATGTTGTAGAGGTTGGAGCAGATGTTGTGGTTGTTGGAGCTGTAGTTGTAGTTGTTGGTGCAGATGTGGTAGTTGTTGGAGCAGATGTTGTAGTGGTTTGTGCAGATGTTGTAGTGGTTGGAGCAGATGTTGTGGTTGTTGGAGCTGTTGTTTTAGTTGTTGGTGCTGTTGTCGTAGTGGTTGGAGCAGATGTTGTGGTTGTTGGTGCTGTAGTTGTTGTTGTTGGTGCTGTTGTCATAGTGGTTGGAGCAGATGTTGTGGTTATAGGAGCTGTAGTTGTTGTTGGTGCAGATGTGGTAGTGGTTGGAGCAGATGTTGTAGATGTTGGAGCTGTAGTTGTGGTTGTTGGAGCTGTAGTTGTCGTTGTTGGTTCAGATGTGGTAGTGGTTGGAGCAGATGTTGTAGTTGTTGGTGCTGTTGTCGTAGTGGTTGGAGCAGATGTTGTAGTTGTTGGAGCTGTAGTTGGTGCAGATGTGGTAGTGGTTGGAGCAGATGTTGTAGTTGTTGGAGCTGTAGTTGTAGTTGTTGGTGCAGATGTGGTAGTGGTTGGAGCAGATGTTGTAGTGGTTGGAGCTGTAGTTGTTGTTGTTGGTGCAGATGTGGTAGTGGTTGGAGCAGATGTTGTAGTTGTTGGTGCTGTTGTCGTAGAGGTTGGAGCAGATGTTGTGGTTGTTGGAGCTGTAGTTGTAGTTGTTGGTGCAGATGTGGTAGTTGTTGGAGCAGATGTTGTAGTGGTTTGTGCAGATGTTGTAGTGGTTGGAGCAGATGTTGTGGTTGTTGGAGCTGTTGTTTTAGTTGTTGGTGCTGTTGTCGTAGTGGTTGGAGCAGATGTTGTGGTTGTTGGTGCTGTAGTTGTTGTTGTTGGTGCTGTTGTCATAGTGGTTGGAGCAGATGTTGTGGTTATAGGAGCTGTAGTTGTTGTTGGTGCAGATGTGGTAGTGGTTGGAGCAGATGTTGTAGATGTTGGAGCTGTAGTTGTGGTTGTTGGAGCTGTAGTTGTCGTTGTTGGTTCAGATGTGGTAGTGGTTGGAGCAGATGTTGTAGTTGTTGGTGCTGTTGTCGTAGTGGTTGGAGCAGATGTTGTAGTTGTTGGAGCTGTAGTTGGTGCAGATGTGGTAGTGGTTGGAGCAGATGTTGTAGTTGTTGGAGCTGTAGTTGTAGTTGTTGGTGCAGATGTGGTAGTGGTTGGAGCAGATGTTGTAGTGGTTGGAGCTGTAGTTGTTGTTGTTGGTGCAGATGTGGTAGTGGTTGGAGCAGATGTTGTAGTTGTTAGAGCTGTAGTTGTTGGTGCAGATGTGGTAGTGGTTGGAGAAGATGTTGTAGTTGTTGGGGCTGATGTTGTAGTGGTTGCAGCAGATGTTGTGGTTGGAGCTGTATTTGTTGTTGTTGGTGCAGATGTGGTAGTGGTTGGAGCAGATGTTGTGGTTGTTGGAGCTGTAGTTGTAGTTGTTTGTTCAGATGTGGTAGTGGTTGGAGCAGATGTTGTAGGTGTTGGTGCTGATGTTGTAGTGGTTGCAGCAGATGTGGTTGTTGGAGCTGTCGTTGTAGTTGTTGGTGCTTTTGTCGTAGTGGTTGGAGCAGATGTTGTAGTTGTTGGAGCTGTAGTTGTTGTTGGTGCAGATGTGGTAGTGGTTGGAGCAGATGTTGTGGTTGTTGGAGCTGTAGTTGTAGTTGTGGGTTCAGATGTTGTAGTGGTTGCAGCAGATGTTGTGGTTGTTGGAGCTGTAGTTGTAGTTGTTGGTGCTGTAGTTGTTGTTGAAGACGTCGACGTAGATACTATTCCAGTTGTCATTCCAGATGTTGTGGTGGTTGTGCTCATTGTGTACGCAATAGGTGTCGTACAGGCTGACATGAAAATACCATTACATTGATTATTTCTCAATTTCAACCACTTTCAAAACATACATTATTTTTAAAAAATTCATTTATTCAATTCATTTCTCATTTTTTAATTAATTCCTGCACATTTACAATTTCAGTTGTTATCCCTTCAATTCTTTGCCTCCTACAACGGTTTTTCCATAATCCATAATTGAAAAGTTTAAAAAAGTTTTTCAACTCACCTGCGAGACACAGCAGTATTGATAGTTGTAATCCAGGATCCATCCTGGTCTCTTTTGAATCTATAAAATAGAAAAATTCTGAGTTTGTATGTCATACCAATAAAAGTCCAATTCATCCATGGTACATTCTCATTTTAATTTTTATTTGTTTGATTAATTCCAGGAGTTGTTTTTTTTCATATAAGCTTATTACTGGCATTTGGGTCAGTGATTATGCAACAGCTGTCAACAGGTACCAACGTGTGCTTCACGAATTGGTACGCTGGAAAAGACGAACCGCCACGGCAGGGATAAAAAACCCTTCCACTAATGGTTCCTTCCTCGCAAGCCAGGTGCTGCTGCCGCGGCGACACATGCCAAACACAACGGCCTTGCCCCTTGTCCCGTCCCGGGCATGGCAGCCGGGGACAAAAAGAGGCAGTGCAAACACTGGCCAGCCAAACAAAGGAGGAGCCATCAACAAAAAAAACAAAAAAAAAACACCTCCTGGACAGACCTCACCACGGACACGCCTTCAGTCCTGAATTGGACTTTTTCAGTCACTCGCACAGATACGTGCACACGCACACACACCCACCCACCCACACACACTATTTCTGTTCCCCTCTGTTGTAAATGAATGTTCTTGTTTTCTTTGTTTTCATTCGACTTGTTAAACCTGTATTTTCGCTTTTATCCTCTTGAGCAAATTAAAATGAGCTACTGTAAAAACTGAAGCGGCACAAGATTCATTTAAAAAAAAAAACATGTGAAAGCAAATTTATTTATTTTTTTTAAATATTGCAAACCAACTGGCTTTTAATGGGTTAACATCCTGAATAATCCGGAAAATATTGTTGTTCTAATGATAATTATATTTGTATTCAAAAGTGTATAATGGTGACGCAAAACAAAATCTGACATTGTACAAAAAAAATGTTTTATTTTTAAGTTGACGTTAACTATTGACATACCAGGCTGTGAAAACCCTCTTTGCGTTTAGTTTTTTAACTCTAATTCATCTGTGTGTGTGTTTTTTTTTTTATTTTCTCATCAAAATGACATTGGCATTTCAAAAAAACTAAACAAACTGGCATTTGGTGGGTTAATATCCTGAAAATGACGGTAAAATTGTGAAAAAGAAAGAAAAAAACTGAAAAAAAAAAACCTATCCGTGTTCATATGTGATACACAGAAATGTGCATCTGCAACAGTAGTAAATGTAACTTTGATACATACATTTATTTTTTATAAAAAAATCCAGTATTGTTTGATAAATAAATCACATATTGCTGCTGTAAATATGTGACAATAAACAATAATTCAAAGGAACTGGTGATGTTAATGTAACATCCACAGTCCAAAAACTGTAAACTTCATTTTTCTATTAACGGGCCGACACAACAGAAATAACTGAACCTTTAAAAGCACAATTGTACTCACTCAAGATGAAGGTGATAGTTTTCCCTCACGTTTTGTTAAGGCTGGATTTCTCTCTTGGAATTTGAGCCTGCCGCAGGTCTGTGATCCTTGGAACCTGCTCAGAGGGAATGTCGGCGCGTCTATGTGCTGATCACCTTTACACTGGATGCACAACTGTTGCTTGCACTTTTATCCAAGACTGTGACGCTCGTCAGCCCTGAACCGCAGACCGCTCCCTGCTATTGTCTTCTTTGATGATGACGTTCTGTCGGTGATCACAGAGGTATGCAGGAGATCCGAGAAAGAATGAAAACAGTATTAGATAAATAAATAAATATTTGGGAAGGTGAGGTTACGTAGACGTAGGTAGTTATTACTTTTACTAAATTACAAATGTGATTTGTTACTGGCTGTTTGCGAGCATTGAAGTTGAATTGATTCTTTCAATGGGTAACTTCTTAATGAAATGATTGCGTAACTGTTTGGTTCGTCTTCCTGTTCTGCAGCATCACAATGGTGACCAGTGGATACTGTTGTTGTGGGTGCAGGTGTTGAGGTTTGAATTGTAATTGTAGTATCAGGAGTTGTTGTTCCTCCTGACGTTGTTGTGGGTGCAGGTGTTGTGGTTTGAACTGTAGTTTCAGGATCAGGTGTAGGGGATACTGTAGTTGTTGTGGGTGCAGGTGTTGTGGTTTGAACTGTAGTTTCAGGATCGGGTGTAGTGGATACTGTTGTTGTGGGTGCAGGTGTTGAGGTTTGAATTGTAGTTGTAGTATCAGGAGTTGTTGTTCCTCCTGACGTTGTTGTGGGCGCAGGTGTTGTGGTTTGAACTGTAGTTGAGAGATCAGGTGTGGTGAATACTGTAGTTGTTGTGGGTGCAGCTGTTGTGGTTTGAACTTTAGTTGCAGTATCAGGAGTTGTTGTTCCTCCTGCAGTTGTTGTGGGTGCAGGTGTTCAGGTTTGAATTGTAGTTATAGGATCAGGAGTTGTTGTTTCCCCTGTAGTTGTTGTGGGTGCAGGTGTTGTGGTTTGAATTGTAGTTTCAGAATCATGTGTAGTGGATACTGTAATTGTTGTAGGTTCAGGTGTTGTGGTTTCTTCTGTAGTTTCAGGATCAGGTGTAGTGGATACTGTATTTGTTGTGGGTGCAGGTGTTGTGGTTTGAACTGTAGTTGCAGGATCAGGTGTAGTGGATACTGTAATTGTTGTGGGCGCAGGTGTTGTGGTTTGAACTGTAGTTTCAGGATCAGGTGTAGTGGATACTGTTGTTGTGGGTGCAGGTGTTGAGGTTTGAATTGTAGTTGTAGTATCAGGAGTTGTTGTTTCTCCTGCAGTTGTTGTGGGTGCAGGTGTTGTGGTTTGAACTGTAGTTGCAGGATCAGGTGTAGTGGATACTGTAATTGTTGTGGGCGCAGGTGTTGTGGTTTGAACTGTAGTTTCAGGATCAGGTGTAGTGGATACTGTTGTTGTGGGTGCAGGTGTTGAGGTTTGAATTGTAGTTGTAGTATCAGGAGTTGTTGTTTCTCCTGCAGTTGTTGTGGGTGCAGGTGTTGTGGTTTGAACTGTAGTTGCAGGATCAGGTGTAGTGGATACTGTTGTTGTGGGTGCAGGTGTTGTGGTTTGAACTGTAGTTGCAGGATCAGGTGTAGTGGATACTGTGATTGTTGTGGACGCAGGTGCTGTGGTTTGAACTGTCGTGGAGAGATCAGGTGTGGTGAATACTATAGTTGTTGTGGGTGCAGCTGTTGTGGTTTGAACTTTAGTTGTAGTATCAGGAGTTGTTGTTCCTCCTGCAGTTGTTTTGGGTGCAGGTGTTGAGGTTTGAATTGTAGTTATAGGATCAGGAGTTGTTGTTTCTCCTGTAGTTGTTGTGGGTGCAGGTGTTGTAGTTTGAATTGTAGTTTCAGAATCATGTGTAGTGGATACTGTAATTATTGTATGTTCAGGTGTTGTGGTTTCTTCTGTAGTTGCAGCATCAGGTGTAGTGGATACTGTAGTTGTTGTGGGTACAGGTGTTGTGGTTTGAATTGTAGTTTCAGGATCAGGTGTAGTGGATACTGTATTTGTTGTGGGTGCAGGTGTTGTGGTTTGAACTGTAGTTTCAGGATCAGGTGTAGTGGATATTGTCGTTGTGGGTGCAGGTGTTGAGGTTTGAATTGTAGTTTCAGAATCAGGTGTAGTGGATACTGTAATTGTAGGTTCAGGTGTGGTTTCTTCTGTAGTTGCAGGATCAGGTGTAGTGGATACTGTAGTTGTGGGTGCAGGTGTTGAGGTTTGAACTGTAGTTGAGAGATCAGGTGTGGTGAATACTGTAGTTGTTGTGGGTGCAGGTGTTGTGGTTTGAACTGTAGTTTCAGGATCAGGTGTAGTGGATACTGTAGTTGTGGGTGCAGGTGTTGAGGTTTGAATTGTAGTTGTAGTATCAGGAGTTGTTGTTTCTCCTGCAGTTGTTGTGGGTGCAGGTGTTGTGGTTTGAACTGTAGTTGCAGGATCAGGTGTAGTGGATACTGTTGTTGTGGGTGCAGGTGTTGAGGTTTGAACTGTAGTTGAGAGATCAGGTGTGGTGAATACTGTAGTTGTTGTGGGTGCAGGTGTTGTGGTTTGAACTGTAGTTTCAGGATCAGGTGTAGTGGATACTGTAGTTGTGGGTGCAGGTGTTGAGGTTTGAATTGTAGTTGTAGTATCAGGAGTTGTTGTTTCTCCTGCAGTTGTTGTGGGTGCAGGTGTTGTGGTTTGAACTGTAGTTGCAGGATCAGGTGTAGTGGATACTGTAATTGTTGTGGGCGCAGGTGTTGTGGTTTGAACTGTAGTTGCAGGATCAGATTTAGTGGATACTGTTGTTGTGGGTGCAGGTGTTGAGGTTTGAATTGTAGTTGTAGTATCAGGAGTTGTTGTTTCTCCTGCAGTTGTTGTGGGTGCAGGTGTTGTGGTTTGAACTGTAGTTGCAGGATCAGGTGTAGTGGATACTGTAATTGTTGTGGGCGCAGGTGTTGTGGTTTGAACTGTAGTTTCAGGATCAGGTGTAGTGGATACTGTTGCTGTGGGTGCAGGTGTTGAGGTTTGAATTGTAGTTGTAGTATCAGGAGTTGTTGTTTCTCCTGCAGTTGTTGTGGGTGCAGGTGTTGTGGTTTGAACTGTAGTTGCAGGATCAGGTGTAGTGGATACTGTAATTGTTGTGGGCACAGGTGTTGTGGTTTGAACTGTAGTTTCAGGATCAGGTGTAGTGGATACTGTTGTTGTGGGTGCAGGTGTTGAGGTTTGAATTGTAGTTGTAGTATCAGGAGTTGTTGTTTCTCCTGCAGTTGTTGTGGGTGCAGGTGTTGTGGTTTGAACTGTAGTTGCAGGATCAGGTGTAGTGGATACTGTAATTGTTGTGGGCGCAGGTGTTGTGGTTTGAACTGTAGTGGAGAGATCAGGTGTGGTGAATACTGTTGTTGTTGTGGGTGCAGCTGTTGTGGTTTGAACTTTAGTTGCAGTATCAGGAGTTGTTGTTCCTCCTGCAGTTGTTGTGGGTGCAGGTGTTGAGGTTTGAATTGTAGTTATAGGATCAGGAGTTGTTGTTTCTCCTGTAGTTGTTGTGGGTGCAGGTGTTGTAGTTTGAATTGTAGTTTCAGAATCATGTGTAGTGGATACTGTAATTGTTGTATGTTCAGGTGTTGTGGTTTCTTCTGTAGTTGCAGCATCAGGTGTAGTGGATACTGTAGTTGTAGGTTCAGGTGTGGTTTCTTCTGTAGTTGCAGGATCAGGTGTAGTGGATACTGTAGTTTTTGTGGGAACAGGTGTTTTTTGAATTGTAGTTTTAGGATCAGGTGTCGTTGATACTGTCGTTGTCGGTTCAGGTGTTGTGGTTTCTACTCTTGTATGATCAGGAGTGGTGAATACTGTAGTTGTTGTTGGTCCAGGTGTTGTCGTTTCTTCGGTTGGCATAGTTGAATGAGGAGTTGTTAAATCAGTCGTTGTGGTTTCCTCCGTAGTTTTTTGATCAGAAGTTGTTGCTGCCGTTGACGTGAAATCAGGCGTTGTGGATTCTTCTTCTATTGTCTGTTCAGGGGTTGTCATGTCTTCAGGAGCCGTTGTAAGAACAGGTGTTGTGGTTGCTGCAGGGGAAGTTTTAGGAGCCATTTTTGTTATTAATAACATTTTACTGCTCAGTGGATCCAGGAGGGTTTTACTTTGAGCCATGCTACATGCTACATGCTAAAGAGTTTTGGGGCTCACACACCAGCTATACTACATTCTTAACCTGATTAAAGTATGACTGTTGGTCCAAGCTTGCTCTAACTTGTTGTTACGTTGGAGTTGCGCACAGCATTGACACACAGGCTATGTGGAGGTGGTTCGCAGTGACTCACGTACGTATAAGTACGTATGAATTAGGCTTAAGTGATGCCGCAGCTTTTGGACAAAGAGTTGTTGGACATTTTTATAACATTGAGCAGTAGCCTGCTCACTCCACCCCAACAGGGCATATAGACCTTTTATAAGAATGTACATTACATGCTCCAGTCACTCATCGAATAGAAAAAGAGCATTTTTGGTTGGAGTTCAAATTGCCAGACAACCTGGCCCATGGAACTGAAAAACTGCAATGCCAACAAAACCACACAGTGAATATTTCAGTTAAATCTTATCCGAACGAGGAAACACTGAGATGAGAATAAAATATTTTGAAAATAATTGTAATAGAATTGGTTCTTGTAACGGCAAGTAGCAAAAGGTTATTACTTGTACTCGTCCTTTAAAAAATAGTGGTACGGATGCTTCCCTACTTAATTATAAACAATGGAAACTTACTTTAGCAGTAAACACTTCAAATAATACTTTATAATAGATGTTTAAAATTCAGTACTGCATACTATGGCTCACAATGTATGCAAAAAAACACAACTTTGATACAACTAAAAGACAAAAACAACTTAAAACAAAACTCTAAAGGCGGCATAGCCTGCAATGATGTGGTACACTCACTGTTTCTTTTTCAAACTGGGTTTGTGTCTAAGAAGACCAGGGCATCAACTTGAGTGTCGTGAAGATTTAATAGGAGATGAATGATAGTTGTCCCAGGCAGCAGGTTCTCCGAGGTGGCGCCTTCATTACTGGAGAAAATCAATTGTGTTACTGCCACAAATTGCTTAATATGGCAACGCTGTTTTACACCACCCTGCAAAAATCGATTCAAAGAAATCTAAACAGTGATTTCAAGGAAAAGTCAAAAGCCAACGTCCGTATACCTTGGTTACTTGTTGATTGCAATATAGTGTGGGATTATTTCAAAACAAACTACGACAAATACTGATTTATTGTCCCATCACTTTTCTCATCTTTTGATGTATTACATTTTACATTTTAGACAAAATTAGGCAAATATTCACATCACAGTATGGCCCTGGACTGTCACACTTCCCCGTGGCCCCGTTTTGTGATTAATAATAATAATCAAAATAATAAGAATAAGTAGAAGAAGAAGAAGAAGAAGAAAGCAGTGGAACTGTATAAATGAGGGTTTCCTGTGTGGTTGAGGTGTTCAAAAATGCTATTTATGGATAATAACGTGGATATTTGAAGTTATTTACTTGCATACTTGAATTCTTTGCAAAAATACCAAAGCAGTTATGTGCAGTTTATCATGCTTTTTTTGGCCAAGCAAAGAAAAGCCTCGACGTCAGCATGACCCAGGATGCAAAACAGTTACTGTATTTGTGAAACGACCAATTAGCACTTCCAGCAGACATCCACAACAGCACACACACATAAAAATATTAGTATAACAAAAATAATGTTAGAACGTTAGTTGGGTGTCTGTATGATCCAGTGGGGCCAAATAGTAGTACAGTCCAAGCTGTCTTTACTCTGTCCAATTGTTATTCCGATTCCAGGTTATTTAACCTGGCAACCTGTGTCCACTGAGATTGGTCAATAGAAGGAGGCCAAGCAGGTGTAGAAGATCGAATGAGGAAATTAAACTCCAAAAATGCAATGCCGTGAAAAATAATATGTTTGGATAAAATCCATCTGAGGAAGAATTTAAGTGTGTGATAGCTTTCTATTGAGTTTGCTTTACCAGTTTATACTCAATCTTTAATATTTTTTCATAAGGCTGCTTCCAGGTATTTCTCCATCGAGTCAACAGTTTGTCTGTAATTTGCAAACGTCTGGTACTCGGTCCCTTGTCATGGTGAAGCGTGTTAAAAAGATCGAAAATTGAAACTCTGCATTTTCTTCCGGATAACATCTGGCTTTTCTTTTGAATCCTGAAAGAGACCGGTTTCTGCCACATTCCCGTCTGTGCTGGACTACGGAGATGTTTTGTACAGGTACATGTCAAAAAAATGTGAATATCGTGAAAATGGTCAATGTTTTTTGTCACTCATTTCACAAAGTCCAACCTATATATGATATAGGCTCATCACACATAGAGTGAAATATTTCAAGCCTTTATTTCTTGAAATGTTGATGATTATGGCTGACGGATGGTGAAAACCCAAAAGTCAGTGTCTCAGAAAATTTAAATATTGTGGAAATGTTCAGTTTTGGAAAGTCATGGTGTCACACCCTTATCATCTAATTAACTCAAAACACCTGCAAAGGTTCCCTGAGCCTTTAAATGGTCTCTTAGTCTGGGTCAGTAGGGGACACAATCATGGAGAAGACTGCTGACTTGACAGATGTCCAGAAGACAGTCATTGACACCGTCCACAAGGAGGGTAAAGCCACAAAAGGTCATTAAAGAAGCTGCTTGTTCACAGAGTGCTGGATCCAAGCATGTTCAGAGAAAGTTGAGTGGGAGGAGAAAGTGTGGTAGGGAAAGGTGCAAAGTCCTTTTTCTCACATGAAAGTACATTTTGCATCTGGTTTGTAAATGGAGTTCCCAGAGTGTGGAGGAAGAGCGGAGAGGCTCAGAATCCACCTTGCTTGAAGTCCAGTGTGACGGTTCCTCAGTCTGTGATGATTTGTGCTGCCATGTCCTCTGCTGCTGTCGCTCCACTGGGTTTTCTGATGTCCACAGTCAACGCAGTCATCGAGCAGGAAACTTTAGAGCACTTCATGCTTCCTCCTGCTGACAAGCTTTATGGAGACGCTGATTTCATTTCCACGCTGCATTGGCGCAGTAATTCACGCAAAAGGAGCCCAACCAAGTATTGAGTGCATCGAAATGAACAGACTTTTCAGAAGCCTTCCATTTTTATTCTTTTTAATCTTATCTAATATATACATTTTCTGAGACACTGAATTTTGGGTTTTCACTCTCTGTAAGAAATAATCATCAACATTTCAAGAAATAAAGGCTTAAAATATTTCACTCTATGTGTCATGAGCCTGTATATGGGTTTGACTCTCTGAACATTTTCATGATATTCTCATTTTTTAAGAGGCACCTGTATGTGCACGCCTCCTCTCGTAGTTTACAGTCCCTGGATTGGGTCCATCCTGGAGCTCTGAGGTTCGTCACCGATTTTAAATGTCTGCCGTATACTTGTGTTGGATGGTCTTCTTTATATGTTTTGGGGACTCAATCACAGGATTGTTTTATATTTCTAAGTGTATTTTAGGTCTGCTCCCATCCTACCTTCAGACCTACAGTACATCAGTCTCAGAAACACGGACTCTTATAGTCTTCGCTCGCAGGATCTTCTTTTATTGTCTCTTCCTAAAATCAGGACTGAACTGGGAGAAAAGGCTCCATCTGCTTGGAACCAACTCAAAAACCTGGTTTCACTGGACTCTTTTACAAAGTTGCTTAGCGACTTGGAGACAAACACATCTGTCTGCAGATGTTTTGAATGATGGGACTTAATTTTAATTTGTGGGCAACTTATATATATATTTATATGTGTATATATATATATATATATTTGTGGGCAACTCATATATATATATATATATATATATATATATATATATATATATATGAGTTGCCCACAAATTTAAACCCACACAAATCTAGCCCATATATATATATATGGGCTAGATTTGTGTGGGTTTAATGTTGTCTGGGCTGGAAACAGTGAGTCACATCTGGCAACCCTGTTGCTGACCGGCGTGTCATGCCAACCTAACCCTAACCCTAACCCTAACCCTAACCCTAACCTGCGCCCGCGTTCTCTGGGGCCCCGAAAACATCTCCTCCGTTCACGTTCACACTGGAGGTCGCGTTTGAATTGATTACACAAAAAAAATGAGATCCCAGCAAGAAATTGGAATGTAGCCTCACTGGCTATAAAAATGTCTCACAGAAGTCCCATTTTGGCTTCTCTCCATTGGTTGCCAGTGATTTTGAGAATTCGTTTTGAACTTTTAATCTTAGCTCTCAGGGCCAACGTGGCCGAGCAATTCATTTTCTTAATTAACCTAATGTTTTATGTTGTATTAGGTTTTATTGTGTCTTATAAACTCGATTTCTGTCCGTGAGATGTGCTATATAAATAACATTTACACACTTCTTTGTTTGTCCGTCGCCGACAGATCCATTTACTAAGCAGACCCTAACTGCCTCTTCAAAGAACGTGCAAACAAACTGTTGCCTAACTTAACTATATATCCGAGCTGTCTCTCGCCTCCGCAACACCAGATTGGCAACATTCTTTGAGTGACAGGACAAATATATTCAAAAATAGATCCAGTGAGATAATGAGAAACGATCTTATTTTGTCATTTTAAGTCCACAATGGTTGCGTTGCAGCTGTATAATGCAATGAACGTACAAACATATATGTAACATACAATATTTAGTAGCAGTAACAATATTTACTGTATCGTACTGGAAGGAAATAAGAAAAAGATGTGATGAGAATATAACATTCAGTAACAATATAAGAGAATGTAATATTGTGAACAAATACTAAAATATCAATATTATATGACAGACAGGTTCAGAATTAAATGCTGCTTAGAAATCAAACTGCATTTGCAAAGAGCCACACAAAAAAACCCCAAAACCGACGGGCATTTATCGGCACAACGCGGAGCAATTCTTCCTTATTCAAGCAGTCTTTTCACACAAATCGTACAAATACAGCCAACCGTGGGTGATCTTGAATATCACAAGACTCAAGATCGGTGAATACTTGTGCTTCTCTTGATTTGTTCTATCGATATTTGCTGCTCAGTGGTGTTGGCGTTAAAGCCGCAGGTCAGACTTGGTAAACTTGAAATGGTAAACTTGCTAGATCGGCAACATGTCGGCCACATGCAACCCTCCTGTCAGATGACATAGTATCTTCATATTATTCTTTATATGAAGGTATATATAAAAAGCAACTATACAACAAGAGTAAGGGCAAAACTAAAATCAATATTGACATAGTCAAGTCGTGTCGGCCACACAGAGGGGAGTTATTGAGTTTTGTGTTGAGTGGAATGATTGAAGTCTGGTATCATACTTCATCACAGCTGAACTGTTTGAGTCTGTTGAACAATGGGCTCTGCTCTCCGTGTAACAGGTTGTGGAGGACGTGAGATGACAGTTTGCTCAGTGGTCGACGGCACTCGGAATCAGAAATGAGGATCCATAAATCAGTCACACTTTAGCCCCCAGGCAGTAGAAGAATACATTATTACGGCTCCTACAATCATCAAAGTTTCCCACCCTTCATTTATACATGATTCTATCAACAGAACATTTGTCTGGTTTGCAACGATAACCATGTAATTCACAGATAAAGATATATTGGCATGTCACTGTACACACTGAATAACTATCCATTGCTGAACCAACAAGAAATACTAAATACTGTGCAGTTTTTAGTAAATTGACACAACGTGAGGCCGATCGTGTACAATGTGTGATGAAGCTGCATGTCTCATTTTGAAGATGTATGAGCTCCCAAAATAGATGAACTTCTATATTTTCTCAAATGATCCAGATGATTGAAATCTGCAATCGTTACCCTCACTTGTCAGACCTTCTTTTATACTGTGTATGATGCCACCTTTTGGCTTTCAAACTTTATGGAGTTATTCTCTCTCTCTCTCTCTCTCTCTCTCTCTGACCAATGACCAATGACTTGATAAATTATCATTCTAATCACTGACTGAAACTAAGATAAAACCAGGTCCTGATATTTCCCAGGTGAAATTCAGGTCAATCATACTGAGAAGTGAGATTTGACAGTTTTTCAGAATAAAGGCATGTGAAAAGGCGACAACCATCTAAAATATCAGCAAGAGCCACGTTGTAAATGATAATTCAGGTAAAAGTTTCACAAACTATTGAGCACCACTTTATATTGTTTTAATCGTCAACTTTTTTTGTTTTTATTTACAATTGGTAAAAGTGACGCGAGTCATTCCCAGACCATCATCTTGGTTTTCTTCATACATAACTAATGTGTGCGTCTTTGATAGTGACTCAGTTATGTGGTGAGAGACAGTTAACCGAGAAATAAAAGAACTTGTAAAATTAACACGGAGATGCAACATCATCTACCTAGAAAAGACTTTTGTTGAAGAAAAATATAATTCTTTGGGAGTAATATCATTGTTTTGATTTATTTATCGATTCTTTATTATAGTGTATGTTGGAGTCTGTTTAAATGTGACATATTTATTGGAGAGAGTTGATTTGTTAGTTTTTTTTCCGGCTTGGCTCCCGTAATTATTGCCTGCATTGGAAGGAAGAAGGACAGGACGACATATCAGGGCTCTCTTGTGCTGGTTTGTTTGTGTTTTCCCCGTGATGTTCCCTGCGCTCAGGCGTTTCTGCTTGTACTCCAATTTGTTCGGGTTTTTGTATTCTTTCTGTTGCCTGGTATTCAATTAAAGGATTCGCTTGTCTTGCAACCTGCTCTGTTCAGCCCTACCTCTTAGCATTGTTTTGACACATAAATAGAAAATCTTAGTTTGGTGAGGAAGGAGCGAAAGTGATGAAAAGATTGCAGACCCCAGTCTAGTCGCTGGACACCTCAAGGAAACACTTTACATCATGTCACTGATATGTCGCACACCTTTTCCAGTCTCTTGATGAACTCGCCTGATTAGATGGATAACTTGCATCAAACTATTAGGATTTTATGGTGTTTTGATTGATTATCTATTTGAACAATGTCTCTGAGATTGTGAATTAGAACTTTGATTTATTTGTCATTTGGAATAATAATTAAAATAAAGTGAGCATACTTCCCTTAAAAAAAGGAAACTGAGTATAAAATGTGTATCCCTTCTGTGTTCTCACTTGAAGTTACGTTTTTTTTCTGTTAGAAAATCGCCTCTCTGGTATGTCCAGTACTGCACTAATAATGCTACCAAACTACCAAACTACCAAACTTTTTCAGATATTAGATAAATGCATTAATATAAGTTCCCAGACTGATATAAATGTCTCATTGTGTTGCATTGCTTGTTGTGTATGTTTTCTATACTGTGATTATAATGAGACAGAGGGCATGTTAGGCTATAGCTACCTTTCACAATAGAGGCCAGATATGATTCATGTTAGTGCAAATTAATGTATTTTTATAAGTTACTACTTGTGCACTGAAACTTTTTGTCTGTCTTACCAAACCTGAATCTTTCGTATTACGAAACCTGAGACTTTTAACAAATTAAGACACATCTCGCCAGCTTCCACATTGTGTTATCCAAGTAAGTGCTGCAGAAATCACGCATGCAGATTTGACTCTCCGTGCAGTTCAAAGGTGGGATTTCCCTCTGTGACTTTGGTATTCAATTAACGAAGACTTTTGTAAAACCACAAAAGGAAAAAAAGAATCACACACGAGTGAAATTCTTGCAAGAGTGTATTTTGACAGAATTTGTACAAAGTACAGGAAAGTTCAGAGAATACACCAAAGTATTATTGATAAATATAGCACATATAAATGCAATAGGTTGTCATTCCAGTTTGGAATACTACAAGATAGGTTTATATAAATACGGTACATAGATATTTACAGGATACATTATAAGATAATAGTTAAATTCTGAGTTAAATATATCTCTACGATGAATATATATTTTCTTTTGATTTACAATATTTACGATATGTTCTCGAACCAGAAACCCAGTAAGTGTTTGCTTGCGTTAAAAGCAACGGTACAATATCTATTTTGCATTCATGGTAGACAGAACATAGGTAAAGATGAATTACATGCAAAGTGAAGCCCCAGCTAGGATTCTTTGGATACATCAAAACATTCTCTGGGGTATTATTCCTGAGATAAACAAGCCACCACAATCTTTAACTTGGCAAGGGTTGTCATCCTGTCTTGTGCTTAATACTTCTCCCACAGATTATTATACTGTAAGTTTTACTTTCAAAATGTGTCTAATATAAGTAAAGATGGATTTGCTAATGTGTCAAAGCCGTAAATGTCATTAAAAACAACAATGGCGGTGTAGCCAAACAACAGAATTCATCAGAATACATATATTATTGCTGCGTTACCAGCAGCCATGACAGCAGTACCAGGCAGAGGGCAGTGATGAAACGGATTTCTTGGTGCACATGAGCTGAAGCTGCAAATACAGAGAAAAGAGGAGAAGTCATGAGGTGAACAAATATTTTTTCTTGATATGTTCTTATTTCGTTTTCTTACAGTAATGACCCTTAAAGACCAAAATAATGTGACTTACATGGGGTAGGGGTAGGGGTAGAGTCAGAGGTAGAGTCAGAGGTGTTGGTATTGGAGTTAACAGTGATGGAGCTGGCTTCAATGTCAAATCCAGTGACATTTGACGATAGAGACATCAGACTTGTACCAACCACATTGTCGGTCGGAGCAGATGGGGTTGTAAACGTCATATCCAAGTGGTTGATGATTGATCCAGGACTGCAAAAAAATAAACCCAACAGATGGTTTTGAGTATCATGTTTACAACAGGACTGATAATCAACAAAATCAGAAAATAAGATGAAATTACCTGAACTGGACCACATTTAAAGAGATAAAAGAAGATGGAAACAACGTCCGGAACAAGGGCTCAAGCTACAAAAAGACAATAATTGGCATTTTAAAAATCTTGCATTGTCATTATGATGAGATTGTCGTATGCAAGCTTTTTATTAAAAGAAAAGGGATAATGAATGAGATTTACCTGGGATTTGATCATGGCAGCTCGAACTTGAAACGCATTAGATGATGGATTCAACAGGTCAAACGTAAAGTTTCCGAACGCAGACCGGAATGTGACACGGAAGAGTGTTGGGTTGGCTGTCGATGTGGTAGTTGTAGTTGTTGGTGCAGATGTCGTCGTGATGGTGGGAACAGATGCTGTAACTGGTGCAAATGCTGTGGTTGTTGGCGCTCTTGTTGTAGTTGTTGGTGCTGTTGTCGTAGTGGTTGGAGCAGATGTTGTGGTTGTTGGAGCTGTAGTTGTAGACGTTGGCGCTGTTGTTGTAGTGATTGGAGCAGATGTTGTAGTTGTTGAAGCTGTTGTTGTAGTTGTTGGTTCAGATGTGGTAGTGGTTGTAGCAGATGTTGTAGTTGTTGGTGCTGATGTTGTAGTGGTTGCAGCAGATGTTGTGGTTGTTGGAGCTGCCGTTGTAATTATTGGTGCTGTTGCCATAGTGTTTGGAGCATATGTTGTGGTTGTAGGAGCTGTAGTTGTAGTTGTTGGTGCAGATGTGGTAGTGGTTGGAGCAGATGTTGTAGATGTTGGAGCTGTAGTTGTGGTTGTTGGAGCTGTAGTTGTAGTTGTTGGTGCTGTTGTCGTAGTGGTTGGAGCAGATGTTGTAGTTGTTGGAGCTGTAGTTGTAGTCGTTGACGCTGTTGTTGTAGTTGTTGGTTCAGATGTGGTAGTGGTTGGAGCAGATGTTGTAGTTGTTGGAGCAGATGTTGTGGTTGTTGGAGCTGCCGTTGTAATTATTGGTGCTGTTGCCATAGTGTTTGGAGCAGATGTTGTGGTTGTCGGAGCTGTAGTTGTAGTTGTTGGTGCAGATGTGGTAGTGGTTGGAGCAGATGTTGTAGATGTTGGAGCTGTCGTTGTAGTTGTTGGCGCTGTTGTCATAATGGTTGGAGCAGATGTTGTGGTTGTGGGAGCTGTAGTTGTAGTTGTTGTTGCAGATGTGGTAGTGGTTGGAGCAGATGTTGTAGTTGTTGGAGCTGTAGTTGTGGTTGTTGGAGCTGTAGTTGTTGTTGTTGGTGCTGTTGTCGTAGTGGTTGGAGCAGATGTTGTGGTTGTTGGAGCTGTCGTTGTAGTTGTTGGTGCTGTTGTCGTAGTGGTTGGAGCAGATATTGTGGTTGTTGGAGCTGTCGTTGTAGTTGTTGGTGCTGTTGTCGCAGTGGTTGGAGCAGATGTTGTAGATGTTGAAGCTGTAGTTGTGGTTGTTGGAGCTGTAGTTGTAGTTGTTGGTGCTTTTGTCATAGTGGTTGGAGCAGATGTTGTAGTTGTTGGAGCTGTAGTTGTAGTTGTTGGTGCAGATGTGGTAGTGGTTGGAGCAGATGTTGTGGTTGTTGGAGCTGTAGTTGTAGTTGTTGGTGCTGTTGTTGTGGTTGTTGGAGCTGTTGCCGTATTGATTGGAGCAGATGTTGTAGTTGTTGGTGCTGTTGTCGTAATGGTTGGAGCAGATGTTGTAGTTGTTGGAGCTGTAATTGTAGTTGTTGGTGCTGTTGTCGTAGTGGTTGGAGCAGATGTTGTAGTTGTTGGAGCTGTTGTTGTAGTTGTTGGTTCAGCTGTGGCAGCTGTTGGAGCAGATGTTGTGGTTGTCGGAGCTGTAGTTGTAGTTGTTGGTGCAGATGTTGTAGTAGTTGGAGCAGATGTCGTGGTGGTTGGAGCTGTCGTTGTAGTTGTTGGTGCAGACGTGGTAGTGGTTGGAGCAGATGTTGTGGTTGTTGGAGCTGTGGTTGTAGTTGTTGCAGATGTGGTACTGGTTGGAGCAGATGTTGTAGTTGTTGGAGCTGTAGTTGTAGTTGTTGGTGCAGATGTGGTAGTGGTTGGAGCAGATGTTGTAGATGTTGAAGCTGTAGTTGTGGTTGTTGGAGCTGTAGTTGTAGTTGTTGGTGCTGTTGTCATCGTGGTTGGAGCAGATGTTGCAGTTGTTGGAGCTGTAGTTGTAGTTGTTGGCGCTGTTGTTGTAGTGGTTGGAGCAGATGTTGTGGTTGTTGGAGCTGTAGTTGTAGTTGTTGGTGCAGATGTGGTAGTGGTTGGAGCAGATGTTGTAGTTGTAGGAGCTGTAGTTGTAGTTGTTGGTGCAGATGTGGTAGTGGTTGGAAAAGATGTTGTAGTGGTTGGAGCAGATGTTGTGGTTGTTGGAGCTGTTGTTGTAGTTGTTGGTGCTGTAGTCGTAGTGGTTGGAGCAGATGTTGTGGTTGTTGGAGCTGTCGATGTAGTTGTTGGTGCTGTTGTCATAGTGGTTGGAGCAGATGTTGTGGTGGTTGGAGATGTCGTTGCAGTTGTTGGTGCTGTTGTCGTAGTGGTTGGAGCAGATGTTGTAGTTGTTGGAGCTGTAGTTGGTGCAGATGTGGTAGTGGTTGGAGCAGATGTTGTAGATGTTGGAGCTGTAGTTGTAGTTGTTGGTGCTGTTGTCGTAGTGGTTGGAGCAGATGTTGTTGTTGTTGGAGCTGTTGTTGTTGTTGTTGGTTCAGATGTGGTAGTGGTTGGAGCAGATGTTGTAGTAGTTGGAGCAGATGTCGTGGTGGTTGGAGCTGTCGTTGTAGTTGTTGGTGCAGATGTGGTAGTGGTTGGAGCAGATGTTGTAGTTGTTGGTGCTGATGTTGTAGTGGTTGCAGCAGATGTTGTGGTTGTTGGAGCTGTAGTTGTAGTTGTTGATGCTGTTGTCATAGTAGTTGGAGCAGATGTCGTGGTGGTTGGAGCTGTCGTTGTAGTTGTTGGTGCAGATGTGGCAGTGGTTGGAGCAGATGTTGTAGTTGTTGGTGCTGATGTCGTAGTGGTTGGAGCAGATGTTGTAGTTGTTGGAGCTGTAGTTGGTGCAGATGTGGTAGTGGTTGGAGCAGATGTTGTGGTTGTTGGAGCTGTAGTTGTCGTTGTTGGTGCTGTTGTCGTAGTGGTTGGAGCAGATGTTGTGGTTGTTGGAGCTGTTGTTGTAGTTGTTGGAGCTGTTGTTGTAGTTGTTGGTGCTGTTGTCGTAGTAGTTGGAGCCGATGTTGTGGTTGTTGGTGCTGTTGTCGTGGTGGTTGGAGCAGATGTTGTTGTGGTTGTAGCAGATGTTGTAGTTGTTGGTGCAGATGTTGTAGTGGTTGGAGCAGATGTTGTAGTTGTTGGAGCTGTTGTTGTAGTTGTTGGTGCTGTTGTCGTAGTGGTTGGAGCCGATGTTGTGGTTGTTGGTGCTGTTGTCGTAGTGGTTGGAGCAGATGTTGTAGTGGTTGGAGCTGTAGTTGTTGTTGGTGCAGATGTGGTAGTGGTTGGAGCAGATGTTGTGGTTGTTGGAGCTGTAGTTGCAGTTGTTGGTTCAGATGTGGTCGTGGTTGGAGCAGATGTTTTAGTTGTTGGTGCTGATGTTGTAGTGGTTGCAGCAGATGTTGTCGTTGTTGGAGCTGTAGTTGTAGTTGTTGGTGATGTTGTCGTAGTGGTTGCAGCAGATGTTGTTGTTGTAGGAGCTGTAGTTGTAGTTGTTGGTTCAGATGTGGTAGTGGTTGGAGCAGATGTTGTAGTTGTTGGAGCTGTAGTTGTAGTTGTTGGTGCAGATGTGGTAGTGGTTGGATCAGATGTTGTAGTTGTTGGTGCTGATATTGTAGTGGTTGGAGCAGATGTTGTAGTTGTTGGAGCTGTTGTCGTAGTGGTTGGAGCCGATGTTGTAGTGGTTGGAGCTGTAGTTGTTGTTGTTGGTGCAGATGTGGTAGTGGTTGGAGCAGATGTTGTAGTTGTTGGAGCTGTTGTAGTGGTTGGAGCAGATGTTGTGGTTGTTGGTGCTGATGCAGTGGTTGCAGCAGATGTTGTGGTTGTTGGAGCTGTAGTTGTAGTTGTTGGTGCTGTTGTCGTAGTGGTTGCAGCAGATGTTGTGGTTGTTGGAGCTGTAGTTGTAGTTGTTGGTGCTGTTGTCGTAGTGGTTGGAGCAGATGTTGTGGTTGTTGGAGCTGTTGTAGTTGTTGGTGCTGTTGTCGTAGTGGTTGGAGCCGATGTTGTGGTTGTTGGTGCTGTTGTCATAGTGGTTGGAGCAGATGTTGTAGTTGTTGGTGCAGATGTTGTAGTGGTTGGAGCAGATGTTGTAGTTGTTGGAGCTGTTGTTGTAGTTGTTGGTGCTGTTGTCGTAGTGGTCGGAGCCGATGTTGTGGTTGTTGGTGCTGTTGTCGTAGTGGTTGGAGCAGATGTTGTAGTGGTTGGAGCTGTAGTTGTTGTTGTTGGTGCAGATGTGGTAGTGGTTGTAGCAGATGTTGTAGTTGTTGGTGCAGATGTTGTAGTGGTTGGAGCAGATGTTGTCGTTGTTGGAGCTGTAGTTGTAGTTGTTGGTGATGTTGTCGTAGTGGTTGCAGCAGATGTCGTTGTTGTAGGAGCTGTAGTTGTAGTTGTTGGTTCAGATGTGGTAGTGGTTGGAGCAGATGTTGTAGTTGTTGGAGCTGTAGTTGTTGGTGCAGATGTGGTAGTGGTTGGAGCAGATGTTGTAGTTGTTGGTGCTGATGTTGTGGTGGTTGGAGCTGTAGTTGTTGTTGTTGGTGCAGATGTGGTAGTGGTTGGAGCAGATGTTGTAGTTGTTGGAGCTGTTGTCGTGGTTGGAGCAGATGTTGTGGTTGTTGGAGCTGTAGTTGTAGTTGTTGGTGCAGATGTGGTAGTGGTTGGAGCAGATGTTGTAGTTGTTGGTGCTGTTGTCATAGTGGTTGGAGCAGATGTTGTGGTTGTTGGAGCTGTAGTTGTAGTTGTTGGTGCTGTTGTCGTAGTGGTTGCAGCAGATGTTGTGGTTGTTGGAGCTGTAGTTGTAGTTGTTGGTGCTGTTGTCTTAGTGGTTGGAGCAGATGTTGTGGTTGTTGGAGCTGTAGTTGTAGTTGTTGGTGCAGATGTGGTAGTGGTTGGAGCAGATGTTGTAGTGGTTGGTGCAGATGTTGTAGTGGTTGGAGCAGATGTTGTGGTTGTTGGAGCTGTTGTTGTAGTTGTTGGTGCTGTTGTCGTAGTGGTTGGAGCAGATGTTGTGGTTGTTGGTGCTGTTGTCGTAGTGGTTGCAGCAGATGTTGTCGTTGTTGGAGCTGTAGTTGTTGTTGTTGGTGCTGTTGTCATAGTGGTTGGAGCAGATGTTGTGGTTGTTGGAGCTGTAGTTGTAGTTGTTGGTGCTGTTGTCGTAGTGGTTGCAGCAGATGTTGTGGTTGTTGGAGCTGTAGTTGTAGTTGTTGGTGCTGTTGTCTTAGTGGTTGGAGCAGATGTTGTGGTTGTTGGAGCTGTAGTTGTAGTTGTTGGTGCAGATGTGGTAGTGGTTGGAGCAGATGTTGTAGTGGTTGGTGCAGATGTTGTGGTGGTTGGAGCAGATGTTGTGGTTGTTGGAGCTGTTGTTGTAGTTGTTGGTGCTGTTGTCGTAGTGGTTGGAGCAGATGTTGTGGTTGTTGGTGCTGTTGTCGTAGTGGTTGCAGCAGATGTTGTCGTTGTTGGAGCTGTAGTTGTTGTTGTTGGTGCTGTTGTCATAGTGGTTGGAGCAGATGTTGTGGTTGTAGGAGCTGTAGTTGTTGTTGTTGGTGCAGATGTGGTAGTGGTTGGAGCTGTTGTCGTGGTTGGAGCAGATGTTGTGGTTGTTGGAGCTGTAGTTGTAGTTGTTGGTGCAGATGTGGTAGTGGTTGGAGCAGATGTTGTAGTTGTTGGTGCTGTTGTCATAGTGGTTGGAGCAGATGTTGTGGTTGTTGGAGCTGTAGTTGTAGTTGTTGGTGCTGTTGTCGTAGTGGTTGCAGCAGATGTTGTGGTTGTTGGAGCTGTAGTTGTAGTTGTTGGTGCTGTTGTCTTAGTGGTTGGAGCAGATGTTGTGGTTGTTGGAGCTGTAGTTGTAGTTGTTGGTGCAGATGTGGTAGTGGTTGGAGCAGATGTTGTAGTGGTTGGTGCAGATGTTGTAGTGGTTGGAGCAGATGTTGTGGTTGTTGGAGCTGTTGTTGTAGTTGTTGGTGCTGTTGTCGTAGTGGTTGGAGCAGATGTTGTGGTTGTTGGTGCTGTTGTCGTAGTGGTTGCAGCAGATGTTGTCGTTGTTGGAGCTGTAGTTGTTGTTGTTGGTGCTGTTGTCATAGTGGTTGGAGCAGATGTTGTGGTTGTAGGAGCTGTAGTTGTTGTTGTTGGAGCAGATGTGGTAGTGGTTGGAGCAGATGTTGTAGATGTTGGAGCTGTAGTTGTGGTTGTTGGAGCTGTAGTTGTAGTTGTTGGTTCAGATGTGGTAGTGGTTGGAGCAGATGTTGTAGTTGTTGGTGCTGATGTTGTAGTGGTTGCAGCAGATGTTGTGGTTGTTGGAGCTGTAGTTGTAGTTGTTGGTGCTGTTGTCGTAGTGGTTGCAGCAGATGTTGTGGTTGTTGGAGCTGTAGTTGTAGTTGTTGGTGCCTTTGTCGTAGTGGTTGGAGCAGATGTTGTGGTTGTTGGAGCTGTTGTTGTAGTTGTTGGAGCTGTTGTTGTAGTTGTTGGTGCTGTTGTCGTAGTAGTTGGAGCCGATGTTGTGGTTGTTGGTGCTGTTGTCGTGGTGGTTGGAGTAGATGTTGTTGTGGTTGGAGCTGTAGTTGTTGTTGTTGGTGCAGATGTGGTAGTGGTTGTAGCAGATGTTGTAGTTGTTGGTGCAGATGTTGTAGTGGTTGGAGCAGATGTTGTGGTTGTTGGAGCTGTTGTTGTAGTTGTTGGTGCTGTTGTCGTAGTGGTTGGAGCAGATGTTGTGGTTGTTGGTGCTGTTGTCGTAGTGGTTGCAGCAGATGTTGTCGTTGTTGGAGCTGTAGTTGTTGTTGTTGGTGCAGATGTGGTAGTGGTTGGAGCAGATTTTGTAGATGTTGGAGCTGTAGTTGTGGTTGTTGGTGCAGATGTGGTAGTGGTTGGAGCAGATGTTGTGGTTGTTGGAGCTGTAGTTGTAGTTGTTGGTTCAGATGTGGTCGTGGTTGGAGCAGATGTTGTAGTTGTTGGTGCTGATGTTGTAGTGGTTGCAGCAGATGTTGTCGTTGTTGGAGCTGTAGTTGTAGTTGTTGGTGATGTTGTCGTAGTGGTTGCAGCAGATGTTGTTGTTGTAGGAGCTGTAGTTGTAGTTGTTGGTTCAGATGTGGTAGTGGTTGGAGCAGATGTTGTAGTTGTTGGAGCTGTAGTTGTTGGTGCAGATGTGGTAGTGGTTGGAGCAGATGTTGTAGTTGTTGGTGCTGAAGTTGTAGTGGTTGTAGCAGATGTTGTAGTTGTTGGAGCTGTTGTTGTAGTTGTTGGTGCTGTTGTCGTAGTGGTTGGAGCCGATGTTGTGGTTGTTGGTGCTGTTGTCGTAGTGGTTGGAGCAGATGTTGTAGTGGTTGGAGCTGTAGTTGTTGTTGTTGGTGCAGATGTGGTAGTTGTTGGAGCAGATGTTGTAGTTGTTGGAGCTGTTGTCGTGGTTGGAGCAGATGTTGTGGTTGTTGGAGCTGTAGTTGTAGTTGTTGGTGCAGATGTGGTAGTGGTTGGAGCAGATGTTGTAGTTGTTGGTGCTGTTGTCATAGTGGTTGGAGCAGATGTTGTGGTTGTTGGAGCTGTAGTTGTAGTTGTTGGTGCTGTTGTCGTAGTGGTTGCAGCAGATGTTGTCGTTGTTGGAGCTGTAGTTGTAGTTGTTGGTGCTGTTGTCATAGTGGTTGGAGCAGATGTTGTGGTTGTTGGAGCTGTAGTTGTAGTTGTTGGTGCAGATGTGGTAGTGGTTGGAGCAGATGTTGTAGTGGTTGGTGCAGATGTTGTAGTGGTTGGAGCAGATGTTGTGGTTGTTGGAGCTGTTGTTGTAGTTGTTGGTGCTGTTGTCGTAGTGGTTGGAGCAGATGTTGTGGTTGTTGGTGCTGTTGTCGTAGTGGTTGCAGCAGATGTTGTCGTTGTTGGAGCTGTAGTTGTTGTTGTTGGTGCTGTTGTCATAGTGGTTGGAGCAGATGTTGTGGTTGTAGGAGCTGTAGTTGTTGTTGTTGGTGCAGATGTGGTAGTGGTTGGAGCAGATGTTGTAGATGTTGGAGCTGTAGTTGTGGTTGTTGGAGCTGTAGTTGTAGTTGTTGGTTCAGATGTGGTAGTGGTTGGAGCAGATATTGTAGTTGTTGGTGCTGATGTTGTAGTGGTTGCAGCAGATGTTGTGGTTGTTGGAGCTGTAGTTGTAGTTGTTGGTGCTGTTGTCGTAGTGGTTGGAGCAGAGGTTGTGGTTTTTGGAGCTGTAGTTGTAGTTGTTGGTGCAGATGTGGTAGTGGTTGGAGCAGATGTTGTGGTTGTTGGAGCTGTTGTTGTAGTTGTTGGTGCTGTTGTCGTAGTGGTTGGAGCAGATGTTGTGGTTGTTGGTGCTGTTGTCGTAGTGGTTGCAGCAGATGTTGTCGTTGTTGGAGCTGTAGTTGTTGTTGTTGGTGCAGATGTGGTAGTGGTTGGAGCAGATGTTGTAGATGTTGGAGCTGTAGTTGTGGTTGTTGGTGCAGATGTGGTAGTGGTTGGAGCAGATGTTGTGGTTGTTGGAGCTGTAGTTGTAGTTGTTGGTTCAGATGTGGTCGTGGTTGGAGCAGATGTTGTAGTTGTTGGTGCTGATGTTGTAGTGGTTGCAGCAGATGTTGTCGTTGTTGGAGCTGTAGTTGTAGTTGTTGGTGATGTTGTCGTAGTGGTTGCAGCAGATGTTGTTGTTGTAGGAGCTGTAGTTGTAGTTGTTGGTTCAGATGTGGTAGTGGTTGGAGCAGATGTTGTAGTTGTTGGAGCTGTAGTTGTTGGTGCAGATGTGGTAGTGGTTGGAGCAGATGTTGTAGTTGTTGGTGCTGAAGTTGTAGTGGTTGTAGCAGATGTTGTAGTTGTTGGAGCTGTTGTTGTAGTTGTTGGTGCTGTTGTCGTAGTGGTTGGAGCCGATGTTGTGGTTGTTGGTGCTGTTGTCGTAGTGGTTGGAGCAGATGTTGTAGTGGTTGGAGCTGTAGTTGTTGTTGTTGGTGCAGATGTGGTAGTTGTTGGAGCAGATGTTGTAGTTGTTGGAGCTGTTGTCGTGGTTGGAGCAGATGTTGTGGTTGTTGGAGCTGTAGTTGTAGTTGTTGGTGCAGATGTGGTAGTGGTTGGAGCAGATGTTGTAGTTGTTGGTGCTGTTGTCATAGTGGTTGGAGCAGATGTTGTGGTTGTTGGAGCTGTAGTTGTAGTTGTTGGTGCTGTTGTCGTAGTGGTTGCAGCAGATGTTGTCGTTGTTGGAGCTGTAGTTGTAGTTGTTGGTGCTGTTGTCATAGTGGTTGGAGCAGATGTTGTGGTTGTTGGAGCTGTAGTTGTAGTTGTTGGTGCAGATGTGGTAGTGGTTGGAGCAGATGTTGTAGTGGTTGGTGCAGATGTTGTAGTGGTTGGAGCAGATGTTGTGGTTGTTGGAGCTGTTGTTGTAGTTGTTGGTGCTGTTGTCGTAGTGGTTGGAGCAGATGTTGTGGTTGTTGGTGCTGTTGTCGTAGTGGTTGCAGCAGATGTTGTCGTTGTTGGAGCTGTAGTTGTTGTTGTTGGTGCTGTTGTCATAGTGGTTGGAGCAGATGTTGTGGTTGTAGGAGCTGTAGTTGTTGTTGTTGGTGCAGATGTGGTAGTGGTTGGAGCAGATGTTGTAGATGTTGGAGCTGTAGTTGTGGTTGTTGGAGCTGTAGTTGTAGTTGTTGGTTCAGATGTGGTAGTGGTTGGAGCAGATGTTGTAGTTGTTGGTGCTGATGTTGTAGTGGTTGCAGCAGATGTTGTGGTTGTTGGAGCTGTAGTTGTAGTTGTTGGTGCTGTTGTCGTAGTGGTTGGAGCAGATGTTGTGGTTGTTGGAGCTGTTGTTGTAGTTGTTGGAGCTGTTGTTGTAGTTGTTGGTGCTGTTGTCGTAGTAGTTGTAGCCGATGTTGTGGTTGTTGGTGCTGTTGTCGTGGTGGTTGGAGCAGATGTTGTTGTGGTTAGAGCTGTAGTTGTTGTTGTTGGTGCAGATGTGGTAGTGGTTGTAGCAGATGTTGTAGTTGTTGGTGCAGATGTTGTAGAGGTTGGAGCAGATGTTGTGGTTGTTGGAGCTGTTGTCGTAGAGGTTGGAGCAGATGTTGTGGTTGTTGGAGCTGTAGTTGTAGTTGTTGGTGCAGATGTGGTAGTTGTTGGAGCAGATGTTGTAGTGGTTTGTGCAGATGTTGTAGTGGTTGGAGCAGATGTTGTGGTTGTTGGAGCTGTTGTTTTAGTTGTTGGTGCTGTTGTCGTAGTGGTTGGAGCAGATGTTGTGGTTGTTGGTGCTGTAGTTGTTGTTGTTGGTGCTGTTGTCATAGTGGTTGGAGCAGATGTTGTGGTTATAGGAGCTGTAGTTGTTGTTGGTGCAGATGTGGTAGTGGTTGGAGCAGATGTTGTAGATGTTGGAGCTGTAGTTGTGGTTGTTGGAGCTGTAGTTGTCGTTGTTGGTTCAGATGTGGTAGTGGTTGGAGCAGATGTTGTAGTTGTTGGTGCTGTTGTCGTAGTGGTTGGAGCAGATGTTGTAGTTGTTGGAGCTGTAGTTGGTGCAGATGTGGTAGTGGTTGGAGCAGATGTTGTAGTTGTTGGAGCTGTAGTTGTAGTTGTTGGTGCAGATGTGGTAGTGGTTGGAGCAGATGTTGTAGTGGTTGGAGCTGTAGTTGTTGTTGTTGGTGCAGATGTGGTAGTGGTTGGAGCAGATGTTGTAGTTGTTAGAGCTGTAGTTGTTGGTGCAGATGTGGTAGTGGTTGGAGAAGATGTTGTAGTTGTTGGGGCTGATGTTGTAGTGGTTGCAGCAGATGTTGTGGTTGGAGCTGTATTTGTTGTTGTTGGTGCAGATGTGGTAGTGGTTGGAGCAGATGTTGTGGTTGTTGGAGCTGTAGTTGTAGTTGTTTGTTCAGATGTGGTAGTGGTTGGAGCAGATGTTGTAGGTGTTGGTGCTGATGTTGTAGTGGTTGCAGCAGATGTGGTTGTTGGAGCTGTCGTTGTAGTTGTTGGTGCTTTTGTCGTAGTGGTTGGAGCAGATGTTGTAGTTGTTGGAGCTGTAGTTGTTGTTGGTGCAGATGTGGTAGTGGTTGGAGCAGATGTTGTGGTTGTTGGAGCTGTAGTTGTAGTTGTGGGTTCAGATGTTGTAGTGGTTGCAGCAGATGTTGTGGTTGTTGGAGCTGTAGTTGTAGTTGTTGGTGCTGTAGTTGTTGTTGAAGACGTCGACGTAGATACTATTCCAGTTGTCATTCCAGATGTTGTGGTGGTTGTGCTCATTGTGTACGCAATAGGTGTCGTACAGGCTGACATGAAAATACCATTACATTGATTATTTCTCAATTTCAACCACTTTCAAAACATACATTATTTTTAAAAAATTCATTTATTCAATTCATTTCTCATTTTTTAATTAATTCCTGCACATTTACAATTTCAGTTGTTATCCCTTCAATTCTTTGCCTCCTACAACGGTTTTTCCATAATCCATAATTGAAAAGTTTAAAAAAGTTTTTCAACTCACCTGCGAGACACAGCAGTATTGATAGTTGTAATCCAGGATCCATCCTGGTCTCTTTTGAATCTATAAAATAGAAAAATTCTGAGTTTGTATGTCATACCAATAAAAGTCCAATTCATCCATGGTACATTCTCATTTTAATTTTTATTTGTTTGATTAATTCCAGGAGTTGTTTTTTTTCATATAAGCTTATTACTGGCATTTGGGTCAGTGATTATGCAACAGCTGTCAACAGGTACCAACGTGTGCTTCACGAATTGGTACGCTGGAAAAGACGAACCGCCACGGCAGGGATAAAAAACCCTTCCACTAATGGTTCCTTCCTCGCAAGCCAGGTGCTGCTGCCGCGGCGACACATGCCAAACACAACGGCCTTGCCCCTTGTCCCGTCCCGGGCATGGCAGCCGGGGACAAAAAGAGGCAGTGCAAACACTGGCCAGCCAAACAAAGGAGGAGCCATCAACAAAAAAAACAAAAAAAAAACACCTCCTGGACAGACCTCACCACGGACACGCCTTCAGTCCTGAATTGGACTTTTTCAGTCACTCGCACAGATACGTGCACACGCACACACACCCACCCACCCACACACACTATTTCTGTTCCCCTCTGTTGTAAATGAATGTTCTTGTTTTCTTTGTTTTCATTCGACTTGTTAAACCTGTATTTTCGCTTTTATCCTCTTGAGCAAATTAAAATGAGCTACTGTAAAAACTGAAGCGGCACAAGATTCATTTAAAAAAAAAAAACATGTGAAAGCAAATTTATTTATTTTTTTTAAATATTGCAAACCAACTGGCTTTTAATGGGTTAACATCCTGAATAATCCGGAAAATATTGTTGTTCTAATGATAATTATATTTGTATTCAAAAGTGTATAATGGTGACGCAAAACAAAATCTGACATTGTACAAAAAAAATGTTTTATTTTTAAGTTGACGTTAACTATTGACATACCAGGCTGTGAAAACCCTCTTTGCGTTTAGTTTTTTAACTCTAATTCATCTGTGTGTGTGTTTTTTTTTTTATTTTCTCATCAAAATGACATTGGCATTTCAAAAAAACTAAACAAACTGGCATTTGGTGGGTTAATATCCTGAAAATGACGGTAAAATTGTGAAAAAGAAAGAAAAAAACTGAAAAAAAAAAACCTATCCGTGTTCATATGTGATACACAGAAATGTGCATCTGCAACAGTAGTAAATGTAACTTTGATACATACATTTATTTTTTATAAAAAAATCCAGTATTGTTTGATAAATAAATCACATATTGCTGCTGTAAATATGTGACAATAAACAATAATTCAAAGGAACTGGTGATGTTAATGTAACATCCACAGTCCAAAAACTGTAAACTTCATTTTTCTATTAACGGGCCGACACAACAGAAATAACTGAACCTTTAAAAGCACAATTGTACTCACTCAAGATGAAGGTGATAGTTTTCCCTCACGTTTTGTTAAGGCTGGATTTCTCTCTTGGAATTTGAGCCTGCCGCAGGTCTGTGATCCTTGGAACCTGCTCAGAGGGAATGTCGGCGCGTCTATGTGCTGATCACCTTTACACTGGATGCACAACTGTTGCTTGCACTTTTATCCAAGACTGTGACGCTCGTCAGCCCTGAACCGCAGACCGCTCCCTGCTATTGTCTTCTTTGATGATGACGTTCTGTCGGTGATCACAGAGGTATGCAGGAGATCCGAGAAAGAATGAAAACAGTATTAGATAAATAAATAAATATTTGGGAAGGTGAGGTTACGTAGACGTAGGTAGTTATTACTTTTACTAAATTACAAATGTGATTTGTTACTGGCTGTTTGCGAGCATTGAAGTTGAATTGATTCTTTCAATGGGTAACTTCTTAATGAAATGATTGCGTAACTGTTTGGTTCGTCTTCCTGTTCTGCAGCATCACAATGGTGACCAGTGGATACTGTTGTTGTGGGTGCAGGTGTTGAGGTTTGAATTGTAATTGTAGTATCAGGAGTTGTTGTTCCTCCTGACGTTGTTGTGGGTGCAGGTGTTGTGGTTTGAACTGTAGTTTCAGGATCAGGTGTAGGGGATACTGTAGTTGTTGTGGGTGCAGGTGTTGTGGTTTGAACTGTAGTTTCAGGATCGGGTGTAGTGGATACTGTTGTTGTGGGTGCAGGTGTTGAGGTTTGAATTGTAGTTGTAGTATCAGGAGTTGTTGTTCCTCCTGACGTTGTTGTGGGCGCAGGTGTTGTGGTTTGAACTGTAGTTGAGAGATCAGGTGTGGTGAATACTGTAGTTGTTGTGGGTGCAGCTGTTGTGGTTTGAACTTTAGTTGCAGTATCAGGAGTTGTTGTTCCTCCTGCAGTTGTTGTGGGTGCAGGTGTTCAGGTTTGAATTGTAGTTATAGGATCAGGAGTTGTTGTTTCCCCTGTAGTTGTTGTGGGTGCAGGTGTTGTGGTTTGAATTGTAGTTTCAGAATCATGTGTAGTGGATACTGTAATTGTTGTAGGTTCAGGTGTTGTGGTTTCTTCTGTAGTTTCAGGATCAGGTGTAGTGGATACTGTATTTGTTGTGGGTGCAGGTGTTGTGGTTTGAACTGTAGTTGCAGGATCAGGTGTAGTGGATACTGTAATTGTTGTGGGCGCAGGTGTTGTGGTTTGAACTGTAGTTTCAGGATCAGGTGTAGTGGATACTGTTGTTGTGGGTGCAGGTGTTGAGGTTTGAATTGTAGTTGTAGTATCAGGAGTTGTTGTTTCTCCTGCAGTTGTTGTGGGTGCAGGTGTTGTGGTTTGAACTGTAGTTGCAGGATCAGGTGTAGTGGATACTGTAATTGTTGTGGGCGCAGGTGTTGTGGTTTGAACTGTAGTTTCAGGATCAGGTGTAGTGGATACTGTTGTTGTGGGTGCAGGTGTTGAGGTTTGAATTGTAGTTGTAGTATCAGGAGTTGTTGTTTCTCCTGCAGTTGTTGTGGGTGCAGGTGTTGTGGTTTGAACTGTAGTTGCAGGATCAGGTGTAGTGGATACTGTTGTTGTGGGTGCAGGTGTTGTGGTTTGAACTGTAGTTGCAGGATCAGGTGTAGTGGATACTGTGATTGTTGTGGACGCAGGTGCTGTGGTTTGAACTGTCGTGGAGAGATCAGGTGTGGTGAATACTATAGTTGTTGTGGGTGCAGCTGTTGTGGTTTGAACTTTAGTTGTAGTATCAGGAGTTGTTGTTCCTCCTGCAGTTGTTTTGGGTGCAGGTGTTGAGGTTTGAATTGTAGTTATAGGATCAGGAGTTGTTGTTTCTCCTGTAGTTGTTGTGGGTGCAGGTGTTGTAGTTTGAATTGTAGTTTCAGAATCATGTGTAGTGGATACTGTAATTATTGTATGTTCAGGTGTTGTGGTTTCTTCTGTAGTTGCAGCATCAGGTGTAGTGGATACTGTAGTTGTTGTGGGTACAGGTGTTGTGGTTTGAATTGTAGTTTCAGGATCAGGTGTAGTGGATACTGTATTTGTTGTGGGTGCAGGTGTTGTGGTTTGAACTGTAGTTTCAGGATCAGGTGTAGTGGATATTGTCGTTGTGGGTGCAGGTGTTGAGGTTTGAATTGTAGTTTCAGAATCAGGTGTAGTGGATACTGTAATTGTAGGTTCAGGTGTGGTTTCTTCTGTAGTTGCAGGATCAGGTGTAGTGGATACTGTAGTTGTGGGTGCAGGTGTTGAGGTTTGAACTGTAGTTGAGAGATCAGGTGTGGTGAATACTGTAGTTGTTGTGGGTGCAGGTGTTGTGGTTTGAACTGTAGTTTCAGGATCAGGTGTAGTGGATACTGTAGTTGTGGGTGCAGGTGTTGAGGTTTGAATTGTAGTTGTAGTATCAGGAGTTGTTGTTTCTCCTGCAGTTGTTGTGGGTGCAGGTGTTGTGGTTTGAACTGTAGTTGCAGGATCAGGTGTAGTAGATACTGTTGTTGTGGGTGCAGGTGTTGAGGTTTGAACTGTAGTTGAGAGATCAGGTGTGGTGAATACTGTAGTTGTTGTGGGTGCAGGTGTTGTGGTTTGAACTGTAGTTTCAGGATCAGGTGTAGTGGATACTGTAGTTGTGGGTGCAGGTGTTGAGGTTTGAATTGTAGTTGTAGTATCAGGAGTTGTTGTTTCTCCTGCAGTTGTTGTGGGTGCAGGTGTTGTGGTTTGAACTGTAGTTGCAGGATCAGGTGTAGTGGATACTGTAATTGTTGTGGGCGCAGGTGTTGTGGTTTGAACTGTAGTTGCAGGATCAGATGTAGTGGATACTGTTGTTGTGGGTGCAGGTGTTGAGGTTTGAATTGTAGTTGTAGTATCAGGAGTTGTTGTTTCTCCTGCAGTTGTTGTGGGTGCAGGTGTTGTGGTTTGAACTGTAGTTGCAGGATCAGGTGTAGTGGATACTGTAATTGTTGTGGGCGCAGGTGTTGTGGTTTGAACTGTAGTTTCAGGATCAGGTGTAGTGGATACTGTTGCTGTGGGTGCAGGTGTTGAGGTTTGAATTGTAGTTGTAGTATCAGGAGTTGTTGTTTCTCCTGCAGTTGTTGTGGGTGCAGGTGTTGTGGTTTGAACTGTAGTTGCAGGATCAGGTGTAGTGGATACTGTAATTGTTGTGGGCGCAGGTGTTGTGGTTTGAACTGTAGTTTCAGGATCAGGTGTAGTGGATACTGTTGTTGTGGGTGCAGGTGTTGAGGTTTGAATTGTAGTTGTAGTATCAGGAGTTGTTGTTTCTCCTGCAGTTGTTGTGGGTGCAGGTGTTGTGGTTTGAACTGTAGTTGCAGGATCAGGTGTAGTGGATACTGTAATTGTTGTGGGCGCAGGTGTTGTGGTTTGAACTGTAGTGGAGAGATCAGGTGTGGTGAATACTGTTGTTGTTGTGGGTGCAGCTGTTGTGGTTTGAACTTTAGTTGCAGTATCAGGAGTTGTTGTTCCTCCTGCAGTTGTTGTGGGTGCAGGTGTTGAGGTTTGAATTGTAGTTATAGGATCAGGAGTTGTTGTTTCTCCTGTAGTTGTTGTGGGTGCAGGTGTTGTAGTTTGAATTGTAGTTTCAGAATCATGTGTAGTGGATACTGTAATTGTTGTATGTTCAGGTGTTGTGGTTTCTTCTGTAGTTGCAGCATCAGGTGTAGTGGATACTGTAGTTGTAGGTTCAGGTGTGGTTTCTTCTGTAGTTGCAGGATCAGGTGTAGTGGATACTGTAGTTTTTGTGGGAACAGGTGTTTTTTGAATTGTAGTTTTAGGATCAGGTGTCGTTGATACTGTCGTTGTCGGTTCAGGTGTTGTGGTTTCTACTCTTGTATGATCAGGAGTGGTGAATACTGTAGTTGTTGTTGGTCCAGGTGTTGTCGTTTCTTCGGTTGGCATAGTTGAATGAGGAGTTGTTAAATCAGTCGTTGTGGTTTCCTCCGTAGTTTTTTGATCAGAAGTTGTTGCTGCCGTTGACGTGAAATCAGGCGTTGTGGATTCTTCTTCTATTGTCTGTTCAGGGGTTGTCATGTCTTCAGGAGCCGTTGTAAGAACAGGTGTTGTGGTTGCTGCAGGGGAAGTTTTAGGAGCCATTTTTGTTATTAATAACATTTTACTGCTCAGTGGATCCAGGAGGGTTTTACTTTGAGCCATGCTACATGCTACATGCTAAAGAGTTTTGGGGCTCACACACCAGCTATACTACATTCTTAACCTGATTAAAGTATGACTGTTGGTCCAAGCTTGCTCTAACTTGTTGTTACGTTGGAGTTGCGCACAGCATTGACACACAGGCTATGTGGAGGTGGTTCGCAGTGACTCACGTACGTATAAGTACGTATGAATTAGGCTTAAGTGATGCCGCAGCTTTTGGACAAAGAGTTGTTGGACATTTTTATAACATTGAGCAGTAGCCTGCTCACTCCACCCCAACAGGGCATATAGACCTTTTATAAGAATGTACATTACATGCTCCAGTCACTCATCGAATAGAAAAAGAGCATTTTTGGTTGGAGTTCAAATTGCCAGACAACCTGGCCCATGGAACTGAAAAACTGCAATGCCAACAAAACCACACAGTGAATATTTCAGTTAAATCTTATCCGAACGAGGAAACACTGAGATGAGAATAAAATATTTTGAAAATAATTGTAATAGAATTGGTTCTTGTAACGGCAAGTAGCAAAAGGTTATTACTTGTACTCGTCCTTTAAAAAATAGTGGTACGGATGCTTCCCTACTTAATTATAAACAATGGAAACTTACTTTAGCAGTAAACACTTCAAATAATACTTTATAATAGATGTTTAAAATTCAGTACTGCATACTATGGCTCACAATGTATGCAAAAAAACACAACTTTGATACAACTAAAAGACAAAAACAACTTAAAACAAAACTCTAAAGGCGGCATAGCCTGCAATGATGTGGTACACTCACTGTTTCTTTTTCAAACTGGGTTTGTGTCTAAGAAGACCAGGGCATCAACTTGAGTGTCGTGAAGATTTAATAGGAGATGAATGATAGTTGTCCCAGGCAGCAGGTTCTCCGAGGTGGCGCCTTCATTACTGGAGAAAATCAATTGTGTTACTGCCACAAATTGCTTAATATGGCAACGCTGTTTTACACCACCCTGCAAAAATCGATTCAAAGAAATCTAAACAGTGATTTCAAGGAAAAGTCAAAAGCCAACGTCCGTATACCTTGGTTACTTGTTGATTGCAATATAGTGTGGGATTATTTCAAAACAAACTACGACAAATACTGATTTATTGTCCCATCACTTTTCTCATCTTTTGATGTATTACATTTTACATTTTAGACAAAATTAGGCAAATATTCACATCACAGTATGGCCCTGGACTGTCACACTTCCCCGTGGCCCCGTTTTGTGATTAATAATAATAATCAAAATAATAAGAATAAGTAGAAGAAGAAGAAGAAGAAGAAAGCAGTGGAACTGTATAAATGAGGGTTTCCTGTGTGGTTGAGGTGTTCAAAAATGCTATTTATGGATAATAACGTGGATATTTGAAGTTATTTACTTGCATACTTGAATTCTTTGCAAAAATACCAAAGCAGTTATGTGCAGTTTATCATGCTTTTTTTGGCCAAGCAAAGAAAAGCCTCGACGTCAGCATGACCCAGGATGCAAAACAGTTACTGTATTTGTGAAACGACCAATTAGCACTTCCAGCAGACATCCACAACAGCACACACACATAAAAATATTAGTATAACAAAAATAATGTTAGAACGTTAGTTGGGTGTCTGTATGATCCAGTGGGGCCAAATAGTAGTACAGTCCAAGCTGTCTTTACTCTGTCCAATTGTTATTCCGATTCCAGGTTATTTAACCTGGCAACCTGTGTCCACTGAGATTGGTCAATAGAAGGAGGCCAAGCAGGTGTAGAAGATCGAATGAGGAAATTAAACTCCAAAAATGCAATGCCGTGAAAAATAATATGTTTGGATAAAATCCATCTGAGGAAGAATTTAAGTGTGTGATAGCTTTCTATTGAGTTTGCTTTACCAGTTTATACTCAATCTTTAATATTTTTTCATAAGGCTGCTTCCAGGTATTTCTCCATCGAGTCAACAGTTTGTCTGTAATTTGCAAACGTCTGGTACTCGGTCCCTTGTCATGGTGAAGCGTGTTAAAAAGATCGAAAATTGAAACTCTGCATTTTCTTCCGGATAACATCTGGCTTTTCTTTTGAATCCTGAAAGAGACCGGTTTCTGCCACATTCCCGTCTGTGCTGGACTACGGAGATGTTTTGTACAGGTACATGTCAAAAAAATGTGAATATCGTGAAAATGGTCAATGTTTTTTGTGACTCATTTCACAAAGTCCAACCTATATATGATATAGGCTCATCACACATAGAGTGAAATATTTCAAGCCTTTATTTCTTGAAATGTTGATGATTATGGCTGACGGATGGTGAAAACCCAAAAGTCAGTGTCTCAGAAAATTTAAATATTGTGGAAATGTTCAGTTTTGGAAAGTCATGGTGTCACACCCTTATCATCTAATTAACTCAAAACACCTGCAAAGGTTCCCTGAGCCTTTAAATGGTCTCTTAGTCTGGGTCAGTAGGGGACACAATCATGGAGAAGACTGCTGACTTGACAGATGTCCAGAAGACAGTCATTGACACCGTCCACAAGGAGGGTAAAGCCACAAAAGGTCATTAAAGAAGCTGCTTGTTCACAGAGTTCTGGATCCAAGCATGTTCAGAGAAAGTTGAGTGGGAGGAGAAAGTGTGGTAGGGAAAGGTGCAAAGTCCTTTTTCTCACATGAAAGTACATTTTGCATCTGGTTTGTAAATGGAGTTCCCAGAGTGTGGAGGAAGAGCGGAGAGGCTCAGAATCCACCTTGCTTGAAGTCCAGTGTGACGGTTCCTCAGTCTGTGATGATTTGTGCTGCCATGTCCTCTGCTGCTGTCGCTCCACTGGGTTTTCTGACGTCCACAGTCAACGCAGTCATCGAGCAGGAAACTTTAGAGCACTTCATGCTTCCTCCTGCTGACAAGCTTTATGGAGACGCTGATTTCATTTCCACGCTGCATTGGCGCAGTAATTCACGCAAAAGGAGCCCAACCAAGTATTGAGTGCATCGAAATGAACAGACTTTTCAGAAGCCTTCCATTTTTATTCTTTTTAATCTTATCTAATATATACATTTTCTGAGACACTGAATTTTGGGTTTTCACTCTCTGTAAGAAATAATCATCAACATTTCAAGAAATAAAGGCTTAAAATATTTCACTCTATGTGTCATGAGCCTGTATATGGGTTTGACTCTCTGAACATTTTCATGATATTCTCATTTTTTAAGAGGCACCTGTATGTGCACGCCTCCTCTCGCAGTTTACAGTCCCTGGATTGGGTCCATCCTGGAGCTCTGAGGTTCGTCACCGATTTTAAATGTCTGCCGTATACTTGTGTTGGATGGTCTTCTTTATATGTTTTGGGGACTCAATCACAGGATTGTTTTATATTTCTAAGTGTATTTTAGGTCTGCTCCCATCCTACCTTCAGACCTACAGTACATCAGTCTCAGAAACACGGACTCTTATAGTCTTCGCTCGCAGGATCTTCTTTTATTGTCTCTTCCTAAAATCAGGACTGAACTGGGAGAAAAGGCTCCATCTGCTTGGAACCAACTCAAAAACCTGGTTTCACTGGACTCTTTTACAAAGTTGCTTAGCGACTTGGAGACAAACACATCTGTCTGCAGATGTTTTGAATGATGGGACTTAATTTTAATTTGTGGGCAACTTATATATATATATATATTTGTGTATATATATATATATAGATATATATATATATATATATATATGAGTTGCCCACAAATTTAAACCCACACAAATCTAGCCCATATATATATATATGGGCTAGATTTGTGTGGGTTTAATGTTGTCTGGGCTGGAAACAGTGAGTCACATCTGGCAACCCTGTTGCTGACCGGCGTGTCATGCCAACCTAACCCTAACCCTAACCCTAACCCTAACCTGCGCCCGCGTTCTCTGGGGCCCCGAAAACATCTCCTCCGTTCACGTTCACACTGGAGGTCGCGTTTGAATTGATTACACAAAAAAAATGAGATCCCAGCAAGAAATTGGAATGTAGCCTCACTGGCTATAAAAATGTCTCACAGAAGTCCCATTTTGGCTTCTCTCCATTGGTTGCCAGTGATTTTGAGAATTCGTTTTGAACTTTTAATCTTAGCTCTCAGGGCCAACGTGGCCGAGCAATTCATTTTCTTAATTAACCTAATGTTTTATGTTGTATTAGGTTTTATTGTGTCTTATAAACTCGATTTCTGTCCGTGAGATGTGCTATATAAATAACATTTACACACTTCTTTGTTTGTCCGTCGCCGACAGATCCATTTACTAAGCAGACCCTAACTGCCTCTTCAAAGAACGTGCAAACAAACTGTTGCCTAACTTAACTATATATCCAAGCTGTCTCTCGCCTCCGCAACACCAGATTGGCAACATTCTTTGAGTGACAGGACAAATATATTCAAAAATAGATCCAGTGAGATAATGAGAAACGATCTTATTTTGTCATTTTAAGTCCACAATGGTTGCGTTGCAGCTGTATAATGCAATGAACGTACAAACATATATGTAACATACAATATTTAGTAGCAGTAACAATATTTACTGTATCGTACTGGAAGGAAATAAGAAAAAGATGTGATGAGAATATAACATTCAGTAACAATATAAGAGAATGTAATATTGTGAACAAATACTAAAATATCAATATTATATGACAGACAGGTTCAGAATTAAATGCTGCTTAGAAATCAAACTGCATTTGCAAAGAGCCACACAAAAAAAACCCAAAACCGACGGGCATTTATCGGCACAACGCGGAGCAATTCTTCCTTATTCAAGCAGTCTTTTCACACAAATCGTACAAATACAGCCAACCGTGGGTGATCTTGAATATCACAAGACTCAAGATCGGTGAATACTTGTGCTTCTCTTGATTTGTTCTATCGATATTTGCTGCTCAGTGGTGTTGGCGTTAAAGCCGCAGGTCAGACTTGGTAAACTTGAAATGGTAAACTTGCTAGATCGGCAACATGTCGGCCACATGCAACCCTCCTGTCAGATGACATAGTATCTTCATATTATTCTTTATATGAAGGTATATATAAAAAGCAACTATACAACAAGAGTAAGGGCAAAACTAAAATCAATATTGACATAGTCAAGTCGTGTCGGCCACACAGAGGGGAGTTATTGAGTTTTGTGTTGAGTGGAATGATTGAAGTCTGGTATCATACTTCATCACAGCTGAACTGTTTGAGTCTGTTGAACAATGGGCTCTGCTCTCCGTGTAACAGGTTGTGGAGGACGTGAGATGACAGTTTGCTCAGTGGTCGACGGCACTCGGAATCAGAAATGAGGATCCATAAATCAGTCACACTTTAGCCCCCAGGCAGTAGAAGAATACATTATTACGGCTCCTACAATCATCAAAGTTTCCCACCCTTCATTTATACATGATTCTATCAACAGAACATTTGTCTGGTTTGCAACGATAACCATGTAATTCACAGATAAAGATATATTGGCATGTCACTGTACACACTGAATAACTATCCATTGCTGAACCAACAAGAAATACTAAATACTGTGCAGTTTTTAGTAAATTGACACAACGTGAGGCCGATCGTGTACAATGTGTGATGAAGCTGCATGTCTCATTTTGAAGATGTATGAGCTCCCAAAATAGATGAACTTCTATATTTTCTCAAATGATCCAGATGATTGAAATCTGCAATCGTTACCCTCACTTGTCAGACCTTCTTTTATACTGTGTATGATGCCACCTTTTGGCTTTCAAACTTTATGGAGTTATTCTCTCTCTCTCTCTCTCTCTCTCTCTCTCTGACCAATGACCAATGACTTGATAAATTATCATTCTAATCACTGACTGAAACTAAGATAAAACCAGGTCCTGATATTTCCCAGGTGAAATTCAGGTCAATCATACTGAGAAGTGAGATTTGACAGTTTTTCAGAATAAAGGCATGTGAAAAGGCGACAACCATCTAAAATATCAGCAAGAGCCACGTTGTAAATGATAATTCAGGTAAAAGTTTCACAAACTATTGAGCACCACTTTATATTGTTTTAATCGTCAACTTTTTTTGTTTTTATTTACAATTGGTAAAAGTGACGCGAGTCATTCCCAGACCATCATCTTGGTTTTCTTCATACATAACTAATGTGTGCGTCTTTGATAGTGACTCAGTTATGTGGTGAGAGACAGTTAACCGAGAAATAAAAGAACTTGTAAAATTAACACGGAGATGCAACATCATCTACCTAGAAAAGACTTTTGTTGAAGAAAAATATAATTCTTTGGGAGTAATATCATTCTTTTGATTTATTTATCGATTCTTTATTATAGTGTATGTTGGAGTCTGTTTAAATGTGACATATTTATTGGAGAGAGTTGATTTGTTAGTTTTTTTTCCGGCTTGGCTCCCGTAATTATTGCCTGCATTGGAAGGAAGAAGGACAGGACGACATATCAGGGCTCTCTTGTGCTGGTTTGTTTGTGTTTTCCCCGTGATGTTCCCTGCGCTCATGCGTTTCTGCTTGTACTCCAATTTGTTCGGGTTTTTGTATTCTTTCTGTTGCCTGGTATTCAATTAAAGGATTCGCTTGTCTTGCAACCTGCTCTGTTCAGCCCTACCTCTTAGCATTGTTTTGACACATAAATAGAAAATCTTAGTTTGGTGAGGAAGGAGCGAAAGTGATGAAAAGATTGCAGACCCCAGTCTAGTCGCTGGACACCTCAAGGAAACACTTTACATCATGTCACTGATATGTCGCACACCTTTTCCAGTCTCTTGATGAACTCGCCTGATTAGATGGATAACTTGCATCAAACTATTAGGATTTTATGGTGTTTTGATTGATTATCTATTTGAACAATGTCTCTGAGATTGTGAATTAGAACTTTGATTTATTTGTCATTTGGAATAATAATTAAAATAAAGTGAGCATACTTCCCTTAAAAAAAGGAAACTGAGTATAAAATGTGTATCCCTTCTGTGTTCTCACTTGAAGTTACGTTTTTTTTCTGTTAGAAAATCGCCTCTCTGGTATGTCCAGTACTGCACTAATAATGCTACCAAACTACCAAACTACCAAACTTTTTCAGATATTAGATAAATGCATTAATATAAGTTCCCAGACTGATATAAATGTCTCATTGTGTTGCATTGCTTGTTGTGTATGTTTTCTATACTGTGATTATAATGAGACAGAGGGCATGTTAGGCTATAGCTACCTTTCACAATAGAGGCCAGATATGATTCATGTTAGTGCAAATTAATGTATTTTTATAAGTTACTACTTGTGCACTGAAACTTTTTGTCTGTCTTACCAAACCTGAATCTTTCGTATTACGAAACCTGAGACTTTTAACAAATTAAGACACATCTCGCCAGCTTCCACATTGCGTTATCCAAGTAAGTGCTGCAGAAATCACGCATGCAGATTTGACTCTCCGTGCAGTTCAAAGGTGGGATTTCCCTCTGTGACTTTGGTATTCAATTAACGAAGACTTTTGTAAAACCACAAAAGGAAAAAAAGAATCACACACGAGTGAAATTCTTGCAAGAGTGTATTTTGACAGAATTTGTACAAAGTACAGGAAAGTTCAGAGAATACACCAAAGTATTATTGATAAATATAGCACATATAAATGCAATAGGTTGTCATTCCAGTTTGGAATACTACAAGATAGGTTTATATAAATACGGTACATAGATATTTACAGGATACATTATAAGATAATAGTTAAATTCTGAGTTAAATATATCTCTACGATGAATATATATTTTCTTTTGATTTACAATATTTACGATATGTTCTCGAACCAGAAACCCAGTAAGTGTTTGCTTGCGTTAAAAGCAACGGTACAATATCTATTTTGCATTCATGGTAGACAGAACATAGGTAAAGATGAATTACATGCAAAGTGAAGCCCCAGCTAGGATTATTCCTGAGATAAACAAGCCACCACAATCTTTAACTTGGCAAGGGTTGTCATCCTGTCTTGTGCTTAATACTTCTCCCACAGATTATTATACTGTAAGTTTTACTTTCAAAATGTGTCTAATATAAGTAAAGATGGATTTGCTAATGTGTCAAAGCCGTAAATGTCATTAAAAACAACAATGGCGGTGTAGCCAAACAACAGAATTCATCAGAATACATATATTATTGCTGCGTTACCAGCAGCCATGACAGCAGTACCAGGCAGAGGGCAGTGATGAAACGGATTTCTTGGTGCACATGAGCTGAAGCTGCAAATACAGAGAAAAGAGGAGAAGTCATGAGGTGAACAAATATTTTTTCTTGATATGTTCTTATTTCGTTTTCTTACAGTAATGACCCTTAAAGACCAAAATAATGTGACTTACATGGGGTAGGGGTAGGGGTAGAGTCAGAGGTAGAGTCAGAGGTGTTGGTATTGGAGTTAACAGTGATGGAGCTGGCTTCAATGTCAAATCCAGTGACATTTGACGATAGAGACATCAGACTTGTACCAACCACATTGTCGGTCGGAGCAGATGGGGTTGTAAACGTCATATCCAAGTGGTTGATGATTGATCCAGGACTGCAAAAAAAATAAACCCAACAGATGGTTTTGAGTATCATGTTTACAACAGGACTGATAATCAACAAAATCAGAAAATAAGATGAAATTACCTGAACTGGACCACATTTAAAGAGATAAAAGAAGATGGAAACAATGTCCGGAACAAGGGCTCAAGCTACAAAAAGACAATAATTGGCATTTTAAAAATCTTGCATTGTCATTATGATGAGATTGTCGTATGCAAGCTTTTTATTAAAAGAAAAGGGATAATGAATGAGATTTACCTGGGATTTGATCATGGCAGCTCGAACTTGAAACGCATTAGATGATGGATTCAACAGGTCAAACGTAAAGTTTCCGAACGCAGACCGGAATGTGACACGGAAGAGTGTTGGGTTGGCTGTCGATGTGGTAGTTGTAGTTGTTGGTGCAGATGTCGTCGTGATGGTGGGAACAGATGCTGTAACTGGTGCAAATGCTGTGGTTGTTGGCGCTCTTGTTGTAGTTGTTGGTGCTGTTGTCGTAGTGGTTGGAGCAGATGTTGTGGTTGTTGGAGCTGTAGTTGTAGACGTTGGCGCTGTTGTTGTAGTGGTTGGAGCAGATGTTGTAGTTGTTGAAGCTGTTGTTGTAGTTGTTGCTTCAGATGTGGTAGTGGTTGTAGCAGATGTTGTAGTTGTTGGTGCTGTTGTCGTAGTGGTTGGAGCAGATGTTGTAGTTGTTGGTGCTGTTGTTGTAGTTGTTGGTTCAGATGTGGTAGTGGTTGTAGCAGATGCTGTAGTTGTTGGTGCTGATGTTGTAGTGGTTGCAGCAGATGTTGTGGTTGTTGGAGCTGCCGTTGTAATTATTGGTGCTGTTGCCATAGTGTTTGGAGCAGATGTTGTGGTTGTAGGAGCTGTAGTTGTAGTTGTTGGTGCAGATGTGGTAGTGGTTGGAGCAGATGTTGTAGATGTTGGAGCTGTAGTTGTGGTTGTTGGAGCTGTAGTTGTAGTTGTTGGTGCTGTTGTCGTAGTGGTTGGAGCAGATGTTGTAGTTGTTGGAGCTGTAGTTGTAGTCGTTGACGCTGTTGTCGTAGTTGTTGGTTCAGATGTGGTAGTGGTTGGAGCAGATGTTGTAGTTGTTGGAGCAGATGTTGTGGTTGTTGGAGCTGCCGTTGTAATTATTGGTGCTGTTGCCATAGTGTTTGGAGCAGATGTTGTGGTTGTAGGAGCTGTAGTTGTAGTTGTTGGTGCAGATGTGGTAGTGGTTGGAGCAGATGTTGTAGATGTTGGAGCTGTCGTTGTAGTTGTTGGCGCTGTTGTCAAAATGGTTGGAGCAGATGTTGTGGTTGTGGGAGCTGTAGTTGTAGTTGTTGTTGCAGATGTGGTAGTGGTTGGAGCAGATGTTGTAGTTGTTGGAGCTGTAGTTGTGGTTGTTGGAGCTGTAGTTGTTGTTGTTGGTGTTGTTGTCGTAGTGGTTGGAGCAGATGTTGTGGTTGTTGGAGCTGTCGTTGTAGTTGTTGGTGCTGTTGTCGTAGTGGTTGGAGCAGATGTTGTGGTTGTTGGAGCTGTCGTTGTAGTTGTTGGTGCTGTTGTCGCAGTGGTTGGAGCAGATGTTGTAGATGTTGAAGCTGTAGTTGTGGTTGTTGGAGCTGTAGTTGTAGTTGTTGGTGCTGTTGTCATAGTGGTTGGAGCAGATGTTGTAGTTGTTGGAGCTGTAGTTGTAGTTGTTGGTGCAGATGTGGTAGTGGTTGGAGCAGATGTTGTGGTTGTTGGAGCTGTAGTTGTAGTTGATGGTGCTGTTGTTGTGGTTGTTGGAGCTGTTGCCGTATTGGTTGGAGCAGATGTTGTGGTTGTTGGAGCAGATGTTGTAGTTGTTGGTGCTGTTGTCATAGTGGTTGGAGCAGATGTTGTAGTGGTTGGTGCAGATGTTGTAGTGGTTGGAGCAGATGTTGTAGTTGTTGGAGCTGTTGTTGTAGTTGTTGGTGCTGTTGTCGTAGTGGTTGGAGCCGATGTTGTGGTTGTTGGTGCTGTTGTCGTAGTGGTTGGAGCAGATGTTGTAGTGGTTGGAGCTGTAGTTGTAGTTGTTGGTTCAGATGTGGTCGTGGTTGGAGCAGATGTTGTAGTTATTGGTGCTGATGATGTAGTGGTTGTAGCAGATGTTGTCGTTGTTGGAGCTGTAGTTGTAGTTGTTGGTGATGTTGTCGTAGTGGTTGCAGCAGATGTCGTTGTTGTAGGAGCTGTAGTTGTAGTTGTTGGTTCAGATGTGGTAGTGGTCGGAGCAGATGTTGTAGTTGTTGGAGCTGTAGTTGTTGGTGCAGATGTGGTAGTGGTTGGAGCAGATGTTGTAGTTGTTGGTGCTGATGTTGTAGTGGTTGTAGCAGATGTTGTAGTTGTTGGAGCTGTTGTTGTAGTTGTTGGTGCTGTTGTCGTAGTGGTTGGAGCCGATGTTGTGGTTGTTGGTGCTGTTGTCGTAGTGGTTGGAGCAGATGTTGTAGTGGTTGGAGCTGTAGTTGTTGTTGTTGGTGCAGATGTGGTAGTGGTTGGAGCAGATGTTGTAGTTGTTGGAGCTGTTGTCCTGATTGGAGCAGATGTTGTGGTTGTTGGAGCTGTAGTTGTAGTTGTTGGTGCAGATGTGGTAGTGGTTGGAGCAGATGTTGTAGTTGTTGGTGCTGTTGTCATAGTGGTTGGAGCAGATGTTGTGGTTGTTGGAGCTGTAGTTGTGGTTGTTGGTGCTGTTGTCGTAGTGGTTGCAGCAGATGTTGTCGTTGTTGGAGCTGTAGTTGTTGTTGTTGGTGCTGTTGTCATAGTGGTTGGAGCAGATGTTGTGGTTGTAGGAGCTGTAGTTGTTGTTGTTGGTGCAGATGTGGTAGTGGTTGGAGCAGATGTTGTAGATGTTGGAGCTGTAGTTGTGGTTGTTGGAGCTGTAGTTGTAGTTGTTGGTTCAGATGTGGTAGTGGTTGGAGCAGATGTTGTAGTTGTTGGTGCTGATGTTTTAGTGGTTGGTGCTGTTGTCATAGTGGTTGCAGCAGATGTTGTGGTTGTTGGAGAAGTAGTTGTAGTTGTTGGTGCTGTTGTCGTAGTGGTTGCAGCAGATGTTGTGGTTGTTGGAGCTGTAGTTGTAGTTGTTGGTGCTGTTGTCGTAGTGGTTGGAGCAGATGTTGTGGTTGTTGGAGCAGATGTTGTAGTTGTTGGTGCTGTTGTCGTGGTGGTTGGAGCAGATGTTGTTGTGGTTGGAGCTGTAGTTGTTGTTGTTGGTGCAGATGTGGTAGTGGTTGTAGCAGATGTTGTAGTTGTTGGTGCAGATGTTGTAGTGGTTGGAGCAGATGTTGTAGTTGTAGGAGCTGTTGTTGTAGTTGTTGGTGCTGTTGTCGTAGTGGTTGGAGCCGATGTTGTGGTTGTTGGTGCTGTTGTCGTAGTGGTTGGAGCAGATGTTGTAGCGGTTGGAGCTGTAGTTGTTGTTGTTGGTGCAGATGTGGTAGTGGTTGGAGCAGATGTTGTGGTTGTTGGAGCTGTAGTTGTAGTTGTTGGTTCAGATGTGGTCGTGGTTGGAGCAGATGTTGAAGTTGTTGGTGCTGATGTTGTAGTGGTTGCAGCAGATGTTGTCGTTGTTGGAGCTGTAGTTGTAGTTGTTGGTGATGTTGTCGTAGTGGTTGCAGCAGATGTTGTTGTTGTAGGAGCTGTAGTTGTAGTTGTTGGTTCAGATGTAGTAGTGGTTGGAGCAGATGTTGTAGTTGTTGGTGCTGATGTTGTAGTGGTTGTAGCAGATGTTGTAGTTGTTGGAGCTGTTGTTGTAGTTGTTGGTGCTGTTGTCGTAGTGGTTGGAGCCGATGTTGTGGTTGTTGGTGCTGTTGTCGTAGTGGTTGGAGCAGATGTTGTCGTTGTTGGAGCTGTAGTGGTTGTTGTTGGAGCAGATGTTGTGGTTGTTGGAGCTGTAGTTGTAGTTGTTGGTTCAGATGTGGTCGTGGTTGGAGCAGATGTTGTAGTTGTTGGTGCTGATGATGTAGTGGTTGCAGCAGATGTTGTCGTTGTTGGAGCTGTAGTTGTAGTTGTTGGTGATGTTGTCGTAGTGGTTGCAGCAGATGTCGTTGTTGTAGGAGCTGTAGTTGTAGTTGTTGGTTCAGATGTGGTAGTGGTCGGAGCAGATGTTATAGTTGTTGGAACTGTAGTTGTTGGTGCAGATGTGGTAGTGGTTGGAGCAGATGTTGTAGTTGTTGGTGCTGATGTTGTAGTGGTTGTAGCAGATGTTGTAGTTGTTGGAGCTGTTGTTGTAGTTGTTGGTGCTGTTGTCGTAGTGGTTGGAGCCGATGTTGTGGTTGTTGTTGCTCTTGTCGTAGTGGTTGGAGCAGATGTTGTAGTGGTTGGAGCTGTAGTTGTTGTTGTTGGTGCAGATGTGGTAGTGGTTGGAGCAGATGTTGTAGTTGTTGGAGCTGTTGTCGTGGTTGGAGCAGATGTTGTGGTTGTTGGAGCTGTAGTTGTAGTTGTTGGTGCAGATGTGGTAGTGGTTGGAGCAGATGTTGTAGTTGTTGGTGCTGTTGTCATAGTGGTTGGAGCAGATGTTGTGGTTGTTGGAGCTGTAGTTGTAGTTGTTGGTGCTGTTGTCGTAGTAGTTGCAGCTGTTGTTGTAGTTGTTGGAGCTGTTGTTGTAGTTGTTGGTGCTGTTGTCGTGGTGGTTGGAGCAGATGTTGTTGTGGTTGGAGCTGTAGTTGTTGTTGTTGGTGCAGATGTTGTAGTGGTTGGAGCAGATGTTGTAGTTGTTGGAGCTGTTGTTGTAGTTGTTGGTGCTGTTGTCGTAGTGGTTGGAGCCGATGTTGTGGTTGTTGGTGCTGTTGTCGTAGTGGTTGGAGCAGATGTTGTAGTGGTTGGAGCTGTAGTTGTTGTTGTTGGTGCAGATGTGGTAGTGGTTGGAGCAGATGTTGTAGTTGTTGGAGCTGTAGTTGTAGTTGTTGGTTCAGATGTGGTCGTGGTTGGAGCAGATGTTGAAGTTGTTGGTGCTGATGTTGTAGTGGTTGCAGCAGATGTTGTCGTTGTTGGAGCTGTAGTTGTAGTTGTTGGTGATGTTGTCGTAGTGGTTGCAGCAGATGTTGTTGTTGTAGGAGCTGTAGTTGTAGTTGTTGGTTCAGATGTGGTAGTGGTTGGAGCAGATGTTGTAGTTGTTGGTGCTGATGTTGTAGTGGTTGTAGCAGATGTTGTAGTTGTTGGAGCTGTAGTTGTAGTTGTTGGTGCTGTTGTCGTAGTGGTTGGAGCCGATGTTGTGGTTGTTGGTGCTGTTGTCGTAGTGGTTGGAGCAGATGTTGTAGTGGTTGGAGCTGTAGTGGTTGTTGTTGGAGCAGATGTTGTGGTTGTTGGAGCTGTAGTTGTAGTTGTTGGTTCAGATGTGGTCGTGGTTGGAGCAGATGTTGTAGTTGTTGGTGCTGATGATGTAGTGGTTGCAGCAGATGTTGTCGTTGTTGGAGCTGTAGTTGTAGTTGTTGGTGCAGATGTGGTAGTGGTTGGAGCAGATGTTGTAGTTGTTGGTGCTGTTGTCATAGTGGTTGGAGCAGATGTTGTGGTTGTTGGAGCTGTAGTTGTAGTTGTTGGTGCTGTTGTCGTAGTAGTTGCATCAGATGTTGTGGTTGTTGGAGCTGTAGTTGTAGTTGTTGGTGCTGTTGTCATAGTGGTTGGAGCAGATGTTGTGGTTGTTGGAGCTGTAGTTGTAGTTGTTGGTGCAGATGTGGTAGTGGTTGGAGCAGATGTTGTAGTGGTTGGTGCAGATGTTGTAGTGGTTGGAGCAGATGTTGTGGTTGTTGGAGCTGTTGTTGTAGTTGTTGGTGCTGTTGTCGTTGTGGTTGGAGCAGATGTTGTGGTTGTTGGTGCTGTTGTCGTAGTGGTTGCAGCAGATGTTGTCGTTGTTGGAGCTGTAGTTGTTGTTGTTGGTACTGTTGTCATAGTGGTTGGAGCAGATGTTGTGGTTGTAGGAGCTGTAGTTGTTGTTGTTGGTGCAGATGTGGTAGTGGTTGGAGCAGATGTTGTAGATGTTGGAGCTGTAGTTGTGGTTGTTGGAGCTGTAGTTGTAGTTGTTGGTTCAGATGTGGTAGTGGTTGGAGCAGATGTTGTAGTTGTTGGTGCTGATGTTGTAGTGGTTGCAGCAGATGTTGTGGTTGTTGGAGCTGTAGTTGTAGTTGTTGGTGCTGTTGTCGTAGTGGTTGCAGCAGATGTTGTGGTTGTTGGAGCTGTAGTTGTAGTTGTTGGTGCTGTTGTCGTAGTGGTTGGAGCAGATGTTGTGGTTGTTGGAGCTGTTGTTGTAGTTTTTGGAGCTGTTGTTGTAGTTGTTGGTGCTGTTGTCGTGGTGGTTGGAGCAGATGTTGTAGTGGTTGGAGCTGTAGTTGTTGTTGTTGGTGCAGATGTGGTAGTGGTTGTAGCAGATGTTGTAGTTGTTGGTGCAGATGTTGTAGTGGTTGGAGCAGATGTTGTAGTTGTTGGAGCTGTTGTTGTAGTTGTTGGTGCTGTTGTCGTAGTGGTTGGAGCCGATGTTGTGGTTGTTGGTGCTGTTGTCGTAGTGGTTGGAGCAGATGTTGTAGTGGTTGGAGCTGTAGTTTTTGTTGTTGGTGCAGATGTGGTAGTGGTTGGAGCAGATGTTGTAGTTGTTGGTGCTGATGTTGTAGTGGTTGCAGCAGATGTTGTGGTTGTTGGAGCTGTAGTTGTAGTTGTTGGTGCTGTTGTCGTAGTGGTTGCAGCAGATGTTGTGGTTGTTGGAGCTGTAGTTGTAGTTGTTGCTGCTGTTGTCGTAGTGGTTGGAGCAGATGTTGTGGTTGTTGGAGCTGTTGTTGTAGTTGTTGGAGCTGTTGTAGTTGTTGGTGCTGTTGTCGTGGTGGTTGGAGCAGATGTTGTTGTGGTTGGAGCAGATGTTGTAGTGGTTGGAGCAGATGTTGTGGTTGTTGGTGCTGTTGTCGTAGTGGTTGGAGCAGATGTTGTAGTGGTTGGAGCTGTAGTTGTTGTTGGTGCAGATGTGGTAGTGGTTGGAGCAGATGTTGTGGTTTTTGGAGCTGTAGTTGTAGTTGTTGGTTCAGATGTGGTCGTGGTTGGAGCAGATGTTGAAGTTGTTGGTGCTGATGTTGTAGTGGTTGCAGCAGATGTTGTCGTTGTTGGAGCTGTAGTTGTAGTTGTTGGTGATATTGTCGTAGTGGTTGCAGCAGATGTTGTTGTTGTAGGAGCTGTAGTTGTAGTTGTTGGTTCAGATGTGGTAGTGGTTGGAGCAGATGTTGTAGTTCTTGGTGCTGATGTTGTAGTGGTTGTAGCAGATGTTGTAGTTGTTGGAGCTGTTGTTGTAGTTGTTGGTGCTGTTGTCGTAGTGGTTGGAGCCGATGTTGTGGTTGTTGGTGCTGTTGTCGTAGTGGTTGGAGCAGATGTTGTAGTGGTTGGAGCTGTAGTTGTTGTTGTTGGTGCAAATGTGGTAGTGGTTGGAGCAGATGTTGTAGTTGTTGGAGCTGTTGTCGTGGTTGGAGCAGATGTTGTGGTTGTTGGAGCTGTAGTTGTAGTTGTTGGTGCAGATGTGGTAGTGGTTGGAGCAGATGTTGTAGTTGTTGGTGCTGTTGTCATAGTGGTTGGAGCAGATGTGGTTGTTGGAGCTGTAGTTGTAGTTGTTGGTGCTGTTGTCGTAGTGGTTGCAGCAGATGTTGTCGTTGTTGGAGCTGTAGTTGTAGTTGTTGGTGTTGTTGTCATAGTGGTTGGAGCAGATGTTGTGGTTGTTGGAGCTGTAGTTGTAGTTGTTGGTGCAGATGTGGTAGTGGTTGGAGCAGATGTTGTAGTGGTTGGTGCAGATGTTGTAATGGTTGGAGCAGATGTTGTGGTTGTTGGAGCTGTTGTTGTAGTTGTTGGTGCTGTTGTCGTAGTGGTTGGAGCAGATGTTGTGGTTGTTGGTGCTGTTGTCGTAGTGGTTGCAGCAGATGTTGTCGTTGTTGGAGCTGTAGTTGTTGTTGTTGGTGCTGTTGTCATAGTGGTTGGAGCAGATGTTGTGGTTGTAGGAGCTGTAGTTGTTGTTGTTGGTGCAGATGTGGTAGTGGTTGGAGCAGATGTTGTAGATGTTGGAGCTGTAGTTGTGGTTGTTGGAGCTGTAGTTGTAGTTGTTGGTTCAGATGTGGTAGTGGTTGGAGCAGATGTTGTAGTTGTTGGTGCTGATGTTGTAGTGGTTGCAGCAGATGTTGTGGTTGTTGGAGCTGTAGTTGTAGTTGTTGGTGCTGTTGTCGTAGTGGTTGGAGCAGATGTTGTGGTTGTTGGAGCTGTTGTTGTAGTTGTTGGTGCTGTTGTCGTAGTAGTTGGAGCCGATGTTGTGGTTGTTGGTGCTGTTGTCGCGGTGGTTGGAGCAGATGTTGTTGTGGTTGGAGCTGTAGTTGTTGTTGTTGGTGCAGATGTGGTAGTGGTTGTAGCAGATGTTGTAGTTGTTGGTGCAGATGTTGTAGTTGTTGGAGCTGTTTTTGTAGTTGTTGGTGCTGTTGTCGTAGTGGTTGGAGCCGATGTTGTGGTTGTTGGTGCTCTTGTCGTAGTTGTTGGAGCAGATGTTGTAGTGGTTGGAGCTGTAGTTGTTGTTGGTGCAGATGTGGTAGTGGTTGGAGCAGATGTTGTGGTTGTTGGAGCTGTAGTTGTAGTTGTTGGTTCAGATGTGGTCGTGGTTGGAGCAGATGTTGTAGTTGTTGGAGCTGTAGTTGTTGGTGCAGATGTGGTAGTGGTTGGAGCAGATGTTGTAGTTGTTGGTGCTGATGTTGTAGTGGTTGTAGCAGATGTTGTAGTTGTTGGAGCTGTTGTTGTAGTTGTTGGAGCAGATGTTGTAGTGGTTGGAGCTGTAGTTGTTGTTGTTGGTGCAGATGTGGTAGTGGTTGGAGCAGATGTTGTAGTTGTTGGAGCTGTTGTCGTGGTTGGAGCAGATGTTGTGGTTGTTGGAGCTTTAGTTGTAGTTGTTGGTGCAGATGTGGTAGTGGTTGGAGCAGATGTTGTAGATGTTGGAGCTGTAGTTGTGGTTGTTGGAGCTGTAGTTGTAGTTGTTAGTTCAGATGTGGTAGTGGTTGGAGCAGATGTTGTAGTTGTTGGTGATGATGTTGTAGTGGTTGCAGCAGATGTTGTGGTTGTTGGAGCTGTAGTTGTAGTTGTTGGTGCTGTTGTCGTAGTGGTTGGAGCAGATGTTGTGGTTGTTGGAGCTGTTGTTGTAGTTGTTGGAGCTGTTGTTGTAGTTGTTGGTGCTGTTGTCGTAGTAGTTGGAGCCGATGTTGTGGTTGTTGGTGCTGTTGTCGTGGTGGTTGTAGCAGATGTTGTAGTTGTTGGTGCAGATGTTGTAGTGGTTGGAGCAGATGTTGTAGTTGTTGGAGCTGTTGTTGTAGTGGTTGGTGCTGTTGTTGTAGTGGTTGGAGCCGATGTTGTGGTTGTTGGTGCTGTTGTCGTAGTGGTTGGAGCAGATGTTGTAGTGGTTGGAGCTGTAGTTGTTGTTGTTGGTGCAGATGTGGTAGTGGTTGGAGCAGATGTTGTGGTTGTTGGAGCTGTAGTTGTAGTTGTTGGTTCAGATGTGGTCGTGGTTGCAGCAGATGTTGTCGTTGTTGGAGCTGTAGTTGTAGTTGTTGGTGATGTTGTCGTAGTGGTTGCAGCAGATGTTGTTGTTGTAGGAGCTGTAGTTGTAGTTGTTGGTTCAGATGTGGTAGTGGTTGGAGCAGATGTTGTAGTTGTTGGTGCTGATGTTGTAGTGGTTGTAGCAGATGTTGTAGTTGTTGGAGCTGTTGTTGTAGTTGTTGGTGCTGTTGTCGTAGTGGTTGGAGCCGATGTTCTGGTTGTTGGTGCTGTTGTCGTAGTGGTTGGAGCAGATGTTGTAGTGGTTGGAGCTGTAGTTGTTGTTGTTGGTGCAGATGTGGTAGTGGTTGGAGCAGATGTTGTAGTTGTTGGAGCTGTTGTCGTGGTTGGAGCAGATGTTGTGGTTGTTGGAGCTGTAGTTGTAGTTGTTGGTGCAGATGTGGTAGTGGTTGGAGCAGATGTTGTAGTTGTTGGTGCTGTTGTCATAGTGGTTGGAACAGATGTTGTGGTTGTTGGAGCTGTAGTTGTAGTTGTTGGTGCTGTTGACGTCGTGGTTGCAGCAGATGTTGTGGTTGTTGGAGCTGTAGTTGTAGTTGTATTTGTTGGTGCTGTTGTCATAGTGGTTGGAGCAGATGTTGTGGTTGTTGGAGCTGTAGTTGTAGTTGTTGGTGCAGATGTGGTAGTGGTTGGAGCCGATGTTGTAGTGGTCGGTGCAGATGTTGTAGTGGTTGGAGCAGATGATGTGGTTGTTGGAGCTGTTGTTGTAGTTGTTGGTGCTGTTGTCGTAGTGGTTGGAGCAGATGTTGTGGTTGTTGGAGCTGTAGTTGTAGTTGTTGGTGCAGATATGGTAGTGGTTGGAGCAGATGTTGTAGTGGTTAGTGCAGATGTTGTAGTGGTTGGAGCAGATGTTGTGGTTGTTGGAGCTGTTGTTGTAGTTGTTGGTGCTGTTGTCGTAGTGGTTGGAGCAGATGTTGTGGTTGTTGGTGCTGTTGTCGTAGTGGTTGCAACAGATGTTGTCGTTGTTGGAGCTGTAGTTGTTGTTGTTGGTGCTGTTGTCATAGTGGTTGGAGCAGATGCTGTGGTTATAGGAGCTGTAGTTGTTGTTGGTGCAGATGTGGTAGTGGTTGGAGCAGATGTTGTAGATGTTGGAGCTGTAGTTGTGGTTGTTGGAGCTGTAGTTGTAGTTGTTGGTTCAGATGTGGTAGTGGTTGGAGCAGATGTTGTAGTTGTTGGTGCTGATGTTGTAGTGGTTGCAGCAGATGTTGTGGTTGTTGGAGCTGTAGTTGTAGTTGTTGGTGCTGTTGTCGTAGTGGTTGGAGCCGATGTTGTGGTTGTTGGTGCTGTTGTCGTGGTGGTTGGAGCAGATGTTGTGGTTGTTGGAGCTGTAGTTGTTGTTGTTGGTGCTGTTGTCATAGTGGTTGGAGCAGATGTTGTGGTTATAGGAGCTGTAGTTGTTGTTGGTGCAGATGTGGTAGTGGTTGGAGCAGATGTTGTAGATGTTGGAGCTGTAGTTGTGGTTGTTGGAGCTGTAGTTGTAGTTGTTGGTTCAGATGTGGTAGTGGTTGGAGCAGATGTTGTAGTTGTTGGTGCTGATGTTGTAGTGGTTGCAGCAGATGTTGTTGTTGTAGGAGCTGTAGTTGTAGTTGTTGGTTCAGTTGTGGTAGTGGTTGGAGCAGATGTTGTAGTTAATGGAGCTGTAGTTGGTGCAGATGTGGTAGTGGTTGGAGCAGATGTTGTAGTTGTTGGTGCTGATGTTGTAGTGGTTGTAGCAGATGTTGTAGTTGTTGGAGCTGTTGTTGTACTTGTTGGTGCTGTTGTCGTAGTGGTTGGAGCCGATGTTGTGGTTGTTGGTGCTGTTGTCGTAGTGGTTGGAGCTGTAGTTGTTGTTGTTGGTGCAGATGTGGTAGTGGTTGGAGCAGATGTTGTAGTTGTTGGAGCTGTTGTCGTGGTTGGAGCAGATGTTGTGGTTGTTGGAGCTGTAGTTGTAGTTGTTGGTGCAGATGTGGTAGTGGTTGGAGCAGATGTTGTAGTTGTTGGTGCTGTTGTCATAGTGGTTGGAGCAGATGTTGTGGTTGTTGGAGCTGTAGTTGTAGTTGTTGGTGCTGTTGTCGTAGTGGTTGCAGCAGATGTTGTGGTTGTTGGAGCTGTAGTTGTAGTTGTTGGTGCTGTTGTCATAGTGGTTGGAGCAGATGTTGTGGTTGTTGGAGCTGTAGTTGTAGTTGTTGGTGCAGATGTGGTAGTGGTTGGAGCCGATGTTTTAGTGGTTGGTGCAGATGTTGTAGTGGTTGGAGCAGATGTTGTGGTTGTTGGAGCTGTTGTTGTAGTTGTTGGTGCTGTTGTCGTAGTGGTTGGAGCAGATGTTGTGGTTGTTGGTGCTGTTGTTGTAGTTGTTGGTGCTGTTGTCGTAGTGGTTGGAGCCGATGTTGTGGTTGTTGGTGCTGTTGTCGTAGTGGTTGGAGCAGATGTTGTAGTGGTTGGAGCTGTAGTTGTTGTTGTTGGTGCAGATGTGGTAGTGGTTGGAGCAGATGTTGTAGTTGTTGGAGCTGTTGTCGTGGTTGGAGCAGATGTTGTGGTTGTTGGAGCTGTAGTTGTAGTTGTTGGTGCAGATGTGGTAGTGGTTGGAGCAGATGTTGTAGTTGTTGGTGCTGTTGTCATAGTGGTTGGAGCAGATGTTGTGGTTGTTGGAGCTGTAGTTGTAGTTGTTGGTGCTGTTGTCGTAGTGGTTGCAGCAGATGTTGTGGTTGTTGGAGCTGTAGTTGTAGTTGTTGGTTCTGTTGTCATAGTGGTTGGAGCAGATGTTGTGGTTGTTGGAGCTGTAGTTGTAGTTGTTGGTGCAGATGTGGTAGTGGTTGGAGCCGATGTTTTAGTGGTTGGTGCAGATGTTGTAGTGGTTGGAGCAGATGTTGTGGTTGTTGGAGCTGTTGTTGTAGTTGTTGGTGCTGTTGTCGTAGGGGTTGGAGCCGATGTTGTGGTTGTTGGTGCTGTTGTCGTAGTGGTTGCAGCAGATGTTGTCGTTGTTGGAGCTGTAGTTGTTGTTGTTGGTGATGTTGTCATAGTGGTTGGAGCAGATGTTGTGGTTATAGGAGCTGTAGTTGTTGTTGGTGCAGATGTGGTAGTGGTTGGAGCAGATGTTGTAGATGTTGGAGCTGTAGTTGTGGTTGTTGGAGCTGTAGTTGTAGTTGTTGGTTCAGATGTGGTAGTGGTTGGAGCAGATGTTGTAGTTGTTGGTGCTGATGTTGTAGTGGTTGCAGCAGATGTTGTGGTTGTTGGAGCTGTAGTTGTAGTTGTTGGTGCTGTTGTCGTAGTGGTTGGAGCCGATGTTGTGGTTGTTGGTGCTGTTGTCGTGGTGGTTGGAGCAGATGTTGTGGTTGTTGGAGCTGTTGTTGTAGTTGTTGGAGCTGTTGTTGTAGTTGTTGGTGCTGTTGTCGTAGTGGTTGGAGCCGATGTTGTGGTTGTTGGTGCTGTTGTCGTAGTGGTTGGAGCAGATGTTGTAGTGGTTGGAGCTGTAGTTGTTGTTGTTGGTGCAGATGTGGTAGTGGTTGGAGCAGATGTTGTAGTTGTTGGAGCTGTTGTTGTGGTTGGAGCAGATGTTGTGGTTGTTGGAGCTGTAGTTGTAGTTGTTGGTGCAGATGTGGTAGTGGTTGGAGCAGATGTTGTAGTTGTTGGTGCTGTTGTCATAGTGGTTGGAGCAGATGTTGTGGTTGTTGGAGCTGTAGTTGTAGTTGTTGGTGCTGTTGTCGTAGTGGTTGCAGCAGATGTTGTGGTTGTTGGAACTGTAGTTGTAGTTGTTGGTGCAGATGTGGTAGTGGTTGGAGCCGATGTTGTAGTGGTTGGTGCAGATGTTGTAGTGGTTGGAGCAGATGTTGTGGTTGTTGGAGCTGTTGTTGTAGTTGTTGGTGCTGTTTTCGTAGTGGTTGGAGCAGATGTTGTGGTTGTTGGAGCTGTAGTTGTAGTTGTTGGTGCAGATGTGGTAGTGGTTGGAGCAGATGTTGTAGTGGTTGGTGCAGATGTTGTAGTGGTTGGAGCAGATGTTGTGGTTGTTGGTGCTGTTGTCGTGGTGGTTGGAGCAGATGTTGTGGTTGTTGGAGCTGTTGTTGTAGTTGTTGGTGCTGTTGTCGTAGTGGTTGGAGCAGATGTTGTGGTTGTTGGAGCTGTTGTTGTAGTTGTTGGTGCTGTTGTCGTAGTGGTTGGAGCAGATGTTGTGGTTGTTGGAGCTGTAGTTGTAGTTGTTGGTGCAGATGTGGTAGTGGTTGGAGCAGATGTTGTAGTGGTTGGTGCTGTTGTCGTAGTGGTTTGAGCAGATGTTGTGGTTGTTGGTGCTGTTGTCGTAGTGGTTGGAGCAGATGTTGTAGTGGTTGGAGCTGTAGTTGTTGTTGTTGGTGCAGATGTGGTAGTGGTTGGAGCAGATGTTGTAGTTGTTGGAGCTGTTGTTGTGGTTGGAGCAGATGTTGTGGTTGTTGGAGCTGTAGTTGTAGTTGTTGGTGCTGTTGTCGTAGTGGTTGGAGCAGATGTTGTGGTTGTTGGAGCTGTTGTTGTAGTTGTTGGTGCTGTTGTCGTAGTGGTTGGAGCAGATGTTGTGGTTGTTGGAGCTGTAGTTGTAGTTGTTGGTGCAGATGTGGTAGTGGTTGGAGCAGATGTTGTAGTGGTTGGTGCAGATGTTGTAGTGGTTGGAGCAGATGTTGTGGTTGTTGGTGCTGTTGTCGTAGTGGTTGCAGCAGATGTTGTCGTTGTTGGAGCTGTAGTTGTTGTTGTTGGTGCTGTTGTCATAGTGGTTGGAGCAGATGTTGTGGTTATAGGAGCTGTAGTTGTTGTTGGTGCAGATGTGGTAGTAGTTGGAGCAGATGTTGTAGATGTTGGAGCTGTAGTTGTGGTTGTTGGAGCTGTAGTTGTAGTTGTTGGTTCAGATGTTGTAGTGGTTGGGGCAGATGTTGTAGTTGTTGGTGCTGATGTTGTAGTGGTTGCAGCAGATGTTGTGGTTGTTGGAGCTGTAGTTGTAGTTGTTGGTGCTGTTGTCGTAGTGGTTGGAGCCGATGTTGTGGTTGTTGGTGCTGTTGTCGTGGTGGTTGGAGCAGATGTTGTAGTGGTTGGAGCTGTAGTTGTTGTTGTTGGTGCAGATGTGGTCGTGGTTGGAGCAGATGTTGTGGTTGTTGGAGCTGTAGTTGTAGTTGTTGGTTCAGATGTGGTAGTGGTTGGAGCAGATGTTGTAGTTGTTGGTGCTGATGTTGTAGTGGTTGCAGCAGATGTTGTCGTTGTTGGAGCTGTAGTTGTAGTTGTTGGTGCTGTTGTCATAGTGGTTGGAGCAGATGTTGTGGTTGTTGGAGCTGTAGTTGTAGTTGTTGGTGCAGATGTGGTAGTGGTTGGAGCCGATGTTTTAGTGGTTGGTGCAGATGTTGTAGTGGTTGGAGCAGATGTTGTGGTTGTTGGAGCTGTTGTTGTAGTTGTTGGTGCTGTTGTCGTAGTGGTTGGAGCAGATGTTGTGGTTGTTGGTGCTGTTGTTGTAGTTGTTGGTGCTGTTGTCGTAGTGGTTGGAGCCGATGTTGTGGTTGTTGGTGCTGTTGTCGTAGTGGTTGGAGCAGATGTTGTAGTGGTTGGAGCTGTAGTTGTTGTTGTTGGTGCAGATGTGGTAGTGGTTGGAGCAGATGTTGTAGTTGTTGGAGCTGTTGTCGTGGTTGGAGCAGATGTTGTGGTTGTTGGAGCTGTAGTTGTAGTTGTTGGTGCAGATGTGGTAGTGGTTGGAGCAGATGTTGTAGTTGTTGGTGCTGTTGTCATAGTGGTTGGAGCAGATGTTGTGGTTGTTGGAGCTGTAGTTGTAGTTGTTGGTGCTGTTGTCGTAGTGGTTGCAGCAGATGTTGTGGTTGTTGGAGCTGTAGTTGTAGTTGTTGGTTCTGTTGTCATAGTGGTTGGAGCAGATGTTGTGGTTGTTGGAGCTGTAGTTGTAGTTGTTGGTGCAGATGTGGTAGTGGTTGGAGCCGATGTTTTAGTGGTTGGTGCAGATGTTGTAGTGGTTGGAGCAGATGTTGTGGTTGTTGGAGCTGTTGTTGTAGTTGTTGGTGCTGTTGTCGTAGGGGTTGGAGCCGATGTTGTGGTTGTTGGTGCTGTTGTCGTAGTGGTTGCAGCAGATGTTGTCGTTGTTGGAGCTGTAGTTGTTGTTGTTGGTGATGTTGTCATAGTGGTTGGAGCAGATGTTGTGGTTATAGGAGCTGTAGTTGTTGTTGGTGCAGATGTGGTAGTGGTTGGAGCAGATGTTGTAGATGTTGGAGCTGTAGTTGTGGTTGTTGGAGCTGTAGTTGTAGTTGTTGGTTCAGATGTGGTAGTGGTTGGAGCAGATGTTGTAGTTGTTGGTGCTGATGTTGTAGTGGTTGCAGCAGATGTTGTGGTTGTTGGAGCTGTAGTTGTAGTTGTTGGTGCTGTTGTCGTAGTGGTTGGAGCCGATGTTGTGGTTGTTGGTGCTGTTGTCGTGGTGGTTGGAGCAGATGTTGTGGTTGTTGGAGCTGTTGTTGTAGTTGTTGGAGCTGTTGTTGTAGTTGTTGGTGCTGTTGTCGTAGTGGTTGGAGCCGATGTTGTGGTTGTTGGTGCTGTTGTCGTAGTGGTTGGAGCAGATGTTGTAGTGGTTGGAGCTGTAGTTGTTGTTGTTGGTGCAGATGTGGTAGTGGTTGGAGCAGATGTTGTAGTTGTTGGAGCTGTTGTTGTGGTTGGAGCAGATGTTGTGGTTGTTGGAGCTGTAGTTGTAGTTGTTGGTGCAGATGTGGTAGTGGTTGGAGCAGATGTTGTAGTTGTTGGTGCTGTTGTCATAGTGGTTGGAGCAGATGTTGTGGTTGTTGGAGCTGTAGTTGTAGTTGTTGGTGCTGTTGTCGTAGTGGTTGCAGCAGATGTTGTGGTTGTTGGAACTGTAGTTGTAGTTGTTGGTGCAGATGTGGTAGTGGTTGGAGCCGATGTTGTAGTGGTTGGTGCAGATGTTGTAGTGGTTGGAGCAGATGTTGTGGTTGTTGGAGCTGTTGTTGTAGTTGTTGGTGCTGTTTTCGTAGTGGTTGGAGCAGATGTTGTGGTTGTTGGAGCTGTAGTTGTAGTTGTTGGTGCAGATGTGGTAGTGGTTGGAGCAGATGTTGTAGTGGTTGGTGCAGATGTTGTAGTGGTTGGAGCAGATGTTGTGGTTGTTGGTGCTGTTGTCGTGGTGGTTGGAGCAGATGTTGTGGTTGTTGGAGCTGTTGTTGTAGTTGTTGGTGCTGTTGTCGTAGTGGTTGGAGCAGATGTTGTGGTTGTTGGAGCTGTTGTTGTAGTTGTTGGTGCTGTTGTCGTAGTGGTTGGAGCAGATGTTGTGGTTGTTGGAGCTGTAGTTGTAGTTGTTGGTGCAGATGTGGTAGTGGTTGGAGCAGATGTTGTAGTGGTTGGTGCTGTTGTCGTAGTGGTTTGAGCAGATGTTGTGGTTGTTGGTGCTGTTGTCGTAGTGGTTGGAGCAGATGTTGTAGTGGTTGGAGCTGTAGTTGTTGTTGTTGGTGCAGATGTGGTAGTGGTTGGAGCAGATGTTGTAGTTGTTGGAGCTGTTGTTGTGGTTGGAGCAGATGTTGTGGTTGTTGGAGCTGTAGTTGTAGTTGTTGGTGCTGTTGTCGTAGTGGTTGGAGCAGATGTTGTGGTTGTTGGAGCTGTTGTTGTAGTTGTTGGTGCTGTTGTCGTAGTGGTTGGAGCAGATGTTGTGGTTGTTGGAGCTGTAGTTGTAGTTGTTGGTGCAGATGTGGTAGTGGTTGGAGCAGATGTTGTAGTGGTTGGTGCAGATGTTGTAGTGGTTGGAGCAGATGTTGTGGTTGTTGGTGCTGTTGTCGTAGTGGTTGCAGCAGATGTTGTCGTTGTTGGAGCTGTAGTTGTTGTTGTTGGTGCTGTTGTCATAGTGGTTGGAGCAGATGTTGTGGTTATAGGAGCTGTAGTTGTTGTTGGTGCAGATGTGGTAGTAGTTGGAGCAGATGTTGTAGATGTTGGAGCTGTAGTTGTGGTTGTTGGAGCTGTAGTTGTAGTTGTTGGTTCAGATGTTGTAGTGGTTGGGGCAGATGTTGTAGTTGTTGGTGCTGATGTTGTAGTGGTTGCAGCAGATGTTGTGGTTGTTGGAGCTGTAGTTGTAGTTGTTGGTGCTGTTGTCGTAGTGGTTGGAGCCGATGTTGTGGTTGTTGGTGCTGTTGTCGTGGTGGTTGGAGCAGATGTTGTAGTGGTTGGAGCTGTAGTTGTTGTTGTTGGTGCAGATGTGGTCGTGGTTGGAGCAGATGTTGTGGTTGTTGGAGCTGTAGTTGTAGTTGTTGGTTCAGATGTGGTAGTGGTTGGAGCAGATGTTGTAGTTGTTGGTGCTGATGTTGTAGTGGTTGCAGCAGATGTTGTCGTTGTTGGAGCTGTAGTTGTAGTTGTTGGTGATGTTGTCGTCGTGGTTGCAGCAGATGTTGTTGTTGTAGGAGCTGTAGTTGTAGTTGTTGGTTCAGATGTGGTAGTGGTTGGAGCAGATGTTGTTGTTGTTGGAGCTGTAGTTGTAGTGGTTGGAGCCGATGTTGTGGTTGTTGGTGCTGTTGTCGTAGTGGTTGGAGCAGATGTTGTAGTGGTTGGAGCTGTAGTTGTTGTTGTTGGTGCAGATGTGGTAGTGGTTGGAGCAGATGTTGTAGTTGTTGGAGCTGTTGTAGTGGTTGGAGCAGATGTTGTGGTTGTTGGTGCTGATGTTGTAGTGGTTGGAGCAGATGTTGTAGTTGTTGGCGCTGTTGTTGTAGTTGTTGGTGCTGTTGTCGTAGTGGTTGGAGCCGATGTTGTGGTTGTTGGTGCTGTTGTCGTAGTGGTTGGAGCAGATGTTGTAGTGGTTGGAGCTGTAGTTGTTGTTGTTGGTGCAGATGTGGTAGTGGTTGGAGCAGATGTTGTAGTTGTTGGAGCTGTTGTAGTTGTTGGAGCAGATGTTGTGGTTGTTGGAGCTATAGTTGTAGTTGTTGGTGCAGATGTGGTAGTGGTTGGAGCAGATGTTGTAGTTGTTGGTGCAGATGTGATTGTGGTTGGAGCAGATGTTGTAGTTGTTGGGGCTGATGTTGTAGTGGTTGCAGCAGATGTTGTCGTTGTAGGAGCTGTAGTTGTAGTTGTTGGTTCAGATGTGGTAGTGGTTGGAGCAGATGTTGTAGTTGTTGGAGCTGTAGTTGTAGTTGTTGGTGCAGATGTGGTAGTGGTTGGAGCAGATGTTGTAGTTGTTGGTGCTGATGTTGTAGTGGTTGGAGCAGATGTTGTAGTTGTTGGAGCAGATGTTGTAGTTGTTGGTGCTGTTGTCGTAGTGGTTGGAGCAGATGTGGTTGTTGGAGCTGTAGTTGTAGTTGTTGGTGCAGATGTGGTTGTGGTTGGAGCAGATGTTGTAGTTGTTAGAGCTGTAGTTGTTGGTGCAGATGTGGTAGTGGTTGGAGAAGATGTTGTAGTTGTTGGGGCTGATGTTGTAGTGGTTGCAGCAGATGTCGTGGTTGGAGCTGTATTTGTTGTTGTTGGTGCAGATGTGGTAGTGGTTGGAGCAGATGTTGTGGTTGTTGGAGCTGTAGTAGTTGTTTGTTCAGATGTGGTAGTGGTTGGAGCAGATGTTGTAGTTGTTGGAGCTGTAGTTGTAGTTGTTGGTGCAGATGTGGTAGTGGTTGGAGCAGATGTTGTAGGTGTTGGTGCTGATGTTGTAGTGGTTGCAGCAGATGTTGTCGTTGTTGGAGCTGTAGTTGTAGTTGTTGGTGATGTTGTCGTCGTGGTTGCAGCAGATGTTGTTGTTGTAGGAGCTGTAGTTGTAGTTGTTGGTTCAGATGTGGTAGTGGTTGGAGCAGATGTTGTTGTTGTTGGAGCTGTAGTTGTAGTGGTTGGAGCCGATGTTGTGGTTGTTGGTGCTGTTGTCGTAGTGGTTGGAGCAGATGTTGTAGTGGTTGGAGCTGTAGTTGTTGTTGTTGGTGCAGATGTGGTAGTGCTTGGAGCAGATGTTGTAGTTGTTGGAGCTGTTGTAGTGGTTGGAGCAGATGTTGTGGTTGTTGGTGCTGATGTTGTAGTGGTTGGAGCAGATGTTGTAGTTGTTGGAGCTGTTGTTGTAGTTGTTGGTGCTGTTGTCGTAGTGGTTGGAGCCGATGTTGTGGTTGTTGGTGCTGTTGTTGTAGTTGTTGGAGCAGATGTTGTGGTTGTTGGAGCTATAGTTGTAGTTGTTGGTGCAGATGTGGTAGTGGTTGGAGCAGATGTTGTAGTTGTTGGTGCAGATGTGATTGTGGTTGGAGCAGATGTTGTAGTTGTTGGGGCTGATGTTGTAGTGGTTGCAGCAGATGTTGTCGTTGTAGGAGCTGTAGTTGTAGTTGTTGGTTCAGATGTGGTAGTGGTTGGAGCAGATGTTGTAGTTGTTGGAGCTGTAGTTGTAGTTGTTGGTGCAGATGTGGTAGTGGTTGGAGCAGATGTTGTAGTTGTTGGTGCTGATGTTGTAGTGGTTGGAGCAGATGTTGTAGTTGTTGGAGCAGATGTTGTAGTTGTTGGTGCTGTTGTCGTAGTGGTTGGAGCAGATGTGGTTGTTGGAGCTGTAGTTGTAGTTGTTGGTGCAGATGTGGTTGTGGTTGGAGCAGATGTTGTAGTTGTTAGAGCTGTAGTTGTTGGTGCAGATGTGGTAGTGGTTGGAGAAGATGTTGTAGTTGTTGGGGCTGATGTTGTAGTGGTTGCAGCAGATGTCGTGGTTGGAGCTGTATTTGTTGTTGTTGGTGCAGATGTGGTAGTGGTTGGAGCAGATGTTGTGGTTGTTGGAGCTGTAGTAGTTGTTTGTTCAGATGTGGTAGTGGTTGGAGCAGATGTTGTAGTTGTTGGTGCTGATGTTGTAGTGGTTGCAGCAGATGTGGTTGTTGGAGCTGTCGTTGTAGTTGTTGGTGCTTTTGTCGTAGTGGTTGGAGCAGATGTTGTAGTTGTTGGAGCTGTATTTGTTGTTGGTGCAGATGTGGTAGTGGTTGGAGCAGATGTTGTGGTTGTTGGAGCTGTAGTTGTAGTTGTGGGTTCAGATGTTGTAGTGGTTGCAGCAGATGTTGTGGTTGTTGGAGCTGTAGTTGTAGTTGTTGGTGCTGTAGTTGTTGTTGAAGACGTTGACGTAGATACTATTCCAGTTGTAACTCCAGATGTTGTGGTGGTTGTGCTCATTGTGTACGCAATAGGTGTCGTACAGGCTGACATGAAAATACCATTACATTGATTATTTCTCAATTTAACCCACTTTCAAAACATACATTATTTTTAAAAAATTCATTTATTCAATTCATTTCTCATTTTTTAATTAATTCCTGCACATTTACAATTTCAGTTGTTATCCCTTCAATTCTTTGCCTCCTACAACGGTTTTTCCATAATCCATAATTGAAAAGTTTAAAAAAGTTTTTCAACTCACCTGCGAGACACAGCAGTATTGATAGTTGTAATCCAGGATCCATCCTGGTCTCTTTTGAATCTATAAAATAGAAAAATTCTGAGTTTGTATGTCATACCAATAAAAGTCCAATTCATCCATGGTACATTCTCATTTTAATTTTTATTTGTTTGATTAATTCCAGGAGGGTTTTTTTTTTCATATAAGCTTATTACTGGCATTTGGGTCAGTGATTATGCAACAGCTGTCAACAGGTACCAACGTGTGCTTCACGAATTGGTACGCTGGAAAAGACGAACCGCCACGGCAGGGATAAAAAACCCTTCCACTAATGGTTCCTTCCTCGCAAGCCAGGTGCTGCTGCCGCGGCGACACATGCCAAACACAACGGCCTTGCCCCTTGTCCCGTCCCGGGCATGGCAGCCGGGGACAAAAAGAGGCAGTGCAAACACTGGCCAGCCAAACAAAGGAGGAGCCATCAACAAAAAAAAAAAAAAAAAAAAACACCCCCTGGACAGACCTCACCACGGACACGCCTTCAGTCCTGAATTGGACTTTTTCAGTCACTCGCACAGATACGTGCACACGCACACACACCCACCCACCCACACACACTATTTCTGTTGTAAATGAATGTTCTTGTTTTCTTTGTTTTCATTCGACTTGTTAAACCTGTATTTTCGCTTTTATCCTCTTGAGCAAATTAAAATGAGCTACTGTAAAAACTGAAGCGGCACAAGATTCATTTAAAAAAAAAACATGTGAAAGCAAATTTATTTATTTTTTTTAAATATTGCAAACCAACTGGCTTTTAATGGGTTAACATCCTGAATAATCCGGAAAATATTGTTGTTCTAATGATAATTATATTTGTATTCAAAAGTGTATAATGGTGACGCCAAACAAAATCTGACATTGTACAAAAAAAATGTTTTATTTTAAAGTTGACGTTAACTATTGACATACCAGGCTGTGAAAACCCTATTTGCGTTTAGTTTTTTAACTCTAATTCATCTGTGTGTGTGTTTTTTTTTTAATTTTCTCATCAAAATGACATTGACATTTCAAAAACACCAAACAACAAACAGGCATTTGGTGGGTTAATATCCTGAAAATGACAGTAAAATTGTGAAAAAGAAAGAAAAAAAACTGAAGAAAAAAAACCTATCCGTGTTCATATGTGATACACAGAAATGTGCATCTGCAACAGTAGTAAATGTAACTTTGATACATACATTTTTTTTAAATAAAAAATCCAGTATTGTTTTATAAATAAATCACATATTGCTGCTGTCAATATGTGACAATAAACAATAATTCAAAGGAACTGGTGATGTTAATGGAACATCCACAGTCCAAAAACTGTAAACTTCATTTTTCTATTAACGGGCCGACACAACAGAAATAACTGAACCTTTAAAAGCACAATTGTACTCACTCAAGATGAAGGTGATAGTTTTCCCTCACGTTTTGTTAAGGCTGGATTTCTCTCTTGGAATTTGAGCCTGCCGCAGGTCTGTGATCCTTGGAACCTGCTCAGAGGGAATGTCGGCGCGTCTATGTGCTGATCACCTTTACACTGGATGCACTATTGTTGCCACCACTTTTATCCAAGACTGTGACGCTCGTCAGCCCTGAACCGCAGACCGCTCCCTGCTATTGTCTTCTTTGATGATGACGTTCTGTCGGTGATCACAGAGGTATGCAGGAGATCCGAGAAAGAATGAAAACAGTATTGGATAAATAAATAAATATTTGGGAAGGTGAGGTTACATAGACGTAGGTAGTTATTACTTTTACTAAATTACAAATGTGATTTGTTACTGGCTGTTTGCGAGCATTGAAGTTGAATTGATTATTTCAATGGGTAACTTCTTAATGAAATGATTGCGCAACTGTTTGGTTCGTCTTCCTGTTCTGCAGCATCACAATGGTGACCAGTTGGATTTGAGGTTCGGTGACCTAGAGGGAAGTCTGACACCATCGATTTCCCGTTATGAGCCAACAGGAGACGGACCGAGAGATGGAACTTAAATCCCACTCAGTCGGTTCCAGCCGTCTCGACCGTTTCCATTCAGTAGGGGGCATCCATTGTCAGACCCATCTGCCAATCCACTGCGCTTTATTGCCGGTGCTCATCCGTTAAACTGTTCTTGGTCTGGCGTTGTGCATTCAGAGATGCTCTCTCTGGTTTCGGTGACAATGACACCAGCAGCGGGTGTGAGTCAAACATCTTTTCTGACTCTGGAGCTAAATCATGTGGAAAAACGACTGATGACTGATCCTTATCGAGAGAATCGTGAGCAACAGTTGGGGAATTCATGAGTCACGGCCATGTTTTAGTCAATGGCTATGACCAATCACTTTTAAACTGGTTTAAATTATACTAATAGTATTTCATTAATCTTGTTGGGAAATTAAGGTCCCACAAAATATTACAGTTTTGTTTGAATATATGTATACTGTATATTTCCTCAAAGTATTGTAACTACACTTAGTAATTTCAGGCTGTATCCGACGCACTGTGTCGGCGAAGTGAAGTCCATTTACAATTTCATTTGAAGCAGAAAGTTCAAACTTCCCCGTGAGGACTTTATCAGTCTTGTCGTGTCCAGCCGGCGACTGAGTAGCAGTCAAAATGTGATTATTTATTTATAAAAGTATTGGTAATATACTGAAAATAACCAAATGAATGTGACTTTGACGATTTCATCCCGCAGGCCGTACAGAACACGAGCAGTTCAGATTTACAGTCACTGGTACGACACATCGAAAAACAGCCGTTGCACATTTTGGAAGCGATTTGTTTCTCTAAGTGAGAACAGAAAACATTTGTTTTACGACAGCGGTTCTGTCTTGATCTTATTAGTGAATGGCTGAACACTGAGTACTCGTTTTGATTTTCCGTGGTCACTCCACCCAACTGTTTTTAAGGTATTGTTCTCTGCACGCATGCGTGTGGTTCCATTAGAAAAACAAGTCCCAGCGCCGTGCACCGTGAGCACCGTGAACCGTGTAAATGGACGTCGGTTCCAAAATGCTGCTGTGAAAATGCATATAGTCTCACGATATACTTCAACCGTCAAGGTATGTTCAGAAAGGCATGATGTTTTCTTAAAGTGATGAGAGGAGTAATATTAATGTCTTAAACTGTTTATTATTTCTTATACCGACTGAACGAATCAGACTAGATAATTACTATCATTACCTAGTTGTTCTTTTTTGTTTCGTTTCTTTGGAAGGCTTGGCTCCTCGTAAACATTGTCTGTATGACATGACAATAAAAAAGTCAATAGGGAAACACCTGCATGTTATTGAGCGAAACAGTTGAAAGAGATTTACAATTTGGCCACCTTGATCCAGTTTCTGGGTCCGTAGGCGTGTTTGCATTTATGGACAATGTAAAACAAAAATAAGGTCATTCTACTATGGCCTATCATTTCAGGACATTGGACGTAGAAGCACGAAATGATCATTTCCTCATCTCACACAATTCATTGAAACAAAAGCCGACAACAGCGGGTTGGTGTCCCACAACTAAGTCAAACGTCTCAGTGACTCGTTTTGTGAACTCGAGCATCGATTACAGCCCGACAACGACGTCTCCGGCTGTTCGGAGGTATCAAGCTCTCTCTTGAAGGGCGTACCTTCGGGCCACTGAAGTTCTGGGACACAGAGACACCGGAATGCAGTCGTCCTTTCACATTCACACAGTGTGCAGCGGTTCTGTACGGACCAGACTTGCTTGCCCACACTGTAACACCGACGTGAATAAAGGCTCATCTGGTGACAAATATGGCTGACGTACAGCGCTCGTCCCGACGTTTCCCAACGTGGTCGGCAGCCATTATCATAGGTAAGAAAGACAGCATAGGGCAATATAGAAGATGAATGGATGGATGGAGTCTTCATATCTGTTTTTTTTTTTTAGATAGATAGATAGATAGATAGACAGATAGATAGATAGATAGATAGATAGATAGATAGATAGATAGATAGATAGATAGATAGATAGATAGATAGATAGATAGATAGATAGATAGATAGATAGATAGATAGATGCAGTCATTGGGTAGCAACGCAGTAAACTGTGTTGTTATGTCATGTCTTTGACTGGAACAGAAAAGCAATAAATCAGAATGCGTGTCAGTGACCACTTTAATCGAGCGGTGCTCTAATGTGACAACAATATATGATCTTGATTTCTGGCCAACTAGTTTACGCCCATGGCAGTCCTCCCCTAATATATCATTTTGTGTCCCAGCAACAACTTCAAGGTGCTGCGCAACTCTGAAAATCCTGGCTGACGCCAACACTCTTCAGGCTGACGTTTGTTGTAGAACCTCTTTCGGGGTGTGTCACAGAGACATCGTGGAGAAGTGTATTCATAAGTATAACAAAAGGGGGAATGGTGACAGAGGGTGCGATCAGTCAAATATCTTCCAGTCGAACTCAAAGTGCAAACAAAAACAAAGCGATGAATTCCAAAACCTTTATGGAACTTTTCCTGTTGTTCCTGTTACAATGCATGCTCTGCCATGCATGACAATAAGCATCACCAAACCTTTTGAAATGCTGTCTCTTATCGCGCCCGCATCGGCATCGCAAGTACAAAATGGAAGTACACTCTCCTAACTTAAATCAACATTTCATGCATAATCCTTCTAAGCCGCACAGAAGTTACACTATCGTAGTCACAACGTCATTTCTCGTAGACCAAATTGTGGAAGCAAACTGCGTGAAGCACATAATCGACGCAACGTAATCACGCACATTGTTTTGGAATAACGCCAATATGAAATTCATTTTGAATACATGCAGTAAGTGCCTATGATGGTTGTGTATCAGAACGGGAGGATTCGCGAATCTTTCACGCAGCTCATCTCTTTGTCCGACGCTCTGGTACGAGCACATTCCTGCCGACATGAAAGAAGCCCCTCGTTTATTTTTAGGGACAGTCAGGATGTTATCGGTACGGCGTCACTCAACTCGCCACTTAACTCTGATTCTAATCTTGCTCAGGCATTTATTTTCAGTTTGTTCATAAGTCTCAGTCGAACAGTGGCGCACATTTCCACCTGCGCTTCAATCTCTGCTCCGGGTGCCTCTTTTTTCAATGGATCGACTTCAAAATCGGACTTCTGCTCTAGAAAGCTTTGAACGGTCTCGGGCCTTTATAGCTCATATTTACTAGTAGAATATGAACCATCCAGAACCCTGAGGTCCTCAGGAAGAGGTTTACTGAGTAACAAGAAACAAGGTGGAGGAGCTATTAGTTCCTATGCTCCTCACCTGTGGAACAAACCCGCTGCTTTTGTTCAAGCTTTTCATTAATCAATCCGGCGTAATAAAGTTTTTACTTTATCTAATCCTCCTTTCCGTGCCTTTCTTATTTGCCTTGTTTTGCTTTGCCTTCATGTTGAGCTGAGGAGTTGTGGTTCGACACATTCTGCTGGTGAAATGAGATTAAGTCAGCATTTTTAAACAGTATATTCCACAAGAGGTTTTCCTGCTCCAGTTCAATTTACTTTTAAGACTTCCTTAAAATCTCTGTGGCTTCGATTCAACAATCTCATGGAAACTGTCTTCAGAGAATTTGGTCCAAATTGACCTGACGGTATCCCACAGTTTAGGCGGCTGCACATTTGTGACGTCTGCACAAATCTATTTTGCGTGTTGTTTTTACCTTCGTTGTGGTTTCCTCGCTGTTATTTGACCGTAAAGTCTCCTCTGAACAGTTGACATAGAGATGTGTCTGCTACCGGAACTCTGTGTGGCATTAATCTGGGCTGTAATCTCAGGTGCTGTTAACTTGTGATTCCGGAGGATGGTGACTTTGGTGGAAGTTTGGAAGCTTCCTGACTGATTGTGACCTTCACTTCTTAATCTTACTTAACTGATGGCTTCTTGCCATAATATGAATTCTAACATTTGCCAAATGGGATCGTCCGCATGAAACCCATTGGGGAATCTAAAATATAAAACGTGTTTTGAGTTATTTCGCACGGTTGTCTTTACTACTTCATTCTAATTGTGTTCATTCATAGTTGTGATGCCCTCAGTGAGAATCGACAATGAAAACAGGCAAGAAAATAAAGAAAAAAACATTGAAGGAGAAGGGAGCAGGCTTAGGAGAAATCACATCTGAGACTACGTGTACAAAACTGACTTATAAAGATTCAGAGCCACAGTTGAAGTAAATGATATTTACAAAAGTGATTAATCAGATTTCTCTCATATTATAATGCTACTGAACGATACAATGTAATACTGGTCATAAACTGTTTTCACCAGTATTATAGGTTGTTCTGCATTGTGGATTGCCACAATGCAGAACAACCTATAATTTTGCCCTGCCTGTTTATTTATTTAACTTGGGCTTTATTTTAATTTTTCTTCTTTTTTTTTTTCTTCTTTTTTTATATAAAAACATCTCAGCAAATAAAATATGAAAACAACACATCTAATCGTTGGGACGATGATGTAACTAGTGCAAAAATAAAGTTATTTTGTTGCCCATTGCTGCTGAACTATTAGGGTGTGTGTGCGCGCGCGTGTGTGTGTGTGTCTCACACATATTTGCTATTGTGAAGGGCGGACGTCAACACGCCCGACTTGGCTGTGGGTGTGATGTGAAGCGCAGCAGACTTCACCCTTTGCAAAACTTGAACGACACAACACTACGAATATGAAACTGTTTTTGACTCCGTCAAAAGAGTGTGATAATAAATAAAAATTCAACAGATATGTTCATTTCAAATCTATGAAGGAACATCCATCCGTCCATCCATCCATCCATCTTCTATACTGATTAATCCTGTGCAGTGTGCAGTGTGCAGGGCCACCGGAGCCCATCTGGGTGGGCGAAGGCTACCATATATTTTCTGAAAGCTAAAAGTCTCAGGTGTCTGGAAATGCATGATAACCTTTTTCAGCTTGGTGGCTTTTAGAAATCACAGCTCGGCAAAGTTTGGAAATATTACCGCGTATTACACATTCCCTGAAAGCCCAGAGCCTTGTCTTCAAGATGACACTACCTTTGGAGCTATCCAATCTATTTAGTGGTATATCGAGCATGTTAAATGAATTCATAGCCTTAATTTTGACCTTGGAGCATGACCTTAACCTTTAAATACATAAATGTATTCCCTCATATCAAATAACCTATATGTAGGCAGTGCAATTGTATATCACCTTTGCATGCCTTGCTGATTATTGGCTTTATGGATATGTATATATATGCACCTCTAATTATTCAGGAATGTTGTAACAGGTAGACTTATGTATTACTCATATCACTTTCATAAAGACTTGTCACATGTTTTTGTAATCTCCCTGCTTTTCTTGAATAATTGGTGGTTAGCTAGTTTAATTACCTCCACATGCATCTGTCAAGCTGAATAATCAAGGCTTTCTGTTTACGTATTATGTGACATTCATGGAGCTTTCACTGATGTGTATTACTGGTAGTGGTTGTTGTGGCAGTTGTGGTAGATTCCAGGGGCATGTGTTGCGGGAAAACATGGAAACAAACATGTATAATTTATGTCGTATTTTAGTGGTTGAGGCTTTCATATGAGTGAATTGATGGTTTGGATATTTTCCATGAGGGTTCTGAAAAAAAAAATAACTTGGCTCGAGACGTACGTGTTTTTGACGCAGGTACAGGCGTGACACAAGTTCACAGTGATCAAAATGAAGGATAAGAATAAACCAGTAGCCGTTCCTTGGAAAGAGTCATGATTATTACCTTTGGAATGCCACCCCTGCTGGTCAGTTTATTGATAGACATCTTTTAGAAACATTTTCAAACAATGGCTGTCTTACTCTAGAACTATTTATGGACGCCAGTTTGGAATGACATTCTTTTATTCGTTTTCTGATCTTTAAATGGTCTTACACTCTTGCTCAGTGCTTCCGGTCTGCCTATCAGCAGAGGCTCCTCTATTGGGCTTTCAATCTCCACATCTGCTCCAGCGCTTCCTCAAACCCTTGGTTCCTCTCAACCTTTTTGTGTCCTTTCCTTCTGATGTCGCCGTCAGCTGGTCCTGCCACATCCGTCATTGTTCCCTTCTTCCTTTGTTAGTCAACCGCCACAGTTGGTTAGCCAGCAGCTGTTTGTCAGACTGCAAACTGGTAACTTTTCAAAGGACATCTGAATACATCAGACAGCCAGTGAAAGGAGGAATATATTGGTGTGGTTAAAAGAGGAGGGGAGGCTTGCTGACTCCAAAATGAATTGCATTAAAGTCGTGTAGCCCAGACACTGTAAAAGCACAGATTGCACGGTGTTGCCATAGAAAGATGGGCTTCACCTTCACTGCACTGTAAACCTTCAATTTAGTGCCTGGACCCAGTCTTCTGCACTCAGAATAGGTTGAGGTAGTGTTGCATCTCATTTTGAGTGTTTGCATTCAGCGCACAGTGAAACAGGAATATTCCTGGTTACAGTCTTGTGGATTTTGGCGACAGATTGTGCAATGGCATAGGTTGGATGTGATGAGAGAGACATAATGAATGTCAGGAAAATTCCCGGTGAAACCTCAGGAGACATTCCCGAGAAATAAGACTGAGAGCAATTGAAAAAAAATTCAAAAAGCATTTAATAAAATCTTGAGGCAGACAAGTCTCAATACAACCTCATCTAAGAGTTTGCTTGGAGTTCATTTTTGTGAGGCCCATTTTTAAGGAGTGAGAACAATTGAGTCTATGTGCAGGAAAAAAAGACATTTATGAGCTGATTCTCTTGGCAGACAAGGATAAAACTGTCCTAAATTCCAAATCCTCTCTGAACTCCTCTGGTTCTGCCTCATCTAAGAATTCCAAGGTGCTCTTCGATAATGGCGTGAATGACTCTGCTGCACAGGCAGAGAAAAACACCTCATCTTAAATAAATAGCGACATCACACCATCAAATTTTGTATAGCAAACCGATAATTTAGCCTGACGGTTTAGTTTCCTTTTAATCGTTACCTGAGTTGAACTGATAGGACTGCCACTGTCCTCCAGAAACAACATTCCAACACGGCGTGCAAATTTTCACTCTCTGATCTGAACTTTACTCTTAATTTAGTCAGACAGCAGATGACCTGGGATTGTGCAACATTAATTGATGGGTTAGCTGAAGGAGTACCAACTAAACTATCAACAATTACAAATTAAATCCATTCATATATCCATCCATCCATCCATCCATCCATCCATCCATCCATCCATCCATCGTGCTTGTTCTAAATTTGGATTGTTATCATTATTTGTTTTGTACCATGAGAGAATGAACCAGAGACATAGAGTCTGTTTTGCCAACAAAGGAATAATCGGCATGCTTGTTATGTTCCATTCACTTTATTGTGCCATGATTCTACACATTCAGTATGTAAGCCTTAATGCTAAGACATATTGGAATGTTCCTTTGTATTATTCTTTGCCCATGTGACACAAGCTTGTGCGTCACAAGTTTGAAACGAGATCTTCTGGGTTCATTTGATTCTTCCGATTCATTTTACTCGCGCATTTCTGTTTGCTTTTAGAATTAGAAGTAACATCTCTATGAGTCAGCTTAAAAACGCAGGTGGATTTATTGTCTATTTCCAATATTCTTAGCTAAATCTTTCCTAATGAAAAAAAGTTTGGGTACAACAACAAAGAAGGAAGTATAATTTATTCATCCATTGGGGAAATTATCGATGTATCTAATCCAAGAGGCTTATCTGCAGGTAAGAATAGGAGTTAAAGGTTAAGAAAACACAACAGCTCATCTGCACGCATTACTCGTCTGTGAAACAAAGACTTGTACTGTATGCAGCATCACAAAAGAAACTATTTGTTATTTTCAAACACCTAATCACATCAAAAACTCTGCCTTCTCACATGTGATGAGTGATATATGGATTCACTTCATTTAAAAACTTTTGGCATTCACATTTTGCTATTTTTAATGTGCAGAGTTTGGCTGCATTTCTACCACTGTGACGAGGATAACGGGGTTCAAGATGTACTGAAGAGCTGTATACATATGGATATGATGACATTATATATTGTTTTCTTAAGGTTTCATGTGTGTAATTACAAATCGATATGGTTGGACCAGTGTAATTTAAACCAAACCGAAAGTAATGGACCATCAGTCCAGCCAGTTCAAAGTAAAACCTGTCTAACAGTGACCTCTAGTGGAGCTCATCGTCACATCTCCAGATACAAGGTGAAGCTTTCTGGTGAAGCAGCGAGATCTGAGGACACATAAAGGCCTGGACGAGCTGTCATTTTCTGCTTCTGAACTTTTGAAGAGAAATGATCCAAACATCCTTCCCTCCTCTTCTATCCTCTCACCGAACCAGCACAGCAGAAAGTCTGTTATGATTGAGTTTTTCCTTTCCACTGTCACTTATACTTGAGGCAAAAATCCGACAGCCCTGGATTACTGGACTACAATATTCCCGATACTTCTTAAAAAGTAAAAGTGGAGCGGGGATAGTGAACGAAAACTCACGAGACAGGCAGAGCTCGATGCAGTACAGTTTATTCACACAAAGACAATAAACCTGTGAGACCTCCCAACTCCTCACGGTGAGGACAATAATATGCTCCCCCTCCCCCCACATACACACACACGCGAAAAGAGAGAATCTGCCGGAATCATAACCTCTGTATTTATTCTTCACTTTCATTTAATTACGCATTGTCATGATTAATTACATTGTGTTATTAAAGTGTTTTTCATTTCCTATTATTGAGCTCTTTCTCGTCATATCTTTCATGTTGCACCTCCTTTCGAGAGGCAATGACGAGCATTAGATCACACAAAGAATCACAAACAAACGAGATTGTTATAATCAGATACTCCAGAAATAAACTGAAGTTGGTTTCATCAGTGTGGTCAGTTAAATCAATTTAATTCAACGGACTGATCCATATTCACTGTTTCCTACATCGGAGTGACCAGAAAACCACTGAACGTTGTGTGGGATTTGGAATCCCAAACATGTGAGTGTGCACCCATCACCACATACACTTGCTCGAAACGTTGCAGCTGCAGGAACACGGCATTCCCTCCATTATCGGCCGTGTCAAATTTTGTCTGGTGATCCTCTGTCATGACAATCAGCTCACTGTTCTTGTACAGATACAGAATCATGGGATGCTCTCCTCCAGCATGGCAGAAGAAGGTGAAGTAATAAACACCTGCAACAGGTGCTGTGAAGATACCTGCAGAAAAAGAAGAACGTTTGTAACATATATTTAGAGTAAAACCCACAAACACACTGTTCTTACCTGTGTATTGATTGTAGGCTTCAGCGATGTTGGTAATCACACTTTTGAAGATTAAAGTTGTGTCTGTGTCGAACGGTCCGATGGGTGCAAAATCACCTCCTGTTACAGCACTGAATATCACCTCTGTTTCACCTGGAAAAAAGAAATAAGAAACCCATGTCATTACTGCTTCTATGGGATCATCAAAGATCTACTTTTTTTTTTTAATCACTAAAAACTATTCCAATTATGCAAATAAATTAGTTTATACCTCTGTGCTCCACGGCCCCAACCCTCTTTTCGAAGTCCGCCAGGGTATTTTCAACGCTTCTCAGTCTGGTTTCACCACGCTGCTTTCTGATCTCACACTGCGACAGTCTCATTTCATCCAACTGAAGTCGAGTTTCCACAGATCTGAGTTTTTCCCTCAATGCACCAAAGTCCTCCAGGAGCTTGCACATGTTGGGATGACATTCCTCAGAGAAATCCCCATAATCTTGAGCTGAAATCAAGCTGCAGATCAGCAAACTCAAGCAGAAAATTGCTGAATTCATCTTTCAGGTTGAGTCATATACAGTCACGAACAACTGAAATCCAGACCGCTCCTCCGGCTCCTTTTATACACTTTGTGTGTTCAGATGTTAATTTTCTAAGAATTTTGTTTAAAGGTCAGTAAGCAGAATGAGGAAGAATAATAAGGAAATAAACCCATGTTACTAAATTGGTGGGACATGTTGAAGCCTCAGTTATCTGGTTCACTTACTTCTCAGAATTCATCATCAGAAACTTTTGGATCAGAGTTTATGTTGTGTTGCAAATTCTGCAATCATGTCACAGCTGTTGCAATTACGTCGTTTATACATTTTTTATCCTTTTTATAATCTTTGTGTTGCGAGTGTGGTATCTGTGCTTCATGTTTAACAACCGAGACTCTTTTGGTTCACCTGTCATGACAAAATATGGCATGTTCAATGTCACATTTTGTTTCTTGTGTTCTTCTTGAGATTCTGGGTCCCGTGGAGCCAACAATGTTTCAAGTGAGTCGCTCTTCCATAAATTATTGGGTCTCAGCTATAAAACTACCAAGTCCCAGGCGAACATGGATTCGGAGCCATGACACAACAACGTCGTTGTTAAACGGATCCCAAAAATGCAACAAAAAAATTTCCATTTTCACTTAAAAGATGTTGCCGTGGAGACGGAGGCCAATGTTGGAGAAACAAATTATGTAAAAATGTGTGACGGTTGTTTTTCTAGGTGTCGCTGTTCTATTTGTCGCCCTTCTATTGAAAAGCCTCACCTTCTGTTCAAAGCTGTTCACGTGCTTGTGGACCGTGCTCCGACTCACCGTGTGACATTGTGCTCTTAAGCAAACATTATGCAAGGATTGCAATTTAAAATCAACAGAGTGTTACTATAAAAAGCCAATACATACCTGTCTTGCCTGTCAACATAGAATGCAGGTGTTGTTATTGATTTAAAATTGTTTTTGAACGTTTCACATGTCAATCAGTTTTAGATAATCCCTGGAATGAAGCCATTGAAACAGGAGGAAGCCTCACCCCGACGACACGCCTGCTGCTTATGTGCAATGACATTTCATATAGACTGCAAATAAATACCCTGTAACAATATTTTCGGAGCACTTCTCATATAAAATATTGTATTTTAAGTGTTTGAGTAAGTTTACTGTACTGTGTCACTAAGAATGTCTCCATGAAAAGAAGTGTTTCGTTTCAGTCATGAAAAAAGGTGGAATTAATATTTGGTGGGGCTACTTGCTAAATGAGTTGAAGTACTATCAAAAATAGAACTCGAAGGAACTCAGCATGCTTTTATGGTATATTTCCACTCAAGTATATAAAAACCATCATTCAGTTTGGGCCACCAAGACAGGTGGTGACATGAATATCTCAAATGTGATTAAGTATATTCGAGCACATTATGCAGGGTTTACACATAAGCAGGATGTGTTACGAATATCATTTTCCCGTCAATCCTGGAACCTTCCTAACAATATTTATGTGATGTAACGCATCTGAATAAGGTTCTTAAATGGGCATGTCGGTGCGTGACTTTCCTGAAGTTCCTAGAGCATGTTTTTGGCTCCCAAATAAATCGTACAGAAAACTGCCTGGATTCGTATTTTTGCAACTTAGCGTATCGATTAGTAGTGACGCGTGGGGATGTGGAATAAGAGTGTGACAGCATTCCTAATGTATTCTGGTTAAGGTTCCGTGACAGGGTGGCATGACTGCATGAGCTTCCCTCCTCCTCTCTGCGCAACTCTTTGTGATTTGTGTTCGGTGTTTTGAGTCATCTGAGCCAAATGTAATGCAAAACTGACTTGAAATCATCGAAAATGACGAGAAAATGTTCCAAACTTGATGCACACAAAAAGGGGAGAGCAAATAATAACCTGAAATGAAAAAAAAAATACAGACAGCATACTTCAAACAGCAGTAAAATACACAAGTGTGTGTGTGCGTGCTTGCATGCGTGGGTGTGTGATGTTGTTTATTAATTTTCAACAGTGTATTTAGTTTCAAGGTCAGTAAGCAGAATGAGGACTCTGTAATTTGGTCCTTTTGTTGCCAGTCTAACTAAAGGAAGACACATGAGTCAGGTTTTTTAAAAATTAATTCAGACTATTTTGAAGTGCAGTGAGCAAGCAATAATCACAATTCACAGAATTCTGGGTCCTGGTTCCTACTCTAAACCGAGAAAGACGTGTCTACCTATGCTTCGATTTCCCCACTCAATTGGGGAAATCGAATGCTCTGTCTCCTAGAAATACTGAAGTAAGCAGATTTTACAGAGAGCATTGCACAACCATGATCATTGTATCTAAAGTTGTTTATCATTAGAGCAGACCTCAGCAGATTGTTAGTCATGCGCAAGCAAATTTCCTCATAACAAGTTAGTATCTTTCACACAGTTTTTAAGCAGAGCAGTTATTTTAAGAATTAATATCTTAACAACATCCATAAAATACACAACAGTAAAATATCAACCTGAACAAAGTCACAAACAACTCTGTTAATATTGAGATTTCACAGGTTGGACACAAATTCACTGAAGACCATCACAGACTTCAGGAAAGTACAAGTTGATACCTCAGTTATCTGGTTCACCTACCTCTCAGACTTTGCCATCAAAACTTCCCCTAAAAACATTTCATCTCTGTTTACTCAATTCAATTCAATATTATTTCAATATCGCCAAATACGACTGTCATTTTCAGGCACTTTTACAGAGAAATACCCGCAGTTCCACACGAGCAAACAGAGGAGACGATGGAAAGGAAAAGAACCCCGACATAGTTAACAGAAGGTGAATCTAAGTGTGTAAGCTCAGGTCATTTTTTTTTTAAACACGTTTGGATTTGTTGTAAATAAAAAGTGTGTTAGACCACAGTCACTGTGTTTCACTTTCCTATGTTCTACAAAAATCACGGTATTAAACTGAATGCAACCTTCAAGAGCTGTGTGTTATTCTCATTTTAAAGACGCTTTTCATTCACTGGAAAGTAGCAAAATGTCTGAATTGTTGGTAAATGTTGCAGATCCCAGATAAAGACTCCATTTATCAAAAGTAGAGTTGAAGAGTGAAGTGCACCACACATTTCTATTGTGGTTTTATTTTACCGATCAAAAGCTGCAGTATGGTGACTCTTGATGAACCAGTGCAGAAATCGCCCAAGTCCTGATTCAAGTTAATTGTCTGTTAAAATACAACCAACAAAGAATTTAAGGAGACACAGACAATACATTTGTCTTTAAATACATTCAATGAAGTTCCTGGACACACAAATACAGAAGTTTTGTTGAAATACAGTCAAAGTGTATGAAGACACCGTTTCTGGGCTGTGGCCTCCATAGTGTTAAGAGATTCTATTCTTAAAAGCTGTGTGAAAGATACTAACGTGCACTGAGGAATTTGCTGACCGCTTTAACAATTTGCTGAGGTCTGCACTAATGAAAAACACCTCTATTTTATGGTTGCAGGACGTGGCCTGTAACATGTGGTTATCTCAAGTGTTTGTAGGAGACAAAGCCTGAGACACAACATCTTAAGTTGGGGGAACGAAAACCTAGACTACAATCGGTGGAAACCCGTCACAGCTGGTCCCTTTTGATGACCTCGCTCAAGTACCCCTTGACCCCAGGCTGGCTTCGTGACATCCTGCAAACCTCAGCTAAACCTGCGGAGACCCCGTGACTCACCATTTGGAATGCTCTGCCTGCGAGCAGATGAAAACGCATAAATACAAATGTCGCCTAGGCAGACACGTCTTTCTTCCCGTGAACTGTTCGCAGTTCACGTCGCTCGGTTTAGAGTAGGAACCAAGACCCAGAATTCTGTAAATTGAGAATATTGCTTGCTTATCGCACTTCAATATAATTTGATGGTCAATCTTTAAGAAACCTGACTCATGTGTCTTTCTTTAGTTAGACTGGCAACAAAAGGACTTGTGGTGCGAATTGAAAGCACCAAAATAGACATAATAAAGAGTAGACGCCTCATCGACTATGGAGGGACACGTCAACAGCGCCGCCATCTTGGACCGGTGGTGGTGGTGGCAGGGGTGAATGAACATCGGTGATGGAAAGAGGTACTCCTCAATCTCTAAGCGAATTATAAATTGAATTTTAAACTGATTTCCAAACTGTTTGGTTTTTTAAAAACGTCATACATGTAGCTACTTTGTTCAGTTTGTGTTAATGTGCAGTATACACTTTGTTTAGTGCGTGTTAATGTGCAGTACACACTTTGTTTACTGTGTGGTAATGTGCAGTATACACTTTGTTTGTGCGCATTGATGTGCAGTATACACTTTGTTTAATGTGTGTTAATGTGCAGTATACACTTTGTTTAATGTGTGTTAATGTGCAGTATACACTTTGTTTAGTGTGTGTTAATGTGCCGAATACACTTTGTTTAGTTTGTGTTAATGTGCAGTATTCACTTTGTTTGTGTGCATTGATGTGCAGTATACCCTTTGTTTGCGTACATTGATGTGCAGTATACCCTTTGTTTGCGTACATTGATGTGCAGTATACACTTTGTGTGCATTGTTAAGAGATTCTATTCTTAAAAGCTGTGTGAAAGATACTAACGTGCACTGAGGAATTTGCTGACCGCTTGACTAACAATTTGCTGAGGTCTGCACTAATGAAAAACACCTCTATTTTATGGTTGCAGGACGTGGCCTGTAACATGTGGTTATCTCAAGTGTTTGTAGGAGACAAAGCCTGAGACACAACATCTTAAGTTGGGGGAACGAAAACCTAGACTACAATCGGCGGAAACCCGTCACAGCTGGTCCCTTTTGATGACCTCGCTCAAGTACCCCTTGACCCCAGGCTGGCTTCGTGACATCCTGCAAACCTCAGCTAAACCTGCGGAGACCCCGTGACTCACCATTTGGAATGTCCTGCCTGCGAGCAGATGAAAACGCATAAATACAAATGTCGCCTAGGCAGACACGTCTTTCTTCCCGTGAACTGCTCGCAGTTCACGTCGCTCGGTTTATAGTAGGAACCAAGACCCAGAATTCTGTAAATTGAGAATATTGCTTGCTTATCGCACTTCAATATAATTTGATAGTCAATCTTTAAGAAACCTGACTCATGTGTCTTTCTTTAGTTAGACTGCCAACAAAAGGACTTGTGGTGCGAGTTGAAAGCACCAAAGCATTGATTGCAGTATACACTTTGTTTAGTGTGTGTTAATGTGCCGTATACACTTTGTTTAGTTTGTGTTAATGTGCAGTATTCACTTTGTGTGCATTGATTGCAGTATACACTTTGTTTAGTGTGTGTTAATGTGCCGTATACACTTTGTTTAGTTTGTGTTAATGTGCAGTATTCACTTTGTGTGCATTGATGTGCAGTATACACTTTGTTTGCATGCATTGATGTGCAGTATACACTTTGTTTGCATGCATTGATGTGCAGTATACACTTTGTTTAGTGTGTGTTAATGTGCCGTATACACTTTGTTTAGTTTGTGTTAATGTGCAGTATTCACTTTGTGTGCATTGATGTGCAGTATACACTTTGTTTGCATGCATTGATGTGCAGTATACACTTTGTTTGCGAGCATTGATGTGCTGTATACACTTTGTGTGCATTGATGTGCAGTATACACTTTGTTTAGTGTGTGTTAATGTGCAGTATACACTTTGTGTGCATTGCTGTACAGTATACACTTTATTTAGTGTGTGTAAATGTGCCGTATACACTTTTAGTTTGTGTTAATGTGCTTTATACACTTTGTTTTACTGGGCTGTCATTCATGTGAAACCGATTGACAATGTTTTGAAATTCATGTGAAGTGGGTGCAGTCAATAGATTCTGAAATTCTTCAGCGAGACAGATATCATAATGTATCGTGGATGAAATTTCCCGCGATATACTGAGCAGAATCGCTCTATTGTGATAATACTGTTATCGTGGGCAAATAGGTTACTGGCTATACTCAGCCGTAGTAATGGTTATAATAATAATATAAGAATCCAGTAACTATAATACAATAATAGAAACTATAATAATAATAAACAGCATTAGATAATTATAATATGGTAGTATAATAATATAGCAATAATAATAGTACAATGAGAATACCAGTAAATATAAAATAAAATAATAATATGAGAATATAATAATAGCAAGGCACACAGGTCTGGAGTGAAGGCCCAGACAGAAACGTCTAAGACCTCTCCCAGGACAAGAAGACACAAAAGATTGTGTACCCTGCCCAGCAGGGTCATCAGGATACACCTCTGGAGCCAGGGCTGGGGGTGGTGTATATTGTCGATTGCCGGGTAGAGCATGTGTCCAGTCGGTCACTACCCCAACAAGCAACGTGGTAAGGCCACGTGGGCCCACCCTCTGTGAAGTCCAACATGGGGGAGCGATGCACTACTCACAAGGCCACTCAATAAAGTGTATTATCATTTTCTATGGCATAGAATCTGAACCCCTTGTATTGAATGTCTATTATTGTACCCGGGTCCATTTTTTATAGCCTAGGATATGGACCATCCTGTATAAAAAGTACAAGCATTACATTAAACTAATTTACAAGATACATCACATAATTGTATACGTGCTTTCAGCATTCACACAATAGTGATCCAAATCTTTATTATTATTCTGACTCCTTTGCCGCCGTTTGAACTGTTCAAATATAAAAACATGCGGCTTGTTCATGAGATGACTGCTATGATGTATGCTTTTTTAGTCTTTTACCATTTCCGAATAAATCACAAAAAAACATGGAAAAATGTCCCATACAAAGTGGATGGGATGGGCAAGATAAAAGCTTTGATCTCCAAGGCAACAGACACTAATCTCCTTTGATGTGTTATGATAGCACTGTCGACACAAAGCCATGAAGATGCAGAGATCAGCTTTATTCAACCATCAGCTTTCACACTTGCAGTTTCTTGTGGATATTCAAGCCTCTAGTTAGATACTCTTTCTCAATTTGCAGCTATGAGTGATGTGCATCAAAAAAGCCATCATCTTTGCAGGGTTCCGCCTGTCCTGGACCCTATACCACCACCAGGCACCAGCCTCACCCTGTTTGGGATGGACCTTGTGGGGCCTTTGACCAGGTCAGCCATTGGAAACTGCTACATCACTGTCTTCACAGACCGTCAGACTAAGTGGACTGAGGCAGAGGCCATACCCAATAAGGAAGCCTCAACCATTGCCAAGACACTCGTCAAGCTTGTCTGCCGCTACTCTAAAGTCAAAGTACTGATCACTGAGCAGGGCCAAGAGTTCTGCAACAGTGTCAACGAGGAGCTACGCAGACGTCTTGGTATAGAGGAATGCACCACCACAGCATACCATCAGCAGTCCAGCCACCAGAAGAAACGGTACAACCCGACTCTCTACAATGCCATTGTGGACTGCGTCAACAAGAAGCAAGACAACTGGGAAGAGTACATCGACCCCGTCCTGCTACGCTACAGGACCACACATCACAAGAAGACCAAGAAGTCTCCCTTCGAGCTGGTCTTTGGGCGGCAACCAACCCTGCTCATCGAGCAAGAATTTCCCATTGGAGAAGCCAGCAAGCCAGCAGGAAAGGACGAACAGCGCCAAACCAAGAAAGATTCACCGATGAATCTTTGCAACCTGCAGCAACAAGCAAAGCTGAACATCACTGATGCAGAGCAGAAGAAGTCGCACTTTGCTGAGCATCACTGGCCTCCCAGCTGCAAGGTTGGAGACCTTGTCCACCTCAACAAGGATGACAAGCTTGAACCCAGACAGACAGGACCACATGAATGTGAAGAGGTACTGTTAATTTTATTTATTTTATATTTCATTAAACCTACATAAATTGAAGAAAACAACATAGAAATAGTGATAGACTATTGCCATACATTATTATATGGTGTGTGTGTGTGTGTGTAACAAATTGTTCTTTCTTTTCTAATTCATTTGTTCTCTTTTGTTATTCAGGTCTGTCCTGAAGGAACCTTTCAGATGAAGGGCATCAAGCAGCTGGTCAATGCCATGGGGATCAAACCTTCCCATCAAGCACACCGGCACTCCCACACTCCATCAGCTGGTGTCAGTTTACCGCCTCCAAAAACAAGAAGAAACTCTTCTGACTGCCAATTGATTGAAATCACCCTACCACCTCCTCTGACCTTCAACCCAGTTGATGAGGAATGGCAGGCTGACTGTGCCAAACAGCTTGGCTTCACAGTCAGAAAGAAACTTGAAACATTACCAGCTAGTCAGACCATGGACTATGAAGAGGAGCCAAAGAAGACCATTGCCATACGTGGTGACGGCAACTGTTTCTTCCGCAGCATCTCCTACTTGTTGACTGGTGCCCAGACAAGCCATGAAATACTGCGTGACCTCACTGTCCAGTACATGAGGGAGAACAATAGGATCTTCAGCAACCTGGCAGCACAAGCTGACTACGCAGATTCTAGCAACATTGCCCAGCCTGGAGAGTATGCAACAGAGGTGGAGATAGCAGCAATGGCCAGCCTTCTGTCCACACCAATATGGACATTTTCGCCATTTGGATATAGGTTCCGCTGGCAGTGCTACTCCCCACTACCGGATATGCCATCTCGATTTGCACCATCAGGCAAAGCCATGTATTTGAAGAACATGTATGAGCACTTTGAACCTGTAGTTACATCAAAATAGTTTATCTCTCTTAGAACAGTGGGGTATGACATCCAGACATAGACAAGACCAATGATCACTACTATCCTTATACATTAGAAATCAAGGTACCGTGCTTTAATACAGTAACCGAGAATCAGGATAGTATATAATGTATACATACTGTTGGAGCCAAAATCCTTTGTTCACTCACCCTCATGAAGGTGTTTGTTCTTTGAGAACAAAGAAACCATGTGCTCAGCCCCATTTGACCCCCCCCTCCGCTAGCTGCAGCACTGCAGCCCAACGGCAGGGGGATCCAAAGACCCCGTCATCATCCGGGTCATCAGCCCTGGTAACACGCAAGCCAAGGAGACAAAGCGCCTCGTGTTAACTCACTTGGACCGGGCCTGAATTTCCTTCATCTCGCTGGACGAGCTCAGGAAAAGCTGGAATTACCTTTGTTTTTCTTTTTCTTTTTTCTTCTTCACCTGGATCCTGAACGTGCGCTGCACCCGCACGTTCCTCTGCATGCTGACCTGAACATCGCTTCTTCACTCCCCCCTTCGCAAGAAGCACCCGATCACCCCCCGGATCACACTATGGATTTCCCCTCAGTAGTTCACCTCAGGTTTCTCCTCTCTGGGACGCCAGAGAAACGCCCGGAAATCAACGGATTTCACCTGGCCACGGAAGCATGTTTCCCCCTCGTCCAACCAAGTAAGGCTTAGACTAGTCTGGGCAGGAATTAGAATAACGTGATTTTATTATTGCTGTGCGTTTATTGTTTGTGCTTCTAACTCTGGGACGCCGATCCCTTGTTCCTAAGTACTTTTGTGTCTGCGCGTGGATCACCGCACGCGTGTGCGAACCTCCCCATCCTCAGCTCACATTTCTGCTCCAAGAGTCCATATCTGCCTGAACAGTTGATCTGGACTCTGCGTGTAAGCTGAGGCGGTCGCGCCTGTGCAGTCAATCAGACTCCCCCTCCTCTCTCTCTTCTCTCCTCGCTAACCAGCGCACGGTGCAGCCGCAGCTGTTTCCAAGCGCCTCATTTTATTGCGTCCCTGGGACCGTGTGTAGTTCACTGTCGCTCGGATTTCTCTGCCATGAGAGATCCGGCGCGCTCCCGACGGCTATGGCCCGTGCACGGAGCTCAGTGACGTCATGCTATCCCAGGCAGAGCACGCCGAGTGGTGACCGTGTGGGTAATTACACCCATTCCCCACTCTGAGTCACTAAGCCGTTCGGCACCCTCTGGTAGTCGCATGGGCAACCTCTCGTGCCGCCATTTGGTGGCTGCTTCAAGTCATTGCACTCACTCTGCGCGCCATTGCACGCCTAGTGGCCACATTGGCTAATTGCATGGGGCCACTGATGTCTACCTCCCTCTGGTGGACGTTTGTGGTCATTACACTCATTCACCACTCAGTCACACACCTTCGCTCCGCAAACCCACACACACCACCGCTCCCTACAGTCATATTACAGTACACACACACACACACACACACACACTTTATTTGCTGGCTTTTGTTTTGTATTGTTTTATGAGATCTTGCTTGATGTTTATTGATTAGATGTGATTCGTAGATTGATGATTTAGGAATAGACGTTTGTTAATAAACACTTAATAGTTGAATTGAACGATTCTTGGTGGTTTTTGTGTTTTTCTGACAATTGCTGGTTGTAACAGTCAGTGCTTGGATTCACAGCCTTCCTTTCCTGTTTCAGTTAAAGTGTGGTTGTCATTTCAATCAGGAATAATAATTTAACTATTCTAATTGAACTTTTCTTTTAAGACTGATGTTCCGTTTAAGATCCTAACTTCAGCTGGTGCCCCGACTCTGATTAAGTAACGGTAATTTTAATTGATTAATAGTTTGAACGGTTTAAATCAATTTCAATGATTTTAACACATTGAGTAATTTAACACACTTATGGGTTGTTGGCGAATGAATGCAGGTTTACTGCTGGGATAACCCGCATTGCTTTTAAATAATTTTTCTGTGTTTTATTGCATTTTTCATGGTTAATTACTCGCACTATTATTGATTGATTTATTACTCCGTTAACTTAATCACAACTTGAATTGCCTCTAAAGCTATTGTTCGGTGACTTCATTGCAGATAGATAATTCGTATTCTTTATTAATTAATAAATTAATTTAATTAATAATCAAGATTGCTTTTAATCATTTTTAAGTGGTTTTCTTGGATCTCAGCATCCAATTATCCAGTATTATTAATTCATAAATCGCAAGTTTATCCAGTTGATTATCCTAACTGCATTCAATTCATTTTCAATGGTTTAGCGCATTCAAGTAACTCATTGTATTAATTAGTAAACCACGACTTTACTTAAATTCCAACTCCTTCTTGATTACCTCTGATTGTTACTAAATAAATAACCAAATTTGTTGAATTAATCCAGATCACCCTCGGTGGTTCACTCCACTGAAGTAATTTAGCCTCCATTCAATTATTAATTTACAAATCACAGATTTGTTTCATTGATAACTTGAATCATAGATTACTTTCCGTAATTTAATCACCACTCGTAATCAAGTACTGTTGTTCATTGATTGGTCAATGGCCATTTGTGACGACTAGCAGCTTGAGTTATTCCCAGGTTACTTCAGCGAGTCGCCTCCTGTGGGTCCACAGACGCTTCGGTAGTTCACACCACTGACCCGCAGTTGTCAGCAAAGGAGTGAACAGACACTCCTATTGACAGGTCGTGTCACTGGTGGACCGCCTTAGCGATCTGGCACCTGTGGAGGTGCCTCCCGTCAGGTAACCCTTTATAACTCAAAGCTGTTGGCCGACAACTGACTATTTACTTTAATCAACCCTTATAGCCTTGCTTAACTTACATTTGGTACATTGCCTTAGTAATCTATTACTCCAGTAATTCATTACTTTGGTGGTCTACGCTAGTGATCAGTAATTGTCAACCAGTAAATAACAATTTACTTCTGTTTGATTTGTTTATACGTAAATTACCTCTGATGGTGTAGAACCTTCCGGTAGCCTATCACTAGGGTAATTTGCATATTCTGATCAAACGCTGACCCCAACAATACTCATTCATACAAATACACATTAAACATTGTGAGATGGACAGTGTTCAAAATGTACAACAAACTGCAGAGACAAATTGTAATTCAAAACAAACAGTAATGGTACCATATGACCACTGAGATCTACATAAATACGTCATGAGCTCCATCATCTTCCCCTCAACCCCAAACTGAACACGCACGCACACGCACAATGTACCTCACTATGCATGAAAAGCAAAAAGCAGTGGTAGAGGATCAAACTTTAGCTGTCCTATCTTATGGGGGTATTATTGTAGCAAAACTATTTGTCTATGCGTATGGAGAGTTGTCTGTCTGTACTTCAATGTGTCTGTCTGAAGTTAGATGCGTATGGGGAGTTGTCTGTCTGTACCTCAATCTGTCTGTCTGAAGTCAGAGTTGTCAATGTGTAAAAGAATTTGTCAATGTGAACCTGAATCTGAAAAGTTTACACATTTGAATACAAGTGCTGAAAATACAGACAACTCACCATATGTCTGTATGTGAAAATTTTAATTGTTTACATACACCTGGAATATGATCTTTAAAAAAGGCCCAGCATTCGCCTCACTAATTATAAAAAAGTGCAAAATTATTGATTTGTACTCACAGTATGCACCCAATGTTGCATACGCTCAATGAGCCTGGGGCATGGCGCCGCCTGGCGGCCGAATGAAGGAGCCTGAGCTCAAATTCGAATCCTTCAGAGGCAAAAGTGTAGCAAAAGTCACCTATAAAAAAAAACAACCAATTGTGAAACTGAGCAACTCGTAACTGGTAAGTTGTCTGTATAAGGTGGAGACTTGCGGTGGTGGTGGATTTGCGTCACTTAAAATAATAATTAAAAAAAGATTCAAGCTTTAACTCAAGTTTAAGCAAAAATGCTAGAGGAACAACGGAAACCCACAAGGATTGGCAGAAAAGAACGCTAAAAATGCCAAAAAACCGGGGGTATAAAAACTTGAATTTGCACAATAAAAATTGATTTTAGCTACAAATTTGATAAATCAATATCGATTTTCTGCCAAGCCCTACTTGTAACCTGAGCTAAAATTGTACAAAATGGATAGAATAACTGGTATACTGGATGTGGGATCAGTTATAAACAATAATATGTCATCCGCGTACAAACTAAGTTTATATTCAACACCTTTACGAACAACCCCATTGAACAAAGGAGAAGACCTTAACTTGATAGAAAGTGGTTCCATGGCCAATCCGGGAAGGAATAGGAGGTAAGAGAGCGGACAGCCTGGCATGTTCCACGTATTTAGGGAAAATAGTGTGATCGTTTATCATTTGTTTGTACACTGGCTTGTGGAGCTGTATATAAAATGCAAATCCACGACAAATTTATCCCCAAATTTATTTTTTTCTAATACAGAAAAAAGATATTCCCATTCCAACCATTAAAATACTTTCTCAGCATCAAGAGAGAGAGCAATCTCGGGGAGTTCGCCATGATTTTTGGAGTAAATCAAATCAAAGAGTGTTGAAAAAAAAAAAGGTACCTCTCCCTTATAAATCCATTCTGCTCCTCCGATATTAAATCTGGAAGTACTTTTTCCAAACATGTAATTATATGCATTTCTTTAACCCTTTGAATGTCTATTCGATCTATTTTTATTGATTCATCAACAGTGCTTCTATTGTCATTGAATATTATATATTTAGTTTTTTTTCACATTGAGAACCAATTATTTTGATCAATCCAATGTTTTGTTTTTTTTGAGTTCTTCCTTTACTACTTTTGTTTCCTGTATATCTCCCCCCCCCCCCCCCGAGTAAAATATGGTTGTGTCATCAGCAAATAAAATACCCCACATAGCAGATGGGTCTGGGCCAGATCCGGCATCAATCCGGCACTGCTTACAGACTTCTGACATGGCAAGTTGTATGTCAACCGGATGTGAGCCAGGTCCGGCAATGATGGCACCGTTTATATGATGGCATGCCACATGTGGCCCAAATGTGGTTTGGTTTATCTGGCCCAAATCTTTCATGCCAGATATGGACCAATTTTGGCTGACCTTATGTCATCCATATGTCACATAAACATGGGGGGGGGGGGTTTTTCAGGGTGAATTTAAAAATAATTGTTAAGTCTTACTTTTAAAATGTTTTTCTACTTTTATTGATGAAATCTAGGCGGGGTTGTGAACGACTCGGGACGCGTATTCATACGTTGGCTCGTTCAATAAACATTACTGCAACTCACAGCTATTGTCGGTTGCTTTATTATTTCTCTTTTAAAGCACGTAAAGTAGAAAAGAATCTGGCTAAGCTAACATCGGCAGCCGCCAACGTCGCAAAGAGGGCGGGGCTATAACTCAGGTCACAACTGACATGGTGTAGACAGACGGACAAACTGTTTTCTTATTGTATTTTTTTAAACCGTTCATGTGGTCATTGGCTCTTTCAATTAACTGTCCATTCTAGGTTGTTGAGTATTTAGCTGTTAAAGCACTCTGGATACACAAAAGCCAACATTCGGGATCCTGAAGTTACGATGGGTATAACTTAGGTCACATCTTAACATGGAGTGTGTATTGACAGATGGTCTGATCTGCCCTAAAGCTGAAGCAACCTGTGACCGCTGGAAGTGTGTTAAATCAAGCATTGATGAAAAGGCATGCAGATGTTCAACACATCATGTTATTCATTGTAACACAGCAGCTTTTTGAGAAAAGTAAATCCACACACTCTTAACAATTCAATGAAATTTTATATATGTAGTGCCAAATAGTCATTTCAGTGTACTTCACAGAATAAACCCAACAAATTCACATACATGAGCTAGCACATCCCTGAAGTCAGAGACTAACATGCTGGACAGATAAAGTCCTCGCCCGTGTTTGGTTCCCCTACACATAGGCAATGGAACCATTTTCCACAGTTGGAACATTCAACCTAGGGATGGAAACATATGTAGTTAAAGTCAAACATCTCAAGTAATTCTTATTGTCAGACTTAAAGTTACCTGCCCATTCAGTCACGGGACCCTCTGACATGGCCTTGCTGGGACCCACTCCAGCGGCTCAATGTATTTTTTCCAGGTGGTCAACATTGGCAATGGATGTTTCACAGTTTGATGACAGACTGACCACCTTCTCTTGTATTGTAGTAATTTTGTAGAGCCCCAGCATGGCTCTTGCCAATTCCCCCCCCTTCCTTTCTTGTTCCTTGACATTTTTTTTTCAAAATGAGGTCCCCAACCTCAAATTCATCATCAGTGCCCTCCCTTACCTTCCTTTTAGTGACTCTCTGCCACATTATCCCTGGCAGCTTTGTGGATAGTTGGCTGGGTGGCGAGCCCCTGGAATTTTTCTTCACTGCCCTTGCAGTTGCCACCTGAAGCAGAAACAAAGTTAGACTTTTTCTTGCCTCATACTCCAGAGGGACCTGGAATCGGAATCGTGCCTCTCGTCCAAAAGAAAATACGGACTGTAGTTGGTTTGTCAGCTGTATTTTGTTTCGCAGAGCAAACATGGTTGATTGCAGAAATGTGTCCCAGTCAGTGGGCTTGTCGTTCGCCAGTTTGTTGAGAGACCTGAACATGGACAGTAATTAAGCTCACAAAATAGCTTTTTTTGCGTGACACTAGTCCATTTAGTTAACTTACCTCCGTATGGTGCCAGTGAGGTTTTCAACCAAACCATTCGTTTATGGATGGTATGGAGCACAGAAAACCCGCTCTATTGCCAGTTTTATACACATGTTGAGGTTTTCATTCATTTCCAAATTTATTTCGAGCTACACAAGCCAGAAAAAAAAAATACAATAAAAGAAAAAAAATAACACTCTAGCTCGAAAAGGAGTGGGAAGACGACAAGCTTTTTAACTCCCACCCCTGTTCATAAACTTAAATAATAATGAGGCTGCTACAATAACACTTAAAATAAAACAAAAAAAACAGCCAAGACATATAGTCTATCAGATAATGTAAGATATTACTAATACAATCAGTTATTTATTGTTAACTGAATTACATGTTATAGCCTCTTACAATAACCATAATGATAAAAAATAATGATACCAATAACAATAATAACTGCAATAGTATAATAGTAACAACAATAGACTTCATTAGCTAAATCTGACCATGAAAGTATACATCACTTTGTAACACCCATTAGTAATCAAGTACCCATTTCCTCCTTCTGGTATTTTGACCATACCATTTTTTTATATCTTGATTTGAACTGATGAATATTTGGACATTGTTTGTGCTCTACTCCCAATTTGTTCCAGAGTTTAACTCCACATACAGACACACTTTTCCTAGTGGAAGACACTGCTTGAACCTTAAAGTTATCACACCCCCTCAGGTTATAGCCCCCTTCTGTGCGTGCAAAAAGCATTTGTATTCTTGCAGGTAGCACATTTTTATTAGCTTTAAACAGAAGTTGGGCAGTCAACTAAATCATGCAATTTTAACGTCTTAGACTGCAAAAATAATATATTAGTGTGATCACAATATCCTACTTTGTGTATAATTCTTACAGTCCGTTTTTGGAGTATAACAGGGGGGTGTAATGAACTTTTATAGTTATTGCCCCAAACTTCTATACAATAATTTAGATATGGCAAAACTAACGAACTATAATAGAAATAATGCATTGTAATTTAAGAAAAACTTGGCTTTATTAATGATTGAGATGCTTTACCTTGTATGTGACTTATGTGTCGTTTCCAGCTTAATTTACTGTCAATGGTGACTCCTAAGAATTTAATTTCTGATACTGTATCTAAAACTACACCGTCTATAATTACTGGGTCTGGTTTTCCATTATAATTACTGAAAAACATTACTTTTGTTTTGTTTTGTTTAAGTTGAGGGACAATTTGTTAATGTCCATCCATGTTTTTAATTTCCTTAGTTCACAGTTTAGATTAGTTAATAAATTACTATAATTGTTATTAGAATAGAAAATGTTTGTGTCGTCTGCGAAAATAACAAATTTTAATAATTTTGACACATTAAAAATGTCATTAATGTATAAATTGAACAACTTTGGGCCTAAGACAGATCCCTGTGGGACCCCACAACCAATGTCCAAATATCCTGATGTAAATTCCCCCATCTTCACATACTGTTGTCTCCCAGTTAAATAGCTTTGAATCCAACTCAAAGCCACATCTGTCTAATTTTTTTTAATAATATATAATGATTAAGTGTATCAAATGCTTTTTTCAAGTCAATAAATACTCCAGCTGCACGTTTCTTTCCCTCTAAGCTATTGGTAATCTCTATTGCATCGATGATGGCCATTGAAGTTGACCTTGCTGCTCGAAACCCATACTGACCTTCATTAATTAGTTCATGCTTATCTATGAAATTGTCCATTCTAGTGTTATAAAGTTTCTCTAAGATTTTAGAAAGCTGGGGGAGCAGAGAGACCGGTCTGTAGTTAGTGAAGATGTGTTTGTTCCCATTTTTATGTATTGGTATAACTTTTGCAATTTTCATTTTCTTTGGAAATGTTCCCGTTTGAAACGATAAGTTGCATACGCAAGTTAATGGTTTCACGATACCATATATAAGTTGTTTAACTAGTGTCATGTCTATATCAAAACAATCTGTAGACAATTTATTCTTACACCCGTTAACAACATCTATTATTTCTGCTTCAGTTACTCCAGTCAAAAACATCGTTTTTGAATTAATGTCAATCAATGACTCCATTTCGTTGCTACTACACTCCAGAATTTCTGCTGCCAGATCCGGTCCAACATTTACAAAAAATCTATTAAAACTTTCCACAATGTCATTCATATTATGATTGTCATTGTTCCCATCAGTGAAATAGTTTGGATATGAATTATTGTTTGCATTACCTTTGATTATAGTGTTTAGTATTCCCCATACCCCTTTCATGTTGTTCTTGTTTTTATATAATAGAGTTTTAGTATTTCTTAATATATCGGTCAGTTTATTTTTATATGTTTTATATCTTCTTTCAGAGTCATCTGTTTTTAGTCTAATAAACTGTCTAGAGTATTTTTCTTCTTACATGCATTTTGTAAACCCTTGGTTAACCACGGACATTTTATCGTTTTGCTGTCTTTACTAAATTGCCAAATTGGACAGTTTTTATTGTATACTACACTAAAGATTTCCATGAAAGTATCATAAGCACTATCTACATCATTCTTGTTATATACCTCTTTCCAATCTTGTTTTATTAAGTCACTATAAAGTGAATAAATTGAGTCCTCAGTTTTTGCACGTTTATAAAAATATTTGAGGTGATTTTTGATCTAACCCTTTATCATCATACACAGTAAATACGGGCAGATGATCCGTTATGTCACAAACCATTAGGCCGCTGACATTTGTGAACTGCATATTGTTAGTGAAGATGTTGTCAATGAGGGTAGCACTGTGCTTTGTTATTCTGCTAGGTCTTGTGACAGTCGGGTATAAACTCAAACTGTACATCCTATTAATATACTCATCAGTAGTCTTGTGTTTATTTGGATTGATCAAATCAATGTTATAATCCCCACAGATAAATACTTTTTTTCATTGATAAGCATTCAAGTAAGTTGTTTATTGATGCTGTCATATTGTCTAATATTTTGGATTTAAATTCCTTGAGGACGTATACAGCAACTCCTCCTCCCCCTTTATCGGATCTGTTTACATAGTTTAACGTATAATCCTCATTAAACCACGTTTCTGATATTGCAATGATACTAAACGGATGCTCAAACTGTTGTACGTATTCTTTGATTGCGTCAAAATTCGCGTACATGCTTCTACTATTGAAATTAATAATTGAGAATTTCCCTTCCATTTTAACAGTTGTTAAATTCATTCTCATTGTAGTATTTGCAATTAATTGCGTTAGATGTTAAGAACAGGTTATCTGGGTCTAACTGATCTTCCAAATCTAATGCATTATGTTCGGTGTACTCTGAAGCTCATAGTCCAAGATTCTTTGCTGTAATCCTAGGTCACTGCTATCAGAGGTATATGAAGTATGATTGGATGTCATTGCATGAGTATCTCTTCATTAAAAAGTTATTGTCCGGGTCTAGATCCTGTTCCACATCCAGAGTGTTGTAATCGGTGTACTCAAAGTTTTCAGCTCCAGTTCTTGGTAGTCACGTATCCTCTGTGCGATGTGGTTCATGTCCCCAGGTGTACAGTTAGTTCTGTCAGTGCGTGAAGCCATGTTTGAGTTTGTTTGTTACCTCCATGTCCAATCCAGTCCATGCCATGATGATGCAGTATAATCCAGAGATATTCATTGGTATTTGTCTAGTTCAGTGACACTGCGTATGCAGATCACTCTGGCTTCCTCGGGGGTCCGAGGTTCACCTTGGGAACAAAATTATAGGTCAAAACTACTTAGCTCATGTGTTCTATGACCACAACAAATTCAGTTCATGTTTCTTAAAGAATGACTACCTGGTTTTTGAATTCCCTGCCCTGATCAGTGACCAGTCTCTGCGGCGCACCGAATTTGTACATGAAATCCAAAATGCACAACGTCACTTCATCAGCCGACTTCGTTTTTAAGCGGGTAGGCCTTGGCCCAATTGCTGAAGTCGTCCACCGTTACACAAATGTATTGGTGGCCTCCCTCTTTTTGTGAGCCTCTTTAAGTCCATGCCGACCATCTCAAATGGCTCAGTGACCTGAAAAGTGTTTATGGACATTAAAGGAGTTTGTTGCAAGACATTTGGGGTCAACATTTATCTGCTGAACAATATAGGGCTGAAACTCACCTGTATCGCGTTGTATTGGCATTTCTCTTTCAAACTGACCTGTTTGGCCTGGCAGTGTGGACACAGTGATCTGGGAGACAAAACAAAATGTCAAGAACATTTACATACACATGTACAAAAGATTGCATCCAAGTTATTGGTTACACACACAGTAGTGTTTGTAGATGTAAATACTTGGTGGGGCAAGATTTTATTTCAGGTCAAGTGACACCACTGAATTCCAAAGTGAAGAGGGTGCCCCTAATTAGGGGTTAGTCATTAATGACCAGTCACCCCTGTACACACTGACACATCACCCATGTAATGGCAGTTTACTTATTCATTGGCGGATGTCAGCCTCCATGCCAGGCCAATAATAGTAGGCAATTATGGCAAGATGAGTTTTTTCTACTCCACAGTGTGCCCCGAGGGCACTACAGTGAAATTCCTCGAATGTGGCATTTGCCTCTGTGGTGATGACCTTTGCCAGGTGTTCCTGTCGGTCTTGCCTTCTTCGGCAAATTAGAATCATGAAGTGACGCAATTTGGAGAAATTTTTATACGATGACGTAACTTACCTTGCACCACAAAACTCTCTGCTCGTCTTCTGATGATGACACTCTGATGTTTTGTGAGGCCATCAGGTAGATGATTATAGAGTTTCCACTCCACAATCTCTCTGTAGTGCTCGCTGTTCATGTTTCTCCAATACCAACCAATACTTGCTATGTTTTCGAAGGATTTTTGTGGCCCTTATATAGGGGCCAGTTGGCGACACAGGTGAAAGCACTCCAGCTTGATTAGGTTTCACACAGCGTCTCACACACAGGTGTCTTCAATGACACAAATTGCTTCACCATATTTTGGGAGGTTACTAACGTCAGCCTTTCATTGTCATTTGTGTGTATTTCTGTTTTTGTTATTATTCTCTATTTTGAAGTTTCCATACATTGTTAACCATTAACAATTAAATTACAGTCATATTACAATATAGACACACACACACACACACACACATATATATATAGATATATATAGATGTATAGTTCCTTTCCACAGTAGTTGTTTATGCTTGATCATATATGTGAAGTTGTTGGGTTTACTCTGTAAAAGTACCCTGAATTGACTATTTCGTGAGGAATAACGTATTGATAACCAACGTAATATGGACATGAAGGACATTGAGGAAAATATTTAAAAAGACTCAACCACTCAATATTTTAGAAATATTGGTGCCCAGAGCTATCGTCCCGGAGGCTGGCTCTTACATCTTGGCAAAGAGTAGGCATCATTTGAATCCATGATCTCTTTCACAAAGGGAGATTCAAAACGTTTGAATCACTTAAGACTCAGCAACACGTGTACATATAAGAATGATCATTATACATATATACGGGTTAGACATTATGTGCATAAGAAAACCAAATCACTGGAATATTAAAGATGCTTTTTTCCGAACTACTAAGAACCAAAATATATTATGTTGAAATATTATTCAGAAGAGATCGATTTGAATGTGGATAAACTGGCATGGCTTAAAACATCATGGTGTAAATTACTGAAATGTGTGATGAGTGATGATGCGTGGAATGACATCCTGCAATTACCCTCCAGAATCTCAATTTGCAACAGATACATACAATTACAAAATGATATCCTACATGACATCTATCGTCATATATTGTTAGTAAATATACAGCAGGAGTCTCACCAAATTGTCCCAAATGTAAAAGTCATGCAGGCACTGATCTCCATTGACTGTACTACAGTTCAGATATTCTGGAGGGCAATATGTGTAAACATTAGTGTCGCAATAGGCCAGCAGGTGTCAGCAGATCCACTTCTATGTTGGCTTGGAAGCATCCCCAATTCTCTGCAACAACTTGAAGAAGTTATTCAATCCTGGCAAGGAAAGCAATTATGGTGAAGTGGGGAGGAGATGACCCCCCTTCTGTCCTTATATGGAAAATGTTTCTTTTGTAATTGGATCTTTTTTGTATGCCTTTGGAGAGTTAAATAAAAGGCTTTAAAAGAAACAAAAGTTATGGATACACAAATACTATGTTTCTATTAAAATACAGCACAAAGAGTATTACGAGACAGAATTACTCAATTTCTGTTCAAATACGTTCAACAAAGTGTATAGAGGCACAAATACAAACAACACAAATCCTTGATTTTTGTCTTCACACACTCAATAAACATTGTATTTCAACACAGATACTAAATTTGTGTCTTCATACAATCAACATGTGTGGGACAATGGAAGGAAATTAGCCGTGTGCTAAATCCGGTTTATTTAAAGCAATGCGATGGTTACAGCCGACAGGCTGTGTGTGTGTGTGTGTGTGTGTGTGTGTGTGTGTGTGTGTGTGTGTGTGTGTGTGTGTGCTGTTTGACAGGAGGTATCCTCACTGGCTTCCTCCTCCTCCTGTCCTGATGTGGAGCACTTGGATTGGAGGACGACCGCTGATTGGCTCAGTTCCGCCCACCAGCTGCTGCCATTTGACAGCTCCAGCAGACTCTTCGCTGCAGCTGATGTGGGAGGTAATATCACAAAAAGTGACGCCCGCCACCCTGCAGAGAAAACACACGTTTTGGCTGCTTGTATCCACGACCTTATTCTTTCGGTCATGACCTAAAGTTGATGGCCATAAGTGAGGGTGGGAATGTAGACCGATTGGTAAAAAAAAGAGCTTTGCTTTAAAACTCAGCCCGTCTTCACCACAACAGCCCGGTACAGGGACTGAAATACTGCAGCCACCTGTCCGAATATGACGAAGATCTCACGATCCCCCTAACAGATCCCCCTAACAGAAGAGGACATGCCATCCTTTTCCGTGAGTGAAACGTGGACACAGATGTCGGCGTGCTTCACACTCGGCAGTGAACTGTTCCAGTGAACGCTGGAGGCCCTCATGTGATACGACCAGGAGGAAAGCATCATCTGCATAGAGCAGAGACGTCACCCTCTGCCCCCCCCCCCCCCCCCCCCCCCCCGCCACATGTTGCCCTCCTGGCCTCAGTTGTGCCCCAACACCCTGTCCATGAAAACCACAAAGGAAAGAGGTGGCGAGGCGCAACCCTGGTGGAGTCCAGTGCCCACCTTGAACAATTACTTAAATCTTTCACAGAAAAAACACAATTACAAGTACTTGTTATAACATTTATATAATATTTATTTATAGTTTTACATAGAAGTACAAGAACACGGTTCAGAGTCATTTCTTTATTTTAACAATGCCTTAAATGATTTCATAAGAATTACTGATACATTATTAGATAAAAATGTTGTTGCTATAACTAAAGTCTTTTTTTTTTCTGATCAGCAAGTAGACCCAGAATTGTTTTGCAAGACAAATACCACAGCCACGAAGCAAATGCAAAAGACAAACCACCAATGCAAAAACCCACGAAATGAATGCAAATGCCAAAACACAAATGTGAGAGCCACAATAGAAGAAAGTATTAAGTAAGTAGTTGGCTCTGAAGGAATACACCAAAAAATTAAAGTGGGTGAATACATTTGGAAAACTTCCCACTTTTCCTCAGTAGAAGGAAAGAGATTTAAGTTGATCAACATTATGGTGTTAATATGGATGAATGTGTTTTGTTCTCCTTTCACAGTAAAGTGTGAGTGAGCTCAATCTCAGAAAAGGCCCAGAGGACATAATTCTTCGCTCGTCCTGTTAACTGGAACATAAACACATCAATTCTCCACAGGTGTTGAGTCACCCATATCCTGTTTACAGTCACAGCGTTGAAATAATCAAAGGCTGTGAATTTGTTTCGTCTTGCTTCACATGTGGACCAAAGTACGGGTAGAGACCATTTCTGAATGTGCACTCCGTAAAAGAGTAGATGTGAGACTGAGCCGTCACGTTGTAGAAGGAGACGAGACCCTCCTCGTAGTCGACAAACACCCCTACTTTCTCGGGTTTGTCTTCCAGACAAAGACGGAGCGGTGGTACCGTCAGAGCTGCGTACTTCTTGTCTTCATATTGGGCAACTACCCAGTAGCCGTTATCTGGGTTCACTCTCGGTTTCCCCTTGCGGTTTGCGTCACCTCTAACAACACCAAGATCCCACCCCGACTTGTTGGAGACCTCCACTTCCCAATAAGCCCTCCCAAATGAGAAACTCTCCAGTCCGACGATGCTGCCAAACAAGTTAAACCTCCTGGGATTGTCATCGCCTTCCTGATCCTCTCCTCCGTCTTTCACTTGTTTCCGATCTTCGGAAACAAGCAGGCGTCGGTGTGCACTCATTGGATCAAACTGCACGTCCTCTGTTAATGGGAATATCTTCATGAATCAAGTGTATTTGTAGCGAAAGAGGCTGATATGAGATTCACAGCTCACCTGTAAACACGGAGATCCTCTTAAGTTCTGCGAATTAAAAGAGAGTTTTCGTATTCATCGTTCAGGGATTTGATTTAAGTTCACTTTTACGATTAAGCCTTACCGATTGCGGTCAGTTTCTCAAGTTCTTCTTGAATTCTCTCCATCATTTTTGTGGTAGTTTTCCTCATTGTGCCAAAAGAAAGCTCTGTGTCAAGCTCCACCTCAGTCCAATATCTTCTAAAGACAGAGTCTTGAAGACATGGATATCTCTACGGACACAAAATGGTTTTCAGCGTTTCTGCCGTTTCTGTCTAAGTGCATGTTTTCAAAATGTTGCTGTGTGAACACAAAACCTTTTCCACTGGGCCTAAGATGGTCTCACCTGAAGGAAAAGGATGTGATCATCCAGTACAGAAATATCATTCAATTCAGAGATAGTTGTCTCAAATGTCCTGATCTCTTCTTCCAACTTGCTGTTTAGTTTTTCTGCGTCTTTTTCCACGACCTTCCTCCTTCTCGTCAGTGGCTGAAGCAATATTGCCTGGGCTTCCTCAATGATGGCCATCACTGCACTGAACACAGCCTCAATATCCCACCAGTCTTTTTCCAACTGATCCTGAAAAGGATTTGGACAGCAACAGAAATGAAGGAGCAAACAAACAAACTTTAAAGTTATTGTATGTTTCCCCTCCACAGCCCCGATACTCGTTGGAGGACTACAAACTCAGAAGCCTGCCTCACGTCTTCAGACAAAGGGCCACATGTTCTCTCAGGACAAAGAATCCTGAAACAAAGACTAAATCCCAGCATTGGTGGGACCCCAGAAGACCACAAGCCCTCATGTTTGGAACCAGTTGATACATTTCATACCTGGATGTGAGAACCTTTCCTGTCCTATTGCACAGAAACGCTCAAACTCTTCCGTGTATCCACGACCCACCATTTTGCATCCTGGCAACACTGCCACGCTCCCACCACGGCCGCCATCTTGGTTTGGGTCGAAGCCCGATTTGAAACGCTATTTTGGAAGAGGTCAAAGCCGACTCCATTTCCTCAAACACAACGCCCCTCCACGTGCAGGCGCTAGCAAACACTCTTGCGCGCACACACACACACACATGCACACACCTGCTGGCCTATGTTTAGAGATTATGTAGTTTATCAGATTTGAGTTTTGTGTTAGACAGACGTTTGCTAATTGGATGTGTTGGTCCATTAATGAACAATCTATACATAGATAAATTTGTTCATAAATGCCTGGTAGCGAAATTGAATGATTCACGGTGGTTATTGTGTATTTATTGTGACATTTTGCTAGTTGTAAGAGTGTGTGCTCGAATCTCACAACTTCTTTTTTGTTTTGTTCTATTTTGTAAAAAAAAAAAAATATTAACTTAAGTAAATCCTTTCAACTGAGACTGGTAATTAATTTAATTCCGGATTTCCGGTGGAGCCCCGCTATTATTCCTCAAGAAATAAATGTATTCCATTTAATTATTTTAATTAATAATGTTTTAACTTTAACCAGTTAATCAGCAATTAATCCCAGCTAACTATGGGCAACTTTTTATTACTTCTTCCTACTCCTTTTCGTTCAAGCAAATTTAGATTGACTGGAATGTGTTGTTTCTATGTGTTGTTTTCTTTTTCTATTTGTATGTTCAACATCAATAAATCAATAAATAAGGCCTCTCCTCTGCAGTCCATTACAGTGTGAACACAGAGACAACCACACACACTCACACTCACACCGAGGGACAATAGGGTCACCAATTAACCTCACATGCATGGTTTTGAACTGTGGGAGGAAACCAAAGTACCTGGAGTACCTGGAAGAGAACTGGTAGTTAAACCCACAACTTTCTCACTGCGAGGACAGAGCGTTAACCGCTGCCCCACTACCTTAGATATTGTGAATAATTTTATTGATTAAAAAAAATCTAACTAAAAACAAAAGTCTTTCAGTCCAGACTTCAGTGTCAGTGTGAGCTTACCCTGCAGTCCTTTAGAGCTGTATTGATCTCATCCATCTTCGTATGTCTCTGATCAATTTCCTGTTGTAACTCTGCTGTCGCGTTTCCAAGTTCAGCCTGCGAAAGACAAAAAAAAAAAAATCGGATAATTTTTCAAACTTCAACATGTTGCTTTTATAAAGGCAACAAATTACACATTGACCGTAGTCACCCTTTTGTTGTTCCATTCAGCTTCAGTGGACACAACCGTATGTCGATCCTCCTCCAGGCAGCGAACACAGATGCACCTCTGCTGATTCCTGCTGTACAGCTCCAGGGGACGACCATGTTTCAGACAAGCCCTTGAATCTAAAATCTCCACAGGTTCTACCAGCTTGTGGCCCTTGAGTCTTTCAGTTGACCGGTGAACCTCCAGGTGAGCTGAGCAGTACGACTGAAGACACATGAGGCAGGACTTCTTCGCCTTGAGCTTTGGCTCTGCGCACATGTCGCAGGCCACTTCCCCGGGCGCGCCAGTGTACTTATCTCCTGGTGGTGTTTGCTTTAGCTGTTGGACAACTTCTCTGAGGACAATATTCACTTCAGGATAATTGTTCAAAAACCTCTTGCATAAAGGACACGCCCCATCGCTGTATCTCAGGTGGCAACAGAGGCACTCCTGGCAGTAGGAGTGGCCACAAGATGTTGTGACGGGATCTTTGAACACTTCCCTGCAGATGCTGCACTGCAGATGATTCTCCAGCTGGCGGGGCTGATTGAGTGACGCTGAAGTGGAGGCCATCGTATCTGCTTAAAGATCACATCACAAGGTTACTCGGAAGCTTCAGTTCGAATTTCAATTCGATTCCAGTTTATTTTTCCATCACTCTTCATTCGACCTTTTGCTACCCCCCCCTAGTTAGTGTCGCGATGTGTTACTGATATTATATGACTAGATTGCTAAGATTCTAGAAGCTATTGCCTTACTTTGAAACAAATGTAGGGATTCTTATAGTTGTGGCGGGAGAGAGAGAGAGAGAGAGAGAGAGAGAGAGAGAGAGAGAGAGAGAGAGAGAGAGAGAGAGAGAGAGAGAGAGAGAGAGAGAGATTGACTTCTCCCTCATGCTTGTCAGACTTGTTTTATATGGGTGTAAAACCAATAATGGAGCTCTCACATTATACTACATTATACTGTTCTGCGTTTCTACCCAATAATTCAATCCAGCATGTGAGAGTTCAACGTTCAAACTTACTTTATTACTACCTGTGGGTAGATTTGTTTTGCCGAACATGATTGCGTTTGGCATTGTTTTATGAAACACACATTAACTTGACAGGCAACAACTCCACCTTTCACCAATCAAGCAACAGGGATAAGTAAACACCTTCGAATCAAAAAAGATCAAGATAGATAATAACAAAACACAATGAAAAATATTAGAGGGATAAAAACAATCTCTAAAATAAAAACCAGGACGAGAACATATGATTTTAAAGAGTCGCAATCATAAATAGAGCTATAAAATAAGATACATAAATAGAATGAAGTCAAATAGAGTGCAATATCACAGCCTCTTATTGAGCTCAGTGACAGCAACAGGAACATGGCTATTTTTATAACACTTTGTCCTGCACCTTGACAGTAAAAACCTCCGTCCAGAGAGAAGAAGCTAAACTTCAGCTGAGAGAGGATGGGAGTCATTATTACGAGTTGATAAAAACCATCCTCTGTACCTGTTCAGAGGCTGAGGAAGACTGTGACTCACTAATCAGGTTACTGAGCCATCTCACTATTTGGTTTAAAACAGCTGGTTGCTACAGAAAGAACAGTCAAACTCCACCGACATCCCCACATATAGTTCAAAATTAGATGATCTGAAATAGTGACAACATTCCCTTTGGCATTTCTTTTCAATCTGTCCAGTGAATTCTTACCTGTCAGCTGATGAGATGTTTCCTGTCAAGTCCTTCGCTCGTGAGTGCCAGTGTTTCCCTTTAACCCTGCCTCTTTCCCTAAGTTTCACTTCTGCTTTTCAAAGGTGAGTCAAGGCAACGCAAACAATAGGAACATTTATTTCCCCGAGGGCATCAACGAGGTATCGTTCGTTGTATTGCATTGTTCATACACCGACCAGTTCCAACTGTCTCACAAAGGCAAAAAAATACGTAAAATGATATTAAGCTCGTAGAAATTTAACAAGAAATAAAGAGAATAAAAGCGTTCAAAGACAAAGTTAAATTGAAATAGGAGGATAAATAATTAGGAATTAAAATGATGCTAACATAAAATGCATTTGGAATAGTGAAAGTTTAAAATTATTAAAATGAGTAATGTATTGAAATCATGAACATTTTACAGAGAACAATAATGTTTTCATCCCTGAATTAAATGCGGCTAAAGTTTAAGATATACCTTTTTACCCCATTATGTAATAACCACATTTAGTAATAATCTGCTGTCTTTTGTAATAAAACTCTTGGATGGATTTTTGAGAAAAATTTTGTTGCATTTTGTAATAACTTGTTACACATTGCTATAAAAAAAAATGTGTTTGATCCGCTTACATAAAGAGGTGAAAATGTATTAGATTGTTACATAATGTGGTGCTCCATGAAGCGTTTAAACTAAATCTGGAAAAACATTACAGTGACGTAGCCCACTGAAAATGAAAGCAGAAGCCGTTTATTTCTATTTCCCATTTACACAGAAAACCGTTGATTGCAGCTATGTTGTTCAGGGGGTGATGGATTTAAAGTGGCTTTTAATATTCAGGTCTGAGTGAATAATTACAACAAGATTTCTGGCTTGATTTTTAGCTTTCAGTGATATGGAGTCAATGTTTGACCTTTCATTCTTGGGGGCGAAAACAATCACTTCGGTCTGGATTGAGCCGGAGAGAGTTCTGGCACATCCACTCATTGATTTGATGATAGGAGCCCAATGAGTCAGTGCCTTTTCAGTCAACATTGCAGGTTACAGCAGGCAAAACATCCAGCAGATCAACTGTTTACCAGAGGCTGGGCACGTTTGATTTCGTTGTGCCAGAAGGTTTCGATGGGATGAACTTTCAGCTTTCACTATACCTACAAAGCTGGTTCGACTGGTACTATTTACTTGGAGTAATCACTCTAGTAAGCAAACAGGAAGGCGTAGTTCCCTGTTATCCTGTCGACACCTCTGCAGCACCACAGCTGGCTTCCTCAGGACCGAGTCATGGCTCCGCCTGTAGCGCCCCTGAGACAGAACGACCAACCTGACAGGATGTGCTTCAGGTTTTTCTTCTGAGCGTTGCAGAGGTGACAGTACTCCTCATTCCTAAACCACTGGTGGAGGTTGGAAGAGCAGGTTATGTGTCATAGGTAGCACGAATGAGGATGTTGGAACTCTGTCCTATGGAATCTTCCACAGGTGAGGTGACCAGGTGATGTTTCGGTTGGGAGAGCCCTTCCAAGATCTCCAGCTTCCTTGTCAGCCCTGTGACACAGCCTCACACACAGCCACACAGCCACCTACACCACAACCATATCTTTCCGCTCCCTGTGGTTGGCTTTGGGCCAGAAGCGGGGGTCCTCTACCTATCGTAACAACAACAACCACATTCAAATGAAAGAGTTGGCTTTCCTGTCCATCTAAGGCCCTGTTTACGCGACAACGTTTCACGTGACAACACCTAATAAAAAAAAGTGGGGGCGTTTACACTGCAGCAGTGGACACAGAGACAACGATGTAGTTAGTATGCCGGGCCACTGGAGGGCGCTGTTGCTTGATTTTGTTATAAAACTACACAGACGTGTGTGCAGAGAACAAGACACTATAAACATGAAGAAAATGGAGAGTACACGACATTTGCATGGACTGATGATGCATCGGATGCTATCAGGGGTGAGTCTCAACTATTAAACTACTGATCTGGACGATAAAACTATAATATAGACCGCAGGTCGTACCACTATGCGGTCGCCATGTTTGTTTACAACTGGATGACCAGGAGGGGGAGAGATGTGCATGCGCAGTAACAGGCTCTGTTGCCTCAGGCAGTCTCCGCAGGAGAGATTTCCCCCATGAAAGAATCTTTCCACCTTGGGAGCCGGATTAAAAACTTTGCGGATACAGTGCATCCGCAAACTGGTGCCGTGTAAAAGGACCCTCAAAAGTGAAGAAAGTTTTGCGGATACACTCTAATTCGTTGTCGTGTAAACGGGGACCTTGAGTGAAATTTACACTTCTGACTATACATTCATTAATTGTGTATGTTTTCAACACACTTTTCTGCCTCAACAGCATTTTGACCTTTTAGCCATTTAATAAAAAAAGGGAAAAAAAAGATGGACTTTCAAGACTGATTTATTATGTTGGAATTGGTTAGATTCTCAATTCATCCTTAAATTACATTCAAACAACAGTCATACATTTAGTTTTTTGCCTTTTTTTTAGATTCAGAAGTGTTGCTAATTTATTTTCACGTTTATTATTCCTTTGAAACTGTGTCAAACAACAATATAGTTATTATGATCATAGTTTGGAATACATCTTCCAATAAATGTGCAGGTACAATTCAACAACACCGAAGTCATTCTGAGAAACAAAGTGATGAAAAATTGTCACTTTTATATCGAGCCACTGAAAAAAAACAACAAGAAAATGTTGCCGAGTAAACAGGGCCGGAAGTCTTCTTCATTTAAAAAGGCAAACAAACACTCCTGTTCAACAAGACAAAAAAAAAAATAAGACGTTTGTGTTTGTCTTTGTCTTTCTTCAGTGTAAAACAAATTGCTTCTTGGCAAACAGTCTGATCATGGGAACATTAAGGTTTTCGTTGGGTTTTCATCCCGCAAGTGAACGATCATTTAAAGCAGAATTAAACAGAAGATTACACGTACAAACCGAATTTACCTGACTCTTCGTACTATGTTTGCATGTAGTGTGTGAATATAGAATGCTCGCGAGCTCCTCGTGAGTCTTTCGTCAGGTCAAAAGGCTTCCGTGTCGGAATCTCTGCGCAAACAAGAGAGACATGACATGAAATTATTGTTTGTTGGCTTGCAGATTCTATTCTTCAATTTCAATTCATGATCTTCGAGGTGTTTCAATGCTTTAGTGGGCAGACCTGTAAGAAGTTGAGGTTGTCTTCGGTCTGGGCGAGCTCCTCCAGCTCTGTGTTTCTCCTCTGCAGCTCAGCGATTTCCTCCTGAAGCTGTTTGAGTTCTTCATTTTGCGATTCTGGATTCTTCCCACTCAGGTCCGGCGAGCGCTCCATCTTTTCCACCTCACTCAGTCTCTCTTCAATCGCTCGCTGGAGTCTCGTCCTTCTTCGTTTTAGTTTGACCTGTGAGAGAGCGCAGCTTTAATGAGATGGATTTAACTTCATGTGGTTACTGCTTTCATTGACAACGCAATGAAACATCCAACTATCAACGATAAACAATTCTCTGAGTTAGGATTATTTTGTATCACCCCTAAAAGTAGTATCATATTACAGCACTGTGCCTACAGGAGGAGTGTTTTACTGAAAACGGTCACCCCAAAACTGTGAAAGCTCCTTTAAATTGTGACATGAGAGGAACAGGGTCCATGCGGTGGTTGCACTGAATTTACCTTCTTCTTCGCAGCTTCGTTGCTGATGGATATGATGTGGTGTCCTCTGTGCTCTGTGTGCGCACACATAACACAAATACATGTCTGGTCACTCCTGCAAAATCTTTTCAACTGTTTCCCATGTAGCCCGCACACAGAGTCCTCCAGGTTCTTCACCACACTGATCAGAAGGTGGCGCCCGAGCTCTTCATCCTGGTAATGTGGCTGCAGATGATCGCCACAGTATGAAGCCAGGCACACCAGGCAGGATTTGACCGCTGGACGCTTTGAGGCGCAGAAATCACAAGGAACCTCGCCCGCTTTTAAAGATGTGGTCGAGCCGCGAGACTGTGCCGTCGGGTGGGTTTTCAGGCGAGGCCTGATGGGGAAGACCGCCTTGCAGAGCGGGCACTGGCAGGCCTCGTGGATCCTCCAGTACTCTCCGATACACTCCAGGCAGAAGCTGTGTCCACAGGGGAGCGAGACGGGGCTGGTGAACTCATCCAGACAGATGCAGCACTGAGGGAGTGCCGACACCTGCTCCAAACCAAACACCTGCGTTTGCATCCGTGTACATTAGAGCAGCATGTGGCCAGGCATTAGTGGGCGATGGTGGATTCCAGCATTTGTCCAACACAGTACATTGCAGGGAAAGCAGAGTCTACAATGAATATACGTACAGCCAGACACTGGGTGGTACGCAACGCAGTGCTGATCTGTGTTTACATGACAACGTTTTCAAGAGAAAAGAGAATACCTTTGTTGCGTTCTGGGGGTCCATACCACCAACAAAACAGGAGGCATAACCACTGTGCAGAATGCCGGTAACCAACTATGGTTTGGGAAGTTTACTAAGAGTTCCCACAGTCACAAGAAACAAGGTGAAGCAGCTTTTAGTTCCCACTAAAATAAACTTCCTGCTGACACGCTCCCACGTCTTTTAACCCCCCCAAAAGCAGTATATTCCTGTTTTCTTCACAAATGACAAACTGCTGAGGTATGTTTCAAAAACACTTAAATATATGAAAAGTTTTTTTTATGAAACAAAATTCACAATTAAAATGTACATTTTCCTCATATTTTTAGCTTATGTAGACCATTTTAACTTTAGAAAAACAAAAACCTCAACAATACATGTATCAATAGAAGAATACTGACCATTGTTGACACAACACAGTCAAGGATTAAAAGAATATTTTACCACCTATTTGTAAGCTCCAAGAGAGAAAACAACATGTCTCGTCTGTTCAGCCATAAAGAATCACCCCTGCCAGATGCCTCAGTGTCGTCTCATCATTTAACTTGGCTCTCCACCATTGCTTTTCTTACAGGGAAGCCACAGCAAAAGCAGGAATCCACTCTCCGTCAACATGTCGAATCCCAAATCAAAATAAAAAGTTTGTTCTTAGTCCCATCGTGTCGTTTGTGGGGGAATACGGCTCTCATACTGCACAGTTCCATCTCGCTTTCCTCTCTCCACTGCTTGTATGTCCACAAAAACAAAGTGAGACGTCAGGCCCTCTGCGACAATCCACTGTTGAGCAACATGCGTCTGCCTCTGACCTCAGTAAGAGAAAAAAAAAGGAAAACTGTGGGAGTGCTGGTTACGCAGTAAGCCAGGCTCTGTTTAGACACTGATGTAAACAATTGCAATGTGGTGACTGTGTCACTTAAACCACAGTTTATTTTTTGAAATACATCCTCTCCTCTCATTTTTTAACAACATAATTATTAAAATATTTTAATGTTTATTTGGAAAGACAGAGAAATGTTATATTGGTAATTCTAGGGCGAAAACAAGACAAAACTATTTTTAGGGAGAGATCTCCCCTTTAAATCTTAGGAGACTTTGTTTTAATAATTTGCTTTTGAGTCTTTTGGTTGACTTTGTCGGAATAACAGTGATTAATTTCTTTTTTGCAATATGAGTGCAATATCATCCTGTTGTCTTTCAAATATGTATTTTACTACTTAAGCCCAATTTCTAAATATACATTTTTTTTATGCACCACTTTAGTCAAACTAATTCCCTATAGGTTGATAGTAAACCACTTAGTTGTGTTACACGACAGCATCATTTATGTTTTTATGCAATCTAAGAAATGCCTTCATTCCTTCACTAACTGGAAATACTTCCTCTTGTGGGCACCAGCAGCCACATACTTTGGCATAAGTACAACATTTTATCTTGATGTAAAAGTGCTTTTTATAACCGTATTCTCTCACATGTTTTTTTGCCAATATATCTTCAATATTAAAAACTGCTCTACACGCATATAAACATTACAGTGCTCAATTCACTTACCTTTTCCTAACCGCTGGTTTGCACTTCCTGAATCTGGGTTGACACTCTTACCTCCTTTTAATCTTTCCACCTTTAAACGATGGAAACACGCCTACAGTTGCAGGGGCCGAGGGTGGGTCTGTTGGACTCTGTCATTTCCTGGATGCTTGTAAACCTTTACCTGATAAAGCATTGATGTGTCGTCTGCAGCTCTGCCGACACTCCAAATAAGGCAACAAATAGGTGACATTTTCAACATGTTTATTGTGGTGATCTATGTTTCATACATTTATCTGGTTAAATCAATCCAGACTCAAGAGATTTGTGTTATGAGATCAATGCAACAACAAAAGAAAATTCACCATATCTGATTGGATTTGTAATTTTCTTGCCATCAGTTTAATCTATTTACAGTTGATGTTGTCATCCCCTAAACCCTTTTACACAGACATTGTCTAATCATATCATGGCCAGACGTTTGAGCTCATTGAAACGTTTTAAAGCTGTATTTCCCCCATTTCAAAGGACTTTGCTGAAGTAGTTACCGATGACCTTGAACTACCTTCTTGTTTTTTTACCTTGTTGAAGGCAGAGAGAAAATCTTCAATCTTTTATTGGGAGAATGAATAAAGCCTCAGATTTCCTTGCCTTGCTGTACAGAAAAAAGCATGGGAACAGTTTCTCGGTGAATCTCTTCCTCTTGTAAGAGTAGATATGCCGCTTCTGGTTGATTTCGTAGAAAGAGACCCTGCCCGCCTCGTAGTCCACATAAACTCCTATCTTCCTTGGCTTTGGACTCAGGTTGACAACTTCATAGAATTTACGATAAGCCTTATATTCACCACCCCGCTTTCCAATGGTGAAAAATCCATTTTTTTCCATTATGACTTTCTCGGTTCGGGCGACTGATTCTTTGGCCACGCCAACGTCCCAGTTGCATCGTAGCCCCACTTTGACTTCCCAATAGTGTCGGCCAGAGGTGAAGCCATTTTTCCCCAAAACCATCGACAACTGGAATCTCTTGGAGTCAGAAGACGAAGGACTTCTGGCCCTTTTGTAGTGCTTCACACGAGTATTGAAGTCAGTCATCACAAGGTGAACGCCAGCTGTGGATGGGTCAAAGGTGACCGCCTCTATAAGAAATTAAATTCAAGTTGTTGTTACCATTTTATTTCAAACGAGTTATGTTTGGCAAACACGGTTGCAAGTTGCTTCTTGAAAAAGTGGTGGCGTTCCATTAAGGAGTCGGCAACCTTCAACACTCAAAGAGCCATTTGGACCAGTTTCTTAGTGAACGGAACCTTCTGGGAGCCGCAAAACCCTCCTGACATCCTTTCTGACTCAGGAGTTTCGGACCCACCAGGAATACACCAACATCCTCTCCGTGCTAAGTCGTCCATCCGTCCTCCATTATAACATTATATAACTGTTGCATATATGCAGGAGTGTTTTTTTATTTTAGAACCATGAGTGTGAGTGGTGTGGCATTCAATGTCATTCAGTTGTTGTGTCGATCGTCATTATTTAACATTACGTGAATAATTGCCGCTGTCTGTGGCAGTGAGGTGAGGAAATCGCGTTGTTTCTCCACACGGCTGCTGATTGGTTAGTGATGATCGTCACTCTCCACAAGCCGCCATATTCAAATAACCTCATATGCCATAAACTATCTTGTTATTGCTTACATATGCTGCTTTGCAGACAGTGGTTGTTCTGTTAACTGGGTATATTGAAATGTTGGCGCTTCCGACGAGGTGGGCTTCACTTATATACCGCTTTTCAACTTTTCCCAAAGCGCTTTACGTCGCTAATCACATTCACCCATTCAGTTGCTGCAGCCACAACATACCTGCGTCGTTACATGCGTTCACAACCTCGCCTACATTTTACTCTCTGTCGTGGGACCACGCAACAGAGTTGGGTCTGGGTGTGCTTTGCCTTACCCTCCTGCTCCGGCATGTACTGTGCACCGGGACCGAGGCTCAAGGAGTTAGTTGGCAAAATAGCTGAGTCACTGGGGAGGTAGTGAGGTATTTGAGAAAGTTGCTGTGTCATTGGGGAGGTAGTGAGGTATTTGAGAAAGTTGCTGAGTCATTGGGGAGGTAGTGAGGTATTTGAGAAAGTTGCTGTGTCATTGGTGAGGTAGTGAGGTATTTTAAAAGTTGCTGAGTCATCGGTGAGGTAGTGAGGGATTTCAGATGGTAAGGAAATTCCTAGAAAAGAAAACTCCTCAATTGTTGTATTTGCCTCTATCTCTCTCGATTTGATCAAGTTCTATCATTGTACGTCTGGGGAGGTCTAACGTCTGGTTCACTCTTCAAGTTCAGATGAAGTTACATCTGATGGAGGAAGATTTATGAATGAACGGCAATGAGAAGTAGGAGCAGCGAAACGGTTAAGACACAGTACCAACATGCAGACAGCCTCAGACATCTAATAATAGATAAAGTAAAGCTAATGATCATTTGAGAGCGCGAATGCTGAGTATCAGGCTTCTTTCATGTTAGTTGAGGATGACTGTGTTCCTTCACCAGTAAACAGGACATTCGTGGGAAAACAACAGCTTTCGAAAATATTAATTCTGACAATGAAATTGAGAAGATAAAAGAAAGAATTAAAAAAGAGAGTGGTTCTACAACAGCAGTGATAAGATGTGCACTTTATCTCACCTTTATACTCTCTCATTCGGGTCAGCTCTACATGAAAACAGATAAATAAAAAAACAGCATCCCGGTTAAAGAGAAATCACAACTTGTGACCGTTGCATCACGTACTTACCAATGCCTGTCAGAGTTTTTAGCTGTGCTTGAAAAGTTTTCATGAGATGAGACATGGCTCTGGACACCGTCTGCACATACAGGTCTGGGTAAACCGGGAGCTGGACCAAGTCCTTGGTTTGTGACACTCGGCTCAGCGCACGCAAAGCCTGAAACGATTCACACGCACGCGATGGTGAGTCGCGAAAAAGGAGACGTTGCGCGTCTCACAGCAGGTGTTGGTCTCACCAGCAGGAACTGAAAGTGGTCTTGGTTCTGCTCCAGGTTCTCCAGCTCCGAGTGTTTCTTCTGGAGCTCTGTGATCTCCGTTTCAAGCTCTTTAACCATCAAATCGTTTTTGCTCAGCGACTCGGCGAGCTTGTTGTCGATGTACAGCGCCAGGCAAACATGCTTCTCCTGGACTTTATTCATGAGCGTCCTGAAGAGTTTATTGCAAACTTCCTTCTCTTTAGTAGCTTTTTCCTATGAAGAGTAGCTCAGCAGTTAAAAAAGTGATGATTTATTTTTTTTTACGTGTCAAAAATGTATTGAATATACTCACTTTGCTCATTTCTGAAGAATTGGTCCACTCTGTTATCTTTGCCATTCTGTCCTGAATCATCTGTCTTACTTCTGCTTTTCTGGACTCGATAGTCTGCTGAAAAGTGAAATATTCAGTCGTTTCATCAATAGAGCTGTTGTGAAAGCATGAATAAATCCAACTTTAGTGTGAACAAATGTTCACATACACCAGTGCCACTGCTGCACTAGTGAAAATGTTAACACCTTTCAAACCAGACTAATGTCACCGGTTGGAGGAAAACATTGTTGCAATTGTCCATCTACTGAGCATGTGCAGAACTATTTTATTACACCCGTAGCGTTTCAGAAACGTTTCTTTTTCCACCGTCAACACGGAGGGTGGAGTCGACATTGTCCACAACAGGTAACAGCGCCTCCTTACTTTCTGCCGAGCGGCCTCCTCTCCAACGGGCACGGTCTGATGGTGTCTGTGGTCGGTCTCGCTGCACAACAGACAGACGCAAACCTGCTCGTCCCTGCAGAAGAACTCCAGGATCGTCTGGTGCTTCTCACACAGCTTCTCCGCCTCCACCCTTCTCCTCTTTATCCGGACGGAGATTTCGGCCATGATGTCGTTGGTGGAGAAGTCGGGCATCCTGTTAAAACGCTTGTTGCACGTCGGGCACCGGCAGAACTCCTCAGTGTTGTCCCACATCTGGGTCAGGCAGGTTTTGCAGAAGTTGTGGCCACACGGAGTCGTGACCGGGTCGCTGAAGACGTCCAGACAGATTGGACACAGGAAGTGATCCTCGGGCAATGAAGCGAGGAGTGCAGACATGATGAGACCTCTGCAGGAGAAAGTTTACGTTTTTGTTTTGCATATAACACAGAAACGAAGAGTAGATTTATATCATGATTTTTTTTTTTTTAAAAGTCTGAATGCAACATTTAATAACGATTAAATGGTGAATACAGTTTTCAGACAGACAAATGATCTAATAAATTTATAATTTTTCAGATCGTACATTTAGTAAAAGCTTTAAAATGAATTGAATCATTAAATTTGAAGTTTGTTATGTAGTGGAAGTTTTAATTTCAAAGCATTTTTTTTTTACTCAAACTCAACTTATTTTGGTGGCGATTACAGTCAAATAAACAAGAAAGAAAAACCACAATGAAAATAATGTACAAGACAAACTTGTATAAAAGATTAAATAAATAGGTTTCATCAGTAAGAATTACTTTTATATAAAATGATTACCGATGTTTGAGCTTAAGTTTGTTGATTTATCATCGAGTTTAGATCCTGGACTGATGCAGTTTTCCTATTTTAAAACATTTGTTCAGCAATTGTGCTCAAACCACAACAGATGTGACTAATAATCACAATGTTAGATAACCGTTGGGTGTCGACTCTATTTTCAGATTTGTTTCCAGTGCCAAGTCTGAACCGCCCAGTGACTCACATCCATGTGAAACATCTTTCGCATATAAGTCCTGCAGTACATTCTGACAATTTTCAAAAATAAATAAATAAATTACTACCAGAAAATGAAAGTCAGGTGAAGTATGACTCACCTGGCTCTTGTTTTTTGTTTTTAAAGCGGCAGAGGTCAACAGTCTCCCCCGGTGGAGGACAGAGCGTCAAGGAACGGAGAAACAATTCAGGGCTGAAATTGAAATAAACCCAGAGAGGCTGGTACAGCTGGAATCTTGTCAGTGGGCGTGGACAAGCTGTGTCATTTTGCTGAAACGAAACTTAAGTCTTTTATTCACTGAAGCAAAAAAAGAAAAGCAATTTTTTTATTTCTTTATTTATTGTCGTTTGAACAACATACAGCTATTGCAGGACAAACATCAACATGCAAGTTTGGAAAATCAGAAGTCGAAGCTAGATTCTAGTTTTGCTTTCAGGGAAATACACTTGTTTACAATCATTCCAGAGAATTATCCAGGAATACTCAATCCACTTTGTTTCGGGAAAAGTTCGGCACATGGAAATACACGGAAATGTTTTAAAAACTGAAAACTCATTTGTCAAAAAGTTGAGTTTTCTGTTGCTTCGAAGCAGAATGAAAGTTTTTGCATTTTCATTTGAAAGCTGTTGTGTTAACGGGTCCTTTAATAAACATTATTCTGCTGCTGTCTGCATGTCGGTAGTTCATCTCAGCTTCTTCTTGGTGTCATGAGTTCATAAATATTTCCCCCTCAGTGGTGCCATCGTTTAGATTATAGAGCATCTTCCTTCTGCTGCCGCAGCTTCAGTTGAATTGAAAGAGTTAATCTGCCATTAGACGGATCCACACGGTGCTGACAGCTCAGCTCATGTTACAACACAACACTATAATACAAAAGCACATTGTTAAGACAGACTTACCTAGTTACATTCCAAGTAAAGTACTAAGTGATTCTAGAAATAAATCCACTCTACTTTTGAAAGAACTACTTCGTAACTGCAATTCACAAGAGTTTAGTAACTTGCACAACACAGAGTGAATTAGATATGTAATATACTGTTGTTGTTTTTTCTTATATTCAATATGAAGCTTGTTGAAACAAATACTGTTGCACATATTACATATATTTGACTAAAACCATAAAGGCCAATTTCATTTTGAAACAGTCTTTTCTTTATTACAGAGAAATATCTGTTTTCTTGATGTTACCTTTTTACAAAAATCCAGCGAGCCAAATACTTAATATGACCTCACGTAGACAACAGCTCCACAAAACCAAACGGCAGTATTCATGTGCACTGTGCCTTTAAACGTAGTGCCTTGACAGCAATTTTAGCTTGATCCTTGTTTGATCAGGGTTTTCTCATTCGCAGGACAGATCACCATCGTGTCCGAGGCTTTGTCGCAGCAGTAAAGGTAGAAAAAGGGCAGCATCTTCTCTGTGAAGGTGTCTTCCAGCGTGTAAATATGGGTCCGAGTCTGCACGTCATAGAACGACACCTGGCCTTCCTCGTAGTCCACGTACACGCCCACTCTCTTGGGTCTTGTGTCGACGGACAGCAGCAGAGGCGGGGACGTGGACACCCGGTACCCCTGGCCTTTCTTCATGGCCAGAGCGTAGTAGCCTTGAGTCGCGCTCACAGCGATCCGGCCCTTTCTCTTCACAGAGGCCCTGGCCACGCCCACGTACCAGTCGTCCTTATCCCCCACCTGGACCTCCCAGTAGTGCCGGCCCGAAGCGAAGCCGTCGCGGCCCAGCACGATGACCACGGTGTCGAATCGGGCGGGGTTGTCGGGGAGGTCCTGCCAGGCGCCCAGGTGCCTCACCTGATGCCTGTCCTGGGAGAGCTGCAGCCAGGGGTTCGCCGTGTCGGGGTCCAGCGTGACATCCACTGCACCAGACATAAAACACACTCACTCTGCTGGAAAGCTTTTCAAGATGATTCGAGACCAACAAACAGAACCTTACCTGTGTATTTGAGAACTTTTTTGATCTCTGCAACAAAACAGGAGAAACACTTTCAGACCATGAATTCAGGTTTTGGTGGAGATTCTCAACATGTGAGGTAAATCACGTGAGACTGCACCCTACCACTGTCAGAGAGTTTGTCGATCACTTCATTCAATGTTTCCTCCAGTTTGGCCACAGATCTCCTGATCAAACCGACGCATGTGTCCGTGGGAACGCTGGTGTCAGACCAGTCTCGAACAGGAGGGATCGTGCTCAGAGACGGGAAGCTCTGCAGAAACGGACACATTCAGTTGGAGACTGTCATTTCTAATATCGCAGGGACTGTTCACCATTTAGTGAAAGAGAAGCACTTCATTTATCCTAAAATAACTCAAGGTTACAATTAGTCTGTATTGACAGACATGAACATGAGCTTTTCTTTTGAGGAACTGTCTGTAATTCTTTATACTTTATACAGTCTGTAGAACTTAAACATTAACATCCAGATTATAGAGCATCTTCCCCTCACATATAATACCAGCTGAGGTCATTATACTGTAGCACAGCAACACACCTTATAAAGACATAAGAGAGTGAAGGAGATCAAAATTCTATAGTTTTGTCTGTTTACACGACAACGAGTCACTGAAAATGCAAACAGCTCCCGCAGACTCTGTATCTGCGGAAACGCAATTTTTCTGAAACGCTGCCACCGCGCATGCTCACCACGCGTCTTCACGTGCGTGAGCAGATGGACCATAACAACAGTGTTTCCTCCAGAGGGTCACGACTCCCAGTCGATGTTCTCCTGAGACTTCATAGCGTCATAGTTGAGAGTCACCGCGATAACAATCCAACTTCGTCATGGGTTCACGTAAAAGTCTGTGTACTCCTATTGTTAATGTGGTAATGTGTGTGTGTGTGTGTGTGTGTGTGTGTGTGTGTGTGTGTGTGTGTGTGTGTGTGTGTGTGTGTGTGTGTGTGTGTGTGTGTGTGTGTGTGTGTGTGTGTGTGTGTGTGTGTGTGTGTGTGTGTGTGTGTGGGTTCATTACAAAAACAAACAGAACCACTAGTGGCCCGACATGGAAACTGCATCGTTTTCAAAATGTCGCTGTGTAAACGGGAAACTTTTGTGAAAACACTATATGGCTTTTCACTTAGAACCTTTGTGTTTTTGTAATCATGGCCAACTTTTCGAAATACTACTCCTTTCAAAGTAAACAAATAATGGCTACCAGACTTAAAATCACCAGTTTTCCCTCCCTTAAACGTAGTACTCGCCTTCAAAAGATTAATGTGATCAGTTCGGGCCACGTTTTCGAGGTCTGTGTTCCTCTTCTTCAGCTCAGCGATCTCTTGCTCCAGCTGAGCGATGAGGCCTTCAGCACGCTTCTCCGCCTGCCGCTGCTTCTCCCCAATGAGCAGAACGAGCTCCGCCTGGGTCTTCTTGATGGAGCGCACCAGCTCTGAGAAGACCTGCATGCTTTCCTCAATCTCTCTTTTAGCGCTGGCCTTCAAAGAAAGAAAGCACATCCTGGGTAGAAATTGCAGTTGTGAGACGTTTGCCAACATGCGATCCCTTTGCGGCCTTACTTTGTTGAGCTCCAGGGAGTTTTTGAGCTCCTCCACCTTTGACACTCGGTCGTGGATCATCTGCTGGACATCCATGCCTGTTCTTTTTAACTGTGCCTGCACAAAACATATTCAGAGAGAAAATATGATCCCGTCGAAACACAAAACCAAACGTGTTGAGAGCAGAAAAGCTCGGGTACGAGGGGCAACGATAAATAACTTGACAAATTCTTTTCAAGTGACTTTTGAGAAATTTCTTATCCTGATTGAGTAATCCCAAGAGTTCTGAACCACAGCAGAACCTTGTTCAAGTGTTCCAACCTCGAAGAGGCTGTTCCGTCGCAACTTCAAAATAAAAGTTGATTTCTGAGTTGTGAGAGGACCTGGAATGGTGGATTCCTCTTGTCTCTGAAGCTTGAATTAAGTTCAAAGTTGGAATCATAGATTAATGGGCCAGATGTATTGAATCTTCAGGTTGTCCAACCCACGGGAAACATTTGGAAGACACAACTATCTACCAGTTTAAAAGTGATCCTGTATGTTGACAAATAACATTCTATCCCAGAAACATTTTCTCATTGTGTATTTGGTTGGTCAGACGTCTGTCTTACCTTCTTGTCCGTCCACTCTCGTTCCACGGGGACGGTGTAGTGCGCCCTGTGGTCCGTCTCCGTGCACAACACACACACACAAGTCTGATCCTTCTTGCAGAAAAGCTCCAGCAGCCTCTCGTGCTTCGGACACATCCTGTCCGCCATGTTGGCGACGGGCTCCATCAGCTTGTGCTTGGTGAACCTGGCCACGTGCGACTTCAGATGCTCCTCGCAGTAGGACGTCAGACACACCAGGCAGGATTTGACCGCCTTGGGCCGGCCGTCTCCTAAGCAAACATCGCACAGGACCTCCTCCTCCCAGAGGAGAAGAGATGGACTGGGAGAAGCAGGGATTTGAGGGGAGGGTGGGGGCGACGTTCGGGGAAGAGGTGGCGGGCATGCAGCAGTTGCTTGGTCTGATAATGGAGGAGAACTTGTAGCTGCAGCCACGGGGGGGATTAACGGCGGTAACTCCTCCTGTAATGTCTTCTTCTCTGCTTCTTTCTCCTTCACCCTCCCTCTCTCCTCCTCTTGCTTCAGGACCGGCTGCTTCTGATCTTTCTCCAGAAGCCGTTCCTCATCCTCCTTTTTCTTTCTCTCCATTGTCCACTTCTTTCTTCTCTCCTCTCCCCCCTCTTCTTTCGCTTCCACGCTCTTCACCCTGATCTCCTTGAACTGCTCGGCGATTTCCCTCAGAACGGTGTTGACACTAATATCCGGCCTTTTGTAGAAGGACTTCTTGCACATGGGACACTGATACAGAGGGCTGGTTTTCCAGTATCCCAGGATGCAGTTCTGGCAGAAGTTGTGTCCACACGGTATGGACACGGGATTGGTGAAGACGTCTAGGCAGATGGAGCAGTGCACCTGCTCCTCAGAAAGGTTCCCAGTGCTGGCCATTCCTGCACGGCGAAGAGGCAGGGTCATTTTCAGCGCAAGCAACCAGCCTTTGAACGGGACATCAAACCTGCTGTGACATTGAGGTAGCGGGGATTAGATGGCATGACTTTAGTTGGGGGGAAATCAGCATGCCAACGTACTGAGCAAACCATGACGGGATGAATCCCTGTAGGTCTTGAGGAAGTGTTGTTACGCTGTACTCTACTTTTCATCACATAATCTCCTTTATTGTGAGTTTGACTACGATCAATCATGGTCTTAATGATTACTATTGCTGTTAGGGGTTTTTTTTCAGCTCATTGTGAGGACTGACACATGCCTAAAACATCTGTAAATACATACTGAGTTTGTCTGTTTCTTCCAATGTGTTTGACGATCTTTGGTGAGTCTCAGGCCCTGTTGACATGACAACGTTTTCAAGTTAAACCTGAAAAACTTTCCATTGCGTTTTGGGTGTCAGTTTACACAACAATGGTGCTCGGAGTAACTGAAAACGCAATTTGTTTAGGTGGAACTTTGAGAAAAACGGAACCACTCCGTCTCTGTGGAAGCAGAAAAAGCAATATTTTCTGAACCGCTGCTACGACAGACGTGCGCGATGGTCCTAGTAAATAGTTTTGCACATGCTTGAGTAGATGGACGATAACAGCAAAGGCGGCAAACAACAGCACCCACTGGTGGCCCAACATGAAAACTACATCGTTTTCAGCATTTCTGTCGTTTCCATGGAAATGGGCCTCGTTTTGAAAATGTTGCCATGTAAACGCGAAACCTTCTGAAATGAAAACGCAGAAATTATGCATTTTCGCTTTCAAACATTGTTGTTGTGTAAACAGGTTGGTCAATGGTCAATATCAGTGTGTTAACGACTCTGTCTCTGCACTGTGATGGATTGGTGTCCACGGTGTCCACTTTCTTCAGCCATAGTCGACCCTCAACAAGAGAAAGTGCTGTGGAGGTCGGCTGTATTTCCAATTTCAAACAGAATCTAGACAACTATTAGATGATAGCCACAATATAATTTCACATTTTGGTGAAAATTATCAGTTGGTTAAACATCTCTTGATATAACTTGGACAGTGAGACACAAAAAGGCTTGAAGATTAAAATAGCTAAAAGGGAATTCTTGCAGTCAGTGTGGAATTTACAATATTACAGTCGTTTCTTATGCACAAAACCAACGTGTGTGCTGTTCTGATGACGTCTTTTGTTGTCTATGGATCTCAACAAATAAAGATGAACAAGGATTCTTTTTGCCTGTATCATCTTCTGAACAAAACTTTAGCACATTTACTTGAAGAACAAGCTTTTGTCTCTCTGTTTGAGGCCGAGCTGTTCATGACACAGCAGGCAAACATCCATCCAAAAATATTAGTCCAGTCAGTAACGTGTCATGCTGTGGCTTCACGCCAAATCTGAGGGCCAATCTCTAAAAAGCTACTGAAGTCTATTCTTGAACATCTGAATCTGCAGTAGCAGTAAACGTTCTGGGATAAGGACATTATTTTTTTTTTTTAATTATTTAAAAACACGTAGTAAAGTCCAACAACACTCCCCTAAGAGACATGCTTGTGCACCAAGTAGCAGATGTGACATTAAAACATAGGCGAGGAGGAGAAAACGCAGAGATATGGGAAGACTCACCAGAGAGCAGCTGCCTCGGGTCTCCGCTGCACAATGACACATGAGACAGGCTGTAACCGCTGCCACCTCCAGCTCCCCCAACACACTGACACACACACACACACACACACACTGACAGACCTCAGACCCAAAATACACCCTCCTCCCTCCCTCCCTCCTCTTTTACCCCAGATACAAATTTATACTCCCTGGCTGTGACCTGCAGAGCTCCGGAGGAATGAGTCGAGCTCCTCTGAGTATTCAGCCTCAGTCTTCCAAACACAAACATGCTGCAGAGCACCAACAACATCACCGGAAAGCCTTATCTAGGTCATGGCAGTTTAGTTAAGAAGCATCTAAGATTTAGATGTTTAGTTTACACTTGCAGTTTTGCAAAAAATCTGATTTCTATTTTTCTAATTAAGAGGGATACACAGTAAATAATAATAATATAATATAATATAATATAATATAATATAATATAATATAATATAATATAATATAATTAAATTAAATTATATTAAATTAAATTAAATTAAATAATAGTGTAGAGGTTAACACTATAACCGCAGAGTGGGAATATTTGCAGGATCTTTCTCTGAGGATTTTGCATGTTCGCAATGTTTCGCTAAGTACTGTGGTTTATTTCTACAGTCCAACAACACGGCTTAGAGCAGGGGTCTGCAAGCATTATGACCGAGATAGCAATTTTTGTGATTTTCCTCCAAGTCAAATTTAAAAGGTTTAACTTGTTTAACCAGTGGCGGCTGGTGGTAAATTCCCTAGGTGGGGCTCTTCATTATTATTTAATTTCTGCCAATGTTAACATTATTTAAATACAGTGCCTTTGTAAACCGCATGACAACAATCATGCCTTTTTTAGATCGAGAGAGGCTGCAAGTGATGACAATTATTGTACTTTTAAACCGCTAGTGACCAGAGAGCACTAATTAAAATGACTTTTAGTAACACACTGAAAAACAAATACAAGCACATGCGCCATTAGTCCCTTTTACAAAATTGAACCCGACCTGCAGCTTTTCATTCAAATTTCTCTTTTCAGTCCAATAACTTTAGTTTATTATTATATTTCTGGATATATTTCTGCTTCTTTATTGGCAGATGGGGTGGTGCCATGGCGTTCTCTATTGGCCAGCCGCCACGGCTTTTAACCTTTATAATGAGGCTGGCACAGCTTCCAATCTAAAGTCTCATGAATAGTTTTGAAACAAAAACAATGGCTTATATTGCATCTATGAAGTTTCAATCACAACATAGGATGGTGACATTTCATTACATTTTCAGTTGTTTTTGTATCGAATTTTAGTGGTTTCTTCCTTTTTTGAGCATTTTTTTAGACAGTTTTGACATTTTAGAATAGAATAGAATAGAATAGAATAGAAAGTGTATTAATCCCACAGGGAAAGTCCTTTAAGCATTTCTCCACAGAATAAATTGAAAGACAGCTTAATATCAAATAAGACAAGAGAAAGTAATTTTGAATATTGATATGTACAAGGTTTAGTGGCAACTAAAATATGCACAGAAATGATTAAATTAATGAAAGCACAGCAACATCTATTTACAGTTCTACTCTTATGGACACAGGAAGGAAAAATCATTTTTGGCAATTTTACCTGTTTTAGAAGCAGTTTATCTTGTTTTGTTTTGTTTTGTTTTTTGTTTGTTTTGTGATTACAAAACTTTAATAGCCTTTCAGAAATTCGAGACATTCATATAATTTTCCCCCCGTTATAGTTATTGTGCCTTTTTATCCAAGAGATAACATTCCTTTTGAAAATGACTCTGGTGTGTGAATAATAATAATAATTTAAAAAAGGGTTGAATGTTTGTCCGGTATAATCAACTTTATTCTTTGATGCAAACCAAATGAAAAATGCACATCTGGCGCTTCGGCAACATTTAAATATCGTTGTGGACGGTAAAATAGTGATGTAACCAAACATTGCCACCAGAGGGCGCAAAAGCAACACGCAAATATTAAAAAGAGTTTCAAACTAAAACCTGGTAGCTCCAGGTGGATGAGCCATCTGAGTACCACTGTCCAGTATTAGTATTGAAACCACTTCAAGAAGAACATCAAGGGAAAAGATTATCCTTTTAAAATTGGCATTTTTGAAGATAGGATTAACCTTCTTTTTTTTTTTTTCTAAATGGACCCAAAATCAGTTTCTGAAGTATGTTTACTTTTATAGAGATATTGCAGCGATCCATCTTCAACTGATCATTGAAAGTTCTGATAAATTTATTCATTTTACTCACAGGTTCTGCAGATCGTTTTTTTTTTCCAGACGTACATTCAATATTTATTCTCGACACTGGCTTAATCTAGATTAGAGTTGGCAGAGGCCTGGAGCACTCCCCGGCTAACCCTCACCAAAAAGTCTGGTGCACCCTTGACAGACCACGTTATACATTTATTAATATAAACAATATTGATCAGTGCAGCTCCCTCAAGGTCATTTCATTTCCTGACGCTGCTCCACTGGAATCTGCATGATTGAAGGACTGTCGCTGTTTCTCGCACATCATCTTTATTGAGCATCAAAACGCAGGTACAAAAGCAAATGTTTCATATAAAAAGAAAACCTCACTCATTTATCTGGGTGAGCTTCAGAGGAGACAACATGGAATCACAGATACTCCTTAAAGTATTTGAATTAAATCATTACTCGGGCAAGAAAGTATTGCGTTTCTGCATTATATTTGTTTATCCCATCCATTGAGACTTGTATTTACACGCATGGAGTTCTTTCGTTTGAGCTGTCGGCACATTCAGCTGCATTTATAGGGGAGGAAGATGCTTTTAGAGCAGGGGTGTCAAACATAAGGCCCGGGGGCCAACACCGGTCCCGCAAGAGGCTCCAATCTGCAAATTGTGAGACGGAGAATGAAAGCACTTCAAAGCCAAGCTGTCAATATGAATGCAAGAGGCTGCAGAATGCAGCAGCCATAGATGTTTGTGTTTGGATTATTTCGTGTTTTGCGTAATTAAACTTGGCTTTATGTAGGAAATGCAGCACTTTTAGCTGCCAATTGGAAAAATATGGCGTTTTTCGAAACGGATACTCGGCGCCACAACAAAGAGAAACTTAACATCTAAAGGTATTTTACCGGTCCGGCCCACTCAAGATGCAATTGAAAGCGCTCATCGACAGAGGATAAACAGTCCTCAAGCTCAATGCTGATGCGATGAGTTACTTCAGGGTCGTCCTCTGGTAAACAGGAGCTTTAGTGAACCTGTAACAAGGCTGTGGAAAACAGCTTCAGTGATGAAGAAACGCAATCCCCACATTTCTAACGGATAAAAGCCTGGCTGGGACAATGAAATAAAGACTTGCAGGAGTCCTATTTAATCCTTCTTATATTTCCACGCGTAGAATCCTTGTGTTTGGTCCTTTCTCAAGTACATTATGAGACAACAGTTTTCAATATGGACAAACTGACATGATAAGCTGTTGCTATGGCTCCCAATACAAAATAAAAGAGAAAAAGAATGGTTTGGTTTTCATGGTGGGATTGGACGTTTCAGATAAAGTGCTTATAAAACAAATAAAAATGGGCTTGCTAATTTCCAGCCTTTGTGTAATCAGTGTTTCATTGGCGAGGCTGCAGACGCTTCCCGGGCGCCTCAGCTGTGTTTGACGGAGCTCACGGTGAGCGGCGAGGAGTTCTTCCCGTCCTGGTTGAGACACGGGCTGAAGATGGGGTACAGGCTCTCGGAGAACTTGTCGCTGAAGCTGTAGAGGTGCGTGCGCGTCTTCGCGTCGTAGAAGGAGATCAGGCCCGCCTCGTAATCCAGGAAGACGCCCACCTTGCCGGGCTGAGCCGGCAGCAGGAGGTTGAGGCGCGGCGACCCCAGAGCCTTCACCTCGCCGTTCTTCAGCCACAGGCACCAGAAGCCTCCCCCGGGGCTCAGCTTGATCTCGCCCTTGCGGCGGGCCGAAGCCCGGGCCACGCCCAGCGTCCAGGCCGTCTTGCGAGTCACGTCCACCTCCCAGTAGTGGCGCCCGGACCGGAGGCCCTCCAGGCCCAGGACGAAGAGAGCCGGGCTGAAGCGTTTGGGATTCTCAGAGTGAGAGGCCCGGTGCTCGTCGTACTTCACCTGCCGGCCGTCTTCAGACACCAGCAGGTTCTTCTGGGCGGTGGTCGGGTCCAGGATCACCTCGCCTGGAGCAGACACAGTCAGATTAATACATAAACAATCATCTGCTCAAGATGACAGATTCAAGGAGATTCAAGGAGATTCCGTGGCAGTCAGATTACTAATACAGTGTGTTCTGGTTGTTTTACCTAACATCTGTTACGTAATCATTATGGGGATCAATGGATGAAAAGTGCAGTTTTGGTTAGGGTCAACAGTGCATATTACAGTTTATAGGGACGTTTTGTTCTGCATGTATGAATCAATAAAGAAGGGTTTTGTTGATTGGTGTGAAACTATGAAGTCAATTTCTGAACCAAACATCCAAACTACTTCATGACTTCATGTTAAAAAAATCTTACAACCACACAAAATAACTCAGAGTTTTATCTGCATCCATCTCGCCCCCCTAATGAGAGCCTCTTAATACGCCTGCATGGGTAATTCATGCAGAACTAATAGTTTCTGCCAGCAGGTGAGAAATGTGTCGTGTAGCTCGTGTGACAACTATATAACTGGTTTTTAGGCTTTCTACCTCTTTTCAGACACGTTAAGCAAGGCATATGTGTTATATGTGCGTTCCTATATGTATGGATACAAGTATGTATGTCTAGAGAGGTGTTTTATTTTGTGTATATATATAGTCACAAAATCTGGATTAGTTTTTTTCTACAGATTTATTAAAAGAGGAGATATATATATATATATATATATATATATATATCCTCTTTTAAATAAATCTGTAGAAAAAAATTTACAATATGTAAATTGATTGGATGTCTTAGACAAATTAATAATAAAAGGCAAAGACATAAGAATCACCGCTAAAAAGGACTAGTAATACTAGTATACGAAGTGTTAATATTTAGTTATTGACCTGCTGTGAAGCTTCATATAGAAGTAGAGGGATTTTAAAAGTAGCAGTAATTTCTCTCCAGTGAAGCAGGTGAAATGAAACAATTTATTGTCAAAGATTTAAGTTCAAAACTTAAGTGGACGCATGTCAATGTACTGATCTCCGCACTGCTACGGAGAGACAGCACCACCTTGTGGACGTTTGGAGGAGCTGCACAGAAACCAAGCAAGAAACCGGCAAACCTGAAGTGATACTCACTTGAGTAGTTCTGCACCTTCCTCAGCTCTGAAAGAGAAAGATAGAGGGGTGGGGGTGGAGGTGGGGGGGTGGGGGTGGGTTAGTGGGGGGTAAAAGAGGACAGCAGTCACTCAGCTGAAGGGTCAACGTCAAAGCAGATGGCACGTGTGGGTGGTAAACATATCGCTCTAATCCAGAGCTGTGAACGCTGCGAGACATGTGGCCCCGTCGCTCAGCTGCATCGCCACCGCTGACTGAAAGTGGTCGAACTGCAGCATCGACACTTTCCCCATCTGTCCGGCCATCTTGCGCGTGTGAACGTGTGAGCTGCCATGAGTCACTCTGCTATTCAGAAAGTTGATTAACCCTCTCATGACAGGGATGTCTGGAAATTAGTGGAACATTCCTCCATATTGTGACGCCATGTTCTCCCCCATATCCACATTCCAGGTAACGCAGAACCAAAGGCCATGATCCATCAGAGGCTACAGGAGGACTTAATGCTTTGGGAAATTACCCCCGTGCCTTCAGGCAGACGTCATTATGTGCCACAAAGAAAAACTAATTACTGCTGGAAGTCATTCGTTTCCTCCTCAACACAGACAACACCCATTCTAAAAGGGTCATATACTGCGAATTTCACTTTCTAAGAGGTTTCCCCACAGTAATAATTGTCGCCATACTGGAACGATCTCTCTCCCTGGCTTGTTTCAGTGTTTTAAAAGTGTGTTTCTCCAACGAGCCGGAAAAAGCTGGATTTTGGTCAGTAAACTCTGAATACAGCATTTTTAAACCAACGACAGCACGCGAGAGTGTTGAAAATCTGTACAATACGACACCTTTAAATGACTTTATTAGTCCTTTAAAAAGGAACTTTTCTGGAAACGTGTCAATTCTACAGTGTGATTAAAGGACATTTCATTACTTGTGTGTAAGTTAATTGAGCTATGATCCTTTGAAAAGACAAAAAAGACAAAAAGACCGCATTTGTTCTGTTGCCTGATTAAAAAAAAAACACCCTTACAGTCCTAAGACTGCTGCATTAAAGCGAGGCGTGGCCGCCCTCCCTCACCTTTCCCGTACAGCCGCTTCAGTTCGTCCTGGAACTTGTCGATGAGGCCGCTGACGGAGGAGCGGATGGTTCCCAGGTAAAGGTCGGTGTCCACGCTGACCCCCGACCAGTCGGCGGGCTCGGGCGGGGGAGACAGCGTCGTCAGGTTCTGCGGGGAAACACAAGAGGAGAGGCGTCGTCCGAGGCCGCGATTCCCAACATTTTTCTCAACGGGACCACATTTAACGACCTCTCTTAGGAAATTAAAGTTCTGCGGTGCAAAAAGTACAAAGGTGCCATTTTATTGATTCACGCAGCTTTAAAAGACTCAGGGATTATTTATGCTCGGAATTTCACGCCCTTGTTCAATCATCTGTATCCGAGTTTGATCATTCATGATCACGATCACCTCATCGCTCTTTCAGAGTGTTCTAAAGGCGTTCTCGCCACGTTTCATGTTTCCTGTAAGGAAACAGAACTGTCGGTGGAGAACAGATGCGCCGGTGACAGATTGTCCGAGTTCATTCAGGCTTTTGATGCGTCTCCAATCTCCCTGCAGCCGCAGCTGGAGCAGCTGCTGGGGCTCCTCGGGATGTTTGGCTTTGCAATTAAGGAATAATTAGACGAGTAATCTTTACAGCAAAATAAAGACAATTATTTTTAAGTATCTACATAGATATATTCTACTAGATCTACTTTTTTTAAAAAAAGACGGCATTTTGCACAATTTATTTATGTTGATTAAGCAAGATTGTTCTTTGTTTAGATTTACTCATTTGATTACATGAAGTAATATAAAATAGTACTTCATGTATCGTGAAGTGAGTGTTTTTATTGTCACAGGATCCTTAGATCATCTGTATAAACTGGAGGGGATTGTTTTTAGTCATTTTATCTCTCTGTGGCGCTTCGGAGCGCTGATGGATTATGGGTACTGTAATATTTGGTGTTTTGAAATACTGGATGAAACACTATAAAGATAAGATAATTTTTTGTCGCATGAATGAATTTAAAAAGATTCGCCCACGTTACTTATTATTCATATGGAAGTGTATTTTCATTCACAAGGAAAAATCAAAATCAAAACAAATGATTCTTTATAAGTCTATTTTTTTATAAAAAAAAAGTATTATCTCGTTATTTCAGAAAAACAGCCACATTCATATTTGATTTTTTCTCATAAAATATTCGAAAATTCTCATTAATTCCGAAAAACAGTAAAAAAAATTATAATTTCTTTTTCTCATAATTAGGAGAAAATTATCTTGTTAATTCATAAAATCCAAGCCAATACTTTTTCGATAATTTATTTGTCTGTGTAGTTATTAAAAAAAAAGTTGTTAATTCAGAAAAATTGCAGGTTTTTTTTTTCATAAATCTTTTCTCGTAATTATGAGAAAATTCTCTCGTTAATTCCGAAAAACAGTCAATTTTATTTTTTACATGAATGCAATACGCCTCCAGATATTCATATACCCCCCCCAAAAATGTCACTGTCTTGAATTGTGATCAAATATTTATCCCTTCAGTAGATAAATTTATGTCAAGATACTAACTTGAATCTTTAATGTTGAATTCACAGATCCATCCAAGTTCGATTTACTTCACAGATTTAGGTTTCACAGGCGGTTTCCAGATCCGCCGCGTTCCAAATCCATGTAAATAGTATTTGAAGTCAGTAGTACAAGCGACTGAATCGGAAACTTCAAAGCTGCGCTGTACCTGGAGGAAGACCACTTTGTCCTGCGTCTGTGCGAAGGCCTCCAGCTCGTTGCTCCTCCTCCTCAGCTGGCTCAGCTCGCTCTCCAAGCCTCGGGCAATTTCTTGCGCGTGGCGCTCCGCCTCACGCTGCCTGCCGGCGATCAGCTCCACCAGCTCGGCCTGGCTCTGCTCCACCAGCCGCTGCAGCTCGGCGTACACCTGCCAGCTCTCCTCCAGCTCCTTCTGGGCGCCGGCCTGCGGAGGAGAGGACGGGTGGAGGAAGAGGAGGTGAAATCATCAATATCACATCGTTTGCAGATTGGTTTGGCCGGTTTGGAGCTTCTTTAGCGGGGCGCTTTTAGGCCCACGGGCCTCATGTTTAACAACCCCGGGATTCAGCATGAACAGAAACTATGTGATGCCTGTCGGATCTCATCAAAAAAATAAATGATCACCGTGGAAGTACAGGAAGTGCAGGATTAAAGGCTCTCCGTACATTTTTCTATTTTGGGTTTATATTCCTTTTACACTCGATGACAAATAAAGATTCTATTTTAAGACCTTAAGTTTCCAAACACTGAAATGCGATCGTCTCCTTTTAAAAGGTGTCAAACTCATTTTACTTCAGGGAAGACACGACGCGCAATTTGATCTGAAGTGGGCCGGACCGGTAAATAACAGCATTATGATCTATAAATAACTGGAACTCTAAATCTCTGTCTATGTTAGTATCATTAATAAGTTCACATTGAAATGAACTCAGCCGACGTGTCCACATAGCCTGAAAGGTTTTCTGCTCGTGTCTTTCATTAAAATTTAAATTCCCTTTTATTTCATGTCACTTTCATATAAGTTAATACCTTTAACTCTTTCGACCTAAAAGTATGTGTTATTAGATATATATTTACTAACACTCAAGTTAAATCTACAGTTTTAGATCGTTTTACGCAATCAGGCCATTTTAGAAAGCGTATTAATAAAGAGATATGAAACCAGATTAAACTTTGGCCTAATCCTTTTTACTTCACTGTGCCGTGGGAGGCTGGCGGAGCAGCGTCTGCCAGCCTCTCGTGGAACTGGACCAACAGGTTATTTCCAGGAGGAGGAAATCAAAAACAACACGCAGCTCGGTGCTGGAAGAGGTCAAAGTTCAGCCCCACACTGTGTTGTGGTTCTAATTCTTTAGAGGAAGTGATGCTGTTTTGGTTTCTGCCTGCTGTCTTCATCTCCAACTCCAGGAGTTAACTCACTTAGTTGGGTTTTTTTTGTGTTTATACTGAACACACAAGGCCTCCTCTGTAGTAACTCGATCCTCACTGTACTTGTTAGAGTACATGAACATGAAACCGAGAGTAAGCAGAGTATTTCCTCAGACAGGCCGCAGGGAACGTTTCATTTTCAGCTTCTGATAAGACACACACACACACACACACACACACACACACACACACACACACACACACACACACACACACACACACACACACACACACACACACACACACCACCACCACTCGTTGATTTGTTGTGGTTAAACCGCTGGAGCCTGTGATCCCTCGTGGCTTCATTTTAATTTGAAGGAGTGTTTTCCAGCTCGCACGTCGTAGTTAAGAGCAGGGTGTGAGAGACTCTTGTGTAAATGTTTGCACTGGCCGCACCGGTCGGGTGACCTCGGGCGTAGAGCCGTAGTGTGTGAGCGCAGGAGGAAAACAAAGTGCAGTAACACACTCTAGTACTTGTGGTACCCCTGCAAAGTAACTTTACTGGACGAAAAAGTGAAAGCACGGCAAAGTTTAATCTGTTTATTTTGAAGGGATGTATTTTATAGAATGGAATAGACATTGTTAATCGCTGTGTTACTATTTCTCTAAACTTCAGTCGAATGGAAACTTTAGTGCCTCATTAAACCTGAACGAACTAATTTCTGCCTCCACAAACATTAAACACGTCACGTTGAAAATGAAGTCGTTTCCTTCCTGCTTCTTCTTCTCAAAGAAGCACCAACATCCAGATTACAGAGCATCTTCCCCCAGGTTAACTGACTTGAACTGGATTGAGTGACGTTCTTGGTCATTTGAGAGTTAATGTAGTCGTGTTCACGTTCTCCAAGAATTCAAAGGGGAGAATTTAAGATAACACAAAGCTTTCCAAAGTGACTTTACACTGTGAAAAATGGTAGCAAAAAGAGATATAAACACTCAATCTGAGAAGAAAATGACTTAAAACTAGTACATTTTACTTGAAAAGAAATTAGATTTAGAATTATACTGTAAAGTCAAAGAGTAAAAATAACTAAATAACTTAAAACAAACCAAATTATCTCTCATGTCTAAAAATAAGATTTTAAATCTTGTTCCAAATAATTTGCAGCAACAACAGTAACTCTGACTTTTTTCTTTTCACCTGTTTCAGTAACGTTCCCAACACCAAGGCCCCGTTTACACAATGCTTTAAGTGTTTTAAGCAACATTGCATTGATTTTGCTTTTTTTAATAAACGTTTTGCATTTAAACAGCAACGATTTGAACGGTTTTGCAATGGAACCACACACACACGTGCACACAGAGAATGGTAATGATTTCCCTCGTTTCCATGGAGACGGAGTCGAAGCGTTTTCAAAAAGTTGCACTTTTCTTTTCTCAACGGCTCCCCGAGCGCCGTTTCTCGTGTAAAACGGACTCCCACAGTGTGATGAAGGTTTTCTGTCCTCAGGACGACTCACCTTAATGACCTTGATGGACTGTTTGATCTCCTCCAGCTTCTTGGCTCTCTCCTTGATCATGTGCTTCAGCTCCGACCTCTTCTTTCCCAGGTTACTCTGCGGGGCCACAGTCAACGCCAGCCCGTCAACACGTCAACACGTCAATACGTCAATACGTCAATACATCAACACGTCGGCGCTCTGCTCACCGTCTTCTTCTTGAACTCGTGGTCGACGGAGACGATGTCGTGGGACTTGTGCGAGGCCTCGGCGCAGGCGCTGCAGATGCAGACGTGGTCGGAGCGGCAGTACAGCTCCAGGAGACGCTCGTGCTTCTTGCAGATCTTCTCGTCCAGGTGGAACGTGGGCTCGATGAGGCGGTGGGACGTCAGGGTCTTGACCTGGGGGGAGAAAAGCACCAACCCAACGGTCTGACTCCTGCGGCGTCGTCATCGCGCATACTGCATGCACTATTTTACAAATCCGTCATCATTACTGTGCACACCCCTCCTCTGTGAGGCCCTTTTGTTAACGCTCCGTGCTCCTCGCCCCCACGGGACCCAGACTGACCTTCCTGTGATGTCTGAGGTGCGACTCGCAGAAAGACCCGGGGCAGTTGATGCACGACTTCATCGCCTTGAGTTTCCTCCCGATGCAGGCGTCACAGGCAACGTCCCCGGAGCGAGCGAACTCCCCGGTGTCCTTCACCGGAGAGCTGGTGTGGGCCGTGTCGGTGCTCAGGTTGAGCGTGGACCCCTGCGACGCCGTCCCATCACTGCCCCCCGCCACCATCAGGCCCTGGAACTGGGAGGAGATCTCCGCCAGGACCCGGTTGACGCTCATCTCGGGCTTCTTGGAGAAGCTCTTCTTGCACATGGGGCAGACCAGCTTCTTGCTGTGGTTCCAGTAGCCCTGCAGGCAGGCCTTGCAGAAGCTGTGGCCGCACGGCGTGGAGACGGGCTCCACGAAGATCTCCAGGCAGATGGAGCAGGTGAACTGGTCCTCGGAGAGGCCGCGGCCTCCAGCGGAGCCGACGCCTGGGGGACGGAGGAGCCAGAGCTTCACGGTCAATACGGAGGGAAACGCTTCACAGAGGCAAGGTTGTTTTTTTTGTTTTTTTTATGTTTAACATCAACTTGAAGGGAGCTCATTGTGTTTGTTTGGTCTCTTCATGATAAGGATTCTATTTGTATTTAGATTAGAAGACGCTTTGTCTCTCTCTGTCAGAAATCATTTTGTGTCTCTTGTGACGTTTTGTCTCTCTTTGTCTTCCTTGTATGTCTTGATATCGTCCCTCTTCCTCAACACGTTTTCTTTGCTCATGACTCTGGTCAGTTCACAGTTTGTGACTTTATCTTGTTCTTTAGTTCTTGTTGCCTTGCATGGTCCTTCTCCAACACCTTGTGGTCATGTTTGTGTCATGATCCAACTTTTCTCAGTCCTTTCTTGTCTCGTTGTAGTTATTAAAGATTTCAGGGTGTTTTTTATTTTTTTGTACAGTTATTCTGTGTCTCTTTTGTGTAGTTATTTAATTATTTGTAGCTGATTTACATCTGTTCATAGTTATTTTTGAGTATTCACAGTTTAATGTAGCTGTTTTTGCATTTCTCTGTCATCAGCTTGTGTCTCTATGTGGCTATTGAAAGTCTGTCGTTATCTTCAGTGGTCATAATGCATGAGAAATGCCGGATGTCCCATGTTTACAAATTGGAAATGAAATATGCCATACAACAGTTTACTCATGGTCCATTTCTCCAGCCAGATATCTGGACGGACGGTCTATCAACACGTACGACAATCAGTTGTGGCTTGAACATATGAGGCATCTTATCTGCACAGTCGATTCTGAGTCCAGAGCCAAAGAGGAATAAACCTGGTGAAAGGGAGAGAGCCGTCGGCTGGAGGATAGCACGAGAAGATATCAAGATATTTACCTCAATGACCGACTCAAGCGGCACATTTTCCGTTAACATGACTGGAGTTATTGGTGTTTTTATCCTTTGCAATCCTAAACAAAACAGGACGTCCCCTTCCTTATTGGCTCCAGCGCCCGACAACATTAAATACAGTGGTATTGAAGATAGATAAACCAATAAAGTACCAAAAATGAAGATTTCCTCAGAGTTATTTAACATCTCTGTGTGGTCACGGGATCTTCTGAAGCGGTTTTTCTGCTTGTTTTGTGTGGTTTTCTTACTTTTTGTCCGTAATGATCAGTTGTACCCGTTTTCTACTTTGTTCTGGTCGTTTGCTCTCACGTTTAGACCGATTACAAAGATTTCTAAAAGGTTTTTAAACCTACATTTCCAGGAAATTAAGCCACTCATTATAGTTCCCACCCATTCTCCAGGAGCACGCAGAAAGATTATGGTCTGACGCACGACATTTAAATCACAAGAAAAACATTTCTTTCATCCGACGTGCCCAACAGTTCTGTGACACAGAAAACTCTAAAAGCAGTGTTTGTCTTTGAAACTATTCCAGGAATGTGGAAACTCTGGCTCTTCAGCTCTGCTGCACCTGCCTCTGGTTGGATAGTCATTACATTACAAAGTGAAAATATACAACAAACATGCCAGACTGCTGGGATTTTATTTATTTATTAGCTTTTCTGACAAAGGTGTCACTCATTTGAACACACGTCAGTCATACCCAACACCTCAAATCCATTCGATAACATCAGGATGTACACATTTAGATTCACACACATATATTTCCTCTTTTTGTGACTTTTAAAGTACACGTTGCACCAACTCAAAGGGAAAGAAATGCTTCAAGTTAACAGAAAACACAAACTCAACAAAGGCGGGAAAAAGAGAAACTCACTCATGTTTTTCGTCCAGTGTGGAGCAGTCCAGTCCGTCCCTCAGTGTCCTTTGCTTTGAATCCCACAGTGGAAGGAACTGAGCTCTTCCTGAAACTTGTGTGACGTCCCTCCCACTCCAGGTGAGACACACCCAAACCTCCACTCACACACACACACACACACACACACACACACACACACACACACACACACACACACACACACACACACACACACACACACACACACACACACACACACACACACATTTGTCTGTTGCCTCACTGTGTTCACATGCAGACATGTAACACCAAGAAGAGCTGTTGTGTTTTGTAATGATTAAATGGCTCCTCGTCTGCTAGAGTTCATTCATGGATCTGGGAAATCCCCACTTCCCAGTCGGAAGTGTTCAGATTTCGACAAGAAACGACCAATACCACCCCCACTCCACGGGCATATGTGGATAAATAACAAAAAGACTTAACTTGTTTTCTTAAAGAAATATTGCAGCCAACTTTCGCATAAAATACAGATGTTGCTACTTTTAGTTTAAGTGCAATAAAATTGATTTAATGCAGCTTGTCTCTTAAGAAATACCACTTCTGACTTGGAAGAAATAGATCTAAACTTTTAAATGAGAATTTTTGGAAAACTCAGAAAATCTAATATAGCATGTCTCAACTGCATGTGTGCGTCTATTTTAGGGACAGAATGTATGAATTATGCAAAAAAAAAAAGAATTCCCTAATGCCATGGTGTATTTATGAGTGACTAGGGAGTAGGAAGTTTGTCTGAATGCAGTCAAACTGGGAACTTCCCACTGGGAAACGTGACATTCTATAAAACTGTACATAAATGGTTTTATTTACTGACGCATTCTCACAAACCAAACTTAGTGGAACTTTCAGCTGTACGATCGAATGTGTTGGTAAGTAAACTCACACAAAAAAAAAAAAAACAACCAATAACAAAAATGTTAACCTTGTAAAAATCTGACAATAACAGAGAATATCACGATTTCTGCTCTAAATTCTCAGTTAATAGTGAACGCAGCAGCCATCCCCTCTGAAAGACACATGATTCTACATGTGAGCTTTTCTGTATGACAGGTCATATTGATAACTTTAATTTCATTTAGCTTTATACAAGTTTACCGTGTATTTCGAACTGTAAATCTGACAAACAATAATCCAATGAAGTCCTTGAAGTTGGTTTTGTAGTTTTAAAAAGACATTAAACACATTAAACACATTTAGGTTCAGGGTTCACATTCAGCCCAGTCTCATCTTGAGTGGGACAGATTAGTGAAATAGTGCCATAATAAACTTTAATTTTAAACTTCAAAGTTTATCTTTGTTGTGGCGAAGAGTATACGTGATGAAAATATTTTCCCAAATCAAATCAATTACTGCAAAACACAACTACAATCCCAACATAAAGCCAAGTTTGACGAAACATTCTGATGCGAAATACAGTCAAATGTCCCAAAAAAACCACATGAAGCATCCGTATATTCGAATCACTTTGTTTCTTGATATCTGAGGTGCATTCTGTGAAACTGCAGGACAATGGAAAATAATTAGTAATCAGCCCTTTATTTGCATATAATCTTTTGCATGTGTTGCTCAAACAATTGTATAATTGCAGATGAGGTCATGTGGACATTTATGGACTTTTGCTGTTGGATTCTTTGAAAATGTCAATAGAGCGACTGTGACGGACCAGAAGCACAATAATCTGGATGCATAATTAATATGCATTGTATTGTCATTAGCGGAGGTTCAATGAATAATTCTGTTTCTGGAACAAACGTTTCAGGGAAATTCATCTTTCAATCAGGGTTTGACATTTTCGAGTTGTGTGGGCCCAGACGACTTTATGATTTTTAAGTGGCTTTAAACCTTTCTGAGCTATTAGGGATTGTTTTGCCGACTTTCTGGCTTCTTTCCAATCATCCGAGACCATAAACTAGGAGCCCTGCGGCGTCGGGGTCGATGGCGGCGTCCTCTGTTGAAACGGCACGACGGGAGGATTAAATGTGGAAACGTAAATCTGTCATTTCTTATAAGTTACAATGCGTTTTCAGCAGAATCTGATTAAAAAAAAAAAATCACATGCAAATATTTAACCTTTAAAGCCAAACGTGCCCAGTAAAAATGACAAAGCGGCACATTTCTGCACTCTCTGCTGCTCGGTGGGCGAGGACCCGAAGGTAATAACCCCCGAGTCATGAATCACACAGCTGATGTGTTCAATGACAAACGGTGGAGACGATAAATGGAGGAGTACGGCTCAATTTGTCAAATCGCCTGGTGTGTTCGACAACACGGTCTATCAGTCTTCTCATGCACGTTTTCATCAGTGTGTCAAAAGACCAACACCAAGTGGTCAAGGAAAAATTAACACTATTGAGGGCCGAGAGTTAAGTTGACTAAGTTTTATCTCAGTCAGAAAACTATCTCTTGATTAAAAGCAGTTTGTGTCACTAATTTTGTGAGCTATTGTTGTTCTGACTTTTCCCCCACCGTCTTTGTTCTGTCAACACAATGCAATTTTTAAAAAAATTTTTACAAAAGTAAATTAACCACCGTATCATTATCATTTTTTTGTTGTAATTCTTATTGATTTTCTCCTTTTTTTCATAACAGACATCTTGTTGGGAGCGACATCCTATCTGCTCCATCCTTTGTCACGGTTCCGTCTTCTGTATCGATTGACCTTTCGATTGTCTGTCGCTATCCAGGGTCCTGAAAAATGTCCATTTCGACCACTTATCTTCTAGAGATTTCCTCCATCATGTCAATCCATTGTTTACAGGTCTGAGTATTCACTTTTTTATTAGTGATTTAACAGTTGTTGGTTCTGCTATGCATCAATGGCCAATAGCTTGACAAAATTGACCATTTATCATGTATCATGCACACGACCTTTGATTTGATTTACAATTTCACAGTGACACTCTGAGGGCCGGTCAAACACATCCGAAGGGCCACCATGCCTCCAGCACCTGGAGAGAAAACACATACAATCTGCACACATCAAGAACCTAATCGGAGCTTCAGCTGAAGATATTCTATAAGATGAGAGAGCTGACCCCTACAAAACAAACTTAATGAATCAATAAATGCGAACCGTTTTCTTTTAAATGCAGGAATTTTGAGTTCAGTCAAAATGAGCATCGAAGAGCTGCGGTTTCTATTTCCCACCACTAGTGGGCGGGATTGTCATAGGCCTGGCCTCTGCTGCCTCTTCTGCCAACACACTTTACATTCAACATGCATTTTCGCCCTATACTATAGTGGATGCTGTCTCCCTTAGCAACGTTTGAGTTCACCCACAGAACAGGCTGGAATTCTCAGGTTACTCACAGATTTTCTCAAACAGTTCCACAAACAGGGAGCACATGTTTGGTCAGGTAATTTGCCGGCAGTGCCACGATGCTGAGATAGCCCCACAGGAACCAGGGGGATTGATTACCTCTTTGAACTGCGGCATATTGACAATGTTGATGTCAATAAGGCTTTGAATGAGGTCTAAAAATGACCCCTTGTCCAGGTTTCTGAGACGACATCGACCCCTCGTATACTTCCTGCAAATGTCACCGCGTCCATGCGAAGCGTGTTTCCAGTCGTCTTCCTTCGCCTGTGTGTCTCGCTCCTCCGGTTATTTACATATTTTGTATTAGACTTAGTGCATTAATTAGTCTACTGCAGCAGATCTGCGTGGATTTGCAGGCCTTTTAAATATCTTATGAGGTGTGTGAAAACAGATGTGTCTCACCTGCACGCTGGTAAACATGTGATTATCCCTCTGTGTGTGTGTGTGTGTGTGTGTGTGTGTGTGTGTGTGTGTGTGTGTGTGTGTGTGTGTGTGTGTGTGTGTGTGTGTGTGTGTGTGTGTGTGTGTGTGTGTGTGTGCATAAGGGAGAATCATGTCTGTGCTATATTATTCAGAGTGGCCCTACACCAAACCCACTGCCGAGATTATGTCGCATGATGTTATGGAGCTACGATTTCTTGGAGTTGTGTGTGTGTGTGTGTGTGTGTGTGTGTGTGTGTGTGTGTGTGTGTGTGTGTGTGTGTGTGTGTGTGTGTGTGTGTGTGTGTGATGGGGGGGGGGGTCTGCTTTTTCTCCCTGTCGCAGTGTCAGTCAAGGTAAATGTATTCCTCCCCCCTCCTCCCCCCTCTCCTTTTCTATCTTTTCCCCTCATAGCTTTTTTTTTCTGTTTTCTCAGACTCTCATCTGTCTTTAGTTGTTCTCTCTCTCTCTCTCTCTCTCTCTCTCTCTCTCTCTCTCTCTCTCTCTCTCTCTCTCTCTCTCTCTCTCTCTCTCTCTCATTGTCTTATTTTCCACAACCCCATCCAAGTCTTCCTCCAGGCTTATAAATAGACGCTATACCCGTCTCTTATTCTCTTCATCGCTTCCTGTTCTTGTTCTCTCCTTGCCTGCGATCCGGCACTTAGCAGACTCTCTGCTTGAAGCAACACTGCACTGTGCTTTCCCTTCTTTTTAACCCCTCCCCTCCTTCCCTCCCTCCCCCCCTCCCTCCTTTCTCCCCTCCGAACCTCTCACTCTAAACTCACTCCATCTCCCTTCTTTCATGTTATGATTTAAAGAACTCCAGGAAGAGCCCTGCCAGATCTTCAGAAAGCGCGGCTTTAAGTAACCAGCTGCCGTCCCTCCCCGGTGCTGACATTGCTCTCTGTGTAGTACAGTTTCATCACATCTCAGCGTGTTGCTTCCTCCTGCGTCCTCCCTCCTCCGAGCTCACATCTGCCGCGTCGCCCCCTTCCTCCCCGGCGCTCTCTGGTTTCTTGGAGAGGGTATCAGCGCGGAGCGTGCGCCTCCTTCGGGGGATACAGTGAGCGTTATTGATAGGCGGTGCGGATAGTGTCACCCTCTTTATGTTACCGATAACCTCCCACTGCCCCCGAGCAACCGGAGGACACAAACCCCAAGGCTGAAAATGACGCCTCCGAGATCTGGTCATGTGACACGTCTCAGTGGGGTAAACAGGCTGTTGTGCTGCACCATTAGCACTCCTGACACCACCCAGACGTCTCGCAGGGACGCGCTAAGTAAGCGATGGAACTTTCTTTAGAAGATGTTTTCTATTATCTGGTAACTCACCCTGCTGCTGAGTGGTTATGTAAGAATATCGGTGGAGACTGATTGATTGCTCCCAGCGCTGTGGAACCAATGACTCCTTAATTAGTGCATGCAAATGACATCGGCACCGATACCATTTGCAACCGATCCTGAGTGCCTCGCTGAGCCTCCAGTCGAGTGTCGTTCCTGCTGAGTCAGGACCTCAGCTTCACTTCTCTACCCGGTCGCCTTCCGCAGCTTTTGATCCTGCGACCGTTCAACTGGAGTATATATGGTTTCTGGGAGAGAAGAGTTCATCTGGCTCGTGTTTAGATGACTTGAGGACAAACATGGAGGTTCAACGTGATGATTGGCCAGTCTGCATAACAATGCTAGCGTTTTAGGAGCCTGAAGGTGGAGGAGTTTGAAAACGGGGCCTCGGCTTTAACGTCTCGATGGCCAACGATGATGTCGCCCCACCTCCCAAACAGCAATGGCAGACGACATGCACCACAACATGCTGCAGAAGCTACTGATGCTGTTTGGTTTCATAATTACATTTCTCCAATATGAGGATTTTTTGCATTCTCCATGTCTTCTTCTCTGTTTTTGGTGTATTTCTTTTGTTAGTTCTTAGTCGGGTGGTTGGTTCTTAGTTCTTACATAGAGGCTCGTGGAACTTTGACCTTTAACCTGGTCCGAACCCTCAGGCCCCGTTTCCACGACAGTGTTTTTAAATGACAGCGAAACACTTTTGCTGTGTTTTGGGTTGCCGTGGGAACGACAGCTGTGATTGGAGAAAACAAAACGTTTCAAAAATGGCCTCCAAGGTGAAGCTTTTCGAAAAAACGCTCTGACTCTGTGTCCATGGAAACGGAGGAAAATGTAATCTTTTCAAAAACACTGCGACATTAGCGTGCGCACCAAGGACGTAGTAAATAGTTCACATGTGCAAGTAAATGGACAATAACAACACTATTTGCATCCAGAGTGTCATGACTCCCCGTCCATATTCTACTGGGACTTGGTAGTTTTATGGACGCAACATTTTTCTATAACAAAGAAGCAAAAGCAATACATATTCACTTAAAACAATATCACCTACATGGGGGCTCAAACTCAGGACAAGCCAGTCGAACAGCTCGTATCTCGACTAAAGGGTGTGTGAGTTCAGCAGCTTCAGAGTCTTTTGTCCTGGACAACGTGGATTTCGTGAACTTGAGAACGACCCGTTTCACTGCAATCCTCACTAATCAGACTTTAAACAGGCCGGCTGCGTCATCTATCAAGGAGCCGTGATACAAAGCTTTACAAACGGTCCTGACGGGGACCAAGCTAGATTTTAAACCATGACCATAACGTCTTTGTGTGTGAGGTTGGCAAAATGACCGTTTTCAGTGCCTTTAAGTGTGTATATAAACACTCTGACTGACACTTTACCTCTTAATAACGTGTCTACATTGTTGCTGTCATATTTACAACAGCCTTGCAAGGTCTTTTCAGCACTCTTACTACAAACATTCATCTTTACTCCCTGTTTTTTTTTTTTTATCTGTTTCAAAGAACCACTACAGAGCTAATTAAGGCAGCATGCAGCTTTCAAGACAATGTGAGGTAAGAAAAAATCCAACTGAGGAGCATAAATTTCCCACTCATACAATTCAGCAGCAACATTAAATCAGATGCAGAACGCCTGCTTGTGTTGGTTTTGGCCCCAATGATCCTTTTTGATGTATTTCACACAGTATGTATGTGGCCAAAAAAGTACAAAGAGGCTCTCAGACGATACAGCCATTAACATTTCTTCCACCTTGCTGCAGCCTCTACAAATGGTCAAATGCATCACTTATCACCCAGGAGGGGAGAGAACAAAAAAAAAAAAAAAAAAAATCTGCTATGCACCAAAACTATAATGCCAAATGGTCCCAGGAAGGAATAAAAATGTGCTTCTACACTGGAATGATTTTATTTTTAGTGGCGTGTTCATTCAGAAGCAGCCGTGTGGCTGCATGCTGCTCCAACACTGCAGTGTTTCATTCACATGCAGCGAGGAGCTCTGCTCTGCTCCTCCGTCAGATCCACAGCCTGTTGCTCTGTATTTACTAGGTCTCTCTCTCTCTCTCTCTCTCTCTTTAATGTCTGTATCACACCCGTATCAGGTAAAACCTTTTCATGCCTCACATGGCTTTTGTCGACTCAGTCTTTTTTCTTTTTTTCTTTTTTTTAATTCTTGATGCAATTGAGACACGTGCGGTCGCTCACTTGAGGCCGATGTAGGATTTTCTTTATAACCGTATTCTGCCTGAGCAGCTTAGACCGACACAGTTGACAGCCACATTATCTTCCCTCCGTTGAGATTTGATGTGATTTCATGTGATGCCTTCCCATCTCATCTTGTATCTCATCGTTCTGCGCAATATGACATATTCTCCACATATGTCCTAATAAAGACTCTGGAATCCAGACACAAAACGAAAGTGGTTACGTAAAGCATTTTGAGGCCAAAGATCACAGTGTTCAACAAACAGGAGATATCCGAGCCTTAAATGACATCTTCTAAAAATAGGACGATTGAACAATGATTCCTTTTAGCTGCAGGATTTTGGTGGTTTTTTTTGCACAAACTGAGTGTTGAAATTCAAGATCAAAGCATTTTAGTCTGAAGGGGGGATCAGTCTGAAGCGTCTCACATCCTGTCACCGAAACAATGCGTTTTCTTTTCATTACTCTTCATTCCCGCGGCTGATCCACGCATACACAAAGCACAACACTCACACAATTTGATGTGTTTATTTGGAAATGGGGCTTCGGTGCTTGTGAAACATGGATTTTTTTTTTCTTACCCCCAGACCTATTCTTTATTCATGCACCCCTGTAATCACGGCCGCATAGAAGGATGACCTTTGACCTCCTAGGATTATCGCTGATGACTGGACACGAGATGTATTAGTCTTCCTTAGCAAATAATAATAATAATAATAATAATAATAATAATAATAATAATAATAATAATAATAATAATAAATACTGCATTCATCTCATTGAATCTTGAGATTGACTGCTCACAGTGAATATACTGTATAACATCTGGTCCAATTAAGAATTCTATAAATGCGTACATTGGCACATGGCAAATACACCAACAGCTCTACAGGAGGATGTGCATATCGCTGAGAAATATTTAATGTTTTTGAGTTTCAATTCAAGTGAAAATCCGTGTGAAATGTAGGCCCTGTTTACACAACATGGTTTCAAATGAAAAGACATGTTCAGCGTTTACACGGCAACACGTTGGAGACTCGGATCGTTTTCAAAAAGTTGTCCCTTGTTTCCACTGAGACGGGGCAACAAGGGAGTCGTCTTCAAAAAGTTGTTTTCAATGGCTCCAAGCACCGTTGTCGTGTAAACGAACACCCAAAACACAACAAAGGTTTTTCAGTTTTCTCTCAAAATTGCTGCGTAAACAAGGCCGAGATCCAGCAGCTTCAAAAATAGATAATAACCACCCTGCCCTGGTTATTAAGTTATTATATTGAGCCTGCGCATACTGTACATCACTGAGAAAATACTTTAATATTCATATTTCAGATCTTTCAAATATAGCAACAAGGCTTTTTACATGAGACTATGAAAACATTTTAACATTTTTATTGTCGTAAAATTTTACTTCTTACATTTTCCGTTGAATATTGCTATGGTCATTCAGGTTGATGTTTTAAACTGTAACAAAAAGCAGCTGGGATTCAAACCAGGGCTCCCCACCTCGAACAAAAGTACTTTATTTCTCCCCCCAAATATACACATATGTATACTTTCAAAAGTAAAACTTGGATTGCAGTTGTAAGCTTTAAGAACTCTAAATGGAAAAGTAGTAAATTATAGATCTATTGCAACGAATGTTTGTTTTTATTTTATTTTATTTACATTTAGTTAAACAAGACAAATTGAATAAAAAAGGTTTTGATCAATAAAATACGATTTGTTGTCTCGAAACTGAAAGAAGCTGGTCTAATTTTGCTCCCCGAATGTTACGTAACATTTGCTCCTCTTATACATTCACATTTATTTATTAAAATATTTTGTTTTGACAGTGTATTTCTTGGATTTTTTTTTTATTTTAAGAATTCACTTCCAAACAAACAAACATGTTTTGTTTGTCTTGAAATATGTAATTTAAAAAATTTGTGTCAAGGGGATATGCAAAGGCATGGCGTCCTATTTATTCTGTATAATTAAGTGCTCCAAATTCCTGAATTCCAGCGCCGTAATGAGCAACGCATGTTCTGTAGCGTCATCCGCCAGCCCGTTTGAAGTGGAGCAGCACCCAGAGGGAGAGCAGACTGAAAGTAGCTCCTTACAGGGGGGGCTTATAGCAAAAATCCCCCGAAGGGGGGGGGGGGTCACTATGATCTCCTTGCAGCGAGGTTACTTTTGTCGATCCTGAATAATTTACTGCGTCCGGATAATAAAGCCGCACGTGTTCACTTCTGGAAGTGGCGCTGATTTGCGATGCTAATTGACGGGAGACGAAACAAGCCAAGAGACGAGAGGCGGGTCGAGTTTAAAGCGATATGCAGCAAATTTTATTTAGTGCAGAAAACACAATACAGGGAGTGTTCTTGTGCATTCTCACCTCAGCCACCGTTTCTGAAAGTCCAACAACACGTCATAGATCGAAATGTCAAAATACACAAAGAGGGAAATTCATCGTCTACAACGTACAGATATGGAGTTCACATGCCTTCACAACGGAAACACAACGAAAACAAGTCGGAGAGGTTCACAACAACAAAGGTCGGATTCGGAAACAGAAGAATAAATACGTATCAATCATCGTGGTAGAAGAAGTCATGAGGCATTAAGAATATTGGTGGGTTGTGGGATGGGGCCCTGTAGAGCTTCCTGATTGGCAGATGCCTCCCTGAAAGGATAGTGGTCACTGATTGGCCGTGCTGCAAAGCCAACGCCTCAATGCCACGTTGTGGACGTACAATCATCTTAGAGACAAATTAAAACCCGACTTCTGATTGCAGACAAAACAGCCGGCCACCGAGACGTGCCGGATTCGATTCTTCTTCTTGGGTTTGTTTCGTTTTTGCTTCACGGCACTACAGACAACATAAAGAAGGGATGCACAAGAAGAGATTATCTAAATATACGCGTTTTTCTGTTCTCTAAAGTATGGCTTTGATGTCACTCCTAGGCTGTAAAGCTGCGCCCCAGTATCGCTGTGAGCACACCGCACCAATTACTTCTCTCTATCAAGTACATTATATTCTTGTCAAGCATAATAAGAAGTGGATGTAGATAAGCATGTGCAAGCGGAGGAGAATATTAAGTTAGCAAGCATGGATTTGGGGAGACGCAGTACAGACGCTGTAGAACGGTGTGTACAAAAGCCTTGGACACGGTTTGCCAAGCTCTCGCCGGCCGTGACGTCAAGAGGTTGTTTAGGAGGATGTGGGGGACTTCACTTAAGCCATCTCGGACGAGCTATACACAGCTTCATTCATGATCAGGACAGTTAGAAGAGCTTTTTTTTCCTCTTCTTTTTCTTTTTTCATTATCAAACCCGTTCTTCCCTCATCCACAGCGAGGCATGCCGCGCTCGCCGAACCCCGCGTTCGGTTGCCTTCAGGGGGCGAAAGTGAAATGAGGTCAGGCTAACAAAGCAAAGCGAATACACAGCATTGACAAAAGGGAGAAATAAAGAAAGACATAGGGAACCAGCATGAAGACATGCTATAATGTGCACCGCGAGGGGAAGGGAGCCGAATGGCTCAAATAATCTGAAACCCTTCGCCTGGGTAATTCTCATGACCTCATTTTGGAGAAAAGACCACAACGTGCCAACGTCTTATGAGAGGCACATCCACTCCCATGACTTCTCAAGAGAAACAAACAATATGTGTGTGTTAAGTGATAGTTGGGATTATGTGAAGAGTGAGATCCCTGCCTGGGATTAGGATTTACCGTTATGAAACTCAAAATATATCAGTAAGAATTTTAACTTTGATCGTTGTATCGACGTCGCACCTCACATTGAACACGTATCGACCCCTCTTCCCCCTTGAAAACACAGTATTCAGCCATTCGGGTTACATTAATCCACAGCAAGTAGAAGTGGAAGCTTTCGCAGCCCAAGGTGAAATGAATTATGGCCGCCCCTCCGCCGCTCCGGGGAGGATCCAACCTGTGACCTTTCAGCTTTTGATCTTTCAGCCTCAAATCCACACGGCTTATCGCAAGACGCATTTCACATTGAAGTGACCAGCGTGGCATTATTTTCTGTGGTTGTGTCTGTTGCCAGGCAATGCTAAGGGTCCTCGGCGTCTGACAGGTAGCTATTTACTGCCTCCAGACACGGCGTCTGCTGTCAATTACCCGGATCTGGCCTGATAACAGCGGGATTCGAGATCCTCCCCTTCGCAGACGTGCTACACCTGGCTATTCTGACTTGCCTGTTCACCGATTTAAGATTGTTAAAACGTTGGAAATGTGTCACATTTAAGAATCATTGAGGAATGATTGAAGTCAACGCAGTTGCCTCTTGGTACCTTTCTTTCCTGACGGTTCTTTACAGGCAGCATGAACACATGCTCAACCTGGTTGTTTCCACTCGGTGAAACACGCAAGATTTGAACGTTGTGCTGAATAAATTCTGAGGTCAATGCGATCACGAGGCATTCAATGCTGGCAAAGATTTTCCGCCTGACGCCTTCAGCCATCAGGGGCCCTCACGGATCTGAACCCATCTTTATAATAACACTCTACATCTGGTTCTGTCATTGATTTCTTTTAAAACAGTAATGATTCTACCTGAATAAAGATTGAAATCCACAAGGCCTGCAGAGCAAAGACAGACTCAGCCCCTTCAGGTACCTCTCTCTGTTCTGATCACCCTCGCAGATCTGGTCTGAACCCTTCATGGATTGGTTTGGAGACGAAATACGATGATGTAAATGTGCGGGACAAGAAAGATTTGAATCAATGTGCAAACAAAGACTCGCCACCTGATGCCGACGGCACATTACTGCCTAAGACTTGGTCTTGATCATCAGCGTTCATGATGTGCAAGTATCTAGGATAAAAAAAAAATAAATCAATCCCGTCAATGTGAACATGAAGAGCTGCATCTCGATGCCTCGTGACGCCCTTCTGGGTTTGGTTTCCCCCTTCGCCTCCCGAATTGTGTCTTCAGTTCAACGAGTGCTTTTGCAATACGTCTGCAAAGGGTGATTACGCAAGAGCAACAGCACTCAGCAACAAGCTGACTGAGAAAATATGCTTTCAAGCCCCGTATAGCACTCAGAGGCTTTATTGTACGTCGGGATGTGCTTGCATTCAACGTTGGAGCTGCCTCAAACCGCTGGACACTATCTGGCAGGTACATGAACGGGGCTAAATCCCAGCGGTGTCCGAAAAGCTCAGCTGTGCCGCATTTGTAACCGGTTAATCCTATCAGTTCTAGCAGCAATACATCTAAACCGGATAGATTTCTTTTTTAAGGAGGCATGTGCTTGCAGTGCTTGTACTGAGCAGCCAAATCAAATCCAACTAAATCCACATTATTATTATTACGTGCATGTCAGGTAATTATTTGAGAGCCATGTCAAATCTAGTTTGAGGGGACAGAGGATGGGCGGGGGCAGGGGCGGGGGGGTTGATATCAAACTCGAGTAATGCCATCGCCAAATCTCATTTACGCTGTGAAGGAGGGAGGAAACGGCGGCACTGTGACAGGGAAGAGCGAGTGAGGCAGCGGCGCAGGCCGGGCGCACTTTCTTGAGCGAGCGCTTCCTGTCCTTGAAATAGAAAGGAGGTTACATTCCAATAATAATTCTAGTAATTAGTGAGATTGTTATTAAAGCGGTGGAGGGAAGGTCTGGAGTCTTCAAAGCGGTTCGGTGTGCTACATACTGTACATCGAGGGTACCAGGGAAACGCGGGTGGATGGGGGGAGTGTTGCCCCGCTGAACATATATACAATACATATATATCAATTTATTGTACAGTGTGCTTTGTATATTTACTGCTGCACGTCTGATTGACAATAGGGGTGCTTTTTGGTGGAATTGCCCTTCTCTTGTTCTTTCTTTCCGTCTCTGTCCAACAGCTGCAGTGTCTCTGGTCTAAAGGTGAGCGGGCTCAGGTTCCCCCCCCCCCCCCCCCCCCCCCCCCCCCCAATGATTATCAAGTGTTTATTTAAGGATGCTGAGGTTTGAGTTACCGACCGGGGCGACGTGTAACCCGACACCCGACAGGACTATGAAGCTCTCGGTGGTAGACAGACGACGTTTAAGCGTGCGTGACTTATTGGCGTAGAGGCAACCCGACGCCAGCTGGAGATCAAGCGAGCAAACGTCTTTCTATAGCCGTGACTTCAGAGCGGCTTTCTGACCGGCCGCACTGAAGAATATTTCTGGCCGTGTAAAGATAGTAGGGAGGCGCTAAGGTCACGAGCCGCAGCGCGACGGCAGCGCACTCGCTCTTTACCCCGACGTCTGTTTGATGACATTTCTTTGGAGTTCATAGAAAAACACTGCATGCGTTTCCAGAGAAACTGGGTTTAATCCTTTTTCACGATTCAAAGGGTAACGCTAATCAAGTAATTCAAGATTTTTATTTTCCGCCGTGAACGTTCTTGCTGCAATTTGTCTCGATAGCATCTAAGATAGCGTCTACATTTTGAGGGAGAGGACAAATCTTCAGGATTAACTAAACAAATGCTTACAGCTCACAGAGAGAAAAGGCTCATTTGCGACCACGGCGTGTGAGAGAAAGCCTCGGCTTACGTCTTTAATCAAATTAAAGCAATCCGCAAGAATTATTTATTAGTGTTGCTTGTCCTCGGACTATCGGTAACAGAGGCAGCGACACCCAACCTGCCTCCGCGGCCACGGAGATCTAATAACACAAACTTCATTTAAAACCACTTGAACTTGTTTTTGTTTTTTTCTTTTTTGAGTGAATTTTTCCACGTCGTCATCCGGCGTTCAGTGGCGTTAACCGGCATCGTGTATCGCCGAGAGAGAGAAAAGTTGTACAAGATGTCGACACGTCTGATGACCACTAATGCGTGAATCGTTAGCTGTAATGCATGCTGGGGGTATTTAACGACTCGAGCGAGCGAAGCGGGCGAGCGCCGTGCCTACTCTCAATCCCGTATCGATCTCGCCTGCAGCAAATTGCCTCTAAGCGAAGTGAGTTAGCAGCCAGTTTCCATGACCACCAGCGCCTCCGTCACCTGCGAGATCCGACTGGCAGCGGCCATCCAATACCGGGGTCTGCACAGGAGACGAGGCCGAGGAGATTTTACACCTGAGACAGTTACTCTGGGTTATTTTCAGCCTTGCACAGAGAGGCAGAGAGAGACAGAGAGAGAGAGAGAGAGAGAGAGAGAAAGAGAGAGAGAGAGAGAGACAGGGAGGGAAAGAAAGGCCCCGCGATGGAAAAGGAGGCAGGAAGAAAAGAAGCTCGAAACTGGAGAGCGCGTTTCTCTTCTCTTTGTGCGTTCCTGTTTCCAGAAGGACGTGTGCTTGTTGTGTCAGTCGGCCCGTTTTGGGAGCATCGTGGAGCGACACCGCTTGTGATATGAAGGGACAAAGTTTTAATGAGGTGACGGGAGGTTATAGTATTTTGTCATGCTAGGTTATAAATCCCAAATCTTTCCCCCCCATTTTTTTTTTCTCACATCTTTTTCCCTCTTTTCTTGTTTTTTTTTTTTTGTTGTTGTTGTTGCCCCTCCCACCTTCCTCATCCTCCTGCCATCAGCTGATCTCTCATGCAAAAAGGCGTTTCATGACACTTTGCATAATGTGACAATAAATCCTGAACAGTTTGAATCCCTGCTCCGTCACCCCACCACCGCCACCCCTCCCTTCCCAAGCAACTCTCAGTCAATTATTGTATTTCTGTACATCAGCGGAAAGTTTTTTTTTTTGTTGTTGTTTTCTTTTTTTTCTTTTTTTAATCTTTTCTCTTGTTATCATCAGTCTACTTCTTTTTCTTCTGGAAGCGCCTGAACTGGTTCTGGATGGCGAGCGCTGCCTTCTCCGTCTCCGGCGCCTCCAGGTCGATGTCGACCTCCTCCTCCTGTTCCTGAGGCTTCACCGCCGATGCCTTCTCTGGAGGGGCAGAGGTCAAAAGGTGGGGGTTAGTATGCAGCGGCGCGAGCAGGATGTGTCACAGGCTGTCGGTAGCTCAGTTTATCAACGGGCGCTCAATTTTCTGCTCGTCGAAACAGTGGGGGGGGGGGGAGGGGGGTAATAAAAGCCATTTATGGAAACGCGACACTTTTCTGAATAGGAAAACGCACAAACGATGCGTTCTCACTTAAAGCAACAGTGCTTCATCAAGACAATACCTGCCATATTTTATTGTTTTTAAAACACTTAAAGTCAGGTTATCAACACTTTTGAAACAACTAAAAGTGATGGAAACAAAAAAACGAACAAAAAAAAAAATCTTTAACGAGCCTACAGGGCGAACCAAGAAAGGTTAACAGACCAGCAATCATTTTTTATGAAGTTAGGCATTTTTACAGTCTTCTTCTCTATCGCTTAAAAATCTGACTTTTTCCTTCCCCAGTCTGTACGCTCTTCTTCTGGTGACATCTGCCATCGATAGTACAGCCCAACCATAAACTACCACTGTGACAATTAAATTTAAGCTCATTTTATAGCCTGACCATACGTTGTTGGAGACTACTCTGAGCATACTGTTCAGTTATCTTCGGGTAGTGACTTCCCTTTTTTTTCCATTAGCAGACACATACCGTCTGTTTTTGAGCACTTTCAGACCTAATTATATACACTTGGCAGTTATATTTACTTGGCAATGTATTTGAATAATTTTTGAATTGCATTGTGTCGCAAACACTTAGTTCAATGGTGTGAATAAAAACACCCCAACACATGGAATTCAGCTTCACATGACCTTTAAGGAGGAAACAATGTGAAGAAATTTAAGAAAATAAGAGCTGGAGACTCTAACTGAACGGTAACGAGTCAGTGTGTTGGTGTTGGTCTGCTCTGCACTGACTCCTGAGAAGAGTGTGGATGAACAAACACCACAGCCTGCAGATGAGCGCAGCCGAGCAGAGAGAGATCTTCGAAAAAAATCTTGAGCGCATTAAAGAGCGGGGGAACATTTTGTGAGACTAAAGATGTCACAGTTACGGCTCGGCTATAAAGGGGGGGGGGGGGGGGGGGGGGGCAGCTCATTCCCCTTTAAATAAACCATGAGACCGACGTGACCAGTCGAGCAGAAACGTCTTTGATGACCGGAACCTTTCAGACTGAAGCCTCGTGCTCGCGGAGCCGAAGGACCTTGTAGTTTTCACTGACATCTGAGAGACGCGGAAAGTTCTCTCAAGCAATGAACGAATCAAACGAATCCAGCTGTACGTCGCCGTGCACACATGAGAGTTACATTATCCAGGAAAAAAGTGAAAAAAATAATACTGTCAGTTGTCTCCTTCAATGTTATGCGCTACGGTTTGGTCAGACGCTAATTGGTGTTGCTAAGCTAAGCTAACAAAAGCTCACTCTGTGGTTCACTTGACAAAACAAAGCTTTGTGGGTACTCTAGTCATGGCGCAGCGACTGCTAGAAGCCGGTTAAAATGTGTATTCGATAAGTAATTTTGTTATATTGTGAGGCAGATTTACAAAAAAAGTGCCCAGTAAATTTCTTGGACCTTAGGAACCTGTGTCGCGGAGTTTCTTGTTGGATCTTAATCTGATTGGAAAGATCCTGCAACTGTTCCCATACAACGAATGAATTGTGATCGTGTCACTAACTTCATAACAGTAATCAGTTATTAACGCACCAATAGTAGTAGAAGTACTATAACATGTTACTTCAAAAAACATGAAGAAATACAGTAAAAAATAAATGGAAGGAAGCAAAATGAAGGTCTTCTGTTGCTCTGCAGGGAGGTTTGACGTAATAACTATCACTACTTTATTACTATTTGCACTATAACCACATTAAATATAGATTATATAAAAGCTATGCCGCTGGATTGCCTGGTGCAGCACCAACATGACGTGGGAATTTATTTAAGCCTGCTATTCCCTGCCTGTGTGATGGGTGAGCGTATGAATCAGAGCACAATCGATAACCTTGGGCTATGTACTGTACATCTCGGCTGTACATCCTCTCGACATGCGCAGACTTGCCGCGCGGCCACTGCTTGGCAGGTGAACCTCGCCTGAGGCCTCCAGTTGAAGACCTTTATGCACATTTCCCTTTTGGTACATTTGAGCTCAGAAAGCACAAGTGACGGGAGGGAAGGGGGAAGCAACGACGTGACAAAAAAAGACAGCATGTTATGAAATATTCCTCCTCATACACAGAGAAAAAAAAACACACAAAGGCCGGAGAGACAAGGGGAGAAAGTGTATTTATCTGAGTCTCCATTGGCTGATCCTTCAGTGCCGCATTGCATTGATAAATGGGAAATTCTCCAGAGCTGGGATTGGTTATTGATGAACAATGTTGCGCAAAAAGTTAAGCTGCGGCCAACTTTTCCTGGCTGTCACACTGCTGAGTCCTGCCAAAAATACTGCCTACCCTCGGTTGCTTAGCTCATGGAAAATCAGCAGTCTGATCCCCACATACAACAGAATGTCAAATATCTTATATTTGAGGAAGGTCAAAGAGGGAAAACGAAGAGAGAGGAAAAAGTTGTTCAAAGACCTTTGTTTAAAGAATCAGAATCAGATTTTTTTTGGTTCCGGTTTTTTAAATGAAATAAGGTTAGATTTATTATAATCCAATCAAAAGAGACATTTAGGCACCATTTACACAAATGCTTCAAGTGAAAAAACATAAATTTTGCGTTTTTGCTTCAGGAAAGTTTTGCGTTTACATGGCAACGTTTTGAAACGTCAATTTATATGAGACAATGTGGTTCCTATGTTGGGCCACTAGCGGGTGCTGTTGTTTGTTTTTGTAATGAAACCACACACACGTGCACAGAGAACAATACGCTGTAAATATTAACAATGGGTGTACACGGACATTCGCGTGGTCAAACGACCAATTTGGACTGTTATCACTGTGACTGGCAAGTAGAAAACTACCAAATCCCAAGAGAATATGAACTGGGGGTCATGACACTCCGGAGGAAAACGTTGTTGTTGTTTGAACTATTTACTATTTACTGGCTGTGCAGTAGCATCATTTCAAAAAAGTTGCATTTGCCTCCGTTTTTATGGAGACAGAGTCCAACCTTGTGAGCCGTTTTCAAAAAGTTGTGTTTTCAGTGGCGCCAAGCACCTTTGTTATGTAAACAGACAAAGGTTGTGTACACAGGGCCTTCATTTTTTATTTAAGTTTTTTGTTTAATTTGCTACGAAGACTACAAATAAACTAATTTACTGAACTGAGGAGTAGAAATTCGTGGTTGAACACTCAACATTTAATGACATTAATAGCCGTTGGGGCTCTGAAGACAATCACAAGCTCGTGTCGTCCTGAGTGGAAATCTTTGTATGAATCACAAAACTTAAAAAAAGAAAAAAAAAAGAAAAAAAAGTGGAAAATCATGAGTGAAAATTCTATTATTTGAATAAAACACTGAGACTTAAATGATAAAAGTAATGTTATTGATGTAATAGCAGATATTAAAAGGACCAAGTAAAACTATCTGAGAAGAAATCCACAAGAGGTCTTTCAATTCTAAAATCCATTTATTTGAAGTGTTTTGGTGAAGTAGCTGCGATCACCATGAGGAGGGAAGAGATTTGATCCCTCGGGCAATAAGAATGAGTCAGCAGAAGGGCAGACGTGTGGACCAGAGGGACAGAGTGTCCCTCCATCCCCTCCGGCAAAATCAAACCCCGGACACGTCTCCCGTTTGAAGTTACTAGGATGAGTTACACACTTCTCCTGATGCACAGGCGGGGAAATGGGCCAGCCCGTTGTGAGATTCAGCAGCACCTTAAGTTTTATTTATCATCTAATTTAAGTTTCATGTATTCAAATTCTATATGAAGACAACCTCGGAGCTTTCATATTAACATATTTTCCCAGCACTTCTCCTAATAGATGAAGTGAGTACAAGCACACCGAACTGCCCGAACCTTTTTCTGAGGAAGCGCCTTCAAAAAAACACTTTTAATGAATCAAACTGCTGCAGTCGGATCTGAAGAGTTGCAAATTGAGGTTTAGCGAGCGTCACTTAGCTTGCCAATTGACGCAGCACTTTTCCTTTGCCAAGAAAAAAAAAAAAAAAAAACCTCTCCAACTTAACCTATAGAGCTGCTTTTCTCTAATGTACGAAATACGCGAAATACAGTTTGAAATATGGTCAAATTGCTGTGGAAAACTTCAGCATACCTTTGTTGTCAGCTGCAGTCGTCTGGCTGCTGTTAGCAGAGTTGGTGGATGCCAGCTGTATGAACAAAAAGAGAAGAAAAAAAAACAAGACTTTAAGTACGCTGGACTGCAACTGTATACATTACAGTGGTGAAACACTGCACCACATCTGGACCTTTGTTTGACATCTGAGAGGAATTATGAAGAAGACCCGTCCAACAGACCCTTCGAGGGTCCCACTGCTTACAAAGTGTTTAGTGCACATTCGCCCCTTTTCAAACACGAGGACTGGCTTCAGCTCAAAAGACCATTTCTCCCTTTAGAATAAGGCGTCCGATCTTCCTGTGTGATACGGATTATGTTGGAAGTGGTCAAGTTATTCTGCTAAAGATTCACAATGCTGACACACCTGGTTCAATGCACTGAACCCAATAAGGCGCCGTTCTATCTTCACTCAAGTTGTCTTTCTCTTTCCTGTCGTCTGTCTCTCTGTACATTCCAGTGGAGAAGACTGGTTGGGTAACCGCAGCTCACCTCAGATTGTTTATCACTTTGTTGCTTCACTGTCCTCAATCCAAGTGGCATCAGTCTTTTATTCCGTGACAGATACCTTCTAAGACCTCGTTTACATAACATTTCAAGTGAAAACATAGTTTCTGCATTTTCGTTTCAGAGAAGTTTCATGTTTAGGCAGAAACTTTATGAAAACAATGTTCCTTTACACAGAAACAGCAGATATACTGAAGACGATGTACTTAGCATGCCAGGCCACTAGTGGGTGCTGTTGGTTGTTTTGTGTTGAGGACACGGACATTCGCATGAACCAACAGTGACGTTGGGTCGTTTTTAATGGTTACTTAACAACAGAACTACCAAGTCCCAGGAGAATATGGACTCGGACTCATGACACTCTGGAGCCCGCCGTTGTTGATATGCTCCGTCTCCTCACACGTGTGCAGAAGAAGTATTTACTATGATCGTGTAAAACAATTCCAGGTTGTGGACGGCGTTAACGGTAACAGATCGAGGCGTTCTGCTTCTCAGAGAGGTTTCTCACCTTTCTTCCCTCTTTACTTTTACTAATGTTTGTTCTTTTTTCTCTTTTAAACTGAAGGTCAAAACAGGGGACATGGAAATCTCCAGACGGAACGGCCCCCGTCGACGTCCTGCAGTCCCATCGATGTCATTACATCTTTCCATTTTTCCAGTACTTCTATGACAACTAATTATTTCTAAGTAACCGTTCGGTCCTAATGAAGCGATCCAATTGTCCTGATTTTTATTAATAACTAATACAGCTCCGACACCCACCGGGGATAAATCTGTACCAAAGTCTGCTTGTGGAGCATCTCTCTGTGCCAAACAGCAACCGCCTCATAGTCTCATATTTATGCTCAGAAACGCTTCCTGGCAGACCGAGACGAGAAGCAGACGTCTGCACAGTCTTGTCTTCTTGGAACTGTTCAAACAACCGAAGGACTAAAAAAAAAAAAAATGACACGGTTTGTCGCGTGGGGAGAGCAGAAAGAGGAAGCCGGGTGAATGTGTTCTTCTACCTCTTCTCAAGCACCTCGTTTGCCCGGAGGAACATCAGATTGCAGGGAGAAATTAGGGCCAACGTCTTTTTTTAGAGCCTCTTGTTTGAATTGCTCTTTATATGTTATTGATTTCAAGTGTCTCGCCAAGTCATTTTTCCTCGATTGAGCATACGTAACGTGAATTCAAAGCCGCGGCAATCATTGCAGAGTGCCATTGTCTACGTTTTCTTTTCAGGGCACATAAAAAGGATAGAATCCTGTGTTTTTTGTTCTGGATGATTTCTACCCATCATGAGGTGCAACAGAGAGTGACCCAAGTTCAGGCGTACACCCACACTGTCCTACTTGTTCACATTTTCCTCCACACTTCCCTTTTCTCCCCCGTTAAAATGCTCACTGTCATGCAGCATCGCTGCCTTTGACTCACGCTTTCTCCCCCCCCCCCACCCACCCCCACCCATAAAAACTCTCTCATGCCGTCCTTACAGCCTACTTGCGGTTCTGCCGCCACATTATTAGCGCTACAACATGTGAGTCAGTGATACAGGAGAGAGAGAGAGGGAGGGGGGGAGCGGGAGTGAGGCAAACTGACAGAGACGGACAGAACAGAGAGGGGGAGGAAGATTTAGACCCCTTCTGACATCACACAATATTGTTTCTGACGGAGAAACCCCCGCCAAAAACGGGATAAAGACGTCTTCCTGTGTGTGCGCGTGTGTGTGTGTAGTCCATCTGCATTTACCCGTGCTTAACTCCGTCCTTATTGCACTTTATGATCCACGTAGCAAATGGCCCATGCATAACACATCGGCCACCGGAGCGTGAATGAGTTGGTGAAGAGAGGCCTGTCAGTCCAGCTCTGCCAATAACTCAAGTCAGCGCAAGGGGTGTGAGTGTGAGTGTGTGTGTGTGTGTGTGTGTGTGTGTGTGTGTGTGTGTGTGTGTGTGTGTGTGTGTGTGTGTGTGTGTGTGTGTGTGTGTGTGTGTGTGTGTGTGTGTGTGTGTGTGTGTGTGTGTGTGTGTGCGTGTGTGCGCGCGCGTGCGTGCGTGCGTGTCTCCGAGCATGCACGAGTGCATGTGTGCGCTGATTTGCGTGGGAGTTGCGGGCAGCGAGTTTGTCTGTGCATGTGCCAAGTGATTTGAAGGGTGCAAAAACAGCAAAGGTCCGCGTGCAAAGAGGAGACCATTCATGTGCAGAGACTTCGCAGTGTTTACGGTATGTGTCTGGAAGAAGAGGGGGGGGAGAGAGAGGGAGGGGGGGGAGGCAAAGGAGTATAGACAAAGAGCTGTGAGAGAGGAAATTCATATGACAGACAACGAGGCTGAGGTGGAGATGGAGACGGAGCGCTCCGGAGCAAAGGAACGAGGTGAACGTGTCTGAGCAGAGAAGCAGATAGTAAACGGTCCCTTTTGGAGTTTGCATGTTCTCCCTGTGCCTGTGTGGCGTTTCTCCAGGAACTCCGGTTTCCCCACCGCAGGCCTGTAAAAGGTTTGATTCTCACTGGTGATTTCCAGTTTCCAACGTTGCCGCACAAAGGTGAAACCTTTCTGAAACGAAAACACAAAAGCGACGCGCTTTCACCTGTAACGTCATGTAAACGGGGCCCGGACGGTTATCTATGAGTTCAATGGCAATTGCGGTCCCAAATAACAACTGTCCACAAAATAATTGAGCCCCTGATTTGGAGCGGCGGAGGAGGCGACCTTACAAGCTCCGACGCTGCACTGCCGCAATATGGGTGGAACATGGAGGCGTCGGACTACAACAAAAGGAAATGAACAACAAAGGTGTGACAGACGGAGAGGCAAGCGAGCGCAGGAGGGGTAAAACAAAAAGAAGAGATGTGGCGAGATAAAGGAAGGTAGAGGGAGAGAGAGAGAGACTGCAGAGACGAGCGAGCGTCTGCAGTGAGGTGGTTGAAACACTGCAGAGAGCGAGGGGAAGGCTGTATGTTCAGCATTAGCACACATCACACAGTCAGAAGTGCAGGGGCTTTTTTTTTTTTTTTTCAGCACGGGAGGCATTAAAAAGAGGCTCTCGCGACTCTCAGCGCCGCGTTTGAAGAGCCGAAAGAGACAGAGCGGGATGAGAAGCAGGAATCTAACGATATGACAAAATTGCAGGTTGCAAACTGAAGGAGGAGCAAATAACATTTTTTTTTTTTACCATAAATTAAAACCATGCAAGCAATGGTGGCCTGCAATTAAAGCCTAACATGATGCTCCTGTCGGCTGCTGTCAGGATACATATATATCATCTGGCTTCCCCTCCTTCTTTTAATCTTCACGCTGCTTTCTGTCCGTTCAGGAGACGGGATACGAGCACCTGCTGACGAGCAAACATCATTACATGTTCATGACGGGAGAGAAAACCTGGCCAAGCAGCATCTCGATGGGAGAGCAAAGCAAACAGGGAGGGACACAGTCAGGGGGTTAAAAAAAACTGAAGGATTTGTGCTGAGAGAAGGAAAAAGAAACTGCGGAGCGACCTTGACTTTTACTTGAGGTCATTATTTGCGGAACTTGTGAGCCGAAGGGCCGCGATTGATTTCACAGCAACAATCGCTGACTCCCTTCACAAAACACATTTTTGCGAGTTCAAATACCAGTCCGGCCGTTCTTTATGGAGCTTGCATGTTTGCCCCATGTACGTGCGTTTCCTCCGGGTCGGTTTATTGGTGACTCTAAATAGTGACGGACCGGCAATCAGTCCATGGTGAATCCTGACGTCTGTCTTTTTTTTTCTTCTTTTTAGCTTTTGATCTTTTGTCCAACTTATTTAATCAATCTTAGTTATGGTCCTTTCTTTTTTTTATCCCTCCACACAATAGTATATTATCAAAACTTTTATTTTTAATTTTTATTTTTAATTTTTCCATTTAAAATACAAATTATTTGCTTTTTTTCTTCTTTTTTTCCCCTTTGTTTTTCTTTTTTCTATTTTCCTATTTTCTTTTTCCATTTTTTTCTTCGATTTTTTTCTTCATTTTTCCCACTTTTTCTTTTTTCCCCCCCTCGCCTATAGTTAGCTGGGATTGGCTGGATGGATGGATGGATGGATGGATGGATGGATGGATGGATGGATGGATGGATGGATGGATGGATGGATGGATGGATGGATGGATGGATGGATGGATGGGTTACAGCGAGCAAAACATAATTTGATATATTACTCCATTTGAAGTTCAGACAGCAGCCCCACATTGAAACCCAAGCCGCTTCTCTTGTAGTAGAATTGATTAGAAAGTGATACTCAGATAACCCAGTCCAGTTTTTACATCGCTCTGAACACGTGTTTCAAAACGTGACCGCAATAATAAACACATGGCTATAACGTTGAGTAGGTTTTTTTTTTATCATCGTAGGTTAAATTGCTGGAGAGCTGCAGAGCTTCATCCACAACGTTTGAAACAATAATAGTGCTTTTTTTTTTTTATCTTTCAGTTGTCAACTCATAAGATATTTGTGCAGTGTTTGATTATCTTGCAAACCATTTTAAAGCTACGACAGCAGCAGCTATAATTACCTACGTCGTATCAAATGTCAATTTGTTCGATTTTATCGGTGAAGCATGAGATGCAGCTCAATATTTTCACCTAAAGAAATACTTCCAGTCTCATAAAAGCCGTGGCCTAAGCTAAAATTGAGGCGTTTTTTTTTTTTTTTTTTTTAAACCTTCGTCTAATTAATCAGTAGCTGCGTTTTCATTGATCACAACTTGTGCAGTACTTTTAGTAATTTCAGTACTTGATACAAAAAGCAAAAACTTTCACTTAAACATTTTACTGGCTGAACGAATCACTAGATGGAAACAAGTCGTGTGTTCATGACAAAGTTTCAAGTGAAAAAGCTACGTTGTTCATTTCAGAAAAATTTCGCGTTTACAAAGCAACGGTGTGAAAAGTCCCTGGAGAACATGGACTGGGAGTCATGACAATCTGGAGACCGCCAATGTTGTCATTGTCCATCTACTGAGCATGTGCAGAAGAACTTTTTACTACAGCCGTGGTGCGAATATGCAGTAGCAGCACTATAGAAAAGATGCGTTCTTTTCCGCGGAGTCGGAATGTTTTCAAAAAGTTGCGTTTTTCCCTCATTTACACAGAGACAGACTCAGAACCTTTTCAAAAAGGTCCACCTTGGGGGTTTTCCAAACATTGTGTTTTCAGTGCCTCCGAGCACCGTTGTGAAATCATCAAAAATCCAAAATGCAACAAAAGCTAGCTGCTGAAAAAATGAGTGACAGGAACACATTAATGTGGATAAATGTTTGTTTTAAAAAGTTTTTTGTTAAAATGAGCTGTAAACGTGTTTAATTAACACAATAAGTGTATGTATATTCCTGTTTTCCTTGAGTCTGTTCATTTATGCATGATGAAACGTGAATAATATAGATTAAAAATTTATATTTCATTGAGATTAATCAAAATTAATCCACAGCAACCCTGTGATTAATCCAATAAAAAAAAAAATTCAATTATTTCACAGCTTTTATGTGTAAATCATGTTGATTGTTGGATACTTTACACACCGTCATGCTTTTATCTGTGCTTTCGCCACATCGTTATTTTTCTCTCATCTGTTTCGTTCATCACATCTGTTAGCCTGCTACTGTTTTTAGCCTCTTTCCACAAGGGAGTACGTTTCACCCATCTGCTGCTTCGCTATGATCAGGAGATTGTGAACTGAAGGGAATTTTCTCTGGTGATCGGGGGAAAAACATTCCGTGCTGAAGTGGAAAAGGAAAGCTTAGCTAAATAGTAGGTTTTTTTTTTCACTTTGCTCAAACACAAAAGCTCCAGCGTGATGACAGCAGCTTCAAGGGGGGGTTGTCAATTTGCGTTACTGCTGGGAAATTCTGCCTGAAAATATCGTGTGAGAAACACTTTCCCTCCTTCCACCGGCACCACCACCATTAGTTTTTGAAGGGCACTTAACCCCATTTTGCTCCAGTGAAGCTGCTCTGTGATCGACACGAGATTAATGCAAACTGCTTCCTGGAAGAACTGGACCAAACTTGGAGCAGAAGCGACCGTATTCTGCATGCGTTTCGGCAAACGTCGGCTTGTAAATTAACTTCTCCGAATGGACTGAAAATCAAATTAAAAATTAACCCACGACCCCGAGATCCTCTCATAATGCCTCTCCTGTCATCTGTCCATCCTTTCATCCCGAGCTTTCTTCTTCCTCCTTTGTCCTGCTCGCCCACTCTTTCTAAACCGAGAATGACGAGCTGGCTTTAACACCCCCTTGAGATACGTCCTTATCATCCCCCCCCCCCCCACCCCCCTCCCCCCCAAGCCTGCTTTTAGTCAGGGATTTCCCTCTTTTACATGTAGTAGTTAGTCCAGTGATTCATGAGCAGCGAGCCTCGGAGAAAAAGGCTGAGAGGAAGAGATGGGAAGTAAAAAAAGAGGGCGGGAGGGAGGGTGAGGATGGGAGACAGAGACAGATTGCAGCATTTAACAGGCTGCCCCGGGGAGCCACTGAAGGTGATAGAGAGAGAGAAAGACACATATGGAGGGAGAGGGATGCAAGATAGAGAGAAAGAGACATGCATTGTAGCAAGAGCGTGGTTTCAAAAAAAAAAAAAAAAACCTTTTGCACGGCGGCTCGGTGAGAGAGGAACTGGAACATACACCGTCTATTCAGAAAAGACTCGGCTGGCATAGAGATTCCAGATGGAGACACACATGCGCACGCTTGTACTGTACACACATCTACAGAAGCCCCCCCACCCCCACCCCCACCCCCACCCCTACCCCATCCTCCTCTCCTCCTCTCACACAGTGCGATGCACTTCATTTACAGCAAGGTTTTTCTTTGGGGAATACACCTCTCCGAGCTGTTTTCCTCACACTCCTGTCACACTTCTTTATCCATTCCCAGCTGGCCCTTTTAACACCAACCCGCCTCCCCCCTCGCCAGCCCCCCATCTCAAAGGATTCAAAGAGTCAACGTAATACATATTAAAGTACTTACATAAGGATGGAGGAACGGAAACTATCAGAGCTGATTAAAGTCAAACTCTGCACACTGTCCCTGACCAATGTGGAATCCAAAGTCATTACTGAGGAACTTTCTCTCTTTTTTTTTTAAGGGGGATACATCAGATTTTTAATAATTTAGTCTTTGACAACTAAGAAAATACTGACATTTCACAGTAAAATATATGAAATGATACAGTCGACAACAATAGAAGGCTTGAAAAATATCAGGTAATGGTAATAAAAAGCAAATATATATATATATATATATTTTTGGCATGTTCATTAAATAAATCAGTTATTCAGTAAAGTCTAATTAAAGTGTGTATTGGGATTCGAACCTGGGTACACCCACTCAGCATTTGTTAGCATATTGGCAGTATTGTGTAGGGTAACTGATGGCGGTTACTTGTTTATTCTTGCCTGAAGCAGAAAAGGAAATGAAATAGTTCCAGTAAATAAAAAGTAACTACCGTAATTTCCGGACTATAAGCCGCTACTTGTTTCACACGCTTTGAAGCCTGCAGCTTAAACAATAACAAGGCTAATTTGTGGATTTTTACGGGTGAACATGCATCAAGTAACGCCGACCTTTTTCTTTCTCTTAAATTTGGCGGGTGCGGCTTATATTCAGGTGCGCTCAATAGTCCGGAAATTACGGTAGTCACTTTTGCACATTACGTGTGTCTCTCACACTCAGGCCTGTTGTCTTAAACACCGTTTATGTTTTCAAGTAAATTTTTGATTTTTTTTTTCGTGGGTTCATTTCCATGACAACGGTACTTGGTGCCTCTGAAAACACAACTTGTTGAAAACGTAAGTACGTCTTCTGCACATGCTCGAGTGTCATGGCTCCCAGTCCATGTCCTCCTGGGATTTTGTAGTTTTATAGTTGAGAGTCACCGTAATAACAATCTAACGTCGTCGTCGCTCCATACAAATGTCCGTGTACTATCATTGTTCATGTTTATAGCGTATTGTTCTCTGTACATGTCAGTCGGTAGGAGGAAGATGCTCTATAAGCAGAGGTTGGTGCTTCTTGGAAAAAAAACAGATGCACGTGAACTAATAAGGATAAGAAGCGAATGCTGCTATACTGTGGGTACAGGTTGATGGTGGGACACCTTTCGTGTTGCGAAGAAGCGGAGCTCCAGCAAACAATGAACAGGAGTTCAGTAACATAGTAGCCACTGACACAATAGCTTTGTCCAGCAATGAGACAGACAGAGACAGCAGCAGGTCATGAGCCCGGTGACAGGACGGATGAGGCACTGGTCAAACACAGAGACAGAGAGAGAGAGACAGCAGCTCTGCAGCAGTCCAGGGTTTACACAGGTATGCTGTACGTCGTATAACCACTTATTTTGTAGTCAACATTGTGTACACCCACTTCCAAATCTCCCATGATGCACCACTCAGCAGTCTCTACCAGCCAGCCATGATTGACCCTACTCTGCCTCTAATTGGCTGGTACTCGCTCCATCCACTGATTTGATTGGTTATTGTCTATGTTTGCCCTGCAGCATGAGGGCTGACGAGCCAATCAGAGGCAGAGTAGGGCGGGTCATGCCGATGGCAAATATCATTAACCGATAAATCCTCCTGAAAATATGTGACAATGAGCAAATACTATGGACAGCTTTTCACTAAACACAGTCATCTCACATTCCACTATTTTGGAAAAAATTGTCGCTTCTGGGCTGCCGTAAAACACAAAATCAGAGAGTATACCCACTTCTCCAGGAACGACTACGCCACTGGTAGCAAGTAATGAGATTACTGAGCCTTCACTTTTTTTAAAGTATAAACCTTATGAATGACAACACGTTTTAAACTGTGCGTGAAGTTTCTGAATAAACAGCTGAAGATGTAACAAACTGTTGTGTTACAGTCAATTGTGTTCGCTGGGTTCTCCAGCCAAGGTAATCTTGAATGACAATTTACAGTCGCGGCTGTAATACATCCTCACCCTTTCATCCCTAAATATCAGATAGATGGAGTTGTGTTCCAGGCCACTGGACTGAACGGCAGGATTTGCAGCTTGAGCTGCTGCAGTGGATTTGGTTTTTATCATCATAAAGGCTGCTGATATTCCATTAAACCAGAAAGATACTGCAGGGATTTTAAGACTTTAGCTCACCAAAGAAGACACTTATTTTGTACTTGGTTGCCCCCGTGTCAGTGTGTACAGTATTATTGTGTAATTTACGTGCGGCTATAGTCGATGCAGTGGTGAACGCTGTCAAAAAATGTGGCTTGTAGTCTTCTATTAACAAGGTGGTGTCAGTGCATCCCTACAATACACAATCATTACCTCAAAAACACTTCAAAGTTTGTCTCCACAAGCCAACCAATTGGTTCCATATTAAAGGAAAGAAAACTCCAGTCTCACGCAACATCAACGGGGCAATAAAGAAGTAAAGCGATAACTCACTTTAACGCATAAAAAAAAACAGAAAAACAACAATATTTCAATCTCTCCATAATGACAAAATTAAAACACTGTAATGAAACTGGCTCCAAAGATAAATGAGCACCATAAAAGTAGTAACTAGCCCAGGAGGGACGCGATAATTACATGTCAAACCGAGGTGACACAGTAGATTCATTACCACTCCGTCCGGAGGGAGGATGCATCATTCGTGGGAGGCAACGTTGTTTATGTTATTGTGGAGTTTTCGTTTAATAATTCTTTCAGTTTGTGCCAAGAAGAAAAAAAAAAGGGAAGCCGCTGTTAGCTGGAGCTTTCTTTTGTCTAACTATCCACCCTTTGTGTCCCTGCCTCTTACTTTCCCTCCCTCTTACGTAACAGATGCCATTTGGTGGGCTGTTTCTATCCGCCGTACGGTCTCCACAAGTGCTTACGTTTGTAGCCTGGGCGGACTCTTTCTTTTTCCTGTCCTCTTCTGCACTCTACCCTTCAATTCTACACCCACCCACTAGTAGTTTCCATCTCGTCCGCGCTGCGTTCCCCCTCGCTGTGTGCCTCCTCCGCTCTTCATCACCCCCAGGAGGACGCTCGGGCCGGCGGCAGGCGTTTGGCCGGGCGGCCAGATGTGCGTTGGTGCTGGGTGTGTGGCGATAGCGTACCGGGTGGAACATCTGCTCAAAGCTCTTTAGCTCCTACTGTACATTAAGCGAGCCATCTCGGCGAAGGGGTTGGAGGAGGTCTGCCCGAGTTACAGCGCTGCTTTTAGAGCGTAATTACAGACTGTACTGGACGCTGATGGGCCGCAGGGTCTAATGGGGCCGTTCTGACCGTGATGGGAATAAGATCCGGCCTGAACAAACACAACCTGGGGTTTAATGGATGCAAGCTTTACCAGATTATTCTTATCATGAATGCATTGTGTTATTAAATGTCCTTTCCCGCTGCATAGCTCGACAAGGTCCAGATTAAGAGCTTAACCTGGTTAAACCTATGCAATACATGTATTACCCACCTCTCTGACCCTTTAAGTCAGGGGTGTCAAACACGAGGCCCGTGGGCCAAAACCGGCCTGCATCAGGCTCCAATCTGGCCAAACCACCAAGAACAATGTAAAAAAACAGAGTTTTTAACAGTTTTGGACACAGCGCAACACTGAGACCCGAGATGAGTTATCAGTGATGCTGCCATGAAAGCTAGCGTACTAGCATTAGCATCAACGCCACCGTTTCAGGACAAGTTTGTAAAATCACCCATAATGCAACAGCGATAGGAGAACTTCATTAAAATTGGCTTTATATTGAGATTGTGGTCATTTTTTGTCGAAACTGTTTGACTGATGGTGAAATAAAGATTATGATGTCACTATTTTAGTGGTCAAGCCCACTCTCGATGAAATGCAGTTGTATGTGGCCCCTGAAGTCACACTTCTTTTTTAAGTTCTCATTTTGCATCCAACCAACATCACTATCACAGAAGGACGGCCAAAAGCACCTTTAAAGAGGCCTCTCACTTTTATCGGTCCACATGTTCCCTCTAACTTTGTGACCACTGTTATTTTTACAAACGGAGCCTGGTCCTCCATCTGTTCTCCCTTCAAGTGTCTGTTCTCGAGCCATCACAATCTCACACTGAAGCGCACCGTACCTGCCCACTAAAAATAGCCTACCACCAGTTAATGGCTTTACGTAAGTCAGTGGGTGTGGGTCTGCGTGGGGAGGGAATAATTCAGAAATAGGTGGGATTCCTCATTGAGGTTAAGGATAAAGGTTGCTGCTGGAGGGGAGAGAGTTTTATTTTTTTACATGGTGGGTGAAAATAACAAAGCGCGAGGAGAGAAATCAGAAAAACATGAAATTCTTTCATAATAGGCTTTTATGTGACCTTCCTGGCAGAATTGGAAGAGACTTTCCAGGCTTGAACACCAATAAAAACCACCACATGTAAAGACATGTCTTTTCTATGTTTTTATGTCGATACATTTACAAAGCAAGTAAAAGTTTTAGGTTTCTATCATTCTTGAACGGATGCATCTATGTAACTAATGTTCAAAATTTGATGTAGATTTCCACCAGCGCAATTCTTAAATGTTATGATGGCTTCAACATTATCCAGTCAAATGTGTCCTCATTTGAAACATCCCATTTCTTGTTTATACACTCTATTCCCACGACCCAAACACGTGCATTTTAGCACTCAAGTATGTAATGTTAATGTTAATGTGTTGAGGTTAGTCAACGGATATATCCTGCAATACATTGAGCAGCAGTGCTGCTTGTAAGGTTTGAAGGATCCACTTGAGCTTTTCACAACTCCAAGTTTGATCAAACAGGATGAGCTGATGAACGAATGAATGACAAGAAAGAAAAACTATTTGAAAAAGCCTGAAAAGTGTGTAAACCACTTTGGTGTGGATTTCCGTGCTTTACGTGCTTTGGCACTGGAAAATCTCAAACCAGCCTGAACGTTTCAACACGGCCTTGATCTGCGATTTAATGACTAAGATAAACTAAAGTTCGAGACCAATTAAAAATTTGTAATTGGTTGTGCAACACACGCACAGTACTTGTCAATAGATTGGTCCCAAAAACCACAAATGTCAACAACCTCAGTTACTGGAACCATGTCGACACTGAGCTCCACGACAGTCACTCGAAACTTAAATGATGGCCTTACCAGCCCTGACCACCACCTTTGAACGTGTCAAACATTTTCTGCCTGCAGCTTTTGAAATGTGAGAACTTGCAGCTTTTTTTTTTTTTTTCTCCCTCTAGTCATTTGGGTTTTTTTTGGGACTGGTCGGTGCCCCAAAGCTATCAATAGGAAGTCACCGCGCTGCACTCAGCGGCTGCACTTTCACACACTGCAGGCGAAACAATTAAGTTTGGCGTCACCTACTTGTGCATGATAATTATGTGCCATTCCCCTGTTGAAATGGACCGTATCGTCACATTTTTTCAAAGATACTCATGGCTGACGCGACACGCTGAGAGTGAGAAAACTGCAGTTCGATTCTGGGCTCCGAGCCTTTGAGTTTGCCGGGGGTTTTGTCACCAGTGGCTTCCTCCAACAATCTCCTCTGATTGTGACGTTTGTCCGTGACTTTAAAGCCCCGTCAACGCGACAACGTGACAAGTGAAAACGGAAAACTTCTGCTGTGTTTTGGGTGTCAGATAACAAGAAAACGGCTCTTGGAGCCACTGAAAATGTAACTTTTGGACCATAGCAACAATGGCGGCTTCCAGAGTGCCGTGACTCCCAGTACCATCTCGTCGTCCGCCCATGCGAATGTTCTTGCACTCACCATTGTTAATGTTTATAGTGTATTGTTCTCTGTGCGTGTGTGTAATTTTATTGCAAAACAAACAGCTCCCACTAGTGGTCCTACATGAAAACTACATCGTTTTCACGGTTTTCCGTGTCAACGGACATCATTTTCAAAATGTAGCTGTATAAACACCGAACTTTTCTATAACAAAAATGCCAAAACGATGCGTTTTCACTTGAAACGTCATGGAGACGTTAATTTCCTGTGCGTGCGTGTGTGTGTGTATATCACTGATTGTAAGCTGGCATTGGCTCCACCTTCCTCATAACACTCACAAATTCATGAATGGGTGGAGATTCGAGGCCAGTGTTGGGTCAGCCCATGAGGAAACTGCAAAATGTTCATTTTGTAGTACTGCCACTATATCTCATTGTGATCATATTATACTTTATAGATTACAAAAAATACTGCAAATATTGCCATTTACACGAACTATGTTTCATCCTGTGTTATTTTGGCTTTGGCCACAGCATTCTGTTATGTAAACCATTCAGTCCCAACATATATACACCAGTACTGTGGTATTTTGAACAGTACCAATATAGCATGGTATTTCTAATAGTACCTTGATATATTAATCAGCGGTCTCGACAGCATTGGACTGGAAATAGAGGATCAAGATTATGATAATAGATTCACTGGTTTCATTTCCATTGTGGCTCCATAATCAAGACCTTTCACCCCAAACTGCACAAGGAAGAGTTTACAGCATGAGACAAATCAAACATGTGGATCACATGATTCACTACAGCGATCCTTGAATCAGAAGGCGGAGAAGACCATGATACTTTAAACATTGCCAGATTGTATTCCATACATGGTGTAACAGAGAGGACCATATTAGATTGGTTAGTACTATATTGACAATGATATATTGGACAGGATCCTGGAATTCTGGTCAGTAGAATACTAAATACCAATGTATATTGACTAGTACTGGGATAATTTGGTCAATACAATGATGAATTGGTCTTTTGAAGAGTACTCTACCGTACACATTGGTAAATTCATGTTCACAACAGTTAATAGCGTTTTGGTAAAACCATCATCTGTAGGTACACAATGGAAGATTAAATGGTACCATAGTATTTTCGCCAGTAAAACCCACTGTATCAAGCTGTATTTGTCTGTGCCCTTGTAATTTTGTCAGTACAGTGGAGTATGGTTTTTTTTTTGTGGTCATTGATTATTTGTATCGTACCACAGTGTGTAGCATGGTACATTTAATAATACTATGAGCTGTGTCATGGTATTGTGGTTATATGAAGACCGTATCCCTCAATGTCTTTGATACGACGGTAATATTTTGCACAGTACCATGATGTATGTTCAACAATAACAAGGTATTTTAAACAGTGGCATACAGTAAACCATGGGAAGCTTGACATGTACCACATACTGTTTCCTTTGAATGTAAATGTGTCTGGAAGCATTAAATACTATAAACCATGTGAGTTACAAGAAAATATGACGGAACAAAAACCTTGCTGAAATACCTTCTGGGAAGAAAGGACCCAGGTGGTAGGGTCGACTTATTTATAGTAATTTTCAATTAATATACAGTACATGGCACGCCGCTGTCATCAAACATTCACACATCCGCACTTCAGTCTTTGATATCAGACAAACACTTCCAGTCGGAGCCAGCTGGGAAACGGAGGAAGACGATTGGACGAGAGACCAAAAGGAAGGGACCGGCGTGGCGACGTCGGGGCGGGAAAAATGACGGCTAAAAAGCCGTTGTCAGTTTCCATGAATAGAAGAGGAAGAAAAAGACACATCCCTCCTCAGTCCCTGTGCTTGTCTCCACTCAACTCTCACTGGTGTCTCCTTTGAAAACACACACACAGTACATTCCCGAAGCTACACACACACACACACACACACACACACACACACACACACACACACACACACACACACACACACACACACTCAAAGCTTAGTGCTGCACTTGCTGTCAGATTGGGGGGGTTGAGGAAAAAGAGGCAGCAGAAAGCTCTAAAAGCTCAGCAGAAATGTATTTATAGGCAGAAATAAAAGGATTATACCTCCATGAAGGAGTGAGGGGGGAAAGCCAGTGATTTCCAGACATGCCAGATGCTGTAGAATCTCGGTTGCAGAGGAGGTGGGGGGTGGGAAGGAAAAACATGCATGGGGGGGTAGGAACTGACAGATGGAGAGAGACAGATTGACAAAGAGAAACAAGAACTGGCGATTTCTTGGAGTTGCTACACTAGCTGGAGATTGGCCTCGGAGCCACATCAGACCCTGATAATTATCCCCTGCCAGCTTGCTCGGAGTCGGCTGGCTTTTTATGCGGGGTGGAAGCCTGCTAAGTGATAATTACCAGCATAATGAGAAAGCTACCTTTCTTTCGTCTTGCGGAATGTGTGCACGCTCCACTGTACGCAAAGGCGCTTTGGGAATATCAGCCTGATTCTGAAGGGTTGTCTTTTTTCTTTAAAATAGATTAGCGGTGCACGATGATAACAGTGCAACGTCGGTATCCGCCAGTAAACACTGAAAAATTAAACGTCGGCATGATGGTCGTGTGTAGCATCTATCCACGCACCGCCCTAACCCAGCCTGCTGTTAATGAGCGTTATCAGTGATACTTTAATAATGCTTTAGCATGTAGCCTCGCGAGTGTGTAAGGCCTCAAACTCTTTAGCATGTAGCATGTAGCGCGTAGCACGGCTCGGAGTTACGCGCTGCACCAGATCGGATAAACGTGTCGTCTGCTCCTGGAGTTCAAACCAAACCAACATGGCGGCCCGGTGAAAAGCATTCTCTTTGATTCTTAAAACAGCTCAGCGAAAAGTATTTTTGAAAACATTTCAGGCAAGAAATAAGCTCCTCGCTTTGGCTCCACTACAGCGAGTTTTGGAACATTTTAGGACGTTTTTGCTACGCATCGGGTTTGCATACCGTTGGTGGAATCCGACTTCCACATAGACAATGAATGGGAAGCTGGAAATGGTTTTTAGGCAATATTTAGTTTTTTAAACATCTGTATGTCGGATATCGGCACAAATCCAATATTGTGCATCCCTAAAAAAAAAAAGACCTCATAATTTAGTTTTCTAATGCAATAAGAGGGGATTTTGTTTGTTTTTGGGTTTTTTTTTTTTAAAAGAGGTAAATCCAACCAAACAGCTGTCAAAAGTGGACCCAGTGCCAAACACGGATTACGTAACATCCCTGAACTCGTTTCAATCCTTTTCATTAATATTCCTACAACATATTCCCTCCATCTTGGCCTCCTCTCCCTCCAGTTTTTTGACTCGTTCATCGCCTCGCGCTGTGCAGATGTTGGCTCCCGGATGTGTAAGCGTTAATACCCTGCCTGAGTCCTCTTGCTGTTGCTAAGGAGAATACAGTCAAGGCTTTTGAAATGGGGGGGGGGGGCAAAGCGCGAGCGAGGGAAGGGATGAATAGAAGCTTGTTGAAAAGAAAGAGGAGGAAATGAGGCAGTGGGTGACAAGATTTCAGCTGGAGGAGACAGTCTGTCAAAGCAGTGGGAAGGTGCAGCGCGATAGCTCATCGCCATCACTTCAATGGAGCCGCGCGTAGCTCGCCGATAGGCCCAGTTATGACACACGCCCTCGTCTTCTCCCCGCAAATTAAGAACAAGAGGAAGTGCATGTTGAGATAATCAGCCGGGAGACGCTCCCGTAAGCTGTTAACGTTATCGTTCATTGTGGAGCACTTTGAAGCGACACATGTTTGCGGCGTTGTGTTGTAATCGCCTCCGGATGCACATTTTTAAAGGTTTTTTTTTTTTTTTTTTAAAGCTTTTTAAGATCAGATGTCAAAAGGCCGACGGTTTTAACGCTGAGATGAAAAACTGAAGGAAAAAAAAGTTAATGTTTTTTTTATACTCCATTTAGAGCCTCATCCACTGGGATTGTGGCCGGGGCGGCAGTCTAATGCGCCGGGTCACCGGTTCAACTTGTATCTGTCCAAATGGCGTTGGGAGGTAGGGGTGGTCACGGGGGGATTACAGGCCGGGTACAAAGACCACCATGTTACAGAGAGAGAAGGCTTCTACACAGCATTGCAGATGGCATAAAAAATTCATACATTACAGGCCAAGTGTGGACCTTCTGAAGAGGCTTCGTCCCGCTTCACAGAAATGCCAGTTTTCATGGGAAAATTGTTAGAAATTGTGTTGTTTTTAGTTTGTTTTCATTAAAATCGATCGATCACTCTGTGCACCTCCCGGCATGACACACTATATCCTACTGTATATCCAGCTGTATGGGTTACGTAACACGGCTATTCCAGATCTGCCTGATTATGGTTTCCGTTCAAGCGCCTATGGAGGGAAAAGTCACAACGATTCCACTCTGGACGAACATCTGACAAAATCTATACACGTTGGACGGGGGAGAAACGTGAACTACTTTTACGTAATCCCTCCTTTTTTTCTTCTTCCAAGTCAAAGCAGGTTAAAACTCAAAGTATTAATCCCAGAGACACTCACGCTGAAATAGTAATTTACATATCCCCGGCTCTGGGATGTATGTAAAGCACCTCATTACTGCCCAGTGTGAAAATAATCAACATCATGTTGCGGAGAAGTACATCTGAAGCCTCCAGCTCAGAGCCATTTCTTCTTTAAGTCGTTAGAAACTGTGCACATGCAGCGGTTTAGGAAGGATGCATGCAGCCCTGGAAGAAATAGTACTTTATACACTGCAGGATTATTAACCCTTTGTACGACGCTCACTCACACACTAGACTAAATGATATTTCTCGACTTCAACTTGGGTGTGAACAAACACCCTTATGGGCCAGTTACACATTAAATATTGAAAATCATCAAGAAATTCAATCTGTTCAACATTTTCTAACGTTTCTCAAATTTTAATCAACTTGTGTTTCGGTAAAAGATTGGCAAGGCACTATTACATACAGCCGTCCATATTTCATGCATTGTGCTTTTAAATAAGAGTTTTGTGTGCACCATATTCTTCTCTCCCACGTTTTTTTAAATGCATCAATAGAGTAAGAAGAGATGAGAAACACCAGCAGCAGCTACAGCAACACCTATTAAATCATTCATCAACATTTATCATGAGCATTTTTCTATGCAAACTGCAGGAGAGAACCAGTGCTGCAACCATTGCTGTATTCACACTGCACATTCCCTGCACTATGCAACAACAATAAAAAATTTAAAAAAAAAGGAAATAAAAAAAAAAAAAGGAGCGAGATTGTGATTGGAGATGTCATAATTTGGATGCTGCAGAGCTTCCCCCACTCAGCCTCGGGGGTCCTGCTTTGGGAAAACCCTCATGCTTCCACCAGATGTCCATGTAGTGCCCGGTGGCCATGCGAGCTGGTGTGAGTGTTGCTGTTACTGCTGTCTCTCTCTCTCTCTCTCTCTCTCTCTCATTGCAGTGCTGCTGACAGACTCGAGACTGAAGCCAAAAAATAAAAGATGTGCGGATTCTCCCCCCTGCGTCCTGATGCGTCTTTTCTTTATTTCTTTTAATAAGACGGTGATAACGTGGAGGGAGGGTGGATGGAGGTGGATAAATAGATCTTAAAACGTGCGCGCGTGCTTGCTGGAGTGACATGACCGGATGAGTCCTTACAGGTGCAGATGTGGACGCATGATGGGGGGGGGGGGGGGGGGGGGGGGGGTTGGATGACCGCAGCGCGCGCACTGACGGAACAACTCCAAAACTGCACTTTTGGGCGGCTTTTAATGTTGCAAACTGAGCAGCAATGCGTTTAAAAGGCACACAGAGACAGAGACAGCGGTATACACACGCGCGCGCGCGCACACACACACACACACACACACACACACACACACACACACACACACACACACACACGCACTCACCTCACTCATGTTGGAAAGCGGTGCGCGGAGGGAGTTCTGCTGCAGAAGTGGACTTGAGTCTCTTGTTGGCGCGTTCAGACAGACGCGAGGCCGGAGGAGCGTGGAGGAGTGCTGCAGTGCTCGAGCAACAACACGGAGATGAGAGAGAGGGCGAGAGAGAAGGAGAGAGAGAGAGAGAGAGCGAGAAGGAGGAGGAGGAGGATGTAAAAACAGAGATAAAGCCTGTGGATGCCTCCGAGAAGCGGCGGAGTGAAGTGATGCTCTGCTCTCTCTGGTGGAGACGATGGAAGGAAGCTGGAGTGCGTAACGGTGCAGTATATGGGCAACAGGAGCTCTCTCTCTCTCTCTCTCTCTCTCTCTCTCTCTCTCTCTCTCCCTCGCCCACTCACTCCCAGTCAGTCACCAGGGAGCAGACTATTGCCCTAGTACAGGGATGTAGGCTAATAGGTAGATAATAAGAAGGGTAACCCTGGAGCATTGTGCGCTATCTTTCACGGAATAGCGTTAATTGATGTTTTATATTTATTAATTTATTTATTCCCCCCCTCTTTTTTTAAATATTATCCCAAGCTCTGAAGCTTGACAGTCCCCTCAGGCTTAACAACAGACAAATATCAACATAATAATAATAATAATAATAATAATAATAATAATAATAATAATAATAATAATAATAATAATAATAATAATTATAATAATTATAATAATAATAATAATAATATTTTGGAGCTCAATGCTTCATAAGAAAAATTGTATTTTTTTCTATTACTGATCATATTAATTTATTAAAATGTTTTAAACATTTTTTTAGAATATATCGTTTGGATTATACCTTTATTAAGCTGATATTTTAAATTCTAATAGTATAGTGAATTATTAAAAGTTTTCTAATCTTTGTTAGGACAAAGTTGTTTTCTTTTTTTCTTTTTTTTTTCTTTTTCTTTCTAATATGCACAAAATGAAAAGTACAGTTCACATCAATACAGTACAATTAATACAACATGCGTTTTAGAGATTACTCGTTCGTGTAACGGCAACTTGTAGTAAGGGCAGTACAGTGGAAAGTGGTCAGCGCTCTCGCCTCACAGTGAGAAGGTCGTGGGTTCAAATACCAGCCGGGCTGTCCAGGATGTATCCGGTACTCGCACGGTTAGCTGGGGTTGGATCCAGCACCCCCCCCCCCCCCCCCCACCACAACCCTAATTTCTTTGTTGCAATAAACCTCAGACCAGTGGGAAGCTTCATATGACCGTTATCAGTTCAATGAGGGATGGTAACCCTGAACCGAGTGACTTCATTTTCTTTAACATTTCAGTTATTAAGGACAATAATGTCTTCATTCTCAGTGCCAGCATGAAGGAAACATGTATGCAGCTGCATTAGCAGTCATCAGTAATGACACCTGAAGTCAAGCAGAAGAGAAGAAAGGTTAAGAATTAATCCTTTTTAACTTTGAAGAAAGACTAAGATAATGACTGCAAAGTAAATAACCATATTTTAAGAAGAAAAACCATCCAAAAAGGAATTATATAGTACATAAATGTTCTACTACATATAAAACTACTACTACTACTTTATAAAAATTTTAAATACTGTTGTATTATAAAATCCACTAAAAATGAAGAAGAGAGAAAATAAGCGTGCAGACTAGTATTAAATAAGATGGGACAGTTGATTGATAATTTGTTCAATCACTTTCAAAAACACGGCAGAGAGGACTTGGCTTTCTTTGTCCTCATGGACGCCACCCACAGATTCAGCACTGCGGCTCATCCCACAAATGCATGCTCCTTACCAATGTGGCACAGTTTAAAATTCGAAATAAGGGAGTCTTCTCAACTGAAAGATGCTTTGATTACAAAGAAATAGGCCAAACTTACAAACAGTTATTGTTTTTCTCTGGTTACCATAGCAACTGCTGTGTTTCCCTTCTTTTATTGTATATAGATCACCTGCAAACGTCATCATTGCATCTGAATGATTATGCTTTTCTATATTATCATTACTATGATTATCAGACAGGCTTTGTGTTGAATGGAGTAGGGAGTAAATATTTAAACTGGATCAGTTCCCAGCATTTGGAATATTGTGCCAACCTGACTCAGTGTTCTCCACGAGATGGCGCCATTGCTTTAATTCAAGTTCTATCTGGGTGACGGTTTTGATGTAAAACCCTTTCAGATTTAGATTCATCCTTCAATCCATCTCTAATACCCATTTTATCTGGGTTAGGGCCATGGGGGGCTGCAGCCAATCCCGGCATGCACCGGGAGGAAACGTAATGTTCAATCTGGACATTTATCAAGCATGGGGGGGGGGGGGGGGGCGACACACAATCATACATGTGATCAAGCCTGAGACACCAATCATCCGAAAAGACAGCTCACCTGACTCTATGACTCTATGTTTATGGTTTATTTATTCATATATGATTCCCTTCAGGAAAACCACATGAAAACTAACCAGTTATTTGACCAATATTTGTTGGTGTTTGTTTTTAGCAAGCACTTCCAAAAAAATAGGATGTGGTTCGTGAGGAACTGCTGTTGCTTATGTAGGTGCACACATGTCGTGATACTAAAGGATGTAACTTCACCTTCTTCAAGATCTTCGACAGGATAGATGATGCGTTCACGCAGGCTGGGAACTCGGAAACACACCAGTAGGGGGGATGGGACATTTCCCAGTTGTGCTCGCTCACAACAAGCGACAGCCAATCAGTCGGTTTAATAACAAAAAACAGGGTGATCACCCACAGAAACCAACGTCATTGCCTCATTAAAATTGGCTTCATGCCCAAAAAATTTTTCCTAAGATTTGTAAAAATGTAAACATCCTCATTGCGTATACTCTGCGCCACAACAAAGACAAACAAAAGTTCACATTTAAAGGTTATTATGACTCTATTTTCTCATAAGCACTCCTAACCTTCACTTTACAATCGCACATATTTTACTAGTCGTTTGTCTGGAAGCCACATGTAGAAAAGGAAGCACGTTTATTCAAAAATCACCTATTGGTGACAAGAATAAGTCTTTAAACTAGTTGCAAATGCTTCCAAAATACATTTAGGAAGAAAATATGTTTTGTTCTTGTTGTTTTTTGCACTTGTGTGCAGATCGTAATCTTTTCCTCATGCAGCATAAAAAAAACCCAAAAAAACAAAAGATAATATTAGAGATGTGAAAGCTGGTGGCTGGAGATTCAGAAAGGAAAACCGCACCTTATAATCAAACCACGGGAATCTGATGGCTACGAAATTATTTGACGGATGAGATGAAGGAACTGGCTTTAATTCTGAAAAACATGTAGCATTGAACATTCGGGGAATTTGAACCTCAGATGAAGAAGGTAGAAACAAATGAACTATGTTAATCATCCTATCTTCATTTGTTTTTAAAAAATATTTCCTCGCCCACTCTTTTTGCGACTCAGAGACAGAGCAAGCCACAGGTTGTATTCTTTAAAAAAAATCTGAAGAAAACAAGTGTAAGACATAGCAGCTTATTGTTTCAAACAGAGACGTTTCATTCTGTTTCATCCGGCAGAAGAATGCTTCTCACTCTGTTGCTCTGCATGTTGCATTGCAACCAACCTCTGCAGATGTGTTGATGTGCCTTGACAATATATTTTCACTATGAAGGCATTACCAACACTTCCTTTTAGCTGATCTCTGGGGGAAATTCTTTGATTCATAATGAGTGAATTTAACTTGTGAGTATTTGTGTGTATGGTTGTCCGATGAGCTGTTGGGGAAGTATGCATCCTGGATTAACAGACATCGTGTTTGTCTTTCTTGTATTTTTCCCACCATATTCAACAACTTCACAACTCATTTGTGCTTCAGTCTCACTGTGTTTTCCATTCAAGGCATTACATGAACTGTCTCATCGGCCTCACTTGCACAATACACTCTTAAGTATTTGTATTTGCACTGGAAATTCTATCACTTGCAAAATTGATTTCCCTGCATTGAGATGTTTTGGGATTGTTGGGATTTAAACTCAGGCTGATTGAAGTTCGCATGTTCTCACTGGGAAATTTCATTGTATTTTACCCCAGAAAGTGTCATTAAATTGGCTTTATGTTGATTGTAGTCATTTGCGGTACTAATTGCAAAACATTTTTGCCAAAACTTTGACTTTTTGCAAACTTCTACTCTGCACCACAACAAAGTGAATTCAAAGGTTACAATGCCAGTCTTTCACCAGTGCAGCCCGGTCCAGGATGATATTGTGGCCCCTGAACTAAAATGAGTTTGAGGCCACTGATGTAGATCTTCTTCCTGCAGTCCTGCCCATGGCCACAAGAGGGAGCTCGTCTCGTGGAGTTGCAGATTCCCTCGGGCTGTTGAAAGCACTTGCAGCTCCTCTTACAGTCTTCACCCACATGTACAGCTTGTTCATACTTAGAGAGAGAGCAGGTGATGTGCAATAACGAAACGAGACGGGGTTATTTTTGTTTGTGTTTATTTCTAATGTGTTTTATTTTTCTTTCTTTTTTTCTTTTTTTTTTCTTTTTTTTTTGTATCTGTCCACAAAGTTATATTAGTCACTACTATGTTAGGTCAGTTTTCCCTCACTGCAATGGCAGTCAACTACACAAGAGCCCAAACCCAGCATGGCACCCTCAGCTTGCAAGGAGTTGTTTTTCTTTTCTTTTTTTTTTTTTTTTCTTAAATTTCCACATAAATACCGCGGCTCGGAGGAGCTTTTTCAATACTCAACAAGTTAAAGATCATCGATCTGATTCACAATCAGAGGATAAGGTGCTGAAGAAATTCCTTGAACAAGTGCAACACAAAGGGATTGAAAACGTTTTCCCACTTGAACCAGAGTCAGACAAAACATCAGTTAATGCTTAATAAGTTGCTTTTTCGAACATTTGACGACCTTACACACAACAATGATAATTGCATTATAGCTAGAGCATTTTATATTAATTGGCTGATTTTGTCACTTATATGAGGTACACAGGCAACTTTGAATGCAACAATTTTATTCAATTTGAAATATTTTATTTGATATTGTTTATTGCAATTTGTTATTATTATTATTTTTGGTTCGTTTTTCTTTGTTTAAAACATATGATTGGTATTATTTCATGGGATTGTACAAGTATTCATTGCATTTTATGCATAAGCTTAATCTGTGCCTCATTTTCACTTTGTAAACCTATTTCTTTCAATGTATTACATATAAAGCCGCTGATATTATTTCATTACTTTGAGTTTAGGGGTTTAAATCCTGTTCGCACAAGAAGACGAAAAAAAAAGCAAGTAAACTAAGTTACAGTGATGTGGGCGATTTACTCTCTGTCATTATTATTAAGGACGTTGTACCACTTTTCAATTATGTTGAGTTAAATGTCACGCGCAGGGAATTTAAAACTGAAATAAACTAAGTTAAAGCATTCATGTGTCTGTCAAACCGAGCAAGCAGGGAAATGGTAAAGTTCTTGTAAAGCAGCTTAAAGTGTGCTAAAGATATTTTCTTTTTCCATTTTTTTTTTTAAAAGAATTTAGGACAAAAAGAAACCGGATAAAACTGCTCATTACTTTCTTGACAGTGTGATCACTGAATTTGTTCGCAGTGTCATGGAGTTCTGACAAAAGCTGTTTCAGATTGTACTTTCTGTGCAATGAATTTGGAAAACGGGGGATTGTTTTTACATTTAAAATTGTGCTGAATCGGAGGGTCTTTACAGTAAGGTGGTCGGCAGGCTGTTTTATTCCCCTCTGCCGGGTGGGAGGAAGCCGAGGGCGCCATGGCTCGGGTTTGCGCTCTCTTTAAAAAAACACAACATCTCTAGTGCTATCTGTACAACATTCAACAACACAGTTCTTCGTTTTTTTTTGTTTTTTTTATACATGTTTTTTTTCTTTCTTTCTTTTTTTTTTTTTAACCATAATGTCAAAAACAATAATACTTATCATTATAAGAGCATTTTTCCATCTCAACGGCATTGAACAAACACCACACAAACTGAAATAAAAATCTAATAAAGGCCTCAATACCAGATAGTACACGTCACCTTCATGTGGTGCTTGGAGATAAGACAGTTCACGGATGAGGGGAGGAGAGAGGGAAGTGGTTTCATGGACAAAGAGCAAGCGTGGGAGAAAGAGAGAGAGTGTTGGAGGTGAGGGGGGGTGAAACCACAGAGAGAGAGAGAGAGAGAGAGAGAGAGCAGGTGAATCATGTCATTTTCACAGGTTTCTGTACGCTTTAGTGTCACATCGGACATGTTTTGGCACCTTACGCGATTAAATACAACAATTGTTAGTCTCCGACTTGGGCTTTGGTTTTACCGAGGGTTAGTAGTATCGACCAGAAGTAGTCTAACCCTACGTCTACTGTACTTTAGAAGCTTCGCTATAGGTTAGGTAGTTTCATCTTTCGAGCGTCTAGCCAGGCTAGAGTGTAATTAGGAGGCCGAGCGGCCTTGTTTAAGGCCCAACAGGCCTGAAGAGGGAGGACAGCACGCCCTCCCGCCCCCCCCCAAAGGAGAGGGAACGAGGGGTCAGGAGGTGAAGACATGAGAAAAAGATTAGGAAAATGGACCGATGGGATGGTGGGAGGAGGGAGGAGGAGAAAAGGAGGGAGCGATGAAGGTCAGAGAAGGACAAGAACGAGAGAGAAAGAGAGAGAGAGTGTAGATATAGGCTAAGTGCTTTTGGTGAGTTTTACAAAATACACCAGGAAGTGCGTGAAACAGAAGGCACGGTGGCATTGACAGTAGTTGTTAAGGAGACACACCACTAAGGGACTTTTTCTTTTTTTCCACTACAAAACTCATAAGGTGCTCTAATAAAAAATAAAAAAAAATTAAAATATCAGAACACATTAATGCACGTTAAAGTGTGGCTGCACTCTAGAGGATACCCCATCAAACGTAGTCACATATCAACCAGTGTAAGGGGGGGGGGGGGGGGGGTAATTAATGCCTCACATTCATCTTTTTTTAGTTTTTTAAAAAAAATCATAAATACACCTTGAAACCACAAAGAAACAAAAATAAAGAGAGATTGTTGCTCATTTATAAACAATCCACAAAAACTAAGGAAATTGATGTTTGGGAGATTTTTCTTTTTGTCATTCTAACTCTCATTCCTGATGGAAAGACACGTTAATTAAAAATATGCTTTTGTGGGAGGGGCTCCTAAATCCTCTCTGCTAATTCTGCTGTCGACTCTTTTGATTGGAGTTGGAGCTCATGACACATATTGCCAATTCGACAATGTTTTGATTGACAGGTGGTCTTTCACACTGCTGTTGTCTTACATTCAACTCTGCAGGCAGCTTTTGTCTTTTGTCCTCAGTCAACCTACATGCTTAACTTTGACCTCAGGGAAGGCTTGTAGAATCAGCTCGGTTTGCACAATGGCGGCCATCCCGCAGCACGAGGAGGAAGTTATTTAAAGGTCCCACATTATATAATTATTTAACAATTCCACACAGTTTATAGCGGTCCAACATCATTGTATTCCAAGTGTATTTTCCTCAAATCAAGCCATGGTTCTGAATTTCCTTCCGTCTAAAAGTCCCTCTGGTGACTCTGCCGAGAACAGGCTGCTATTCGGTAGCTACCATTTCCCCATATGATGTCATGAAGAGAAACTCTTTGATCCACCTGAAGGCAGTGAGGGAAATGACAGACTTTCCTCACGAGTTAGAACACCATGAGAAACTTCATTTGAAATCAAACTATGGGACCTTTAATACTCCACTGGAGCTGTGCGCCGCATTTGCAAGGAACACGCATTTGTGGGATGAGCAGCAGGGCTGCATGTGTGGGTCCGTAATGCCAAACAGATTTTCTCAACTAGCAAAGTCTGAAAGAAACAAGACTTGCGTGAGTCGTGCGGATATTCACAAAGGGGAAAATAAACAAGCTTTCCATCAGAATGAGTAATGTTTACAATACAAGGAAAAAAGAATCCGCCCAAAACAACACACTTCCTGACTGTCGGTGCTTCGATTTGCAGGAGACGTGAACTTTCTTTAACAACCGGTTCAGCGGTTGGACGTTTGATGTACTGATCATATCTGTAGTCGAGCGACTTTCTGAAGTCGATGGGGGGGGGGGGGGGGGGGGGGGGGGGATCTAGTTAAAGCCACACGCGGACACATTTAAAAATGACAACGAAAAGTGACAACTGCCATTGAAGAAACGTTTGGTCTATCGATAAAAAGTCGAAATAAAATACAACTACTTTGGGAACTCAAACCTTGCACAGTGCTCTGTATAGACATTCCAACTAGTCTTAGCTCACAAACATTATAATCAATATTACCTATATTGATAACCTTTTTCTGTAAGCATCTTCAAATGAAAATAAACCAAAGTATGCTTCTTTTTTCTTTCTTTTTTTTTTTTCTCCTCATCTTTACAAAAGCTACACATATTCTACTGGGATGTCTATGCATTTGTTAGTGTTTTAATAATTACCCCCTACCATTGTCTTTTCTTTTCTTATTAAAAAAAAAAAAAAAAAAAAAAAGAAAAGCAGAAGAGAGAGAATCTAGTCATCTAAGAGACACCAAAACCCAGGAGTACTGCTTGTTCCTCAGATTTCAGTCCCGTCTGGCGGCGATACTTTCTTTTTTCCTCTCTACCTTGTGTCTCACTGAATGATGGAAAAAAAAAAAAAAAAGGAATATTTATCCACTTTCCGACACAGTTGCTGAGTCTCAGTCTCTTTAAAACAATGTGTCGGCTGATTGTGTTCAGGAGCTCGGCCGTCGCCTCCCGCGGCCTCCGAGCAAGGCGCGTCTTGCTCGCGTTGACTGTGACCTTGAGTCGCCTCTGCGACCTCCACCCGCATTCGCAACCATTGTAAACACTGAATTTGAACCGTGATCCCCCTTTTTGATTGCTCAGCCTCTCATCAAACCATACGACCAACCCCTTTTTATTTTTTTAACGTTTGTTGTTTCTGCCGGGGTTGTTTGTTCTTCTTTTTTCTTTTTTTTTGTCTTTTTCAAGCAGCTACAGTCTAGTGTCAGACATTACGCCATGATGTAGCAGATTTCTTTCACAACTTAACTATTCACAACACCCTAGAACCACTTCCAAACAAATATATTGTACTTAAATCGTCTTAAACTGTATATTCAGATAAAATCAGTGACCTCTTGACGACACACATGAACAGGCACTAACTGAAAAACAACAAAAAAAAAAAAAAAAACAGAGATGATTACAAATGTTTCCAGTATCTGTGAAACACTTTTCTGACACAGAAGGCAGTGATACATCGCTTAGGAAAAGCACACGGCCGGGAACAGTTACCTTACGCCTTAAAATTACCAGCGAAGAGCTTAGCTGAGGTTTGCTGCTTGGACGTGTCGGAGGCCGACCTCTCCCCTCGGAGCGGTGCGGGGGGATGCGCGGAGGAAAGCATTCCATCGCAGCCGGTCTCGACTCAAGTCCATCGTTTAGGTGGAGCGATCACGTGACGGTGGAATGATGCCAGGTTTTAAAAATCATCCGTCTAGGGAATGGAAAAAATTTTTTTTTTAAAAGAAAAATAGAAAAAAGAAAAGAAAAAAAAAAAGTGGCCTAACAAATCCTCAGAAGAAGCGTCCAGGCTGTTTTTCTCTCGGGATGGAGTGGTTTTACCCTCCTTTGGTTTTCAAAACTTTTTTTTTCTTTCCGGGACACTTTTCGCTTGATTCTTCGAATCTGTTTCAAAGGAGGCTGATGACACTGAACCCAACTCTCCGGCAGTGAGAAAACACTTTAATCTGTTAAGACTCGCTCCTCCTCCTCCATCAAGGTGTTGGAGCTTAGGGCTGGTGAGAGAGCAAGGGACATCCTCAGGTTTTGGTCTTGTGAGTCCTCCAGACTGCTGTTGTCCTCAAAGTCGTCCTCCTGCTCTTCTTTCTCCTCCTCCGCCTTCCCCTTGAACGCCCCGCCGTCTCTTACATTCCTTGAAAATGAGGCGGTGGAGTCTGCGTGGTCCAGAGGTTCGTCCAGTTGGTCGGCTTTGTGCTCGGAGAGACCGTTCAGGGCCCGGGCCTGAGGGGGGGGCCAGTCTCCGAGGGGGGTCTGGGGCCCGGACTCGCCCAGGTGCCTCCACGCTGGCAGAGAGTTGAGGTCGGAGTGATCCTCCGGTAGCTTGGTGGACTTGGAGGCTAAATGCTCATCCAAGATGGTGGAGGAGCCCCTTTTGCGCCTGGACTTACTGGTGTGGTTGACCTGCAGGTGCATGGCCATCAGCTCTGCTGACGAGGTTCGGAACGGACAGAAGAGACACTGGCTCAGTTTGACCCCTGTCGAACTGTCCCCCCCTCCTTCCCCTCCGTCCTCCTCCAGTCCTCCGAGGCCAGGTGAAGTGCGGCGGGATAAATCCAGAGGTTCGAACCCGCCCTCCTGGCTCGACGGCGCAGGTCTTTCGTTGTCACTGGTTGGTTGGACCATCCGGCTTGTGGTAAGGGGTTTACGCCGGGACACTTTGGGGGCCTTTGGTGGAGGAGATTCCCGAACCCAGCCTCGTTCCATTCCGCCCTGGTAGAGGGCGCCCATCACCCCGGACAGATACCTGTACTGGCTCTCCAGGTCCACATCCCTTAGCGCTGCCAGGGCCTTCCGGTGGTCCCTCTGGTCCGGGATCCCCAGGAGCCAGGACTGCTGGCCGGGCCGGGAGCTGGGGGAGTCGCTGGGAGTCCGGTTGACCGGGCAGTGGTTGAACTGCGACCGGCGCTGCTTGAGTCCAGACGACCCAGAGCTCAGGCTGTTGACAGTGGATGCCAGACCAGACGAGGAGGAGTTGGAGGCGGCAGATAAGGCGTTACGCTGCTCCCTGTGGTGCCGCTGGAGGTGGTATTTCAGAGAGCCAGACTGAGTACCGGCATAGTCACAGTGGGGGCATTTGTAGGGTCTCTCACCTGGAGAAAAATGGCATAAAGTAAAACAGACTGAATCATTGCAACTGTCTAAACAGGCAACAACTCAACCTGGACATGGCCATGTGCCTTGGAAGAGGTTCCGCCCCTTATGAGTGAGTCTTCATCAGTTCAGCCACACCAACAAGGAAACAGCATGAACTAACAAGGGCTCAAACGTCTCCCGGAACAAATGACCGTGTCCAGTTGACCTGATACAACTGATTCAGAAACATGCATGAGCAAGCAACTGAGTGATAGTAAAAGCTAAACAAATGTACAATAGCCAGATGTAAACCTCACTTTTACATCGAAATACAAAATAAATACTGATCGGAAGCTTGGAAATTGCTCCACATGTTCCTTCCTTCAAGATGGATACCTCACTGACAAAGTTTTAATGGCTCTAGATCAGGGGTGCCAAACATAACGGCCACTTCAGTTTGTATTACTAGTGAGTCACTTCAGGATTACGACACAGATGTAGAAATCGTATAATAAAAATCCACTGTGATCGGTAAGCTGTAAGGCACACGCCCAACTGAGGAATAACACAGAAGAAGTTGCAGTTCTTTTATTCAGATTTCAGGTTTGTCAAGTTTTGTGAAAGTACAGTTCATTAAACATGAACTTTTTAACGATATATTAATAGATTTTGCTCTAAAACACAGACGGCGATTAAGAGTTCTATTTATTTATAGATTGTAATGCTATTATTTGCTGGTCTGGCCCACTTGTGATCCAACTGTGCTAAAATGAGTTTGACACCCCTGATATAGAAAATATCTGGGAGGACTCCTTGTATCCACTAATGTGTGTGTTATGTGTGTAGTGATGAGCGTTTTCAGTTCACCATTCCCCAAAAAAAAAAAAAAACAAAAAAAAAAAAAAAAAAAAAAAACCCCCAAAAAAACCTGCGGAATATTTCTTTGAACACGACACACACTTTAATTACTACAGTATTTTTTTTTTCATGAAGCAAATCAATTTCTCCAAAAGGATAATGACCTTTGACCTAAAAATAAATAAATAAGGAAATAAATAAAAAAGCTAAATGAGCAGAAACACTACAGCTTTCATTCTACAAGCCACAGATACTTTGTAAAATCACATTCATGGTGTTAGGTGGGAGGTGCAGTTACGTCGTTCCAGAGGAAGATGGCGCTATTTCATTGCTGATTAAAAAAACACGCAGCTGAGCCGGATGAGGAGGATGATGTTGCATTTCAACAGGGACTGTGCTGCATATGAAAAGCACACATGGTCTGATCACACAGGATGAGCGAGTGCATGCAGAGGCATGGACGGACCCGTCTGAGACCCCAAAAAAAAGTAACGACGGCATGAAAGTCTCACCGGGCGCTAATATTCCTACGAGAGCGCGGTAAAATATCACGGACCATGTGGCGACTGCTTGACGCAACAGAGTCCGTGGCTTATGAGAATGAAAGCTGTACGTGATCATGAAGAATATGAAAGCGGCGTGATAAGCCGTGCCAGCTATAGATGAGTAATGATGATGGCAACACTACAAAGACTTCATTAAGTACATTTTGGCTATTGTCTTGCTGGGAAGACTTGGATAAGACCCAGTTACCAGTTGCTGATGATTGGTGGCGTCTCCAAAATGAAAGGAGGTTTTTCTTTTTTCTTTTTTTTTAAATTTGATCAAATACATCAAGCGAAGGCAAATAATAAAAAATAAAAAAAAAATGACAATGACTCATGCTGATAAAGTCTTATGAATATGGATCATTAATTAAGAGCGTGAGTGAGTGCTGTGAGAGATCCCAATTTTCATTCAAGTCCTACTCGATTGTCACCACATATTCAGTTATGAGGATTGGGGAGAAAAAGGAAAAAAAAATAATCTTTTCGTTCGGCTTTCTTGTCTTTGAAACCTGTTAGAGTCTGGCCTCGGCACCGTCGGAATAATTTAGTCAGGATTAGAGGTGAAATTAAGAGAAATGATTAAAAAGTCTTGCTTGAGTCAAAGACGGAAGATGTGAAAAAATGCAAAAATATCGTGCAGAAAGCCGCGAACATGTTCTGAATTTACTTTTATTCGTTGTTTACGCAGGAATACAGTACTGAGAAGTGGTGTTGGGACGACAGCGGTCTAAGGCCACGTTTTTCGATTTTGTGTTTTTGATTCAGGAAAGATTTGCGTTTACACTGCAACATTTTGAAAACAACTCTCAACTATAAAAACTAAAGTCATGACACTCTGGAGGTAAATGTTGTTATCGTCCATCTACTCCAGCATGTGCAGGAGAACTATTTACTAAGCAAGCGCAACAGCAACGTTTTAGGAATGTTGCGTTTACCCCCCCCCCCCCCCCCCATTTCCACGGACAGGCCGCATTTTCAAAAAGTTGATTTTTCAGTGGCTCCGACCCCAAATTGCGACAAAAGTTTTCTGTCTTTACATGAAAACATTGTTGCGTAACGGGAACCTGAAACAGCATGTTACTATCAAGTCAGTACTTTCAGCAGTAACTACTGTAATTATTATGATGTAAAACTACAGATCCAGTTACTGAATTTTCAGTTGAGTTCACGTCGCTTTCCCAACGTTTTCATGTGAAAACGGAAGACGATGTTTGCGTCTGTTTACACGACGACGGTGCTGGAGGGCACTGCAAGCGCAACTTTTTGAAACACCTCCCAAGGTGTGACTTTTAGAAAAAAATGCAGAGTCCATGCGCGAGTAGATGGACAACAACAAAAGCTGCCTCCAGAGTCCATATCCTCATGAGCCTGGGTAGTTTTATACTTTGAAGTCACAGTAATAACATTTTCTGTCACTTCGGTGTAAACGGACATCGTGTTGCGTTTTGACGTGACAAGTCGTCAATGTGAACGGGCCCTTACACTAACTCAGTCCCCCCGACAGCAACATGAAAGCTGTCCCACTGTAACATCAGCCTGAGATTAGCCTTAAATGAAGGTTAATGCGGCCTGTCTGGTGCGATGAAATTCTAATCTTTTTGCACAAGTTAGAGCGATACAATAGAGGACAACTATTCAATTAGCAGCAAAAAAATGTTTTTTGCTACCTTCAGATGGGGATAATGTTATAGGCTACGGTGGCAGGAATAAGCCTTTCCCCATTTTTTAATCCCTGGAGTGGCTGAATTTTTTTTTTCCTCGGAAAACAACTGTTAATATGCGCTGAAGCAAGGCACTTAAGCAAGAATTGCTCCAGTGGAGCTGCTCAGGTGCCTTCAGTAGAGGGCTATGATTAGCACTGGCCAGCTCTCTGGGGGTGAACGTGTAAAAAAGAGCACCGGCGCTCTGGAAGAACCGAGGATGCTCAGTGAAACCTTTCCAGGGATTTATAAAGGTTAGAAAAGTAAATGTGGCTTGTTAAACTCACAGCAGTGTCTCACCTGTGTGAACTCTCAGGTGCACTTTGAGATGGTGTGAAGAGCGGAAGGCTTTACCACAGTAGGGGCAGTCTTTTATCCCTCTACCACGCACTCGCTCCCTGGTGGGAACGGAAGGTATGGAGGAGACTGCTGTCAAGCCATTTTCTCCTGCAGGTGTAGAAAAAAATAATATAAAGATGACATCTGGTGCGAAGCGCCTCAAGAGAACGTCTATTTACGATTAAAAGAAAGTATGGGGGAAAAAAACACAGTCTTGTGATAATGAGACCATTACTTGCAGTAAACAAACACACCCCCATAGATTCAAAAAAAAAAAAAACCCCGTTGCGATACCTTTGTAGCTTGAGACGGCAGAGTGAAACCCCGTGGCCGGTCCTGCTGCATGTGATCCGCTGCTGTTCAGCTTCGACTCCTGCCTCATTTCTCCCATTTGCTGGGATCCTCCACCGTGCAGCTGCGCTTCCTGCCTCGCCTCGCCGCTGCCTCCTCTTCCAAACGCCGCTCCTTTACGGCTACCACTTCCCTCGTCTTCGGCGCCGCCGCCGCCGCCTCCTTTCGGGGGCCTCTGAGTGTGAACGCGAGCGTGAACCACCACCTGCTGCAGGCTGCGGAAAAGCTTTCCACAGTCCGGACATTCCCACGGTCCCCCCGTTCCTCCTGTCTCGTCTCTCGGATCCAGGCCTCCCAGATAAGCTCTGACTTGGTCGGCCTCTGTGACGATGGCGCTTCGACTTTGGCCTTGCTGCTGGCCTCGCTGATGAGACCTCTGCTGCTGCTGCTGCTGCTGCTGCTGTTGCTGCTGCTGCTGTTGCTGCTGCTGAGCGACGGCGAGACTGCGAGCCACCAGCTGCCACCAAGTCGCCTGCTCGCTTCCTTCTGGAACCGCTGCTGTCCCTTCACCTGTGGCCCCTCCTCGAGTTATTCCCCCGCCTCTTCCAGGCTCCCCTCCCCCTGAACTGCCAATACCACTGGTCCCACCATTGCCCATCTCTGCAACCTGAGCAACGGCTTGAAGTCTCTCCATGCAACTGGCTCCGCTGCCATCGTTGGGCAGACCCAGGTAGCTCAGGATAGCTGACTTGCTCAAGCCCATTCCAATTCTGCCTCCGGTTTCTCTGTCAGACCGTTGTTGCCCGCCTCTCCCGCCACCGCCTCCTCGCTGAGCCAGCAGGAGGCTGGAGTAGAGGGCATTGAGAGACTGATTGGCAGAACCTTTAGGTTGATGCTCAGCGCCTCCCATTCCCCCTGTGCTCACCAGTCCGGCCTTGAGGCCCAGCTTATTGAGATGAACTTTCATGTGGTTTTTGAGGAACCAAGGCTCCTTGAAGCCACGACCGCACACCTGGCACTTATGGTCCAAGGAGTCCTTGTGCTTTCTCATGTGTCCCTTCAGGAACCAAGACTGCGTGAAACGCTGGCCACAAGTGTCACAGCGAAATGCTGGCAGTGAGGAGGCCGCAGCCGCTGGAGTACCTGAGGTCACCTGCGGGTTACTGGGAGCAGGGGCGGGTGTGTGGGTCGGCGTGGGCACCGGGGTGTCGGGGGTGGCAATGATGGGCCTGGAATTGAAGGCCGGCGGCACAGCAGGTACCTCGGGGGACGGGTGGCACTCCTGCAAGTGGGACGCCAGGCTCTCCTCTTGGCTCGCAGAGAACGGACAAAGGGTGCATTTGTACGGGTTGTGGAGGATGCGG